>NC_064044.1:5000-675666 GCF_932526225.1 Nematostella vectensis | reverse complement strand
GAGGGTGTCTACATAGGCGGTGTGCACAGAAAGAGGGTGTCTACATAGGCGGTGTGTAGGGAAAGAGGGTGTCTACATAGGCGGTGTGCACAGAAAGAGGGTGTCTACATAGACGGTGTGTAGGGAAAGAGGGTGTCTACATAGGCGGTGTGCACAGAAAGAGGGTGTCTACATAGACGGTGTGCACAGAAAGAGTGTGTCTACATAGGCGGTGTGCACAGAAAGAGGGTGTCTACATAGGCGGTGTGCACAGAAAGAGGAGGTCTACATAGGCGGTGTGCACAGAAAGAGGAGGTCTACATAGGCGGTGTGTAGAGAAAGAGGGTGTCTACATAGGCGGTGTGCACAGAAAGAGGGTGTCTACATACGCGGTGTGTACAGAAAGAGGATGTCTACATAGGCGGTGTGCACAGAAAGAGGGTGTCTACATAGGCGGTGTGCACAGAAAGAGGGTATCTACATAGGCGGTGTGTACAGAAAGAGGATGTCTACATTGGCGGTGTGCACAGAAAGAGGGTGTCTACATAGGCGGTGTGTACAGAAAGAGGATGTCTACATACGCGGTGTGCACAGAAAGAGGAGGTCTACATAGGCGGTGTGCACAGAAAGATGGTGTCTACATAGGCGGTGTGTACAGAAAGAGGAGGTCTACATAGACGGTGTGCACAGAAAGAGGGTGTCTACATAGACTATGTGCACAGAAAGATGGTGTCTACATAGGCGGTGTGCACAGAAAGATGGTGTCTACATAGGCGGTGTGCACAGAAAGATGGTGTCTACATAGGTGGTGTGCACAGAAAGAGGGTGTCTACATAGGCGGTGTGTACAGAAAGAGGGTGTCTACATAGGCAGTGTGTACAGAAAGAGGGTGTCTACATAGGCGGTGTGTACAGAAAGAGGGTGTCTACATAGGCGGTGTGTACAGAAAGAGGATGTCTACATAGGCAGTGTGTACAGAAAGAGGATGTCTACATAGGCAGTGTGCACAGAAAGAGGGTGTCTACATAGGCGGTGTGTACAGAAAGAGGGTGTCTAAATAGGCGGTGTGTACAGAAAGAGGGTGTCTACATAGACTTTGTGCACAGAAAGAGGGTGTCTACATAGGCGGTGTGCACAGAAAGAGGGTGTCTACATAGGCGGTGTGTAGGGAAAGAGGGTGTCTACATAGGCGGTGTGTAGGGAAAGAGGGTGTCTACATAGGCGGTGTGCACAGAAAGAGGGTGTCTACATAGACGGTGTGCACAGAAAGAGTGTGTCTACATAGGCGGTGTGCACAGAAAGAGGGTGTCTACATAGGCGGTGTGCACAGAAAGAGGAGTTCTACATACGCGGTGTGTAGAGAAAGAGGGTGTCTACATAGGCAGTGTGTACAGAAAGAGGATGTCTACATAGGCGGTGTGCACAGAAAGAGGGTGTCTACATAGGCGGTGTGTACAGAAAGAGGGTGTCTACATAGGCGGTGTGCACAGAAAGAGGGTGTCTACATAGGCGGTGTGCACAGAAAGAGGGTGTCTACATAGGGGGTGTGTACAGAAAGAGGATGTCTACATTGGCGGTGTGCACAGAAAGAGGGTGTCTACATAGGCGGTGTGTACAGAAAGAGGATGTCTACATACGCGGTGTGCACAGAAAGAGGAGGTCTACATAGGCGGTGTGCACAGAAAGATGGTGTCTACATAGGCGGTGTGTACAGAAAGAGGAGGTCTACATAGACGGTGTGCACAGAAAGAGGGTGTCTACATAGGCGGTGTGCACAGAAAGAGGGTGTCTACATAGGCGGTGTGTACAGAAAGAGGAGGTCTACATAGGCGGTGTGTACAGAAAGAGGGTGTCTACATAGGCGGTGTGCACAGAAAGAGGGTGTCTACATAGGCGGTGTGCACAGAAAGAGGGTGTCTACATAGACTATGTGCACAGAAAGAGGGTGTCTACATAGGCGGTGTGCACAGAAAGAGGGTGTCTACATAGGCGGTGTGCACAGAAAGAGGGTGTCTACATAGGCGGTGTGCACAGAAAGAGGGTGTCTACATAGGCGGTGTGCACAGAAAGAGGGTGTCTACATAGGCGGTGTGCACAGAAAGAGGGTGTCTACATAGGCGGTGTGCACAGAAAGAGGGTGTCTACATAGGCGGTGTGTACAGAAAGAGGGTGTCTACATAGGCAGTGTGTAGAGAAAGAGGGTGTCTACATAGGCGGTGTGTAGAGAAAGAGGGTGTCTACATAGGCGGTGTGCACAGAAAGAGGGTGTCTACATAGGCGGTGTGTACAGAAAGAGGGTGTCTACATAGGCGGTGTGCACAGAAAGAGGGTGTCTACATAGGCGGTGTGTAGAGAAAGAGGGTGTCTACATAGGCGGTGTGCACAGAAAGAGGGTGTCTACATAGGCGGTGTGCACAGAAAGAGGATGTCTACATAGGCGGTGTGTACAGAAAGAGGATGTCTACATAGGCGGTGTGCACAGAAAGAGGGTGTCTACATAGGCGGTGTGTACAGAAAGAGGGTGTCTACATAGGTGGTGTGCACAGAAAGAGGGTGTCTACATAGGCGGTGTGCACAGAAAGAGGATGTCTACATAGGAGGTGTGCACAGAAAGAGGAGGTCTACATAGGCGGTGTGCACAGAAAGAGGAGGTCTACATAGGCGGTGTGCACAGAAAGAGGAGGTCTACATAGGCGGTGTGCACAGAAAGAGGAGGTCTACATAGGCGGTGTGCACAGAAAGAGGATGTCTACATAGGCGATGTGCACAGAAAGAGGATGTCTACATAGGCGGTGTGCACAGAAAGAGGGTGTCTACATAGGTGGCGTGTAGAGAAAGAGGGTGTGTCTTGATAGATGTTTCCTAGACAGAGAGTGAGATACAGTAGAGGGAGGGAGATAGAGAATGTGCATAATCATACCCCTTGATCACAATCAACTCATCATCGCAGATCCTTTGTTGGCAGACTTCCTCTGCTTGACCAAGCATAGATGCATCGAAGCTCTCTTCCCCCTCAAGATTAGCCAGAGACAATACCATGGTAGCTTAAAGCAAACAAGATGAGCACATTGTAATTTGTGTATGGCAGGCAATATGACCCTGTGGTGCTTATTGTATGACATTTGCACTACATGTGCTAGTCCAAACATCACATGGCAGTAGTAAAATTTCTACAACAAAAGGGTGCTTATGGCTGAATTGGGTAATGCCAAAACCATGCATTAACAAAATGGAATGCATAATCACATTGCTACATATTTCTTGTTTTGCATTTGGAAGAAACCGTTTGGTAATCAACACTGGAACTCAACTAATTTTATTTAAGTAAGTTATGTAATACATGTAGCAAAATGCTGAATGAAAAGCATCCAAATAACACAGCCACAACCCTTTCCTTATACAGTAAGTGTACTGCATTGTGTCTTCAATTACATACATACCCCCCCTCTTTTGATCTATCCACAAATGTAAGCATATACATTGCCCCCTGCTGATCTATAACTAAGAGTTTATTACCGAGAGCCGAGGCAATAAGCGATATACATCCCGAGGCAGCAGGCCGAGTATAAGCTTTCCACTATAAGGTCCATCCTTGAAAACAAAGGCCTTGGTATCTTAATTGTACCAAATACAAAGAAGAGTATTCCCTGCACGGCCAGTTTATGGCATTTCACAATGACGGGTAGTCTAAAGGTGTTCTTTATTTGTAGGAAATAACAATTATGCAATAAGCAAGTGATTTTGAGCGTTTGAATGAGATTTGTTACACCCTTTAGTTTGCATAACGCTCATATTATTCTGAGATGGAGAGAGACAAAGACATGTCCGAACTGACACAGAATATGTTTTCCCAAGCCGAATAGTTTCTCCCGGATTTTGATCTTGTCGGAACGATCCTTGGAACGACAAGCCGTAATATTACGATTCTAAGTGAAGAATAAGTTGAGAAGAGACAGAACGACAGGATTCCTGAGAACACGGAAACCAACACGGTGTGGGCTGTTCGTACCTATCAAGAGTTGGCAGAAGTGAGAAATTCGAGCTGTGGCAGGATCGGATAGTTTCGTAAGTTTCAATAGTATCAAAGGTGTTCGATTGTAGTGTTGATGAAGTAATGAGAGAGGATGTTTGTAAGGTTGATAAAGTAATAAAGAGCCAGGGCGAAAGTGGCAATAAACCCCTAAAAAGACCTGCAGATGTAAGAAATTAATAGTAGAAGTTTGTCATGTTTATGGTCCAATAGATTTTAGAAAAGTGTTAAGTTAAGTGCCAAATGGTTGGGTTTTGATATTCAGCATGGAAGAGTGCAGGTAGTGAATTTATTTTATTGCTCATTATATATGCACGGGATGTATACGAGCTTCCCCGGGATGTATCTATATACATCCCTTGCATTCATAATGAGCAATTTTAAAAATTTAAAAATTCAATTCATCAGCCCCGCTCTACCCTGCTGAATATCAAAACCCTCCCCAGGCTCTTAGCTACTTGCATATTAATGAGGTTTGTACGTGAAATAAAGCCCTACAGAAAACAATGGAAATCAATCAATCATGTAATAAACATTGATACATACAGAAAGAACTGTACATACCCGCTGAGTGATTTATCCTGATTTATCTATGCATGTAAGCATATACATTACACACACACCCCTATTGATCTATCCACATCCATATTGTATGTACTGTACATACCCCCTGTTGATCTAGCAATTCTTTTGAGGTCGCCTTTCTTGACCCGTCTTACGGCCATAGCTCCACACTCAACAAAGTACTTAAGGCACAAGTCATCTATACCACCAGTGCTCAGCACAACATTAGCCCCTGATGCCAAGATCTTTTGGATACGCTCCTTTGTAATGTCTGATTCTCTAACAAAGACAACTAGACTATCAGTACAAAGTGTGGTAAGGGAAGACAACTAGACTATTGGTACAACGTGTGGTAAAGGAAGACAACTAGACTATCGGTACAACATGTGGTGAGAGAAGACAACTAGACTATCAGTACAAAGTGTGGTGAGAGAAGACAACTAGACTATTAGTACAACGTGTGGTAAGAGAAGACAACCAGACTATTGGTACAACGTGTGGTGAGAGAAGACGACTAGACTATTAGTAGGGCATGTGGTAAGGGAAGACAACTAGACTATTGGTACAACATGTGGTAAGAGAAGACAGCTAGACTATTGGTACAAAGTGTGGTAAGAGAAGAAAACTAGACTATTAGTAGGGCATGTGGTAAGAGAAGACAACTAGACTATTAGTACAACGTGTGGTGAGAGAAGACAACTAGACTATTGGTACAACGTGTGGTAAGAGAAGACAACAAGACTATCGGTACAACGTGTGGTAAGAGAAGACAACTAGACTATTAGTACAACGTGTGGTAAGAGAAGACAACTAGACTATCAGTACAACGTGTGGTAAGAGAAGACAACTAGACTATTAGTACAACGTGTGGTAAGAGAAGACAACTAGACTATCAGTACAACGTGTGGTAAGAGAAGACAACAAGACTATCGGTACAACGTGTGGTAAGAGAAGACAACTAGACTATTAGTACAACGTGTGGTAAGAGAAGACAACTAGACTATTGGTACAACGTGTGGTGAGAGAAGACAACTAGACTATTGGTACAACGTGTGGTAAGAGAAGACAACTAGACTATCAGTACAGCATGTGGTAAGAGAAGACAACTAGACTATTATTATGGCATGTGGTAAGAGAAGACAACTAGACTATTAGTACGACATTTGGTAAGAGAAGACAACTAGACTATTAGTACGACATTTGGTAAGAGAAGACAACTAGACTATTAGTACAACGTGTGGTAAGAGAAGACAACTAGACTATCAGTACAAAGTGTGGTAAGAGAAGAAAACTAGACTATTGGTACAAAGTGTGGTAAGAGAAGACAACTAGACTATTGGTACAACGTGTGGTAAGAGAAGACAACTAGACTATTGGTACAACGTGTGGTAAGAGAAGACAACTAGACTATTAGTACAAAGTGTGGTAAGAGAAGACAACTAGACTATTAGTACAACGTGTGGTAAGAGAAGACAACTAGACTATTAGTACAACGTGTGGTAAGAGAAGACAACTAGACTATCGGTACAAAGTGTGGTAAGAGAAGAAAACTAGACTATTATTATGGCATGTGGTAAGAGAAGACAACTAGACTATTGGTACAACATGTGGTAAGAGAAGACAACTAGACTATTAGTACAAAGTGTGGTAAGAGAAGACAACTAGACTATTGGTACAAAGTGTGGTAAGAGAAGAAAACTAGACTATTATTATGGCATGTGGTAAGAGAAGACAACTAGACTATTGGTACAACGTGTGGTAAGAGAAGACAACTAGACTATTGGTACAACGTGTGGTAAGAGAAGACAACTAGACTATTGGTACAAAGTGTGGTAAGAGAAGACAACTAGACTATTAGTACGGCATGTGGTAAGAGACGACAACTAGACTATTGGTACAAAGTGTGGTAAGAGAAGACAACTAGACTATTGGTACAACGTGTGGTAAGAGAAGACAACTAGACTATTAGTACGGCATGTGGTAAGAGAAGACAACTAGACTATTGGTACAACGTGTGGTAAGAGAAGACAACTAGACTATTGGTACAACGTGTGGTAAGAGAAGACAACTAGACTATTGGTACAAAGTGTGGTAAGAGAAGACAACTAGACTATCAGTACAAAGTGTAGTAAGAGAAGACAACTAGACTATTGGTACAAAGTGTGGTAAGAGAAGACAACTAGACTATTGGTACAACGTGTGGTAAGAGAAGACAACTAGACTATTGGTACAAAGTGTGGTAAGAGAAGACAACTAGACTATTGGTACAACGTGTGGTAAGAGAAGACAACTAGACTATTGGTACAACGTGTGGTAAGAGAAGACAACTAGACTATTGGTACAACGTGTGGTAAGAGAAGACAACTAGACTATTGGTACAACGTGTGGTAAGAGAAGACAACTAGACTATTGGTACAACGTGTGGTAAGAGAAGACAACTAGACTATTGGTACAACGTGTGGTAAGAGACGACAACTAGACTATTGGTACAAAGTGTGGTAAGAGAAGACAACTAGACTATTGGTACAACGTGTGGTAAGAGAAGACAACTAGACTATTAGTACGGCATGTGGTAAGAGAAGACAACTAGACTATTGGTACAACGTGTGGTAAGAGAAGACAACTAGACTATTGGTACAACGTGTGGTAAGAGAAGACAACTAGACTATTGGTACAAAGTGTGGTAAGAGAAGACAACTAGACTATTGGTACAACGTGTGGTAAGAGAAGACAACTAGACTATTGGTACAACGTGTGGTAAGAGAAGACAACTAGACTATTGGTACAACGTGTGGTAAGAGAAGACAACTAGACTATTGGTACAAAGTGTGGTAAGAGAAGACAACTAGACTATTGGTACAACGTGTGGTAAGAGAAGACAACTAGACTATTAGTACGGCATGTGGTAAGAGAAGACAACTAGACTATCGGTACAAAGTGTGGTAAGAGAAGACAACTAGACTATTGGTACAACGTGTGGTAAGAGACGACAACTAGACTATTGGTACAACGTGTGGTACGAGAAGACAACTAGACTATCAGTACAAAGTGTGGTAAGAGAAGACAACTAGACTATTGGTACAACGTGTGGTAAGAGAAGACAACTAGACTATCAGTACAAAGTGTGGTAAGAGAAGACAACTAGACTATTGGTACAAAGTGTGGTAAGAGAAGACAACTAGACTATCAGTACAAAGTGTGGTAAGAGAAGACAACTAGACTATTAGTACAACGTGTGGTAAGAGAAGACAACTAGACTATTGGTACAAAGTGTGGTAAGAGAAGACAACTAGACTATCAGTACAAAGTGTGGTAAGAGAAGACAACTAGACTATTAGTACAACATGTGGTAAAAGACGACAACTAGACTATTGGTACAAAGTGTGGTAAGAGAAGACAACTAGACTATTGGTACAACGTGTGGTAAGAGAAGACAACTAGACTATTAGTACGGCATGTGGTAAGAGAAGACAACTAGACTATTGGTACAACGTGTGGTAAGAGAAGACAACTAGACTATTGGTACAACGTGTGGTAAGAGAAGACAACTAGACTATTGGTACAAAGTGTGGTAAGAGAAGACAACTAGACTATTAGTACAACGTGTGGTAAGAGAAGACAACTAGACTATCAGTACAAAGTGTGGTAAGGTAAGACAACTAGACTATTGGTACAAAGTGTGGTAAGGGAAGACAACTAGACTATTAGTACAAAGTGTGGTAAGAGAAGACAACTAGACTATTGGTACAAAGTGTGGTAAGAGAAGACAACTAGACTATTGGTACAACGTGTGGTAAGAGAAGACAACTAGACTATTGGTACAACGTGTGGTAAGAGAAGACAACTAGACTATTGGTACAACGTGTGGTAAGAGAAGACAACTAGACTATTGGTACAACGTGTGGTAAGAGAAGACAACTAGACTATTGGTACAACGTGTGGTAAGAGACGACAACTAGACTATTGGTACAAAGTGTGGTAAGAGAAGACAACTAGACTATTGGTACAACGTGTGGTAAGAGAAGACAACTAGACTATTAGTACGGCATGTGGTAAGAGAAGACAACTAGACTATTGGTACAACGTGTGGTAAGAGAAGACAACTAGACTATTGGTACAACGTGTGGTAAGAGAAGACAACTAGACTATTGGTACAAAGTGTGGTAAGAGAAGACAACTAGACTATTGGTACAACGTGTGGTAAGAGAAGACAACTAGACTATTGGTACAACGTGTGGTAAGAGAAGACAACTAGACTATTGGTACAACGTGTGGTAAGAGAAGACAACTAGACTATTGGTACAAAGTGTGGTAAGAGAAGACAACTAGACTATTGGTACAACGTGTGGTAAGAGAAGACAACTAGACTATTAGTACGGCATGTGGTAAGAGAAGACAACTAGACTATCGGTACAAAGTGTGGTAAGAGAAGACAACTAGACTATTGGTACAACGTGTGGTAAGAGACGACAACTAGACTATTGGTACAACGTGTGGTACGAGAAGACAACTAGACTATCAGTACAAAGTGTGGTAAGAGAAGACAACTAGACTATTGGTACAACGTGTGGTAAGAGAAGACAACTAGACTATCAGTACAAAGTGTGGTAAGAGAAGACAACTAGACTATTGGTACAAAGTGTGGTAAGAGAAGACAACTAGACTATCAGTACAAAGTGTGGTAAGAGAAGACAACTAGACTATTAGTACAACGTGTGGTAAGAGAAGACAACTAGACTATTGGTACAAAGTGTGGTAAGAGAAGACAACTAGACTATCAGTACAAAGTGTGGTAAGAGAAGACAACTAGACTATTAGTACAACATGTGGTAAAAGACGACAACTAGACTATTGGTACAAAGTGTGGTAAGAGAAGACAACTAGACTATTGGTACAACGTGTGGTAAGAGAAGACAACTAGACTATTAGTACGGCATGTGGTAAGAGAAGACAACTAGACTATTGGTACAACGTGTGGTAAGAGAAGACAACTAGACTATTGGTACAACGTGTGGTAAGAGAAGACAACTAGACTATTGGTACAAAGTGTGGTAAGAGAAGACAACTAGACTATTAGTACAACGTGTGGTAAGAGAAGACAACTAGACTATCAGTACAAAGTGTGGTAAGGTAAGACAACTAGACTATTGGTACAAAGTGTGGTAAGGGAAGACAACTAGACTATTAGTACAAAGTGTGGTAAGAGAAGACAACTAGACTATTGGTACAAAGTGTGGTAAGAGAAGACAACTAGACTATTGGTACAACGTGTGGTAAGAGAAGACAACTAGACTATTGGTACAACGTGTGGTAAGAGAAGACAACTAGACTATTGGTACAACGTGTGGTAAGAGAAGACAACTAGACTATTGGTACAAAGTGTGGTAAGAGAAGACAACTAGACTATCAGTACAAAGTGTGGTAAGAGAAGACAACTAGACTATTAGTACAACGTGTGGTAAGAGAAGACAACTAGACTATTGGTACAAAGTGTGGTAAGAGAAGACAACTAGACTATCAGTACAAAGTGTGGTAAGAGAAGACAACTAGACTATTAGTACAACATGTGGTAAAAGACGACAACTAGACTATTGGTACAAAGTGTGGTAAGAGAAGACAACTAGACTATTGGTACAACGTGTGGTAAGAGAAGACAACTAGACTATTAGTACGGCATGTGGTAAGAGAAGACAACTAGACTATTGGTACAACGTGTGGTAAGAGAAGACAACTAGACTATTGGTACAACGTGTGGTAAGAGAAGACAACTAGACTATTGGTACAAAGTGTGGTAAGAGAAGACAACTAGACTATTAGTACAACGTGTGGTAAGAGAAGACAACTAGACTATCAGTACAAAGTGTGGTAAGGTAAGACAACTAGACTATTGGTACAAAGTGTGGTAAGGGAAGACAACTAGACTATTAGTACAAAGTGTGGTAAGAGAAGACAACTAGACTATTGGTACAAAGTGTGGTAAGAGAAGACAACTAGACTATTGGTACAACGTGTGGTAAGAGAAGACAACTAGACTATTGGTACAACGTGTGGTAAGAGAAGACAACTAGACTATTGGTACAACGTGTGGTAAGAGAAGACAACTAGACTATCAGTACAACATGTGGTAAGAGAAGACAACTAGACTATTGGTACAACGTGTGGTAAGAGAAGACAACTAGACTATTGGTACAACGTGTGGTAAGAGAAGACAACTAGACTATTGGTACAACGTGTGGTAAGAGAAGACAACTAGACTATTGGTACAACGTGTGGTAAGAGAAGACAACTAGACTATTGGTACAACGTGTGGTAAGAGAAGACAACTAGACTATTGGTACAACGTGTGGTAAGAGAAGACAACTAGACTATCAGTACAACATGTGGTAAGAGAAGACAACTAGACTATTGGTACAACGTGTGGTAAGAGAAGACAACTAGACTATTGGTACAACGTGTGGTAAGAGAAGACAACTAGACTATTGGTACAACGTGTGGTAAGAGAAGACAACTAGACTATTAGTACAACGTATGGTAAGAGAAGACAACTAGACTATCAGTACAGCATGTGGTAAGAGAAGACAACTAGACTATTGGTACAACGTGTGGTAAGGGAAGACAACTAGACTATCGGTACAACATGTGGTGAGAGAAGACAACTAGACTATTAGTACAACGTGTGGTAAGAGAAGACAACTAGACTATTGGTACAACGTGTGGTAAGAGAAGACAACTAGACTATTAGTACAACGTGTGGTAAGAGAAGACAACTAGACTATTGGTACAACGTGTGGTAAGAGAAGACAACTACTAGACTATTAGTACAACGTGTAGTAAGAGAAGACAACTAGACTATTGGTACAACGTGTGGTAAGAGAAGACAACTAGACTATTAGTACAACGTGTGGTAAGAGAAGACAACTAGACTATTGGTACAGCGTGTGGTAAGAGAAGACAACTAGACTATTAGTACGGCATGTGGTAAGAGAAGACAACTAGACTATCGGTACAACGTGTGGTGAGAGAAGACAACTTGACTATTGGTACAACGTGTGGTAAGAGAAGACAACTAGACTATTGGTACAAAGTGTGGTAAGGGAAGACAACTAGACTATCAGTACAACGTGTGGTGAGAGAAGACAACTAGACTATTAGGCATGTGGTAAGAGAAGAAAAGTAGACAATTGGTACAATGTGTGGTAAGAGAAGACAACTAAACCATCTGGGTGTTTTTAAAGCTTTTGATCTTACCTTTTTCTGATGGCCTCTAGTTTTTCTGGGTCATCGACCACGACGCTAACCCCAAGATGCATTTTGGCCTTTTGGAGTGTGAAGTCCAGACAAGCAATCTTGGCATTAGTTACTTGTTTAGGCATAGCTGGAGAGAAAGTACAGTAGGCATTTAGGCATAGCTGGGGAGAAAGTACAGTAGGCATTTAGGCATAGCTGGGGAGAAAGTACAGTAGGCATTTAGGCATAGCTGGGGAGAAAGTACAGTAAGCATTTAGGCATAGCTGGGGAGAAAGTACAGTAGGCATTTAGGCATAGCTGGGGAGAAAGTACAGTAGGCATTTAGGCATAGCTGGAGAGAAAGTACAGTAGGCATTTAGGCATAGCTGGAGAGAAAGTACAGTAGGCATTGGTAAGGGAGTTTACCAATGGGCTTCTTTTACATTTCAAGCTACAGTACAGTTGGGTTGATTTTATTTACTAACATTGCAGGTCATGCTGAATTACAGGAAGGGTCAGGTACAATAAATAATATAATAAATACATAAATAAACAATTCCTTATAATAATTCATTGGCATGTTTTAACTTAATAATTCTGGAAAGGTGCCGTGTGGAAAATGCAACCTTTTTTAAAAAAAGGGACACTTTACTGTAAGAAAATGCTAATTAAAAAGAACAGAGCTTATATTATGGTTACTCCTTGTTTTATTTACCTTGTGAAGCAATGGTGCAGTTGAGAGGGTGTGTTTTATTTACCTTGTGAAGCAATGGTGCAGTTGAGATGGTGTGTTTTATTTACCTTGTGAAGCAATGGTGCTTTAGAGAGGGTGTGTTTTATTTTCCTTGTGAAGCAATGCAGTTGAGAGGGTGTGCTTGTGAACAATGCAGTTGAGACGTTGTGTTTTATTTACCTTGAGAACAATGCAGTTGAGAGGGTGTGTTTTATTGACTTTGTGAAGCAATGTTGCAGTTGAGAGGATGTGTTTTATTTACCTTGTGAAGCAATGGTGCAGTTGAGAGGGTGTGTTTTATTGACTTTGTGAAGCAATGTTGCAGTTGAGAGGATGTGTTTTATTTACCTTGTGAAGCAATGGTGCAGTTGAGAGCATAACCATCTACAAGTATACTCTCCTTAGCACTGCCACCATGAGCCTTCAGTACATTTATTGCCTTAATGGGGTACTTCGCCTCTCCCTTGTTCCCTGTACGCTTGACGGCCATGACAGCATCTACAATCATGTTAGCAAAGAAATCCCCTTGCTGCCCAATAAGCTTGGAAGAGAGGGCGGTGTTGGCGGCACTCACGATGCAGTCCCTACCGAGCTCATCCACACTTATTGTCATGTGCTCCTGAATGTATTTACATGCCTCCCTACAAAAATATGAACAGAGTTATTTATCAAGCTTCCTTGAAAGTCAATATTATGTTTTCTGTAAATCAATTTAAAATTTGGTTTTCTTCTGCTCCTTGTTTACTGGTGGCGGAATATGGAGGAAAGGGACTTCAAAAGCAGGCCTTTATACAGTAGTATTTATCCTTGTATTGCAGTCTTTGAGGACTTTATATAGTAATATGTATCCCTGTATTGCAGTCTTAGAGGCCTTTATACAGGAACATGTATCCCTGTATTGCAGTCTTTGAGGCCTTTATACAGGAATATGTCTCCCTGTATTGCAGTCTTTAAGGCCTTTATTCAGTAGTACGTATCCCTGTATTGCAGTCTTTGAGGCCTTTAAGGCCTTTATTCAGTAGTACGTATCCTTGTATTGCAGTCGTTAAGGCCTTTATACAGGAATATGTCTCCCTGTATTGCAGTCTTTGAGGCCTTTATACAGGAATATGTCTCCCTGTATTGCAGTCTTTGAGGCCTTTATACAGTAATATGTCTCCCTGTATTGCAGTCTTTGAGGCCTTTACACAGGAATATGTCTCCCTGTATTGCAGTCTTTAAGGCCTTTATACAGGAATGTCTCCCTATATTGCAGTCTTTAAGGCCTTTATACAGGAATATGTCTCGCTGTATTGCAGTCTTTGA
This sequence comes from Nematostella vectensis, assembly GCF_932526225.1. Classification (NCBI taxonomy): domain Eukaryota; kingdom Metazoa; phylum Cnidaria; class Anthozoa; order Actiniaria; family Edwardsiidae; genus Nematostella; species Nematostella vectensis. The sequence goes on along the minus strand of NC_064044.1, from coordinate 661,828 downwards.
GGCCTTTATACAGGAATATGTCTCCCTGTATTGCAGTCTTTGAGGCCTTTATACAGTAATGTCTCCCTGTATTGCAGTCTTTGAGGCCTTTATACAGGAATATGTCTCCCTGTATTGCAGTCTTTAAGGCCTTTATACAGGAATATGTCTCCCTGTATTGCAGTCTTTGAGGCCTTTATACAGGAATATGTCTCCCTGTATTGCAGTCTTTGAGGCCTTTATTCAGTAGTACGTATCCCTGTATTGCAGTCTTTGAGGCCTTAAAGGCCTTTATACAGGAATATGTCTTGGAATTGCAGTCTTTACTGTGTTGTGGACTGTTTCTCCTCCCCTTGTTCTACATGATTGGATACTATATATAACCATTTGTACTGTTATATTGCCATATTATCAATTTTGTTAGAGGTCACAAATTATCAAAGAAAAAATGGGAGGGGGATCAAATGGATAACATACTTGCAGGCTAGTCTGTATCCGCTTATAATAGAAGTGGGGTGGATCTTCTGTTTAACAAGTTCGTTAGCTCCTTTAAGAAGCTCTGCTGCCAGGATTACAACTGACGTTGTTCCGTCTCCGACTTCTTGGTCTTGCAGGTCAGCCAACTCGCATAGGATCTTAGCGGCTGGGTGTTCGACCTCAAGTAACTTGAGAATTGTTGCCCCATCATTGGTTACAGTCACATCCTAAAAAGCATCTTTGTTAGATAAATAAAAAGTCTAAATGTATTGAGGGGATAAAATAGTCACATCCTAAAAAGCATCTTTGTTAGATAAATAAAAAGTCTAAATGTATTGAGGGGATAAAATAGTCACATCCTAAAATAGCACCTTTGTCAGACCTTGGATAACATGGGGTAAATAAATAATCTATGTATTCATGGGATTAAGTATTCACATCTTAAACAAGGACCCGCGCTATAAAAGGGCCTGGACCAGGTCCATGAAAGGCTCAGTTTTCAGTAAACTGCTACGCGGTGCAGAGCTCCGGCATTCAGTCAAGCGTGTCTTATTTCCTAAGAGGAGCGAAACCCAAACTCAACTTTTGAAGCGTTTTTCTTCTCGTTTGCTCGGTTTATTTTCTCTTGGCTTCTAACAATGAAAAACCCACCAAAAGAGCAGGAATATGCACTAAAAATTATTCAAATTATTAACGATAACATAACTAAAAAGTCTCAGTACAGATGCAATGTTATGGCATGTTGTCATCATGAAGTTTAGATTTTATTTATCCGGAAGGGGGCGGGGCTAAGCCCTTTTATAGTGCAGGTCCTTGTTTAAACAAAGCATATTCATCAACCTTTTATAACCTGGGCTAAATAAACAGTATCTGACCTCCAGGGATAAAAAAACTCCAAATGGAGATATGATAATTAGCAGATAAGATTACACCAATTTCAGGGCTTGGTCTATCAAACACAATATGTTTCTGCACTAGCCGAAAAAATGTTTGTTTTCCCTTGAATATGATAGAACTGTGCTAAACACCTACTGCAGCTCTGCTTCTTTACTAATTATGCTATTTTATTGCTATGGAAATTTTGGACTAATTTATTTTGTTATAATTACTTTTAAGTCCTCACAAAGCCTTTTTACAACACAAATTTTCCTATAAAAAGTCCCTATAACCTTTCATGCTCCAGGATCCAGGGTACTTTGCTGGCGCTTGCGGGCTGATTTCATCGGCTATCAGTTTTAAATTGGCTTAGTGTGCGATGTGTCACTCCCCCAGAACTAGTCTGACTACAAAACTTTCTCAGTGGCTCTCCTACCGTAGTGACCATTGGAAGCACTTGCAAAGTACGCCGGATCCTCAAGCATCTATCAGACTGGATAGATTTGGTTACGTCTTTATATTTTCTATATATTTTACTCTAAAACGCTCAAATTCTTATTATTGGGGTATTTTGGTCAACCCTTTGTATAAAAGTCTGTGAAATGGAAGGTCGGGGTCCAATCATTTGTGACGTACATCAAGCTGTTAATTAAATTACACGAGAAATAAATGTGTGCGCTATATTAGTTCCCATCTACATGGTTGTGTGTTTACAAGTTTTATCAACCAGGTAGTCAACTGATTATTTAACTGGAGGACACTAATCTGCAAAATTTATTAAAGATTTTATAGTCTGTGAGTTGCACTCTTTTTAAACCTAGTCTGTGAGTTACACTCTTTATAAACCTAGTCTGTGAGTTGCACTCTTTTTAAACCTAGTCTGTGAGTTGTACTCTTTATAAACCTAGTCTGTGAGTTACACTCTTTATAAACCTAGTCTGTGAGTTGCACTCTTTATAAACCTAGTCTGTGAGTTACACTCTTTTTAAACCTAGTTTGTGAGTTACACTCTTTTTAAACCTAGTCTGTGAGTTGCACTCTTTATAAACCTAGTCTGTGAGTTACACTCTTTTTAAACCTAGTCTGTGAGTTGCACTCTTTTTAAACCTAGTCTGTGAGTCGCACTCTTTATAAACCTAGTCTGTGAGTTACACTCTTTTTAAACCTAGTCTGTGAGTTACACTCTTTATAAACCTAGTCTGTGAGTTGCACTCTTTATAAACCTAGTCTGTGAGTTACACTCTTTATAAACCTAGTCTGTGAGTTACACTCTTTATAAACCTAGTCTGTTAGTTGCACTCTTTATAAACCTAGTCTGTGAGTTACACTCTTTTTAAACCTAGTCTGTGAGTTGCACTCTTTATAAACCTAGTCTGTGAGTTACACTCTTTTTAAACCTAGTCTGTGAGTTGCACTCTTTTTAAACCTAGTCTGTGAGTTGCACTCTTTTTAAACCTAGTCTGTGAGTTGCACTCTTTATAAACCTAGTCTGTGAGTTGCACTCTTTATAAACCTAGTCTGTGAGTTGCACTCTTTTTAAACCTAGTCTGTGAGTTACACTCTTTATAAACCTAGTCTGAGTTACACTCTTTTTAAACCTAGTCTGTGAGTTGAACTCTTTATAAACCTAGTCTGTGAGTTGCACTCTTTATAAACCTAGCCTGTGAGTTACACTCTTTTTAAACCTAGTCTGTGAGTTGCACTTTTTTTAAACCTAGTCTGTGAGTTACACTCTTTATAAACCTAGTCTGTGAGTTGCACTCTTTTTAAACCTAGTCTGTGAGTTGCACTCTTTTTAAACCTAGTCTGTGAGTTACACTCTTTTTAAACCTAGTCTGTGAGTTGCACTCTTTATAAACCTAGTCTGTGAGTTACACTCTTTTTAAAATTAGTCTGTGAGTTACACTCTTTTTAAACCTAGTCTGTGAGTTACACTCTTTATAAACCTAGTCTGTGAGTTACACTCTTTTTAAACCTAGTCTGTGAGTTGCACTCTTTATAAACCTAGTCTGTGAGTTACACTCTTTTTAAACCTAGTCTGTGAGTTACACTCTTTATAAACCTAGTCTGTGAGTTACACTCTTTATAAACCTAGTCTGTGAGTTACACTCTTTTTAAACCTAGTCTGTGAGTTACACTCTTTATAAACCTAGTCTGTGAGTTGCACTCTTTTTAAACATAGTCTGTGAGTTGCACTCTTTATAAACCTAGTCTGTGAGTTGCACTCTTTATAAACCTAGTCTGTGAGTTACACTCTTTTTAAACCTAGTCTGTGAGTTGCACTCTTTATAAACCTAGTCTGTGAGTTGCACTCTTCATAAACCTAGTCTGTGAGTTGCACTCTTTATAAACCTAGTCTGTGAGTTACACTCTTTATAAACCTAGTCTGTGAGTTGCACTCTTTATAAACCTAGTCTGTGAGTTGCACTCTTTATAAACCTAGTCTGTGAGTTGCACTCTTTTTAAACCTAGTCTGTGAGTTGCACTCTTTTTAAACCTAGTCTGTGAGTTGCACTCTTTTTAAACCTAGTCTGTGAGTTGCACTCTTTATAAACCTAGTCTGTGAGTTGCACTCTTTTTAAACCTAGTCTGTGAGTTACACTCTTTTTAAACCTAGTCTGTGAGTTGCACTCTTTTTAAACCTAGTCTGTGAGTTACACTCTTTTTAAACCTAGTCTGTGAGTTACACTCTTTTTAAACCTAGTCTGTGAGTTGCACTCTTAATAAACCTAGTCTGTGAGTTGCACTCTTAATAAACCTAGTCTGTGAGTTACACTCTTTATAAACCTAGTCTGTGAGTTACACTCTTTTTAAACCTAGTCTGTGAGTTACACTCTTTATAAACCTAGTCTGTGAGTTGCACTCTTTTTAAACATAGTCTGTGAGTTGCACTCTTTATAAACCTAGTCTGTGAGTTGCACTCTTTATAAACCTAGTCTGTGAGTTGCACTCTTTTTAAACCTAGTCTGTGAGTTACACTCTTTATAAACCTAGTCTGTGAGTTACACTCTTTTTAAACCTAGTCTGTGAGTTGCACTCTTTATAAACCTAGTCTGTGAGTTGCACTCTTTATAAACCTAGTCTGTGAGTTGCACTCTTTATAAACCTAGTCTGTGAGTTACACTCTTTATAAACCTAGTCTGTGAGTTGCACTCTTTATAAACCTAGTCTGTGAGTTGCACTCTTTATAAACCTAGTCTGTGAGTTGCACTCTTTATAAACCTAGTCTGTGAGTTGCACTCTTTTTAAACCTAGTCTGTGAGTTGCACTCTTTTTAAACCTAGTCTGTGAGTTACACTCTTTTTAAACCTAGTCTGTGAGTTACACTCTTTTTAAACCTAGTCTGTGAGTTAAACTCTTTATAAACCTAGTCTCTGTGAGTTACACTCTTTTTGAAACCTACATGTAGTCTGTGAATTGCACTCTTTTTGAAACCTAGTCTGTGATGTGTACTCTTTTTGAAACGACATTTTCTTTTTTCGCATATAATTCTCTGCTTTAAATTATTCTTGCTTTATTTTGAGTAGCATTGAAAACACTTCGCCAATATTTTATGGTTTTACAGTTTCTGAATTTTAACGAATTTGAGGAAAATATGCTGTTTTAGATTTTCCTGCCAAACTGGAATTTATTTACTTGATGCAAGATCCTTTCACGCAGCCAAGAAATATTCAAAGCTCTGTATAAGATTAAGGACCAAGTAAAAGAAAAAGACATGTTTATCGCCGCCGCCTACATCCTTTTTTGGGCCGCATCAATATATTTTTTAATTAGTCATCTCTGCTGCTTTTTTTGTTGTTTGTTCCTCAGAAGTTCACATTTCATGCATCAGTGGTGCCTGGGTACTGAAAAAAAGGTTCCCATTCAAGGCTTTTCTTAAGATTTTTTTCACCCGTTTGCAACATCGTGGAAATTTCCTTTGTAAATCATACAAATCTTTGATAAACCAAGGAGAAAAAAAGATAATAAAAAGGGCTGCATGCTCCCTATTTTGATCTTATCAGGACGATAAACTTGTTTTTGTTTTTACTTGGCCTAATTTTCAATCAAATTTAATTCCGTTTTCAGAATTTGAAAGTTTATGTATGCTTTCTTCTGGCTAGATTGCTATGAGTGGAAGGTTTTAAGAACTTTAAGGTTTTTATTCAGATTTGACTATTCTACAGCCCTTGCCAAGTTGCCTGTCCTTATATGGGCATACCCTTAGTTACACATTCCCTTGTGTGTATTGTACATGTATGCGAATATGTATTGAGGTCACTATAGGGTAATATGTGAGCCAAGAGAAATAAGCACGGAGTTTCTATATTCAAGGGAAGGGCCATTAGCGGTGAGAAACTCGACAGATTTTATATTTGCCATGTACCGCCAGTCACCACGTGCGAATCACAGACTGACAGATGAACGTGCCGACCGGCTTTCACCCCTCACACTTCTAAACATCTTTACATGGACATATTAAATTATTGATGTTATTCCCGTGGGTTATTTTAACACTTTGATAAGAGTTCTAGTTAATCTATAAAGCAGTTTTAGTAGAAACCTACCCCAATATCGTCAACCAGCATCTTGTCCAAACCAACTGGTCCAAGCGAGCTTTTCACGATGTTTGCGATGGCTGTAACTGCCGTAACTAGAGGGAAATCACGCAGAAGTTAGCACAGCATTGTAGCACGATTATTAACGTGGATGGATACTAACCATTTTGGTTTCTAATGCTTTCGCCTGAGGTTCTTTCGCCTCCTACATGAAGAAGTTCGGCTGAGCTTGGAGTAGACGACATTTTGAAATTCGGCGAGGAGTGAATGAGCGTCCGAAGAATGCTGGGTAATGGAGGAGTGCCTTACCCAGAATGCAACATTAAAAAAAAACTTTTTTTCACTTTTCTATTAAATTTTCAAGTTATTATTATTATTTTTTTACTATTCCTTTATATAACTCTCTTCTCTCTAGTCTCCCCCTTAACCATGTATACCATGACTTTTAATAGATCAAAATATATGTAAGATATACTACTTTTTTACCATCAAAGACTAAACGCTTTTTTGTCACAGCTTGTTTCGTTTTGTCTTGACATGGACCGGAAGTTACTCCAGAGCTTCCGGTTTACCGGCTCGCAAAGCCCTAAGGGATTGTTCTAAAGAATCATCGAAGGTGTGTGTTTGGGACCAAAGTTGTTTACAAAATATGCCGAAATAACAGTGAAACGAGGATCCTAAATCTGATGCAATACAAGCTTAAGGATGAGGCTCAGCTTGATTTCCTTGCTGTTGATTCTGGTGTGTCCACAATCCACCAAATCCGAGAGTTGTGAGGAACTTTTTAAAGCTCTTTCTGATGGCGGAAGTAACCGATGCGATGCAATTCTGACTGAAACGTCCAGGATTAACTTGAATCGAGCTGAAATAATCCAGTTTCGAGGATGGGGGAATCGGCTTAGGACTCGCTCTGGTTCGAGCTGCAGTTTGGTATCTGTGAGGGTTTGTAATATGCAAAAATGGAAGCGATCTGCGGAGGAATTTGGCAGCGTCTTTCCTGATTTCCGACCACTTCAAATGGAGGTATCTCTTTTCATCACGAAGTTCGAATAAAATAATAAGACCCAAGGAATTTTTAAACTATGATATAGTTTTGGCACTAAAATACATTATATTTACTAGGTATTTGTAGCGCACGCCGACAAATACAAATAAAACTGTTATATCAAGATTAAGTATGTTTAGTTTTTTGCCTTTATTTCTTATCGTTTATTCCTATTAGTATTCATAAATATATAAGTAAGTTTTGCATTCTTTTCCCTCAGATCAGCAACAGAATGGGGGAGATGTCGGATGGTGGTATAGTGGTCACAAAGCTTCGCTGCCTTCGCCATGTTTGTTATGTGGTTATTCGCCCCCAAGGTACATATAAGTAAATAGCATCCTTATCAAGTCACGCATTCTTAGGTTATAACTGATTTTTTTGTTCTCGAGGTTTCTATCTCGTTTCTATCTGTTGAACTATATAAGGTCCTTCATTTCGAAACCCAATGTTTTCTTTTAGTTTCACTCCATACCCATTTTTTTTTTCAAGTTTTCATTGTTGCATCAGCAGTTCATTGTTAGTTGGTTTTGTATATGAGAGGTAATGGTGCTTAGCTCATTTTGCATGCATGGGTGGTGCACCAATAATTTGCTCATACTATTGTTATGGGATCTTTGGTTCTCAGTTCATCAAAGTTGACGGAGAAGTAGTAAGGATATTACAGTATTATCATTTATCTTACCCTAGTCTTCTAACAATTAGTCACCCTGGTCTTCTAACACTTTGTCACCCTGGTCTTCTAACACTTAGTCACAACACATAGTCACCCTGGTCTTCTAACACATAGTCACTCTGGTCTTTTAACACTAAGCCACCCTGGTCTTCTAACACTTAGTCACAACACATAGTCACCCTGGTCTTCTAACACATAGTCACCCTGGTCTTCTAACACTTAGTTACCCTGGTCTTCTAACACATAGTCACCCTGGTTTTCTAACACATAGTCACCCTGACTATCACGACTGCTTCTCGGAGTGGGGCCATGTCCCATCTGGGGTACCCCAAGGAACCAAGCTAGGGCCCTGGCTCTTTCAATGATCAATGACCTACATCCACCTGGGGCTCAGTCGTGGAAATATGTCGACGACACCACTTTAGCCGAAGTTGTCCCGAGGGATAGCTGTAGTAGCATCCAAGACGCTGTATCCTCAGTAGAGCTATGGTCGACTCGCAACAAATTACAACTGAACTCGGATAAGTGTAAAGAAATGGTGATCGATTTCAAGAGAGTAGAGCGTCAGTTTGCTCCTCTCTCTATTAATAACATAGAACTTGAACGGGTCGATCATGCAAAAATCCTTAGTGTAACAATCTCAAACAGCTTACAATGGAACTCCCACATTAATGACACTATAGAGAAGGTCAATAAGCGCTTGTACTTTCTTGTTTTGCTTAAGCGCACTATAGTTCCCGTATCCGATATCATTGGATTTTATGATACCTGTGTGAGACCTATTTTAGAGTACTGCGCGCCCTTATCCTATCACGCAATCCCGGCATATCTTAAAGAAGACCTAGAACACATTCAGAAAAGTGCGCTCTCCATTGCATCGCCAGCGATGCCCTACCGCGACATATGTGTTAATTATGGTATATGCTCACTATATGATAGGCGCAAGGCTTTGTGTGACAAGCTCTTGTGTGACAAGCTCTTTGTGTGACTATGTAACACATAGTCACCCTGGTCTTGTAACACATAGTCACCCTGGCCTTCTAACACTTAGTCACCCTGATCTTCTAACACTTAGTCACCCTGATCTTCTAACACTTAGTCACCCTGGTCTTCTAACACTTAGTCACCCTCGTCTTCTAACACATAGTCACCCTGGTCTTCTAACACTTAGTCACCCTGGTCTTCTAACACATAGTCACCCTGGTCTTCTAACACATAGTCACCCTGGTCCTCTAACACATAGTCATCCTGGTCTTCTAACACATAGTCACCCTGGTCTTGTAACACATAGTCACACTGGTCTTCTAAAAATTAGTCACCCTGATCTTCTAACACATATAGTCACCTAGTCACACTCTTCCCCCTGGTCACACTCTTCCTCTGGTTATCAAAGTTTTTAGCATGCAGCACGTTTTGTCAAGGCATTTCTTTAGGGAGGTGCTTATTCAAGGTTCTCCTTTTTGATAAGGGGCTTTATCAGGAAGGTGCTTTTTTGGGCAATTATTGTTTTGTTGCTCTTTTTTGCTGAGATTTACAGAAGAAGTGCCAATACATATATTGCTACAATTAATAACCTCTCAATTTTTTCTCCGCAGTGCATAGTGCAAATCCTGAAAAAGAGAACTTATCATCCCGGCGGGTGTCCAGAAGACTTCTTGGTATTCATTCCACCAAAGATAGTCACCGTTCCCCAGGCGTCCAGAGTTCAATGATAAGTGGTCAATTCCTGGCGGCAGTGACCATCATTGTTAGTGTTCTGGGAATGGTTGTAGTTGTGGCTTTGTGTGGATCTTGCAGCAATGATTTTGATGAGTGAGTGAACAAAGGATGACTTGCAGTCAGAGATTCATGCATTCCAGCATTTAGCAGCAGAATAATAACAACAACTTAAAGTGACTTATTTAGTGCAAATCAGCCAGGATTTGTCAGAAAGGACTTATTTCAATGAGATATTTTATTTTTTGTCGCTCTCTGGATAACCTGTGTTTCTGCTTGAATTTGCCACTTAAAAAGTCATGTGCAAGCTGGCTATTATTGATACTATTCCTCCAAGAGCAGGGGAAGGGGACTATAGGCTGGCTATATTTGATAATATTCCTCCAAGAGCAGGGGAAGGGGACTATAGGAGAGCACTGTAATTGTTTTTCCTTTTGTTTGCTCACTGGTAGCCCACCATTATGCAGCAAACCTCATCCTTGGAAGTTCTACTTATTCTTTGTTTTTCTGGAAAGGGACAGGCACGGCTCTCAGCTGCCTTGAACCTAGGTGGGCTACCTGTGGTTTACTTTTTTTTGCAAAGAGATTCCAGATGTTGAAAAACAAGCTTTCTTCAGTTGCTGGGCCTTGACATACAAAATGCCATGAGCTCTTGTATCATTAATGATTAGAATTCCCCTTTTTATTTGAAAGTTTTGCATTTTAAGCATTCTTACAGAAATATTTTAATGATCTTAATGATAATTTTGTTTTCTTATAAACTATTCTGTCTGCTGTTGCTGTGGTTTCACTGTTAATTGGTTGTTTCTACAGCGGATTAAGTGACAGAGAAGACAAGAAAGATGTGAATGTGATAACAGTTTCTCATGTTACAGTAGAGGTAAAAGGCACACTTTTGTTGCTTATCACCACACCCATGGCTTGTGTATATATACCCGTAGTAGGTTAATATGCTATGATATCACCTAATACTTATTAGGTACAAGGGAATATGCTATGATATAATGTAATGCATTTCACCACATCCAGGGTCTATGTATATATACTCATATTGATTAAGTACAAGTTAATATGTTATGATATCACCTAATACGTATTAGGTACGAGGGAATATGCTATTATATCATCTAATACGTATCATATTGATTAAGTACAAGTTAATATGCTATCATCTAATACGTATTTGTACAAGGGAATATGCTATGATATTATGTAATGCATATCACCACATCCATGGTCTATGTATATATATACTCATATTGATTAAGTACAAGTTAATATGCTATCATCTAATACATATTTGTACAAGGGAATATGCTATGATATTATGTAATGCATATCACGACATCCATGGTCTATATATATATAATATATACTCATTTTGATTAAGTACAAGTTATATGCTATGATATTATCTAATACATATTAGGTACATGGGAATATGCTATGATATTATGTAATGCATATCACCACATCCATGGTCTATGTATATATATTCATATTGATTAAGTACAAGTAATATGCTATGATATCATCTAATATGTATTAGGTACATGGGAATATGCTATGATATGATGTAATGCATTTCACCACATCCATGGTCTATGAATATATAATTACTCATATTGATTAAGTACAAATAATATGCTATGATATCATCTAATACGTATTAGGTACAAGGGAATATGCTATGATATGATGTAATGCATTTCACCACATCCACGGTCTATGTATATATACTCATATTGATTAAGTACAAGTTAATATGTTATGATATCACCTAATACGTATTAGGTACATGGGAATATGCTATGATATGATGTAATGCATTTCACCACATCCATGGTCTATGAATATATACTCATATTGATTAAGTACAAGTAATATGCTATGATATCATCTAATACGTATTAGGTACATGGGAATATGCTATGATATGATGTAATGCATTTCACCACATCCATGGTCTATGAATATATACTCATATTGATTAAGTACAAGTAATATGCTATGATATCATCTAATACATATTAGGTACATGGGAATATGCTATGATATTATGTAATGCATATCACCACATCCATGGTCTATGAATATATACTCATATTGATTAAGTACAAGTAATATGCTATGATATCATCTAATACGTATTAGGCACAAGGGAATATGCTATGATATGATGTAAAGCATTTAACCACATCCATGGCTTATGTACATATACACATGAAACGTAAGTTAATATGTTAATCCAATGTATATAACGTAACATGCTATAATATGTAATTTATATAAAGTACAATTTAACATGCTATAATATAATGTAATTATATAAAGTACAAGTTAATATGCTATTTAGTGAATGGAAAGTCGATGTTGTCTCTCACACCTGCTTTATTTATCACGTTTTTTTTTACATCCTAGGAGACATCTACACCACCAAGTGCACATAGTCTAGAAAACGTGCAAACCCAAGTTACTCGGGAAAGCCTTGCAGGATGCGCTCCTAAACATGACGAGCGTACATCTGGAACCGACTGCATTGTCTCAGAACTGGGTAGAAATACGCGAGATTCCAAGAACCTCGAAAACGGCGGAACGCACCATACAGCATCCCCGCAAAGCCTGGAAAGTTCTGGAACCACGTCTGACCAGTTCCCAAGGTCAAGTGGAAGCCACCCGTCTAGAGCGTCTGTCCCACATGGATCAGGATCGATAGCGTCTGTCCCACATGGATCAGGATCGATAGCGTCTGTCCCACATGGATCAGGATCGGTGGGGAGTAGAGATAGTGCAATAGACATGCCACCAGGGTCCCTTACCTCAAAGGAAACTGTTGGCCGAGATCGTCACCCTAGTCGAGAGTCTACTGAAAGCCTCGATCAACAAACTCGGTACTCTAGCCAATCACATCATTCTCTAGAACGACACGTGACTTCTAACAATTTGCCTGCTAGGAACCGACCTTCAAGCCAATCGGAGCAAAGACACGTAAATTCACAGAGCTCGGCTAGAGAGAAATCTCTGAGCCAAACAGAGTTCAAGTTTTCTGAAGAGAGTCATGTTACTTCTAAATCATCTCACGGACAAACTGAGAGAGCACATACTGAAGACAAAGCGACAGTTAGCTCTGAAAAGAGCTCTGGCGAAAAAGGAGAAGGCAACAAAAGACAGAGTAAATCGATTATTTCAAAGTTACGACCTGGCAGCATTCACGGCAAGGAAAAGAAAAAGACTGACACAGACTCTGATAAAAAGTTCCGGCGGAAATCATCAAAACAGAAAAAAGATGTTGTTCTTCATGTGGACCAGGCGGAGAGACCACGTGTCGCCACGCCCCCTACACACCACAAAGACCAGCACCGAGGCTTACCCCTACCCCCTCCCCCTGCATCCAAGCTCTCGACCAATCAGGGTGTTCCATCCAATAGCGAATTACCACAGGACGATGAGTATGAGATTGTCGATAAGCGACAAAGGTCGATTGAAGGTACGGCTGACGAGCAGTACGCATGCGTACACCGTAAGTATGACGAATTACGGGCTGGCGAAGGCAGGGATCGCGAACCGTCTGAAGTATATGACGTCATAGCGGATGACAACGCCACTCAACGCGCCTCCGCCGCCAGCGATCACTACGATGTAGTCGAGTTTAAGCGTCCCGCACCTGCGAGGGACGGGTCGGAACCCGCGGGTTGTGAGTACGCAGTCGTGGACATGCGCGATAAAAAGATCAGTCGAGTCAAACAGGAAATGAATCGCGCATCGACCGGAAGTGATTTGTACGAGATAGTGACTGATGACGTGAAGACGGTCGCGTTACAGACGGACCGGACGGACCAGGATCATGCAGAGTCCCGGGAAAGAGATTACTCAAAGGCCGTCCCCAGCCCTCCCCCTGTCTCTAGTCTCATTACAGTCGCAGACGTGCGGAGGAGGACTAAAAGCGATGAGATGGAGTTTGAGACCCCCCCGGAAAGCCCTCAGAGTCTGGACGACCAGGGGGGCGCAAAGAAGAAAGAGCATACCTACGCAAAGGTTGATAAGTCTAAGAAGACACGGCATTCCATGGAGGGTCACGTGACAAGAAGTGTCGAACACGTGACCACCCCTAGGGGGGATCTCACGAGTGAAGAGTTAGCGCAGAGAATGATCTTTGATGACGTCTCGGACACACCGCCCCCTGTACCCCACTCACTTTACGCGGAGATAGAGAAAAAGCAAGGTAAAGCCTATTTAACACCCTGTCTACACCCACCCCCCTCCACATGATGACGCCTCGATTACACAGCTCCCTGTTTCCCACACACTGTAAACGGAGATGGAGGTAAAGCAAGGTAAAGCCTTTTAATGGTCCCTTACCCCCCACCCGCAATTTGGGGGCTTTCAACACTCTCACGTGTTTGCTATAAGGGTATTCGCTGTGCCTTAAACACTCCTTCCCTCCCCTACATAGGGCTACTTCATATCAGTACCCCTCTGATCTACTACCTGATTTTTTTTCCATTCCAGCTGAAGAAGCTAAAAGGCTTGCGCAAAAGATGTCATCCGAGGCAGACTACGAAGAGATAAGAAGACCAAACGACGAGCCAGGCAAGTCAGCTACAGATGACTACGATGAGGTGACAGTTGTGGAGAAAACAGCGCAGGAGGATGTGATTCGCAGAGTCAATACTCACGTGACAGCACCAAGCGATGAGTATGACGAGATTGACGGGTCTGCGATGAACCGACAGGACGATAATCACGTGTATGACATTGTAGAAACCAGTAATCGCTCATCGCGCTGACGAGAGTGAATATCACGTGATGATCACGTGTATCACATTGTAGAAACCAGCAATCGCTCATCGCGCTGACGTGTATGACATTGTAGAAACCAGCAATGGCTCATCGCGGCGGAGTGCAATGATCACGTGATGGTCACGTGTATGACATTGTAGAAACCAGTAATCGGTTATCGCGGTGGAGATTGCGATGATCACGTGATGGTCACGTTTATGACATTGTAGAAACCAGCAATCGCTCATCGCGCTAACGAGTGCGAATATCACGTGATTGTCACGTGTATGACATTGTAGAAAAGTAGTGGGGTTTGGCTTTCGCACATTTCTTCTAAATCCTCCGTTTGAAGGGATCTCGGTTTTGCTTCATGCATCTTTTGGGGACATTTTGTAAGAACGTTCTATCAATACTTTGTAAACTTTAGCTTGATTTTTTGCACTGAAAATTTAGACATCAAACACAGTTCCCACTCTGAATTCCAATGTATACAGAAATATTTTAATAAGAAATAATTTCAGGAAAAGCAGCAACACCATTTCATTCTTTAGCCTTACTCAGGTGAGGTATTTCAGTAAACTTGAATAGTTTAAAGCATTCATTTTACCCCGGAGTTGGCGTTCTTCGTTCTAGTTTAGACGCCGTTTCATCTGCAACTACAAGCAAATGAACGAAGTCGATTTTTTTTATCGTCATTTACATGCGTTTACACTTGGCACGGTACATGAAGTCGGTCTCTAACTACGCCCTAGTGTTTAGACGTATTTAGTGCAAAGCTCCTCAGCGTAAAACACAAGTGACTGCCTTTTAGTAGTCCTAATGCCTACATTTCATTCCTAACCATTATACGTAACACTAATAAAGGTGTTTTAACAAGCAAACTGGTTGGTTAGCTGAGTATTGCGTGCTTTCTAACTTCTGGCGTTAATATAAGGAAGGTAGCATCCGACACATGCCCTCGTCCTGGCCCTTAGGGTATAGAATCTTGATATGGAGCATATGTCCTCGTCCTGTCCCTTAGGGTATAGAATCCTGATATGGAGCATATGTCCTCGTCCTGTTCCTTAGGGTATAGAATCCTGATATGGAGCATATGCCCTCGTCCTGTCCATTAGGGTATAGAATCCTGATATGGAGCATATGTCCTCGTCCTGTCCCTTGGGGTATAAAATCCTTATATGGAACATATGTCCTCGTCCTGTCCATTAGGGTATAGAACCCTGATATGGAGCATATGCCCTCGTCCTGTCCCTTAGGGTATAAAATCCTGATATGGAGCATATGTCCTCGCGCTGTCCATTGGGGTATAGAATCCTGATATGGAGCATATGTCCTCGCGCTGTCCATTAGGGTATAGAACCCTGATACGGAGCATATGCCCTCGTCCTGTCCCTTAGGGTATAGAATCCTGATATGAAGCATATGTCCTCGTCCTGTTCCTTAGGGTATATAATCCTGATATGGAGCATATGCCCTCGTCCTGTCCATTAGGGTATAGAATCCTGATATGGAGCATATGCCCTCGTCCTGTTCCTTAGGGTATAGAATCCTGATATGGAGCATATGCCCTCGTCCTGTCCATTAGAGTATAGAACCCTGATATGGAGCATATGCCCTAGTCCTGTCCCTTAGGGTATAGAATCCTGATATGGAGCATATGGCCTCGTCCTGTCCCTTAGGGTATAGAATCCTGATATGGAGCATATGGCCTCGTCCTGTCCCTTAGGGTATAGAATCCTGATATGGAGCATATAGCCTCGTCCTGTTCCTTAGGGTATATAATCCTGATATGGAGCATATGCCCTCGTCCTGTCCCTTGGGGTATAAAATCCTTATATGGAGCATATGTCCTCGTCCTGTCCCTTGGGGTATAAAATCCTTATATGGAGCATATGCCCTCGTCCTGTCCATTGAGGTATAGAACCCTGGTATGGAGCATATGCCCTCGTCCTGTCCATTAGGGTATAGAATCCTGATATGGAGCATATGCCCTCGTCCTGTCCATTAGGGTATAGAATCCTGATATGGAGCATATGTCCTCGTCCTGTCCCTTGGGGTATAGAATCCTGATATGGAACATATGTCCTCGTCCTGTCCATTAGGGTATAGAATCCTGATATGGAGCATATGTCCTCGTCCTGTCCCTTGGGGTATAAAATCCTTATATGGAGCATATGCCCTCGTCCTGTCCATTAGGGTATAGAACCCTGATATGGAGCATATGCCCTCGTCCTGTCCATTAGGGTATAGAACCCTGATATGGAGCAAATGCCCTAGTCATGTCAATTAGGGTATAGAAGCCTGATATGGAGCATATGCCCTCGTCCTGTCCATTAGGGTATAGAATCCTGATATGGAGCATATGTCCTCGTCCTGTCCCTTGGGGTATAAAATCCTTATTGGAACATATGCCCTTGTCCTGTCCATTAGGGTATAGAACCCTGATATGGAGCATATGCCCTCGTCCTGTCCCTTAGGGTATAAAATCCTGATATGGAGCATATGTCCTCGCGCTGTCCATTGGGGTATAGAATCCTGATATGGAGCATATGTCCTCGCACTGTCCATTAGGGTATAGAACCCTGATACGGAGCATATGCCCTCGTCCTGTCCCTTAGGGTATAGAATCCTGATATGAAGCATATGTCCTCGTCCTGTCCCTTGGGGTATAAAATCCTGATATTGAGCATATGTCCTCGTCCTATAAAATCCTGATATGGAGCATATGCCCTCGTCCTGTCCCTTAGGGTATAGAATCCTGATATGGAGCATATGCCCTCGTCCTGTTCCTTAGGGTATAGAATCCTGATATGGAGCATATGCCCTCGTCCTGTCCCTTAGGGTATAGAATCCTGATATGGAGCATATGGCCTTGTCCTCTCCATTAGGGTATAGAATCCTGATATGGAGCATATGGCCTCGTCCTGTCCCTTAGGGTATAGAATCCTGATATGGAGCATATGGCCTCGTCCTGTCCCTTAGGGTATAGAATCCTAATATGGAGCATATGGCCTCGTCCTGTTCCTTAGGGTATAAAATCCTTATATGGAGCATATGCCCTTGTCCTGTCCATTAGGGTATAGAACCCTGATATGGAGCATATGCCCTCGTCTTGTCCCTTGGGGTATAAAATCCTTATATGGAGCATATGCCCTCGTCCTGTCCATTAGAGTATAGAACCCTGATATGGAGCATATGCCCTAGTCCTGTCCCTTAGGGTATAGAATCCTGATATGCAGCATATGCCCTTGTCCTGTCCGTTGGGGTATAAAATCCTAATATGGAGCATATGTCCTCGTCCTGTCCCTTAGGGTATAGAACCCTGATATGGAGCATATGCCCTAGTCCTGTCCCTTAGGGTATAGAATCCTGATATGGAGCATATGCCCTCGTCCTGTCCATTAGGGTATAGAACCCTGATATGGAGCATATGCCCTCGTCCTGTCCATTAGGGTATAGAACCCTGATATGGAGCATATGCCCTCGTCCTGTCCATTAGGGTATAGAACCCTGATATGGAGCATATGCCCTCGTCCTGTCCATTAGGGTATAGAATCCTGATATGGAGCATATGTCCTCGTCCTGTCCCTTGGGGTATAAAATCCTTATATGGAACATATGTCCTCGTCCTGTCCATTAGGGTATAGAACCCTGATATGGAGCATATGCCCTCGTCCTGTCCCTTAGGGTATAAAATCCTGATATGGAGCATATGTCCTCGTGCTGTCCATTGGGGTATAGAATCCTGATATGGAGCATATGTCCTCGCGCTGTCCATTAGGGTATAGAACCCTGATACGGAGCATATGCCCTCGTCCTGTACCTTAGGGTATAGAATCCTGATATGAAGCATATGTCCTCGTCCTGTCCCTTGGGGTATAAAATCCTGATATGGAGCATATGTCCTCGGCCTGTTCCTTAGGGTATAAAATCCTGATATGGAGCATATGTCCTCGTCCTGTCCCTTGGGTTATAAAATCCTTATATGGAACACATGCCCTCGTCCTGTCCATTAGGGTATAGAATCCTGATATGGAGCATATGCCCTCGTCCTGTACCTTAGGGTATAGAATCCTGATATGGAGCATATGCCCTCGTCCTGTCTATTAGGGTATAGAATCCTGATATGGAGCATATGCCCTCGTCCTGTCCATTAGGGTATAGAATCCTGATATGGAGCATATGCCCTAGTCCTGTCCATTAGGGTATAGAATCCTGATATGGAGCATATGCCCTCGTCCTGTCCATTAGGGTATAGAATCCTGATATGGAGCATATGCCCTCGTCCTGTCCATTAGGGTATATAATCCTGATATGGAGCATATGCCCTCGTCCTGTCCCTTGGGGTATAGAATCCTGATATGGAGCATATGCCCTCGTCTTGTCCATTAGGGTATAGAATCCTGATATGGAGCATATGCCCTAGTCCTGTCCATTAAGGTATTGAATCCTGATATGGAGCATATGCCCTTGTCCTGTCCATTAGGGTATAGAATCCTGATATGGAGCATATGCCCTCGTCCTGTCCCTTAGGGTATAAAATCCTGATATGGAGCATATGCCCTCGTCCTGTCCATTAGGGTATAGAATCCTGATATGGAGCATATACCCTCGTCCTGTCCATTAGGGTATAGAATCCTGATATGGAGCATATGCCCTTGTCCTGTCCCTTGGGGTATAGAATCCTGATATGGAGCATATGCCCTCGTCTTGTCCATTAGGGTATAGAATCCTGATATGGAGCATATGCCCTCGTCCTGTCCATTAGGGTATAGAATCCTGATATGGAGCATATGCCCTTGTCCTGTCCATTAGGGTATAGAATCTTGATATGGAGCATATGCCCTCGTCCTGTCCCTTAGGGTATAGAATCCTGATATGGAGCATATGCCCTCGTCCTGTCCATTAGGGTATAGAATCCTGATATGGAGCATATGCCCCTGTCCTAGATGCCACGACACATTTTTTTTTATTAGTTTTTGACTGTTTTTTTTTTATTAGTAGTTTTATAAGTAGTTTTTTTATAAAGAAAATATATTTGACGACCCCTTAATATACCAATAGCATCGAGGTTGATTTAACAGATAACACGTCAAGGGATTAAATTTTATCGTGGGTTAGGGCCAGGGTTAATGGACCTTTCAGAAACCGGCCGCTGATTTTTTTTCTTCACTTGGTCGTATTCGAATGCTCAATGGCAGCTGTAATGTTTTCACAATACTTCGATCTTATAAATTCTGTTAGGGGAGGGGAAGGTGAGAGATGCAGTCGATTGACAAGACAGTCGACTGACAGTCGATTGACAAGATAGTTCTTCCTTGTTTTAGATAGCTAGATAGTTCTTCCTTGTTATAGATAGCTAGATAGATAGTTCACTACTTTGTAAGGAAGAAGGTTCCAGGTACATATTGTTCTTGGAAGGAACAAATAGTTAAGGCCAGTACATTGGCCTTATCCTTCCGTCACTAGTCCCTTGGTTATTAATCCCTCGATTACTAGTCCCTCGATTACTTGTCCCTCGGTTACTAGTCCCTCGATTACTTGTCCCTCGGTTACTAGTCCCTCGGTTACTAGTCCCTCGGTTACTAGTCCCTCGGTTACTAGTCCCTCGGTTACTAGTCCCTCGGTTACTAGTCCCCCGGTTACAAGTCCCTCAGTTACTAGTCCCTCGGTTACTAATCCCTCGGTTACTAATCCCTCGGTTACTAGTCCCTCGGTTACTAATCCCTCGGTTAATAATTTACTAATCCCTCGGTTACTAGTCCCTCGGTTACAAGTCCCTCGGATACTGGTCAGTTACTTATCATGGGGAGAGGGGAAATCTTAAAATGATAAAAATACCCATTTATCGAGTAAAATCAGCTAGGCTCGATGGAAAGGCATCATAATCTAAAATTATTTACAGGGACTTTTGTGGATCCTAGACTAATGTCCAGTAGAGTATCTTGTCTGGTTTCTAGTTTAGATGCTTTCAAATTTATATCAACACACAAGCAAAAAGTTACCATGGACTACATTTCTGACTGACATCTAATGCAAACGCTTCCACGAATCTGAGATTCTTGTGAAAGATTTTCAACATCTCTTGCAAACGCTTCAACGAATCAGAGATTCATGTGAAAGATGACGACATCTCCTGCACCCACCAATTAGAGATTCTTGTGGAAGATGATGACATTTTATGCGAACGCTTCCACCAATCAGAGATTCTTGTGAAAGATGACGACATTTATGCAAACGCTTCCAGCAATCAGAGATTTTTGTGAAAGATAACGACATCTCATGCAAACGCTCCCAACAATCAGAGATTCTTGTGGAAGATGATGACATCTTATGCAAACGCTTCAACCAATCAGAGATTCTTGTGAAAGATGACGACATTAATGCAAACGCTTCCCCAATCAGAGATTCTTGTGAAAGATGACGACATCTCATGCAAACGCTTCCACCAATTACAGGTTCTTGTGCGAAAACCTAAGGATAGATAATCGTTCACAACCTGCTTTTCGCTGTAGCACTGTTTCTCCATGAAGGCCATACTTTTCAAGAAAACAGATTATATCATCTAAAAAGAAAAAAAATCGTTAAATACTTTTAGCTAAATCGACATTGATTTGAAAACTGGTGGATAATCGATTATAAACCTGAGTATACTCTTACAAATTTTCTTTAATAAGACTTCTTCAAGTCAGACACCTTTTCAATATCCGGTTATCGATCACAACTATTTGGGTATTTATGTGTATTATGGATGTAAACCTGTGTATAATGGATGTAACCTGTTAAGCAGGTATTTCTATGGCATTAGCTTAGTGTGGTACAAGTACACACCTGGTTTGTTTTCAGCTACAGCAACAAGATAGAAACATCCTTTAGGGGACAGCAACGAAGACACAACAGGCAAGAGGCGATCTGTAACCTAGACAACAGACAAGAGGTGATCTGTAACCTAGACAACAGACAAGAGGCGATCTGTAACCTAGACAACAGACAAGAGGTGATCTGTAACCTAGACAACAGACAAGAGGTGATCTGTAACCTAGACAACAGACAAGAGGCGATCTGTAACCTAGACAACAGGCAAGAGGCGATCTGTAACCTAGACAACAGGCAAGAGGTGATCTGTAACCTAGACAACAGGCAAGAGGCGATCTGTAACCTAGACAACAGACAAGAGGCGATCTGTAACCTAGAAAATACGCAAGAGGTGATCTGTAACCTAGACAACAGACAAGAGGGGATCTGTAACCTTAACAACAGGCAAGAGGGGATCTGTAACCTAGACAACAGACAAGAGGTGATCTGTAACCTAGACAACAGACAAGAGGGGATCTGTAACCTAGACAACAGACAAGAGGGGATCTGTAACCTAGACAACAGGCAAGAGGGGATCTGTAACCTAGACAACAGACAAGAGGGGATCTGTAACCTAGACAACAGGCAAGAGGGGATCTGTAATCTAGACAACAGAGAAGAGGGGATCTGTAACCTAGACAACAGGTAAGAGGGGATCTGTAACCTTGACAACAGAGAAGAGGGGATCTGTAACCTAGACAACAGGTAAGAGGGGATATGTTACCTAGACAACAGGCAAGAGGTGGTCTGTAACCTTGACAACAGACTAGAGGGGATCTGTAACCTAGACAACAGGTAAGAGGGGATATGTTACCTAGACAACAGGCAAGAGGCGGTCTGTAACCTTGACAACATGGTTTTGTTTTGAATCTGGGTTTTCCTGTATAGTATATACCTTTTTCAAAAAACGTTGTCAGTGCAAAATGGCAAATGGCGATTGGGAAATCTATTTGCCATTCGCCATTTGCACTGACAACCTTTTTTGAAATAGGTGTATATTATTATAAGAGGGTGTTATACCTGCCTGCCATTTATCCCACCAGCCCATGACGCTTGTATTCCTTCACTTGCAACCTGTTAAGGTTTATGGCACACACAGAGTTATAGCACTAAGAGAATTGTCATGTCTTGCAAAAGTAATTGTTAAGGATGGGAAATGAAGATGCCAACAACAAAAACACAAATTGGCATAAAGTGTTACTGTATATATTTATCATGGAGGCAAGGAGGTACAGCTAGAGTCCCATCAAAACAGAGATACGTAAGCACATTCTGTATGAAAACCACATAGCCCCATCAGCTAGACTCCCAACAACAGAAATACACATTACATGTTAAAGCCTGTTACTCCCAACAACAGAAATACACATTACATTTTAAAGCCTGTGACTCCCAACAACAGAAATACACATTACATGTTAAAGCCTGTGACTCCCAACAACAGAAATACACATTACATGTTAAAGCCTGTGACTCCCAACAACAGAAATACACATTACATGTTAAAGCCTGTGACTCCCAACAACAGAAATACACATTACATGTTAAAGCCTGTGACTCCCAACAACAGAAATACACATTACATGTTAAAGCCTGTGACTCCCAACAACAGAAATACACATTACATGTTAAAGCCTGTGACTCCCAACAACAGAAATACACATTACATGTTAAAGCCTGTGACTCCCAACAACAGAAATACACATTACATCTTAAAGCCTGTGACTCCCAACAACAGAAATACACATTACATGTTAAAGCCTGTGACTCCTAACAACAGAAATACACATTACATGTTAAAGCCTGTGACTCCCAACAACAGAAATACACATTACATGTTAAAGCCTGTGACTCCCAACAACAAAAATACACATTACATGTTAAAGCCTGTGACTCCCAACAACAAAAATACACATTACATGTTAAAGCCTGTGACTCCCAACAATAGAAATACACATTACATGTTAAAGCCTGTGACTCCCAACAACAGAAATACACATTACATGTTAAAGCCTGTGACTCCCAACAACAGAAATACACATTACATGTTAAAGCCTGTGACTCCCAACAACAGAAATACACATTACATCTTAAAGCCTGTGACTCCTGCGTCTTTTTGGATAAGGACTGAAGGTAGAGGTTCCACCTTCTGCTGCACTTCAATCCCCTGTACTGTATAAGAGGAAATAAAACAACCACAAGGGTGCTGGCTTGTACCATCTTCACACTCACTGTAAACAGCCTGGAGCAGTACCTGGACACTAGCAAGTCTGATTGTGTCTTATGTGGTGATAAATACTCAACATTTCATATATACCCATCATGCCTTGCAAACCTTACCTCATCAGTAGGTGTGGCAACATAAGGAGGGTTAAAGAGTAACACATCAATCTTTCCTTTAAGCCTTGAGTACATTGAAGACAACTGAATATAAACAAACAAGCTAATTTGGGGGTAATGCAAACATTTAGCAATAAAAAATTGGCATTTTTTTATGTCTACACAAGCACTGAAAAACTGCAATTGAGAATTTGCTAAAGTATATCGCACCTTTGTCTTGGGAAAGGCAAATAAAGATAGGAGGGGCTGTCACCGTAGTCTTGGGGAAGGCTAATAAAGCTAGAAGGGGTTATCACCGTAGTTTTGGATAAGAAAAATAAAGCTAGGACGGGCTGTCCCCGTAGTCTTGGGAAAGGCTAACAAGCTAAAGAAGGGCCCATCTCCTGGGAGCTGAGTCTAAAGAGAGATCAATGCTGTTACTGTGCATTAGGGTAGGGAACAAATTTCTACTCACCAGATCAGTGACAACTGCACTCACTGTGCAGCCATTTTGCTTAGCTGTTCTTGTCGTACATAGTGCCGCCTTGGCGTTTATATCTGTTGCTCTGTAAGATGACAATTAAACATTCTAAATGTTTTTTTTTAGAGATTACTAACCCTACTACACTCTCCCTAACCTTTTATCTGTATTTTAAGTCTTTATTTTTACATCCCTAGAAATGCTTACATTAAGTATTCTCTTCTATTGTGAATCATAAACAGCAAAAAAATACACCCAAATTATTACTTTTTTTGCAAACTTGTGGCCATCTTTTGTAAATACAGTGTATGATTGTGAGTCTGCTAACTTTCAAGCCACCGGATATGTTTCATAGATATCTAACATACTGTAACTTACATATAAAGTGAGTGAGGTCCTGTGATACTTGCAAGAAATGTTATCAGCACCCCAGACCCACTGCCAACTTCCACACAAACGGATGGGCTGAACACAAACACAAATGATACTGTTTTGATTGCTAAGACTGCTGGTATGGTAACACATTCTCATTTGGTACGGGTATTGCCTAACACATTCTCATTTTGCACGGGTATTGCCTAACACATTCTCATTTTGTACGGGTATTGCCTAACACATTCTCATTTTGTACGGGTATTGCCTAACACATTCTCATTTTGTACGGGTATTGCCTAACACATTCTCATTTTGCATGGGTATTGCCTAACACATTCTCATTTTGTACGGGTATTGCCTAACACATTCTCATTTTGCACGGGTATTGCCTAGTACAGTGACACATTTTTATTTTGTATGGGTCTGGCACTCATCTAGTCAAGGTATGAACAAATCCTAGAGTTTGAGTGAGTGTCTATCACAAAGATACCTGACCTTATCTCATGGAGAAGCTGAGCGTCTTTCTCAAGTGCATCCATCATGAGGAACGAGTCCTCGGCGGGTTCATAGACCAATTCAAAATCCTCGGCGGTAAGATGGGAGACTGAAGGTGTGGAAAAAGTCATGCTAGCAAAAGGCTGAAAGAAGCTAGCAGGGGTGATAACTTAATCTAGAGCTCTCTTTTATGAAGTTGCAAAGAACAGAGATTAAATATAATAAAAGACGAGTACTTCGCCCCTTTGTCCGCCATTTGTACTGCGAGGAATGAGAAAGACTGGACTCGAAGCCACAGCACCCCCGGCACAAGTTACTTATAATCTCTCACAAACCAAAATTTTATTTATTCAAATAACCCAGTAACCTGTCAGACTTTGTTGCAAGCGATTCTGTACTTTTTTTTTTTGCTGTAATAGGTGAATTGGCTTAGAATAAACATCCGCGTATAAGAACCTAGTCGAAACCTACACCTTACTTATAATCCTCACGCGCGAGTGAAACGTTAGAAAGGAAATACCCCTGGGCTTCCGAGGATGCTTACCTGTAAGGACCTAATCAGCCTGGTAGGAAAGAAAGGTTATTTTTTTGGAAATATCACTTAAATGTTGATTGTCAAAGTTTTCTGGATATTCCTTAAAAAAAACCCTATAAAATATCATATTTTATATAGTGCTCTCGTGAAATTTTCCTCACCGTGTAAGCCGGGCTTTACAAGTTACGTCCTATTGCGCGCGCAGCTGAATTTTGCCGGCGTCGCTTCTTAGTTGCGTCCTAGTCGCGTCCCAAGAAGGATGTGAAAAACGTCCTAAGCAAGGACGCGACGCCGGCAACAATGCGTGTGTGCAATTGATCGTGATATATAGAATTAAATGAAATTTATAAAAATGCCAAATTACTTCATTCACACTCACACTCTTCTAACATCATCGAAGGCACTGCTACCTATTAAGGACAGTTGGAACGTGTTTTGATTTTGTTTTCGATAATTTGACAAAATTGATAATTATACGTAGAGTACACAACCTCAGGGTGGGGCGTTTTCATCAGAGGTCAATAAAACAGTATGACACAATTATGAACAATTAATAAAATTAATATTGATACATGTGTTTTCATGATCATTATTTCTAGATAACATTTATTCCAGATTAACTATGTGCAGGGAGGGGGGAATGTATTCAATCAGTCTGCGTACACAGGGGGATGCGCACCCCCCCCCCCCACCCCCCCCCCCCCCACCCGCCACTCGGCCAATCCTGGGAACGCGTCTGAAACCTAAATCTCTTACAAATTGCATTTGCATTAGGTACGCTAAAACGCATATCAAACACTGAAATAACAAAGGGGATTTAGCGCAATAGAAATCAGACCAAAACTACGAAAAGAAAAGAATAATTAGCTAATGTTGCATGCACGCAACCAAAAGAAAACGAAAACTAGAGCTGCCGATGATGCTTCAAATAAAACACAAATAAACAATCTGGAATGAATCTCAGTTTTCCGGAATGTCGGAATTGCCAATATTCTAAAATTTCCGGGTTGACTTATGCACCACTTTCTTCTGTACCCAGAAATTCTGCGGGTAAAAGTTGCAGATGCGATTTTCCGGAATTTCTGGTATCCACGGTGGACTATCTCTATAACAATTCGATACTTTCCGAAAAATTTCCAGTGGAAGGAATCTGTACCATTTGCAAAATAACCAGAATACCGGAATTTCCGATTAAATGGTAAACAACCGGTATACACAAATTTGCAACAAAAGACGGCAAAGTTAATTGAATCATTATAGCCAAATTCGTTGTTGCGCGACCTTCCAGAATCGAAAATTTCTTTCTTCATTTGGGAATAGTGCGTAGTCAATCAAACCAAACAATCAAAACCAGACAAACCGCTCCCAAAGCTTGTGTCTGACTTTGCGTTTCCCAAACGAGACAAGGATTTTGGATTCGCCGAGGTCGCGCAGCAACGAATTTGGCTGTAAATTCTTTCAAACAAAGAGCATTGCCAAAGATTTAGATCCCTACACATCCCCGGCAACATGAGACGATTTCAAATCCATTGCACCATCAACTGGATATTAGCGCGATCGAAAAGAGGTTTACTTATTTAAGTAAAGTATTAAGTTTTCTTTTGTACGGTCAATGAGTCGTGTAGCAGCTCGCTTATTGGATTGATGCACCACAAACAAACAATGGAAAAAAAACACTAGAACGGGAATACAATAAAACAATGAGGTGTCTTTAATCTGTAATCTTTAATTGTGGTAATTGCTTCTAGTAATAAGGTACTAATAGTGCAATGGGTGAGGAGCGGTGTCTCGGTCTTATTTACTTGCGTTTAGAATTGCCTTACATACAGCAACTACAGAGTCAGCCTCAACGGCTTCTGCTGGAAGGGAGTTCTACTTTGGGGTGGTTCTGATGACTTTTCGTAATCGCTTAAATTAATTAAGAAAGCACATAAAATTAATCTTCACTGCTATTCCCCAAAGACCTTTTTGAATGATGCTTTTGTATCTTGCTTGTGTAAGTAGAGTTCTTTGTGACACCAAAGGTTTGTATGACACTAAGGATTGTGTGACACCAGAGGTTTGTGTGACACCAAGGATTGTGTGATACTATAGGATCATGTGACGGGACTATGAGATTGTGTGACACCGGAATTGTGTGACGTGACACTACAACATTATGTGACACTATAGGATTGTGCTACAGAAAAGGATTGTGTAAAACCAAAGTAATATGTCTTTGTTTACTCATCCAGTGAAAGGTTGTTGTAGTCTGTTCGCAGGCCTGCCGATTATTTTAACAGAGCATACTTGCTACAAACATAGCACTAGAGATTTGCTCTACATGCATGTAGATAAGCTCTCCCTTCCCTCCCACGCTGCCCCAAGTCAAATTATTGTACACGCAGGTACCAACAACCTTCCCTCTGATTCAGCGGAGACCTGTGCTGTCAAGATCGGTAGCCTTGCACGGAAAGCTAAAGTGTTGTCCCCGGGCGCGAAAATTGCTGTGTCCAGTCTAACACACCGGTCCGACATCAAGAATTTAGCCTTGAAGATCGGCGCTACAAATGCAAGACTTAAAGAACTCTCTAAAGAAGAAGACTTCGCCTTCATTGACAACAAACACATCGATGAAACCTGCCTGAACCGAAGCCATCTCCACCTCAATCTGAAAGGAAATGCTCTTTCTGGCAACACACTTTATTAGTTTCTTGCGGCGATCGAATAGCAGAGACAACACCAGCAGAGACAAGACCAGCAGAGACAAGACCAGCAGAGACAAGACCAGCAGAGACAAGACCAGTAGAGACAAGACCAGTAGAGATAAGACCAGTAGAGACAAGACCAGCAGAGACAAGACCAGTAGAGATAAGACCAGTAGAGATAAGAACAGCAGACGTAAATCTGGACAGCATAATCGGAACACTGGTAATAAGGGTTTTCAATCGCCCTTGGAACAAATAGGTCAACTACTTATGCAACTAGCACAGGGCAGCGAGTCTCAGAGCCAACGCCACCATTACAACCGATAGACCAGGATGCCGTTGGTGAGCCTGGCTTAGCAGATTCTGGCTAAGTCGCGGTTTTGTTATGGCTTGCCTGAATGCTAATTCCTTATCAAATCATATAGATGAAATTAGAATATTCATGAGTGTAAACTCTAATGTTGATGTTTTGGCTATTAATGAAACCAAAATCGATGATATGATCTCAGACCAGGAAGTTAATATTCCTGGCTACGAAATTATTCGCAAAGACCGTAAACGCGGCGGTGGTGTGTGTATCTATGTGAAATCTAACATCAATTATACTATTCGTGATGACTTAAACCATGAAAAACTTGAGTGCATCACTTTAGAAATTACGAAGCCGAGATCGCGGCCTTTCTTAGTTTGTACGTGGTACAGACGCCCCGAAGCACGCGTTGAAACATTCGCACACTTTGAAGAACTTGTCAGTAAATTTGACGCCCTCGGACTTGAAAATTATATTTTATCAGACACAAACTGTGATCAACTCAGACGGCCTCTTGATTTTCCATCGCGCAAACTACGCAATATAACTGATGTGTATGGCATATCTCAACTGGTCACCAAACCAACAAGAATTACACCCATCTCGAAAACACTTATTGATTGATTTATGACAAACAATCCAGAAAAAATTATTGAGTGTGACGTAATACATCTTGGTGTTGGTGATCATTCCTTGATGTATGCCATACGCAAAGTTCATAATGACCGCTCTTCCGTACACAATACCATAGAATCTAGAAGCATGAAAGGGTTTGACAAACAAAAGTTCCTCGGGGACCTTGCTAATAAAGATTGGCTCGGTGGCGCTAATTGCTCAGATCCAAACGATATGTGGGCAACATGGAAATCGCATTTTCTTAAAGTCTTGGATAAGCACGAAGCAAAAATAAAAGGTCCCGGTGGATCACGCCTGCCCTCCTTCGTTTAACATACAAAAGAGATTTTCTAAAGAAAAAAGCAGCCCAGTCAAATAATAGTGACGACTGGCTTGAGTTCAGGCTTTCTCGCAACAAAGCAAATAACGCAATTAAAGCAGCCAAAAAGGAATTTTTTCCGCCGGTCTTGAGCGAGCGAAAAACGATCCAAGACAAACTTGGAAACTTATAAACGAACCTCTGGGCCGGCAGTCGACAACTTCACGTATTGGGGGACAAAACTGGAGCTGGTTCATTAAACTCAGCCGCAGAAATTGCTAGCGCCTTTAATGAGCATTTTACAACTATTGGTGCGCAATTGGCCCATGAACTTCCAATAACTGACATTGATCCAGTTTCATTCATGCCTCCAGTCGACTCTCATTTTTCATTCAATAAGATTAAAATCGATCAAGTTACTAAACTCCTGCAAAAACTCGATGCAGGATACATGGGTAAGTAAATGGATGGATGCACATGGATGTAGAAGAATTGCAAGGAAATTCTACATCATATGACCCCGCTTGTCACAGGCGATCGTGTACGATCATATGAAAAACACTATGCGATCGGTTGCGATCGTACGCAAATTTGCAGCGAATGTGGCGATCTTTGCGGTTACCAGATTCACATCGTAAACTCAACACCAAGTACGCGGACATGTCAACCGCCGCCGATAAACCTGATGGACATCATGGAGGTAGGACGTGATGATGAAGATAAGCTATTTCTTTACCTGCCAAAATATCTGTGAAAATGTTTGCTTGCCTTAATTTTTGCTGGCTAATACCAAAACCTTACATTTAATGTGTATTTACTGATGCGTGAGTGCAGGCGTTCATATAACAGTGCTCAATACATAGGTGTAGAGCGGGATATATCTTGGTTTGTAGGAAAAAAAACACGCGAACTACCGTTTCATCTCTACAAGCCTGTTTCGTGGTTGCCCACTCATCAGAAAATTTATTAAGAATATATTACTACCATCACTTTTATACTATCTATGTATAAAATTAACATAAAAATAGGGCGCGAAATTTGAATGGCTGTTATGATGAAATTGAATAGATCAGCTGTTGCATAACAAGGCTTTGTTCCTGTGGCGACACGAAGACACTAGCTCGTTACGCTTGTTAAAAGTTGATAGCTTGGGTTGGCGGATAATGATAAGTTTTTCTTTGAGGCAGAGATTACATCTTTTGCTAGAGCTGTTGTAGGCGGAGTGAGATGGCAGGATTTTCCATGAAATAAAGTGTTCTATGTCGTTGTCTTTAAGGCTCCATATGTACTTGCTTAGTTCGGCCGAGTTTCTGTGTTTAGCGTGTCGGAATGAGGCGTTGTGGTTTCTATATCTTGTCTTGAATTCGTTCTCGGTTAGTCCTACGTAGGTTTCAGAGGTGTTGTTGTCCTTTCTTGTTACAGTAGCTTGGTAGATAACAGATTATTGGAGGCATTTTCTGTCAAGGGGGCACGCGTTCTTTTGTCTGCAGTTGCATGTTTTGTTATTGGCGGTGGCGAGGGAGGTAGGGGCGTTTTCGGTTGTTATTGATGAGGCGATTATGCGTTTGTTGTGGCTGTCAATTATCTGCTTGGTGTTGCTCATGCAGCTATAACTGATTTTAATTGTGTTCCGGTTGAAGATTTTTCTGAGTTTGTGGTCTTTAGGGAAGTGCTTGTCTATGAGTGACGATGGACGATGTTGGTGCTTGTGTTCTTGCTAAAAGGGGGGTTGTACCAGATGATGTTGTTGCGCTGGCGGTTCTTGCGTTTGCTTGTGGTGTTTGGTTCGTAGTGCAGCGTATGACGGGGCGGGGATATGGCGGGGCGGCTTGGTCGAAGGTTTCTTTGTGGACTTACTGTAGTGGGGCGTTCGGTTTGGTGAAAGGCTAGGACGCTACGACGGCGCTGAAACATGCGAACTTGTAGGCAACTTCCTCCTCTCCCAACTCCAAGACCTTAACATCAACGTAGGACTCTACCGCGACGACGGACTAGCCATCACAAGCGCCACACCTAAAAACACAGAAAATATAAAGAAAGAACTATGCCGCATCTTCAACAACAACGGACTGCGAATCACCATAGAAGCCAACAAGCGAGTAGTCAACTTCCTAGACGTCACATTCGACCTAAACCGCAACACCTACCAGCCTACCAGCCAGTTTAACACCTACCAGAGAGATATGTGTTTACAATGTGTGTTTACCGAGAGATACTGTGTGTTTACAATGTGTATATACTGAGAGATATCGTGTGTGTTTACAATGTGTGTTTACCGAGAGATACTGTGTGTTTATAATGTGTGCATACTGAGAGATATCGTGTGTGTTTACAATGTGTGTATACTGAGAGTTATCGTGTGTGTTTACAATGTGTGTATACTGAGAGATATCGTGTGTGTTTACAATGTATGTATACTGAGAGATATCGTGTGTGTTTACAATGTGTGTATACTGAGAGATATCGTTTGTGTTTGCAATGTGTGTATGGGAGATATTGTGTGTGTCAACAATGTGTGTATACTGAGAGATATCGTGTGTGTTTACAATGTGTGTATACTGAGAGATATCGTGTCTGTTTACAATGTGTATATACTGAGATATCTTGTGTGTTTACAATGTGTGTATACTGAGAGATATCGTGTGTGTTTACAATGTGTGTATACTGAGAGATATCGTGTGTTTTTACAATGTGTGTATAATGAGAGATATCGTGTGTGTTTACAATGTGTGTATACTGAGAGATATCGTGTGTTTTTACAATGTGTGTATAATGAGAGATATCGTGTGTGTTTACAATGTGTGTATAATGAGAGATATCTTGTGTGTTTACAATGTGTGTATACTGAGAGTGTGTTTGGTTTGCAGGTTGGAGTCGAGAATGCCGGGCTTGCAAAAGTGTTAAAATATGTCGAGAATGTAACAACAGGTAGGTGAATACGATTTTTACCCAAATATCCTTTTCTAAATACTTATTACATCATTAACACCGCATTAACACATCACTAATAACCTATTGATACCCTATCAATACATTATTTATAACTTATTGATCCCTTATTAATACATCATTTATACGCTATTGACACCCAGGCCGCAGACTTCTGTCTGCTTTGATTGGATTTCATATCTAATTGATCACTTGATCCCACATTGATACTTGATCTTTCTTCTCAGCTGGAAACGTAACGGATTTAGACCAAGAGTTCTCGATTGGCTCACTGTTGCCTAGCAACGCTGATTTTTTTCCGGTATAACGGTTCGCTGAAGAACCCCCCTTACCACGAGTCTGTCACGTGGGATTAAAGCCGCATTGTCACCAGTTTACTTCCGGAGGTCCGACGGAAACCTCAGCCGTTAAAATACAAAATAATCTATTAAAATCGCTCTAAATTATCAATCACATCCTCAAAGAAACTTCTAATAAACACACTGCTTTTAATATTTTGAAATATTTTTCGCATTTTCCGTTAAAAATTATCGGATATTGTTATGTTATCGACCAGAAGTAAACTGGTGACAATGCGGCTTTAAAATGTGCTGTTATCATCAAACTGAAACAATTTATAACAAAAAGATGTGTGGGCTAAACTTAGTTTCATAACAATCTATGCATAAGTCCAACTCAACCCTTACCGTACTATATGTACATTAGATGACTAAATAAACAAGGTGTTTCCATAAAGATTGAACGGCTTATATTCCCCCAAAGGCTTCTTGTGTACTAATTTTCGCGTCACTTTATTTTCGCAAATCTTGTAAAATCGCGAAATTCGCGAAATTAAAGTGACGCGATAATTAAGTTTAATAAGGTAATTATTCTACAGCTTGTCTGTAGTTTGTTTAGCCATACCACATAGTTATTCTACAGCTTGTCTGTAGTCTTTCTAGTCAGACCACCTAGTTAGTCTACAGCTTGTCTGTAGTCTTTCTAGTCATACCACCTTGTTAGTCCACAGCTTGTCTGTAGTCTTTCTAGTCAGACCACATAGTTATTCTACAGCTTGTCTGTAGTCTTTCTAGTCAGACCACCTAGTTATTCTACAGCTTGTCTGTAGTCTTTCTAGTCATACCACCTAGTTAGTCTATAGCTTGTCTGTAGTCTTTCTAGTCAGACCACATAGTTATTCTACAGCTTGTCTGTAGTCTTTCTAGTCGGACCACCTAGTTATTCTATAGCTTGTCTGTAGTCTTTCTAGTCATACCACCTAGTTAGTCTATAGCTTGTCTGTAGTCTTTCTAGTCAGACCACATAGTTATTCTACAGCTTGTCTGTAGTCTTTCTAGTCAGACCACCTAGTTAGTCTACAGCTTGTCTGTAGTCTTTCTAGTCAGACCACCTAGTTAGTCTATAGCTTGTCTGTAGTCTTTCTAGTCAGACCACCTAGTTATTCTACAGCTTGTCTGTAGTCTTTCTAGTCAGACCACCTAGTTAGTCTATAGCTTGTCTGTAGTCTTTCTAGTCAGACCACCTAGTTATTCTACAGCTTGTCTGTAGTCTTTCTAGTCAGACCACCTAGTTAGTCTATAGCTTGTCTGTAGTCTTTCTAGTCAGACCACCTAGTTATTCTACAGCTTGTCTGTAGTCTTTATAGTCATACCATGTGGTTATCCTACAGCTTGTATGTAGTCTTTCTAGTCAGACCACCTAGTTATTCTACAGCTTGTCTGTAGTCTTTCTAGTTAGACCACCTAGTTAGTCTACAGCTTGTCTGTAGTCTTTCTAGTCAGACCACCTAGTTATTCTACAACTTGTCTGTAGTCTTTCTAGTCAGACCACCTAGTTAGTCTACAGCTTGTCTGTAGTCTTTCTAGTCAGTCCACCTAGTTAGTCTACAGCTTGTCTGTCTTGTCTGACAATTACCGTCATATCGTGCAACCGCTTAACGGTCGTGCGCTAGTCATTGGCTCGCAATGACTAGCGCACTTTATCCTGTTTTACTATCTCCAGCCCACTGGCTCGCAATGACTAGCGCACTTTATCCTGTTTTACTATCTCCAGCCCACTGGCTCGAATGACTGGCGCACTTTATCCTGTTTTACTATCTCCAGCCCACTGGCTCGAATGACTAGCGCACTTTATCCTGTTTTACTATCTCCAGCCCACTGGCTCGCAATGACTCCACCTTCCACAGTCTGAATTTTAATACTTTACATAAGACACATATTTATAATACATCACAGCCTGAAATATCATAAAACCATACATAAACAGTGTTGGGCATAAGATAACGTAGACAAAGTCACATACATAAGGTCACGTGATTAGGCCACGTACAAAAACCCATGATCAAAAAGTCACGTACAAAACTCCACGTACGAAAATTCACGTGCATTATGTTTACGATTTCACGTACAAAAGGCTAGAAGATGAGGTCACGACACGCTTTCACGTACAAAAGGCCAGAAGATGAGGTCACGACACGCTTTCACGTACAAAAGGCCAGAAGACGAGGTCACGACACGCTTTCGCGTACAAAAGGCTAGAAGATGAGGTCACGACACGCTTTCACGTACAAAAGGCCAGAAGACGAGGTCACGACACGCTTTCACGTACAAAAGGCCAGAAGATGAGGTCACGACACGCTGTCACGTACAAAAGGTCAGGAAAAGAGGTCACAACACGATGTCACGTACAAAAGGCTAGAAGATGAGGTCACGACACGCTGTCACGTACAAAAGGTCAGGAAAAGAGGTCACAACACGATGTCACGTACAAAAGGCTAGAAGATGAGGTCACGTACAAAAGGCTAGAAGATGAGGTCACGACACGCTGTCACATACAAAAGTCTCGAAGATGAAGTCACGACACGCTGTCACGTACAAAAGGTCAGAAAATGAGGTCACAACACGATGTCACGTTAAGAAGGTCACGCACACGAGGTCACGTACAAAAATCCCAGTTACGCGTAGTCGTGTTTCTTGTTGTTGTACCAGATGACGTCAAACCCAGCCTTGGTCTTGCACGCGCAGCCTGGCAGGAACATGGAGTAGCTACATCCCCTCGCCTCATCCCTCTTGTTATGCCACGCGTACGGCTCCTTCCTGACCGTGCCGTCTCCACGCTCCACTGTCTTGTGCTCGATGCACGTGGGACCATTACAAGAGCAGGAGAGTAGAGGAACATAGTGGCAGTCTTTGTCCGCGAGGCACCCTTGCTGTCTTAGCTTGCATTGGTACGTCGGGTTACTGTCGGGGCTTTGCGGAGTCTTCTCGAACACCTGCATCTCTTTCCCGCCAATTTCCTTGTAAGGACAGCCAAAGTTAAGCATTCCTTTGTAGAATTCTTCCAGGTTTTTGGCCTTGGCGTAATGTTTAGTGCCATGAAACTTCATCTTTAGCAATCGCCATAAGGGGGAGAGGATATAAGAAATGGGAGACGTGGAGTTCTTTGCTTCTGACTTGAACGTTTCTAAGAGTTCCTTGGTTCGGCTGAACAAGAGTTTGCTGCGCGTGTCGACAGTTCCTCCGCGGATCACGGTCTTGCTATTCATCTCCATACCATTCACCTTGCCAAGCTGGTCCTCCGTGACCCTCCGGCATGCAGGGATACCATCCGGGTCCTTGGAAAACAATGCGCAAGCCTTCACCTTTAGATCATCCATGCTGTACCTTTTGTCGCCCCTTGCGAATGCGTACTGACAAATGAACGAGCCAAGAAGTGCCGACGTTACCACGTGTGTGCCGAACCTCTTGACAAAGTCCTCGTACTCGGTCCAGGAAACTGATTTGTACGGCTTGGGGACCGTCGACGGCAAGGCTTTGAATCTCCCTAGTAGGTCCGCCGTGAACTTTGGCTCAACCAAGCACTCGCTTGAGATAGAGCGATCCTTGGTGTGATAGCCCAGGGTAATGGCGTAGCCTGTAACCGGTTTACTGGAGTCGATGCCTGTAAGGGCCCCCAGGGACTTCTTCAAGGTGTAGTCTGCCAGTAGGTCATATTCCAAGCCCATGGCGCCGCCCAGGTCCTCGTAGACCTGAACAAAAGTTAAAAAACAGATGCTATCTATATATTTGTATGGCGCACAGCGTAACATCGCGAGACATGGTCAAATGCGCTCCACATGTAACAGACTCTACTCGTCAATGTGTAAATACAGGCTGTTCAACGCAATCATGAATGTGTAACATTGCCAGTAAAGTCCCCCAATACGGTTATGAAGTGTGGGACCTCCGGTTTAACGTCCTTATCCTGGATATGGGAGTCACAATGTAGAAAACCAGGTTTATACAAATTTAAAAAAAGTTGATCTGAGCTTGGATGGAACCCACTGGATTAAGTGGCAAAGCCCTCAATTCGGGATAAAATGAAGTTTATGTATGTATGTATGTAATGTAGGTACTGCTACTGGTGGACGAGTAATATCGATCATTATACTGATAGCGGCTCACCTGTTTGGTGGACGAGTAATATCGATCATTATACTGATAGCGGCTCACCTGTTTGGTGGACGAGTAATATCGATCATTATACTGATAGCGGCTCACCTGTTTGGTGGACGAGTAATATCGATCATTATACTGATAGCGGCTCACCTGTTTGGTGGACGAGTAATATCGATCATTATACTGATAGCGGCTCACCTGTTTGGTGGACGAGTAATATCGATCATTATACTGATAGCGGCTCACCTGTTTGGTGGACGAGTAATATCGATCATTATACTCATAGCGGCTCACCTGTTTGGTGGACGAGTAATATCGATCATTATACTGATAGCGGCTCACCTGTTTGGTGGACGAGTAATATCGATCATTATACTGATAGCGGCTCACCTGTTTGGTGGACGAGTAATATCGATCATTATACTGATTGCGGCTCACCTGTTTGGTGGACGAGTAATATCGATCATTATACTGATAGCGGCTCACCTGTTTGGTGGACGAGTAATATGGATCATTATACTGATAACGGCTCACCTGTTTGGTGGACGAGTAATATCGATCATTATACTGATAGCGGCTCACCTGTTTGGTGGACGAGTGATATCCATCATTATACTGATAGCGGCTCACCTGTTTGGTGGACGACTAATATCGATCATTATACTAATAGAGGCTCACCTGTTTGGTGGACGAGTAATATCGATCATTATACTGATGGCGGCTCACCTGTTTGGTGGACGAGTAATATTGATCATTATACTGATCCTTGTCGATGGGGTTTTCTTTGATGCACGCAGGGTCGAGGTCTAAGACAGTGGTGCCATCTTCAGGGAGGTTACTTGAGAAGAGATCCGTGCTGTACACTCCGAGGCCTTTGCCAAGTGGGATGGAGGCATCTGCGTGACAGTAAGGCGCCAGGGAAAGAAGAACCGCAGCAAAAGGGACTAGAATCTAGGAAAATCGGATCACTTCACCTATCTGGAACACGTAGGACGATATCATCGTCCTACGTTATATCGTCCTACGATTTACGTTATTGTAGACGACGTTTGTTTATCGTCTACGATTTAATATAGTGGACGATTTACGTTACGATTTACATTTACGATTTACGTTACGATTTACGTTTACGATTCAAAATCACTCGGGATTTCCGGGAGGTATAGTTTCGATAGCATCTACGTTTACTATTTATCTGTTCGGGGAACGTTATAGGGAAGCTGTTCAGGTTCTGTGTCTTTGTTTTGGCCGTTTTTCGCCCCATATTGCGGTGAAAGAAAATGAAGTGATACACATGGTACTCATCCCAAAAAATATTTCCATTCAAGCTGCTGGAATTTCGAAAAAAAAAACAGACAATGAATGAGGGGGCCCATTCGGAAATTATTGCGTGGATTAATTGTAGCTGATAATGAAACAGTATTTTTCTCTATATTTTAAAAGGTATCATTTTTACCTCGAAAAGAAAGCAGATTCTTTAATTTTACACTATAAAAGATTCATCTAATAAGAATCGACTTTCTTTTTAAGGTAAGAATGATACCTTTATAAATAAAGATAAAAAGAAGACTGTTCTATTTTCAGCTACATTAAAATTAAACTACAGCGAGAGTATTTGAATTCTATTTAGATTTTATTTTCGTATCTGCCCTCGTGTAATTTGCTTGAGAAAAAGGAATTTTGAAGGCCATTCATTAGTCATTTTTGTTGCAAAAATACTTTTTTGGCTTGTGATAGTCTTCAACGTCGCGCCTTTGCGAATGTGATCCCTCATAGATCCCGCATAGAGAAACGCATGAGATATAACTTTCTTCCTCGGTATGATCTTGAAATAAAACGGTAACATTTTGAGATGGGATGCTCAGCTGTTTTTCCGTGAAAGGTGGTCCAACATTCATGATTCAAATGTAAATCGTAGTCGTAAATCGTAACGAAAATCGTAAACGTAAATCGTGACGTAAATCGTCCACGATGGTAAATCGTAGACGATAAACGAACATCGTCTACGATAACGTAAATCGTAGGACGATATAACGTAGGACGATGATATCGTCCTACGTGTTCCAGATATGTGAAGTGATCCGGAAAATCAAGCAGAAATGATAATAAGAGATAAAGCATTTTTATTGCGGCAACCAACCAAGAATCATAACAAAAGAGAACATAATCTTTGAAAATCGAGAAAAAAAATAAAGCAAGAGATAAAGTATCTTTATTGTAAGATTTACGGCGAAGAGTCTACGACAGCGCCCACCCAGGATTTTAGCGCTCGCGGACCGAGGGCGAATCGCGCCATTACGAGTATCGTAAAAAGTTCACGTCCGTGCGGGTAGAAAGTTAAAATAGGGAATTGCTGTTCTAGATTTGCCGGAAACGCCGTTTATGATTAGCAATTTTAGACGTCAAAAGTTGACGTCATCGTTTTTAAGTTCAACATTGACGGGGGAGGGGAACGCATTCTCTTAACCTTAAAATTATAGTCAAATAAAAGTTATCGGGGAGGGAATATAATTATATGATTTTCTAAATTATTGTAAGATATTCCCCAGTCTAAGATCTAGTTATCATTCGGATTAATCATTTTACTTAAAGGAAGATGCAGTTCTTTAATTATCATTATTATTGATAGTTAGCTTGCAATTATAAAACCGAACTAAATATAAAGCTCACGATATACAATGATGAATTTTGCAGAAGAATCATAATTTGCTTGTTGATGATATTGTCGAGGGTCTAGAATACCCGGTATATCTTATTGTTATATCGCTAATTACTTACCATTTTTACTTGCAACAGTTCTTATCTGAGCTCGATCAGATTATGAATCATCCTGCTTGTTTAAAGACTTCATTTAAGCGTTAGCACTTGACAAGGACTGCATTGATTGGATAGTGTGACAGAACGTACTCCGATTGGCCCAACAAAGACATGAGTGACAGCTGACGTAATAGCACTTGATATCTGTCACTTTACCCGCCAATTTGTAATTATTAAATAAACATGATAATTAAGAATTAATAATAGATGACATGAAAAATATCAATAATAGAATATAATCGATTTGACCCATTAAAAATTAAATATCATTTCACATGGCCTTTATCGCCTGCTAGGATACGGTTTGTTTCGAAAGAGTGGTGTAATATTACAATAGACGGCGAAAATAACATGTTTTTGGATCGATTTAATTGTGTCAGTGTTTATTTTCTCTGTACAAGAATTCGTCGAATGACGAATCTAACATTTTGACTTCGCGGCTATTTTAGATAAGAACGTTCTTACAGCATTTTGAAGCTGGATGCTAAAAAACTTGGACAAGCAAGTTTATGAGAGCTGACCGTATACTAATCGCAGCGTTGTGTCGGGCCGCTTCTCCCTAAAAGCTTTCCATGACTTGTTTTTTTATTTTTTAAAACTGAGTCCACTAGCAGACGTTGAAAGCTTAAAATTTGGATGATCACAAATAATCAAAATAACCCAACTTCAATGAGAACATTGGTGTTGCGAATAGTGTTATTCTAGGAGTCTCATATGGTTTAGACCCTAAAGACTGACAGATAAACCCTATAGTGGCGTCCCTAAATAGGAACTCTCAGAGCACAGGTATCCCTGACATTTCAAAGCTAACATACCGTATTGTAACAATCGATCCACAATTGGAAGCCCTGTGTACATAGGGATACCGAAACTGCAAAACTGGCTTGCCGCCTACTAAAAATCGATCCACAATAAGGTCACGTGACATCCTGCTTATTTGTTTTGAACATTTTATGTCCCATCGAGAATGGAGCGTTCCACGGAGCAAGTCTAAATACATAGCACTGTGCATCATCCCCAAATAATATGTACATGCCTACATCGTAACATCTTCATATGTACAGGCCTGCATCGTAACATCGTAACATCTTTTTCACATGTACAGGCCTGCATCGTAACATCGTAACATCTTCTTCACATGTACAGGCCTACATCGTAACATCGTAACATCTTCTTCACATGTACAGGCCTACATCGTAACATCGTAACATCTTTTTCACATGTACAGGCCTGCATCGTAACATCGTAACATCTTTTTCACATGTACAGGCCTGCATCGTAACATCGTAACATCTTCTTCACATGTACAGGCCTACATCGTAACATCGTAACATCTTCTTCACATGTACAGGCCTACATCATAACATCGTAACATCTTTTTTCACATGTACAGGCCTGCATCGTAACATCGTAACATCTTTTTCAAATGTACAGGCCTGCATCGTAACATCGTAACATCTTCTTCACATGTACAGGCCTGCATCGTAACATCGTAACATCTTCTTCACATGTACAGGCCTACATCATAACATCGTAACATCTTTTTCACATGTACAGGCCTGCATCGTAACATCGTAACATCTTCTTCACATGTACAGGCCTGCATCGTAACATCGTAACATCTTTTTCAAATGTACACCCTGCATCGTAACATCGTAACATCTTCTTCACATGTACAGGCCTACATCGTAACATCGTAACATCTTCTTCACATGTACAGGCCTACATCGTAACATCGTAACATCTTTTTCAAATGTACAGGCCTGCATCGTAACATCGTAACATCGTAACATCTATATTGCATTTCATTGTAACCTCTTCATTTTCTTCTTTTTTTATTATAAATAAAATTTTTTGTTATTTTATATAATGTTTTATATTATTTTGTTTTTTAGAATTTCCGCATTGTATTATCCTCTTGCCCTGATCGTCTAACTAGCCAGAGCATCTATAAAAAAAGGAATTTTAAGCAATTTGGCGAGAAAGTTTGACTACGCTTTTGAAGTTTCTTCTCAAATGTTGTGTAGATATATCTGGAGAAAAAATAATTCGGTGCCTATAACCTTTTCTGAAAAGTTAGAAAGAAAGAAAAAAAAATCTCGGGAGTCATTACTATGCGTCTCTCTGTTACATAGAAACCTTGATTTATCATCACTCAGGGTTGTCCAATCAGAAGCTTAAACTAACCTCTGCTATCAACCGGTGCCCTGTTTCTATATCACCAATCAAAGCACCAAAAAGCACAAAGACTTGACAGATTACCTGATTAACATAACGTTATCAAAATACTTTTTTGTTGATCAAAATGAACTTAACACAATACTAAATCTTT
Source organism: Nematostella vectensis (assembly GCF_932526225.1). Classification (NCBI taxonomy): domain Eukaryota; kingdom Metazoa; phylum Cnidaria; class Anthozoa; order Actiniaria; family Edwardsiidae; genus Nematostella; species Nematostella vectensis. Next base: position 620,220 of record NC_064044.1, on the reverse strand, counting down.
CAAACGAAACAAGTGTAAATTAGGAATTATATTTATCCCGAACATGAATGATTTCTTTTATTTGTAAAAGTGTTCTCCTCATTTAGATTTCTCATTTTTACTTGACCTTTCCGTTGGCACGACAGTTTAACCTTGACCTCTTTTCGAATTACTGCCATTTTCAACTTATTTTGCGAACTCTTGTCAACAATGACCAACTGCTAAACCGCTTCCTGGCTTCCATCACTCAAACTAGTGGAATAACATTTGGTGCTTTTTATTGGTCAATGCTTGCGGAGATGTGACGTGATTGCTAACCATTTCAGTGCTGGCCAATATGAATCTACTCCAAGGACTCCAACGACTTTGTGACAATTTTCTGTAAGTAGACAAAAAGATGAGGTGTAGTACTCCCTTCCCCACCTAATATAATAAAATAATATAACCCGAAGATGCGGCGTTTATTTCCGAAAATAAACATTTGTTTTATATTTTATATTCTCTTGTCGTTGTTACTTTAGCTATAATAATATTCGTGTACCCAGATTTTACATTTATCTTTATTCTTAGCTGCTGTATAGGAAAGGACTTAATTTATACCGAGAAAGTTTGAATAACCGTTCATTTTTTGTTCCAGCGAAATTCCCCATGGCACCCGCGGTTACCATAACAACCACCAGAACGCTAATTTACCCCTGTGTTGCTCGCCTAGAAACAGCGTCAAAACAAGAAAGGCAAATAAAAGCGATAAATTGCACAAATAATGGGACGCTTGCGAACCCACCACTTAGGCTATAATTGCCACACGGACGGGACAAAGAGTCCTGCGCATGTTCTAACAGTTATTTGGTTCTCCATGATTTGTGATCAATTCATTCATCTTGGCTCATTTCGGGATGGCTGAGCTTATCCTTTGCTTGTTCGTTGTTTTTCTCTCTTGCGGTACAAGCGCTGATAAATTCAAGATCACCATCGGTAAGAGTGCCATCGCCTGACTGCGAGTAACTTAATAGTATTCCGTTCACCCTTTAGTACATAAAAATTAAGAGGCAAAATGGGCCTCTCTAGTCGAGGGGGTAAGATCATAATCACGTTTGCTCGTGTTGATGATTTAACTACCTGTTACTGAGTTTCAAAGAGTACTTTACTGAGTTTCAAAGAGTACTTTACTGAGTTTCAAAGAGTACTTTACTGAGTTTCAAAGAGTACTTTACTGAGTTTCAAAGAGTACTTTACTGAGTTTCAAAGAGTACTTTACTGAGTTTCAAAGGGGACTTTGCTTAACTGTTATGAGTTTCTAAGACGGATAATGAATACTGTTAACGGATTGTAAAGAGGACTTCTTGTCTCCTCATCTATACCTCTATAGCTATATACCTCCTAAAGCTCTTTTTGGTTGAGCTTGTGATTTCAAAGTTTGCGCTGCTTAGGCTCTGTAAGCAAGCTTATAACTTACTGGATCTGGAAAATTGCGATCAAATCATTCTTATATTTCTGTTTCCAGTCTTCCCTAAACAAACATTATTATATAAAGTTGGTACATGTAAAAGGCGAAAAACACCAAATCGATCTAGCAGGTGTGGTATCTTTTATCTTCGAACGAGAACCTAGAGTATATTGTTCGTTTTAAGTTAAATCATCTCGGTTTTTATATTCACTCTTTGCCTTGATTAAATAATAATTCATGCAATTCAATTTGACACATTAACAAGTTTCTTCCCTTAGAGGTTGCCTATGAAAATAATAATGAAATGTTTGGTTATTATAACATTATGTTTATTGAAGAAAGCTTTCAGAAATTAGATGTTATTTGGTAAAATAAAATAGAAACCCAAACCAAAAATGCATCCCATCAATTTTGATATAAAATACCTAGAGTTCTATAAAACTGCACTATGTTTGTGTTTATTCCGTTTTTATCATCTATGCCATTTATTATTTTTATTTATTTATCCCTTATTTATCCTTCGACTTAACTCCTTGTCCATTATTTATCGTCGTCTTTATTATTTGTCCCTTATTAATCCTTATCTTTACTTCTTTTCCCTTTTTTCCTCGCCATTATCATCTGTTCTTTATCTATCAGTATCTTTACTTACTTACTAACTTATTCATTCCTTATTTATCGTTATCTTTACTATTTATCCCTTATTTATCCTTACTGTTACTATTCATTTTTACTTTTACTATTTTTCCTCAGCGTCATCATGGGGTACACCTGTCGATCTCAAATGCGAGATGCTCGACAAGCCGCACATACAGGTCAGCGGTATTACTCTATCAAAGCACGGCAAGACCATAGCTGCCAACAAGCGCTATCCTGGAATCGAGGCTAAGGCTCAAAGGGAGTGTGAGAGTACAATACGAGCACCTAAGGGGACGCATCCTGCGGGATGCCAGATTGCACTTGCGGGATCTGCTATCCCGGATGATGAGATGGTCGTGGTGGTCTTCTGGTGTTTTTCAGGGACTCACAAGTACAGAGAGGATCTCACAGGTATGTCACGCAATCCTTGATTGACATGTCTCGCTACGCACGTGGCCTTAGTACAGACAGAATCTCACAGGTGTGTCACGCAATACTTGTCACGTCATCCTTGATTGACATGTCTCGCTTCGCGCGTCAACTTAGTACAGGAAAGATCTTACATGTATGTCACGCAATACTTGTCACACAATCCTTGATTGACATGTCGCACTACGCACATGACCTTAGTATAGGGAAGAGCTCTTTTGTATGTCACGCAATCCTTGATTGACATGTCTCGCTACGCACGTGACCTTAGTACAGGGAAGATCTCACAGGTATGTCACACGCGTGACCTCAGTACAAGGAAGATCTCACAGGCATGTCACACGCGTGACCTTAGTACAGGGAAGATATCACAGGTATGTCACACGCGTGACCTTAGTACAGGGATGATCTCACAGGTATGTCACACGCGTGACCTCAGTACAGGGATGATCTCACAGGTATGTCACACGCGTGACCTCAGTACAAGGAAGATCTCACAGGCATGTCACACGCGTGACCTTAGTACAGGGAAGATATCACAGGTATGTCACACGCGTGACCTTAGTACAGGGATGATCTCACAGGTATGTCACACGCGTGACCTCAGTACAGGGATGATCTCACAGGTATGTCACACGCGTGACCTTAGTACAGGGATGATCTCACAGGTATGTCACACGCGTAACCTCAGTACAGGGAAGATCTCACAGGTATGTCACACGCGTGACCTCAGTACAGGGAAGATCTCACAGGTATGTCACACGCGTGACCTTAGTACAAGGAAGATCTCACAGGTATGTCACACGCGTGACCTTAGTACAGGGAAGATCTCACAGGTATGTCACACGCGTGACCTCAGTACAGGGATGATCTCACAGGCATGTCACACGCGTGACCTCAGTACAAGGAAGATATCACAGGTATGTCACACGTGTGAGCTTAGTACAAGGAAGATCTCACAGGTATGACACACGCGTGACCTCAGTACAAGGAAGATATCACAGGTATGTCACACACGTGAGCTTAGTACAGGGATGATCTCATAGATACGTCACACGCGTGACCTTAATACAGGGAAGAAAATGTAACGCAACTCCACACTGATAGCTCGCGCTGGCACGCTGGAACCCGGTGTCCTCAAAAGGCGAGAAGAAACCATTTAGTTGTCAACACAGCTCTGGCACTGACCACCCCCAGTGACAGTGCTTACTAACCGAGGGCCATATGTTAGAAAACTGTATATTCGGTTAAATATGCTACTCTCGATAAACAAAGATTACAAAGACAACCGTCTTTGTATAGAATAAAAAAAGTATACGATGCAAAAAAGTAAATACTTGCAGTTTTGTAACATGAAGTATAAATACAGTGCCATTGTTTGAAGCGAAATAACATCGTGACCTTGATGGATTTCAGTTACTTCATCGTCTGGTGACGTCAGACCCTCGTGTGGCCATGGTGACACCATCAACATCAAGGACATCACCCTGAACAACGAGAGGGCGTCTAGCTACGACACCCTGGTGCGATCATGTCAAGATCAGGTTTTCAGGAGCTACCTACCTTCCCCCTCAGGGGGAAAAATGCCCGCGGCGTGTACGATCCCAAGAAATGGCGGGAAGGGAGAGTTGAAGGTCATCTATAGATGCGAGATGTCTTTGGATGCAGATAAGATTCACGTGTTAGCGGAGAAAATGGTCAAGCACGGATAGTTTACTTACAATACCATAGATCTTTTGGTTTACAGTGTTTACTTGCTTTAGATGCCATGGCACACGGGATATAGGACAATTTTAAAAGTGCTAATGTTTGTAAGTGCCAAATAAATCATGTATTCCTACCTCAATAGGTTGTATTTGCCTTGGTGGCGCTCCTCCAGCGAGCTTTGTCCCTACGCGCTTATGACCTTACAAACGACGTGCTATGTCCCTACGCGCTTATGACCTTACAGACGCTTGTGACCTTTCAGACGCTTATGACCTTACAAACGCTTATGACCTTACAAACGCTTATGACCTTACAGACGCTTATGACCTTACAAACGACGTGCTATGTCCCTACGCGCTTATGACCTTACAAACGACGTGCTATGTCCCTACGCGCTTATGACCTTACAGACGCTTATGACTTTACAGACGCTTATGACTTTACAGACGCTTATGACCTTACAAACGCTTATGACCTTACAGACGACATGCTATGTCACTACGCGCTTATGACCTTACAGACGCTTATGACCTTACAGACGTTTATGACTTTACAGACGCTTATGACCTTACAGTCGCTTATGACCTTACAAACGCTTATGACCTTACAGACGCTTATGACCTTACAGACGCTTATGACCTTACAGACGCTTATGACCTTACAAACGACGCGCTGTGCAACCGCCGCCTGGTTCTCGACCTCCAGCGGCGCGTTTTTTTTATCTTCCTTTCTCCTTTTTTACAGTTCGCTGTGAAATATTTCCTGTGCTACTTAGATTGCGTATGTTAAAGGGTGTCGGTGGGATTTCTCTCCTATCTTTATCCATTAACTTCGTTCATGTAAATTTTCGGTCGTCTTTGTTAATCTATTAAAGTTATTGTGTAGTCATGAGATACTCTTTACGCACGGCACGTTCTCTCAAGAGGACCAAAGAAAATTTATGATAGTATAGGCACTCTTGTTACGGTGCCGTGATGTGCAAAAAACGTAGACTGTGCACTTCGTCAAGAATAAGAAAATGTTTAAGAAATAAGGGCATCCCCTAAACCTTGTTTAAAAATTGAAGCCCTCCCCTAAATCGACGATCAAAAAAATTGCAACCCTTCCCCAAACATTGCAGCCCTCCCCCCTAATTACCATCCCTTAGTGCAAATTAGAATCAATCATGGCGGGGTAAAATTTGTCATTATTATTTATTGCTTATCAGAAAATTATTTCAATTGCTGTTTGGCAATATATAAATATTTTTTGGCACTTAAAATTGAAGCAATATTTAAATTAGTGCTATCAAGTTGTCTGGGATTTGTTGAACAATCAGGCGAGTAAGGTAAAGTGCGAATTGTATATCAAAACAATTAAGACATTCTTGACAATATCATTTTTATTTCTCTCTGGTTCTGTTCTAACCCCTCTTAGTCATCGCCATTCGTGGCCATTTTGAACTACTTCAAGCGCCTAACATTTACACATGCCACGGCAAGCTCATGATTATATGATCTACGATAGTAGAATGGAAATCATGACATTAAATGATGGTATTAGGCGAGTGAATGATGTGATGGCAAATTGTTCTACTGTTTGTGGTGGTGGGGTTATGTCAATATATTGACGGGAAAACACGTAAACCAGCTGTTTGGTTGCGGAATTTCTGGAGATTGTGATAATGGCGACAATGATAACGATAGCTATGGTTTGTGGTAACGATAATGATGATGGTAATGTTAGTACATTACAATTTAGTACTGGTGTTGATTAAAAAAGATGGTGACCTGATGCTGGTAGTATTAGTAGTGTGAACGGAGGAATGTAGAATAAACTAATGAATGCCTTGGTGATTGTGGCTGTGGCGAGGACGAAAACTACGACGGCGGAAATCATTGATGTGATCTGTATTAGTAATTACTATGGTGGTGAGGTTTGTAATAATGGTAACTAATGTATTGATTAGCGTGATGGTAATGATTTCAGGGTTATTATGATGGTGATGATGATACGTGGCAGCGATTATGATATGAGAGATGATGCTTGATGTAAAAATTGCGATAACAATCGAGATGGGTATACAAATGATGGTTTTAGTAATAATGGTGGTAGTGTTTGTGACGATTATGGCTATGGTGCGGAGATATGAACGATAGTGATGGTGATGGGAATGATGATGGTGATGGTGATGGGAATGATGATGGTGATGGCGATGGCGATGGCGATGGCGATGGCGATGGCGATGGCGATGGCGATGGCGATGGCGATGGCGATGGCGATGGCGATGGCGATGGCGATGGCGATGGCGATGGCGATGGCGATGGCGATGGCGATGGCGATGGCGATGGCGATGGCGATGGCGATGGCGATGGCGATGGCGATGGCGATGGCGATGGCGATGGCGATGGCGATGGCGATGGCGATGGCGATGGCGATGGCGATGGCGATGGCGATGGCGATGGCGATGGCGATGGCGATGGCGATGGCGATGGCGATGGCGATGGCGATGGCGATGGCGATGGTGACAAAATTACGATGTTGTGAACGTGACTGAAATATGTTTCGTGACCTCATGACGATACTTTGTTGTATGTGATGTGAGCAGCGTGACATCAATATATTGATTGATCAATTATATTATTTGAGAATGCATCACAATACAGCAAAAAGTGATAGCATATTGTGACATGAATATTGTGTGACAGTGCGTAGGAATGATTCGTGAATAGTTTAGATGTTGGGCATAACACAAACATTATGTTAACAAAACGGTGGCTTTATTACGGCATTGGTTACTATGACATATGGTGGTGTTAAGGTACAAGATGAGTTTTAGCTGTAGCCTGAAATGAGTATGAAAAAGGTAAAAAAAGCAAAAAAAATTAAGAAGAGAAAAAAATGTCAAAAAAAAGTTAAATGGTCAAAATAAAAGTGGAAATACCTAAAGTCTAGTTAAAGCTTACTAGAGAGACGAGCGCATATCCAGCACCATTATTAGCGCCTGCCTGTTGGGACTTGTCACTACCTGCATTATACGAGCCACCCCCTCCCCCACAGGAGTTAGAGCGTGACCCACTAGCACCCCCTGAGTAGCCACCTCCACCACCCCCTCCCCCTCCGGCACCGTTTGGCCCTCCGCCGCCGCCAAAGCCGCCTTCGACGTCATTCTGATTGGAGCGACCGCCAGCACCACCTGATTATCAAGATATAGATTCTCATTAGTGTGATAGCATCATTCATACTTATAAAGCGGGAGAATTTCCTGATAAATCAGTTCCACAAGAGCAATAAATAATCACCTGCAAGGAAGGACTTGCCGCCTTCTCCCCCAGTACCTCTCGAGCCACCGAAGTTTTTGTTGTTGCGGCCATTGCTGTTGAGTCCCGCACCTCCTCCCCCTGAGTAGCCGTTGTCACCTTCTTCTGCGCCGTTTCCACTAGAGCCTCCGCGGAACTGAGAGCCGCCGTAACCAGGGTTACCGTCTTCGTTGATACTACCATGGCAACGAGGTGAATCCCCCTTTAACTTATCAACACCACCGCCGCCACCGGCTGATAAAACAAAACAAAAATAAATTAATTAACAACAAATAATAACATTTACAATGAAAGGCATTGCTTTTATATGTATTGATTTAATCCACGAAGGCGCGGCCGTGGATGGTAAATACAAAGCTGGTCACTGAGTTATACATGGCCACTAAGCAATCTAAGTTAAAATTGCCAGAGAAACACAACAACAATACAAGTAATCAAGACAGCAGGGATCAAGAACACTTACTACCACAGGGAAACCAAGCGTTATAGCAGAATTACCACAAGGAAACCAGGTACGCAAGGAGACTTACTACCACAGGGAAACCAAGTGGTCAAGAACACTTACTATCACAGGGAAAGCAAGCGCTAAAGCAAAATTACCACAGGTAAACCAAGTGGTCAAGAAGACTTACCGACAATAAGGGGGGTGTTGTCCTCCTTCAGGATAAATGTCCCTCCCCCTCCCCCTGCTCCGCCTGAGATGGGGTTGTTGGTCCCCTCCTGACCGACCAAGATCTTCAGTAACTCGCCCTTCTTCAGCTTGAAGTTACCCTTCACCCGCGCACCACGTCCCCGAAATCTGTTGGCTCCTTTATCACAAGTAAAAATGCAGTTATATTACAAGCAAACGGATTTTGTCTGGTGTCTTAGCACCAGCTAACAAATTCTGTTATAACCGGTAGCCGCGGAACCGCCGAAAAATAAAATCCATTTCTTGTCTGGGAATAGCGCGTAGTCAGTCATACCACCGCGACCATTCGATTCCCTTGTTGTGTGCAGTCAAATGGCTTATGACGCGACAGTGAAAACATGAAAGCTACGACTGGTTTGGGTAGACAAGGATTTGTCGCGGTCGTGCACAATTGTGCTAAAGAATCAAAGAAAGTTTGTGTTTGAGCATGGACTCTTATCCATTCCTTGATCTCTTACTCCCTCTTCGCTGCTTCGACCCTATTCCCCTTATCTTTACCCTCAAAAGAATCATATGTTGAACTTATAAAGTATACTCATTAGATATAGAAGTCTATGCATGTGGCCCACCCTTCTTTCCTTTCTTACACTATCTATTTCCTCCCTCAGTCCCTCCCTCCCCTCCACTATCTCTCCCTTCCTGCCCTCCCTTGGGCCCTTTATCCCAATTTCTCTCCCTTCCGCTTCCCCGTCTGTCTCGTGGTCCCCTTCTCCCATCAGCTCTCCCTTTCCCTTTTTTCCTTTGTTTCACTATGGCTTCCTTACTTCCTCTACCTTATTTTTTTCCCCACTATATCTCCGTTCCCCTTCCGCCTCTCTGTTCCCCTTCTCCAATCATCTCTCCCTTTCCCTTCTTTCCCTTGTGTTACTATTTCTTTCTTCCCTTCTCTCCCTTTTTCCTCTTTTACCATGTACATACCCACGCTGAACTTGTCGTATCCGCCCGCAGCCCCCGCTGCCTCGATGCTGTATGTGCCTGTGGCCGGTACCTTCCACAGCTGAACACCCTTTCTCAGGCTGACCTGGCCCTCATGGTCCATGCCGCTATAGTGTCGCCCAACACCTACTGGACCCAGACGGCCACTCGCGCCCAGAGTTGTAAACTTGGCGTTACTGAACACTGTAGAACAAAGAGGACTTGTAAACTTAGTGTTAATAAACACTACAAAACAAAGAAGAATTGTAATCTTGGCGTTACTGAACACTGTAGAACAAAGAGGACTTGTAAACTTAGTGTTAATAAACACTACAAAACAAAGAAGAATTGTAATCTTGGCGTTACTGGACACTACAAAACAAAGATGATTTGTAAACTTAGTGTTAATAAATACTACAGAGCAAAGAAGATTTGTAAACTTGGCGTTACTGAACGCTGCAGAACAAAAAGGATTTATAAACTTGACGTTTCTGAACTCTGCAGAAGAAATATAATTTGTGAACTAGCTGGCACATACCGCTAAACCGCTTGCTGGCTTCCCTTTCTGGGTTATTGATCACCCATGCGGTCACGAAGTTTTTGAAGTACTTCTCGCACGAGGCCTCCACGTAGATCATGGATGGCGCTCGCTCGGGCTTGTCCGCCTCGGCCGCCAGTCTGACGGACCCCACGTAGACAGGGTGATCAAACTCGTACCCAATCCACTGCATACCTGGGGGAGCTGCGCCGTTGGATAACCACAGGGTATCCTCGTTGTTATCAAATGCATTACTCGGAGTGAAGCCTGCATCAAAAAAATATAGCGTAGCACACTTGCGTTTATATTGGGGTTTGATGTGCCGCTGTTATTATTAATTTTTTTGCTGGCATTTTATTTTTAGTGGTTTAATCATGTTAACCATGGTTGATAAAATCGAGAGTGTAGAACTTCTGAAGATGCAATATAGGGAACGATGCGACTTTTTCTGATTTCGCTATCCAGAGCTGCGCTGGTTGCTTGGACACGCAAGAACGCCATGTGTTATGCTTTTATACGTTTTCGAGAGAGTTAGGCATATTTACCAAGACTTTACTTAAAAAAGATTTCTGGTTTAAGCACCACTATAAGCAAGGGAAAGTCATCAAATGATTACTTGGTGGTGGTACATAGAATAAAAACATTCGCACGAGAAAATAACTGTCATATATTGAAAAGAAAAAAGAAAAATGCGGATAATAAGCTGTCATTTAAGCGTGAATCATGAATAAAGTCATAAAAGTTGATATTCACATATAGACAAGAAAGTGTATATATTAAGCGGTCTCTAGAGTGCAGGTATATTAGCTGATATTCACCTGGACCGAAGTAGCTACTGGCGTAACCCTTGTGCGGATCAGTGGTCAGCGGTCTCTTTGAGAAAGGTGTCTCGTACATCTGCAGGGTGGAAATCGCCCACAAGAATGGCACATCAGCCGCATTGCGCAGGCGCCAGAACGGGTAGCTGCCATTGGTAAAGGGACACTTGGTGTCACAGAAGCCGGACTCGGAATCACACTCGTGCTTTCCTGTAAAACATGAGATGTGAGCACCGCAACACACGACAGAGAGGATGTGAAAACAGAGTTGTGAGCACTACAACACACGACAGAGAGGATGTGTAAACAGTGATGTGAGCACTACAACACACGACAAAGAGGATGTGGAAACAGAGATGTGAGCACTAAAATATAGTACCAGCAACTACAGCTACAATACTGCGACAAAGATGAGGTGTAAGCTTTCTACCACAAAGTTCAACTTATTTGCAGAAATAAAGAGCTAGTCGCTCATCCCTTGGAGGAGGTTATAAAGTGTTTTAAAATGTAGCCAAATTATTGCTCATAATGTTCTATGGGGGCACCCTGAGGTCCGACGGCAACACCTCAATAAAAGTTAAAACTGATGCAGAAGTTGGTGTTGAATGTATGCTCACCTTTGGAGAACTTTTTGCAGATAGCGATTCTCTGATCCCGGTATTTCCTATCCGTGTTCCACTCCCAGCTCGTGCAGTACCCGATTTTGAAGGGTCTAGTCCATGGAGGAATAACTAAATGCGAGTAGATCTTGTGGTCAGTAGTGAATCCCCAGCTATCTTTGTGCCGACCGTAAACATTACTGTCAGACCCACTCATGAAAAAAGCATGGCTCAGGCTACCGAACAACGCTATAAAAGCAAGCCCCCAAAACATGGCTGCTGGCTTGCTCTAAATGTGCCCAGATTACTTCTTGTATGTCGTTAAATTCGCGGTGTTTGCCACGCAAGATGGTAGTGCAGGCTTGTGATTGGGTAGTCGGGTTGAACGTGTTTTTCGCTTCGTGTAACTATTGTGAATGATACGTTTTCCATGTGCTGGCGCATGCTTGACGGGGACTTGACAAGCACCTAGCAACGGACGTCAAACGGACAGCGGTTATATCCACGTGTCTTTGGACCGTGTCTTTGCAATGAGCGAAATCTTATTATCCATCTTATTTTTATTCTGTTGAAAAAAATATCTTATGAAAAGATCATAGAAATAAAAGAGAGAATACCTTTATCAGCAAACGGTTTCTTGGCATGTCTAGTTTGAATGTTATGAGCTAAGACGAAAATAAAACTGAAGTCAATATTTCCAATTAAATGGCAAAGAACATTTATTTCTTACAATATACGCTATCTCTACTGTCGAGTGCTGTGCGAGTGAAGAAGAGTATATATATTTTTATCAGTATACGGCGCTAAGGTTTATTCATCTGAATCTTGTGTACGTGTCTATGTCGCGCGCTTTCTTTGCGCTTTTACGATGCCGTGAATACATGTAAAAACGATAATTACTGTTCAGTATGTTTAAATTTCAGCTTAATTAATACGAATGTTTTTAAAAATTTAAATAGCCGTGTGCGTCTCTCGTCTAGCCATGGGTCGCCTTTATGTCCTCGTTATTGATTCACTTCAATTGGTGATTCCTGCAGGTACCATAATCGAATACGGCTCGTGTCATTAATTTGGTTTGTTTCCAATGCGATGGGATATAAGCAAACGGAGGGGGGGGGGGGGTTGTATTTGCCTCAACATCCACTCCTTCCCATATAAACAAGGCTCATTCTCCAAGAAAAATGACTAAGGACGGATTGGGGACTAAGTACTAGTTCTCGTTTTCACGGCCACAAATTCCCTGGTAATTCCCTTCTAGTTTTCCGCCGACCAATCAAATATTAGATACTCAACCATCACAGCATTGATTCGCATAATCTGGTTTATTTCATTTGTTGATAGCAGGGTACAAGAAATATTTCACTTGTCATTTACATACATTGATTTTGACTACAAACATTCGGATACAGGCGCTAATTTTCATCTAAAACTACGAATCCAAATGCCGCGTTTTTTTTTAGATTGCCATTTTTATCGATCAAAAGCGGCATAAAGATTTTTAAAGGGGTATGGTGCTTGTCATTGGAATATCGAGTATAGAAAAAAGTTAATATTGTGTTTGTAGTCAAAACTTCGCAAATTTAAACCTTGAATACAAGCTGCCCCTTATCAAGCAAAGTAGTTTGGGATTTATGCGTTATTGTTATAGTATGGAAAAATAAATTCTTTTTAAGCGTATGAATAGATACAATAGTTTTTTATATAGAGATTCCACCGCGAGTGAATACATCACCATAGTAATATGGGCATGGAGCGATATTGTTAACAAATCGATGAAAAGTTGGATAGTAAAGCACGATAAACGCCATTTTAGACTTTTTAAAACTAATTTTACATTTAAAATATAACGGAAGATGGAGCACCGATCTGAGCCCGTAACCTTTTTGTAAACGAGAAAACAATTATGATAAATCGCGCGACTCTTTTCAGACTTTACAATGCGAATAATCATCATATTTTGGTTATACCTTTTATACATTTGTTCTAGAAAAAATGTTAATGGTATTGCGTTTTGCGATCAAACTCAACTCGATCAAACAAGTAGCTTATCACTGAACAAATAACTAATAAGAAAATAGATTGCGAAGGTAACTAACTCGCAATTCTACCGTTCTACTATAACGAGTCTGAAGTGACAGACTTTGTTTTCTTTAAATCTTACGCATAATTTAATACTAAGTCCGCAATGTTTTACGCCAGAGGCGATGGTCGAATACGGTTACTCTGGTTACTGTTACCGAGGATCAAACAACGTAATACACGATTCCTTGTGATATAGAGTGCCTCTGTTTATATTGAAATCAATCTAATAGTCAACGGCCTTCACCATCAGCAATTGCGCTTATTTGAAGCCATTCATCATTCAGATTAGCTAACATAATCGCTAAAGCTTGGTTTTGAATAAAAATGGTTTTCAACACAACTCTACAGGTGTTTTATATAACAATGCTATTATAATATTAAGCTTATTCAAATGATGCAAAATCACGAGTCGGGTATAATAAGATATTAACATAAATACACGATTTGATAAATACAAGTTAAGGTAGGAATAGCCTACTCTGGATTTGCTAGAAATATTCTACATATTTGGGTTAACTACTTTTGGTAAGATTTGCAATGATTGATTGTTCAGATTTACAATCATAAATCCTCGTCAATAATGAATTCTTAAATTGATTAGATTAATCGTTGTATTAATTTTCCTTGATCTTTAACCACTATAAAGTGGTTGATTTAAATGGTTTATTTCCATAGGACGACATTCCCTATGAGATTAACACGTGATATTAAGCCAATACTTTTCAGTAGGATTCAGTAGAATACCTACGAATTTTTCAGTAGAGGATATGTTAACATTCCGCGCATAACCTTGGGTACCCTGTGGAGACCATCGTGCCTGGTTACTCAGCCCTGGGTCAGTGTATCAAGGGCGGACATTGAGGGTCTCAGCGGTAAAAATGTCGCGGGCGCTACAAGCTTCATTATTGGCTGCGTGAATTCTGTCGTCATTGGTCGAGTGAACTGCATCGTTTGGACCCCATTGGTCAGGTGGCTGCCTACCGGAAGTGTGGAGATTCTTGGACCACTTGTAGTAATTGGTGCGAAAACGGAAGTGGTGGTGGTATTTCCGTTAGTGGTATGTATTTCCGGTCTCGGCGCGCCGGCAAATTGGAAAGTTATGTGGTGTGGCTGGTAATGCTCCTGCCTGTTAAGCCCATTGGTCTGTGTCATCCCGGTGGAATTAGAGGAATCGGAAATGCACACCACCGGATACGACGGAGACCACTGCAGGTTTTCAGTGTGACCGTTTTGCGTGTTCATTTGGTTCTGGTTGACCGCTCTGTCGTGCTCTATGCTATGCGGGTAACCTGTGTTGCCCACTTGCCCGTTGATCTGATGAATCCCGTTCATTCCATTTAAGCCGTTGAATCCGTTCATTGCCTGACAGCTAAGATTTGCAAGCGCGCTTATCCCAGCCATCCCATTCATGTTGCCATTCATGATCCCTATACCATTCCCCATTCCATTCCCGATTCCATTCATTCCTGCGATTCCGTTCATCTGGGCCGCCATGGAGTTTGGGATCGCGTTCACGGTGCCGATCCCATTCGGGATCCCGTTGAACCCGTTCATGTTGATCCCGTTCATATCCGTGATGGGCCCAAGCCCATTTATTCCCCCTGCGATGGCAAAGCCGCTAGGTATAACTGAGTTGTACTTGATCCATGTGGGACTTACTCGCGTGTAGACGGGCTAAAAGAAATAAAGATTATCCTATTATTTGGAAGCTCTCATCATCATCATCATCATCACCACCATCATCATCACCACCATCATCATCATCATCATCATCATCATGTGTGTGTTGAGAGGATTGGGAGATCGTATCCTTTGGAAATACCTCCCCTCCCCTCCCTCTACTTATTATGAGTTCTTCTGGGGGAAGTGGTGGTACTTACACTGACTGTCTCGGATTTTGCGTCTACATTCTGTGCAAGTCCACTGTTCTCCTGGTAAATCACCTTCCGCTTTTTCGCTTCTGGGCCCTCGTTACCGTTCACGTCCGTATTTTCCACGTTTTCTAGTCCTTCCTCCTCTGAGTCGCCTTTAACACTGACCAACTCGTCCGACTTCCGTTTCCGGTCTTCGTCAATTGATCTATTTGCCTGTGACTTGTCGTGGGAGGTCTCAAGTTCGGATTTGATGCTCAGGTCTTGAACGGTTCCAATGAAAAACAGGAAGTTTGAGAATTGAACTATACACCGATAAATTCGTGCATGGCGTTGTTTGAAACAATAGAGGCAATCGCCTTCGTGTACCCGCCCCGGGCCTTGCCGTGTACCCGCCCCAGGCCTTGCTGTGTACCCGTCCCGGGCCTTGCCGTGTACCCGTCCCGGGCCTTGCCGTGTACCCGCCCCGGGCCTTACCGTGTACCCGCCCCGGGCCTTACCGTGTACCCGCCCCAGGCCATGCGGTGTACCTGCACCGGGCCTTGCCGTGTACCCGCCCCAGGCCTTGCCGTGTACCCGCCCCAGGCCTTGCCGTGTACCCGTCCCGGGCCTTGCCGTGTACCCGTCCCGGGCCTTGCCGTGTATCCGCCCCAGGCCTTACCGTCTGGTTTGTGTCCATTCTCCATTGGTGACTTCCCTGCGTGCGCTGTAGGGGTGACGATTTCTTGTGGAGTTTTCACGGGTGGCGGAGGTGCAGAATGTGGCTTGTGTGTGGGGGGAGGATCGGGTTGTTGTGGTTGTTGAGAGAGTTGAGTTGGGTGTTGGATTTGTTGTGGTAGGGTTACAGCTGCTGTTTGGGGGAAGCTGAAGTTGATCTGGGACGGGTAGCCGTTTAGTTGTGGTTGTAGCGCTATTTGTTGCTGAAGGTGTTGTACATGTTTCACTTGCTCGTGTACCGCTCTCGCCTCTTTCTCGGCCGCCGAGTTTCTAATAAGTAAATGCTGTGAGACTACTGTCGACTAATGTTAGCAAACACCCGAGGCATGTTCGAGTCATTACGGGATGATTGCGGGACTTAGCAAACACTCGAGGCATGTTCGAGTCATTACGGGATGATTGCGGGACTTAGCAAACACTCGAGGCATGTTCGAGTCATTACGGGATGATTGCGGGACTTAGCAAACACTCGAGGCATGTTCGAGTCATTACGGGATGATTGCGGGACTTAGCAGGCACTCGAGGAATGTTCGAGTCATTACGGGATGATTGCGGGACTTAGCAGGCACTCGAGGCATGTTCGAGTCATTACGGTAGTTTTGCAGGACTTAGCAGGCACTCGAGGCATGTTCGAGTCATTACGGTAGTTTTGCAGGACTTAGCAGGCACTCGAGGCATGTTCGAGTCATTACGGTAGTTTTGCAGGACTTAGCAGGCACTCGAGGCATGTTCGAGTCATTACGGGATTTTTGCGGGACTTGGCGGGCACTCAAGGCATAACCGCGAGATACGCGCAGGACCGTACCTGAGTATTCTGTTGATTGAGCTGACGCTGGGGACGTTCGTTTTATCGCAGACGCCGTCCGCCAGCAGATTGTTCCTGATTTCCCAGGCGAAGATGCAAGGATTTTTGTCTTTGTACTCCAAGATCTTAGACACCACCTTGGGTGTGGCAACCTGGATAATACGACATGATACATTAGGATAATGGGCCTTATCGGAAAAATTGGCGCTTAGAAGAGCATTTATAGAGTTCTAAACGAGCGTTAATGATATTGCTTTGTTTACAATCTAATGCACATACAAGTTCAGTAGGTTTCGATCATTCATATCGCGCATATAACTCTGGGAAGCGACGGCTTTGCGCTGATAGCTAACATCAAGTAGAATATGGTTACCATGGTTACCTAAGTGTCTTCCAATCTCACCTTCGGCTTGCTGCCGCCGATAGCGCCGGGCCGCACCGAACCTGTTTCATAATACCTGCCGAGGATCTTACTGACGCATCCATGGGACACGAGGAGCTGCCGAGAGATCTCCGAGGGTCGGACGCCGCAATGAGCGAGCTCTACGATGCGATGGCGCATGTAGTCGGGAAGTGGTCGGCCATTGACGAATACACCTCCGAGCTGGTTCACCCCACCAGGACCTTCAAGAACATTCGATAATTATAAGACATCGCAGACGCCATAAGACCCTAACCCTGAAGAATGACAAACATTCCCATTCTACGCCCGCACACGCACTCTACGCCCGTTTTCCTGAGAATAGTGTTAGTGGGCATCCTTAACCTTTTATCACATGAACTCAGGAGAGAAAGGCATTGTTTTGATTTGCAGTTATAATAAACATATAATAATTATAGGCTATATGAAAACCCTTAATATGCTATATGAAAACCCTTTATATGCTATATGAAAACCCTTTATATGCTATATGAAAACCCTTTATATGCTTTATGAAAACCCTTTATATGCTATATGAATTGCGAACTGTTTGAGAACCTAATTAATCTTTCCTCATTCTTGAACCCTGCTAGATTATTGTTTCGAGAATCCGCCCGAGCCAAGACGAATTGAAAATTCCTTTCAATATTCATTATATCAATAAATCTGGTTATTCTTTTTTGTTGTGGTACCTTTAAAACTCTGTTTCCCGATATTCTGAGATTGCCTTTGATATTCTTAAAAACGCGCAAAAAATAGTTATAGAGAGAAAGGAAATGTTTTGATGGGCAATTCTAAAAGAAGGATCGATTGTTTACCGTTTCGTTCAGGTGTATTTTTTTTTTCAGAAACGTTAGATTATATTTTTAAAGGTATCTTTGTTTATTATCAGAATTTTATCAAAACATACCAGCGACCTCTCAACGGTAACACGGGTTATTGTGTGATATTGAAAATTATTTCGCGTAAAAGCAGCGGTGAAATGTAATTCCTTTCAGAGAGGTTTTGTTAACATGCCAATTTTTTTTCTTGAGTTAATTAAAAAAAGTGACAATAAAAAGTGCCTTTTACTAAAAATATCTAGCAGCATTCAAAATGGGATATAATCACCTATTCCCTAGCCCAAACATAACGCTATTTTTTTATTTACCTCTATGAGGCATACTCCAGGAAGAAATTAATTGCTCAATATTTCTTCCCTTTTTTTCCCCCGTCTAGAATTCTGTAAAGAAGAAAAAAGGTTAGCGATCACGGCACAGCCTCAAGATACCAACATATAATTTACCTGTCGGAGAGAAAGCCCATTTTCCTATCAATTCAGCTTTAAGTCCAAAATCTAACGATATCCCCGAATAAAATATCATAGTTTCTGTTTCCCCAAGGTCAGTGTACCATTTTCAATTTCTCGCTTGTCATCGCGGGGGACATGCCGGTGAAGCAGTGGCTTTCAATCCTCTCCTTAACAATTGAAGACTTTTACCACTAGCCAAACGGGCTGCTTACTAATGCCCATATATGGGCAAGAGAACAATGGACAGGGTAGCACAGCGCAGGTCTTGGAAATCACTGAGTACCGGCACCAGGAGCCACAAGTCGACATCCGAAAATATTTGACTCCTACAACAAGTCGCTATCGGAAAATATTGACTCCTTCGAGCAGCGGGGTAATTTTACCATACAGCGGAATTTAGATTCATGTTTGTAAAACATTTTATCGAACAGATAGGATTGCCAATAGTGGCAAGAAGGCTAAGCAACCTCATTATCACGAAATGCCAGGCAATTACGATCTAGTTGTGACTGAGGACAAGAGGACTACTCCACTTCAATATCATGACCTCTTAGGCAAAATAATATCATTAAAACAATTTTTATCTTGCAAGTGCAATAAGCATTTTTCTGAGGACAATACAACTGTGTCTTATGTCCTACGCAGAGAAAAAGATAAAATGGTATTCCACTAAAGAGAGTGATTAAGTGTGGTATGTGCCAAACGCTGTCTTTCCTAGAAAACTCGTATTTTTAAGCTCTTATTGTACAAAAACAGCAAACACTGTTCATGGCTGTAATACTTTTTGTATATAATCAGTTCAACTTTATGTATTTTCAAACCTTTGAATAATGGTCCAAAACAAACTAGGGGTTTTTGGTTCGAGGATCTTTTATATTCCTGCTTCTTTTTACCTCTAAATATATGCAATTTTCCATCATCTTATTTTCATAATCTTAATCAAAAGTAGTGTTGTTACCATCATTATCACCATCTTTACTATTATTGTTCTTCATCATTGTGTCATTACATTGTTATTGATATCAATCATCATTATTTTCGCTTATTAGATATAAGCGAAAATAATGATGATGAAAATAATGATTGTTAGATACTATAACCTGGTGACACGAATACAGATTATGTGCTCGGTTTGAACTTCCTATTACGTGATAGTCGCCAAATCAATTGATGAGTAAAGAGATGATGATGTTTGATCCGGAGAGAGGTGATGGAGCTACTTCATTCACTGCAGCGAGCGGGTACCAAGGGAGAAGGGTCAATACACCTGACGTCATAAGCTACTAGGACTGTCCGCGGGCCACGTGACTAAGAGTCAAGCGAAATCGAGGGAGAAGGTCCAATACACCTGACATCATAAGCTACTGGGCCTTTCCACGAGCCACGTGACTAAGAGTCATGCGTATTTTCGTATGCAATCTACTCTACCTACCAGCCAACCCTGAACCATCCCTAGGCTCGAGATTTATCAAAAACATCATACAAACACCATTCAAACCGATATATCGATTAAACCCCATTCATAACATATATTTTGATTAAACACCATTCATAACATATATATCGATTAAACCCCACTCATTACCTTTATATTGATTAAACCCCATTCATAACCGATATATCGATTAAACCCCATTCATAACATATATATCGATTAAACCCCATTCATAACCGATATATCGATTAAACACCATTCATAACATATATCGATTAAACCCTATTCATAACATATATCGATTAAACCCCATTCATAACATATATCGATTAAACCCCATTCATAACATATATCTATTAAACCCCATTCATAACATATATCGATTAAACCCCATTCATAACATATATCGATTAAACCCCATTCATAACATATATCGATTAAACCCCATTCATAACATATATATCGATTAAACCCCATTTATAACATATATATCTAGTAACCCCCATTCATAACCGATATATCGATTAAACCCCATTCATAACCGATATATCGATTAAACCCCATTCATAACCGATATATCGATTAAACCCCATTCATAACCTTTATATCGATAAAACCCCATCCATAACCTATATATCAATTAAACCCCATTCGTAACCTATATATCAATTAAACCCCATTCGTAACCTATATATCGATTAAATCCCATTCATAGCCTATAAAATGATTAAATCTCATTCGTAAGCAATATATCGACCAAACCACATTCATAACCTAAGTATCGACCAAACCACATTCATAACCTATTTATCGACCAAACCACATTCATAACCTATATATCGACCAAACCTTTTTCATAACCTAAGTATCGACCAAACCACATTCATAACCTATTTATCGACCAAACCACATTCATAACCTATATATCGACCAAACCTTATCCATAACCTATATATCAACCAAACCCCATCCATAACCTATATATCGATTAAACCTCATTCATAACCTATATATCAACCAAACCCTATCCATAATACTTGATATTATCTAAACCCTATTATTATACCTGATATATACCAAACTCTATTCCTTAATATCATATATACCAAACTCTATTCCTATATCTGATATATACCAAACTCTATTCCTTAATCTCATATATACCAAATTCTATTCCTATATCTGATATATACTAAACTCTATTCCTTAATCTCATATATACTAAACTCTATTCCTATATCTGATAAATACCAAACTCTAATATCTTATATACACCTATTTCAATTAACGTTGTCGGTGCAAATGGCGAATGGCAAATGGTGGTTGTATAACAAATCGCGGCTTGTAGGTATAATTTCCCCTAAGAGTAAAGAATAAGCAAACTAATCGCACGAGTTCTTCACATTTTTCTGATTTCAGTAAAATATGAGGTACTTTTGGATAGTAGCACTGCCATTTGGCAATCGCTATTTGCCATTTGCGCTGATAACGTATTTTAAAATAGGTGTATACCAACCCCTATTGTAATACCTGGTGTTACCAAACCCTATTCCTACTCTACAATACCTAATTAACCAAACCATATTGTAATACCTGATGTTTACCAAACAGGCCCGTAGACAAGATTTTGAACAGGGGGGGTTCGTTTACTCATTTAGCGGACCATTTTCTCTTAGGTAGCTCGTCCTACTTCGCAGTGGTACTCAATTTTCCTTCATCAGAGCGGACCTTCAAGTCGTGTGATGGGCTGGCTATTGCGAACCCCCCGAACCCTGCCCTGGCTATAGGCCTGTCAAACTCTATTCTTATTCTTCCTTACTATACCTAGTATTCAACAGCCCCTATTGTAATACCTGACGTTTACCCAACCATATTCCATGAATTTCTTGTCCTCCCTTACTTTGATATGGATACTGCAGCCTGTACTGTTTGTTGGAACAGCATAAAAGATATGTCTTGATTAATTAAGACCATGTTATAAAAAGAACATAAATAACTTTGCAAAACGGACAATGATATTCGTTACGCTATTGACAATTCAACGATTCTCACTTTTTTCGTCCCTTTTAAACTAGAATTTAAGGATGAAAAGCGGGTAATAAATTCCCACAATTTAGTAGTATAAAAAATATGTTATCTGATATAACGAGAGAAAGGATTCCAGAAGAAACTAAACAAGACGTTTCTTAAGGTGGTAGCAAATAGCGCCTGCTAAAATGTACCTGTAGTAATAACGATAACGATATTCACTCTAACCTTATATCTTCAGCTGGTGGTCTAAAGTCCTGAATGGTTTCTTTCCCTTTAGTCGCCCTGATTGTTTTTGATTGGAAGCAAATAAAAGCAAAAGTTTCGAGTATTGGGGTTCAGCCTTTCCGGTCAAGTCGGATGCAATGACTTGAATGCCCCTTAACGTGGCGAGGGTCTGGTTGATAGAAGCATTACCTCATAAACATTATGGGTCACGGCGCTACATGTGTGAGTGATCGGGCAAAGGCACGGCTATCCCAAAACTATCATCAACAGAATTCCCAATAACATAAAAAATACTCATAAGAAAGACATACTCCAAAATCGAAAAAGAATCATCATGGAATCTTGTTATTGGACAAAATATATTGGCTCTAATTAAACGAATTTTCCGCATGCTAACCAAGCGTAAATTTTTTTTCATCACGTGATAAATTAGTGGGTAGCTGTTGTGAACCTTCATCTTAACCTTTTTGAACTTTACATCATAAATGGTCAAACATATCCATAACATGGTGTCAGAAGTGAAGCTAGGCTAGTGCCCTCTTCCAGTGATCTCACTAAGTTGTATTTGAACAACAACGAACCCATTAATATCTTCATGCGTTCAATGAACCGATGCCCGTTGAATTTGGATTAAATTGAGCAAAATGCTTGACAACTATGTCAATTTCTAGCAACTTTTTTAAGCAAATATTGAGCGACTTTTATTATCTTGATGTGCACTTTTAGTGTTTCTAACAAGGGCACTTAGCCGATGGTAGATCAAGCCGGCGGGTTTCGTACTATGGGTCAGTTGAAAGGCGTGCGATGAGCCCTGATGGGAAGCACGGCAGGTTACAGTTAATTGACCAAGCGCATTCCTTGAAAATCAGGTAATCATTCAACAGTATAGGCAGCGGTGAGATGGAAAGACGGTCAAACAAAAGTAGGGGACCTAGCTGGCTTCCCAAGCACATCAATTTGCACTAAGAAATCACGTGACTTTTGTGTGGTAACTCGTGTACGCTCCGACTTTTGGCGGCAAAATGACAACAACAACAAAACAACTAATTGCCACTATTTTTACTAAATTTGATTGACAATTTTTTTACTAAGTCAACCTATTTTGAGTAATTTTACACACAGTTCGCAGCACTAATTATTCCTTACAACCTAAGTTGCAATAAAAACAAAACAACCATAAAGTGCCCTACAAGAACCATTTTTATCGAAAGAATAATCATACTTTTTATTTTTCATTCTAATAATAATCTTAGAAGGTCCTATTTTTGCTCGCTCTTTGGATGGTTTAATAATAATTTTGCTTCAAAAGAAAACATACATCAACATCTATTAGTTAGCTTTAGTCCCAACAGTATCGTACTTAGATATTAAGTTTATGCGTAAAATTTATAAAATGATTTAAAACAACTAGAAAAAAAGACCAAAATCAAATTAATTATTATTTTATTGTAGATTGTTTATCATTATTATCGGATCATTATCCACAGAAAAAGAACTGAATGAATATAGGACTTTCTTCCTTGCGTATCAAGCACAGTTCTGGAGCTTACAAGTCAACGGTTGTAAAGCTCCACTCAGCATCAATACACACAATAACACATATTATCCTACGTGGAGCCACTGACTCACAAAAACACATATTATCCTACGTGGAGCCACTGACTCACAAAAAAATTCCTCTTAGCGTCTATACAAAAACACAAAAATCATGTTTGACAATGCAATACACGCTCGAAACACCAAGACGACTCGCCCTTCAAAACATAGCATTCCAACATCTTTCTTTAGTTGCTAATGTCCAAGAAGTGCACATTCTTCGTCTCTGTTTAAAATTTGATAACGTCAAAACGCATTACTTCTCTGTTCCTGAGAAACATTACAGCCGGCTCGTTGGGAATTTGATACTAAATTTATAGCTCCTCAAAGAATGAATAAAAAAAAAATTATTTAACAATTAATGACCTCTCTTTAAAAGGGATAAACAAATTCTCGTAGCTGTAGCCTGTCGAAAGGCTCACAAAGACTTCAGCATTATCGCTTTAAAAAGCAGAAATAACCTTTTCCATATCTTCAAGTAATTTAATCTATCCCAAGTAACTTTCTTCTAAGGCTGATGTTATAGCCGATTTTATTGTTGCGTGACGACCGAGAATTCAAATCCATTTCTCGCATGGGAATAACGCGTTGTCAATAATACCACCATGACCAATCAATTCCCTTGTATGCAGTTTAATGGTTTATTATGAGGTAGTGAAAACATAAAAGCCATCGTTTGGTTTGGACGGTCAATGGACTACACCCTATTTCCAAACGAGACGAGGATTTTGGATTCGCTGAAGTCGCGCAATAACTAATATGGAATAGATTTATTTTTGCGGTACATCTGATTGACACAGCACGGGAACCTCCCACTTTCCGTCTGAGCAAATCAAAATATATAAAGTGTGAAGATAGAGTTCAATAGTAAATGTCAAATAATAATAATGTGTGTGAATTAGGCAAGATATCTCATTAAAGATAATATCTTATTGAAATGATTAGGGATCATTCGGATAAAACCTAACCCGGAAAAAAACAATATCGGGAAAAAATCTTATTAGGAATAATACCTTTTTAGGAATAATACCGTATAAAGGAAAATAACTTTTTAGGAATAATACCTTTTAAGGAGAACACGTTTTAGGGATAATAACTTTTTAGGGATATTTCATTCAAGGTGCTTTTTTTAGGAATAATACCTTACGGAAATTATAGCCTATCATAAGTTACCCCTTTCTTGCTCAACATACAATGCGACATCGGCCAACATGACACCGACATGGAAAAACATAAAACAAGTATGGTGTCCAATGTTACAAACCGAAAGTAATATCTCAAGCGGTCCTAATACTGTATATTATAGGGCCTTACAGCATTAAGCTAAGACTGGATAGCTGGTCTGGACATATGTAAGATATATCCATTTCTATGTAAGATATATCCATTTATTTGTAAGATTATATCTATTTATATGTAAGATATATCCATTTATATGTAAGATTATATCCATTTATATGTAAGATTATATCCATTTATATGTAAGATATATCCATTTATATGTAAGATATATCCATTTATGTGTAAGATTATATCCATTTATATGTAAGATATATCTATTTATATGTAAGTTCTACCATTTATATGTAAGATATATCTATTTATATGTAAGATTACATCATTTTATATGTAAGATATATTCATTTATATGTATGATATATCCATTTATATGTAAGATTATGTCCATTTATTTGTAAGATATATCCATTAATATGTAAGATATATCCATTTATATGTAAGATATATCCATTTATGTGTAAGATTATATCCATTTATATGTAAGATATATCCATTTATATGTAAGTTCTATCCATTTATATGTAAGATATATCTATTTATATGTAAGATTACATCATTTTATATGTAAGATATATTCATTTATATGTAAGATATATCCATTTATATGTAAGATATATCCATTTATATGTTAAATATATCCATTTATATGTAGGATTATATCCATTTATATGTAAGATTATATACATTTATATGTAAGATTATATCCATTTATGTACGGATCATTTAACAAAAAACGCGCAATAAGAGCCATTAATCCAGCCAGTCGGCAAGCGCATGACAATAGACGGAATGCCGCTTACATTTTATCGTCGTTTACCTTTTGTTTTCAAAATATGCTTTGGTTGGAAGAAAGGACGGTTGGGCTTGAATCCGGCTACAATACATAGAGAACTGCAGTTATTTTATAGATTAGTGAATTTTTGTGTTTTTTTTTCGTTAACTGCCCGATTAATATAATTTAATTAAACTCTAAGATTCGTTTGAGATTTCGAACAAATATGGCGGTAATTATAGGAAAAAGGCTTTATGGAATTTTTAAAAATGTATATAAATATATTCCTTCTTTCTGCGATCAATGAATTTTGATTTCAACATTTGACAAAGTGCAGTACAGAAATTATAGTAATATAAAAATTTAGAAATAGAGGGATTTTGCTTTTAAATCAAAACATTTGAAAGCTGCTATTCATGAATACAAAAGACAATTCTCGAAATTACCGAATTTCCGTTACTTCATCCTGCTCGCTTTTCCCCTTGCTTCATTTACCCCGTCATGGTTATGCAAATTAGAAGCCGAACCCCAAATTCCTCTTGAAAACAAGAGCGAGTCGAACTGTTGTTCGGGAACAGTTGATCGCAGTTGTAGCATTTGCCATGCGTGAGCTGCTTTCTTCAAAGACTGGCATCCGGGGCATGAATATTTTACATAGCTGCTCTCAAACTTTCTGGGCGGGTGGCTAGTAACATTGTGCCTTCTCATCCAAGAAAAACCAAGCGGACTGCGACAGGGAGGCATCAGAGCTGAGAAAAGGCTCACGCCTACAGTTGCCTCGATCCTAGATTCTGAACATTCCAGAAATGTAGGCCTAGCTTGAAAAAAGTTAGAATCAAAGCATTGATCGCTACCAGAAAGATCAAGTCGGACAACCCGTGATCCACCTGCTAAGAACATTTGATCGGCAAGCCAGAGAGTATCCCAGTGTAATTGAAAGGGTATAAACATAATGGAAATGTCATCCGTGTCATACCGACCGAGTAGAAAGCTCTCACGAGTTAGAATCACAGCGAAGCAGGAGGTCGCTGCCCCTGTAAAGCAACTAGCATTTTATCGAGAACGGAAATCATCGAAAAAACAAAACAAAAATAATAATGTCTAATGATATAGAGAGCATATATGCAACATTTTTCAAAGTACCAAATTCAAGAAACTAAAAAGTTGAGTTGTAAATGCCAACAAATGTCATATGACTAAACTTTTCTTCGAATGTGTCCAAAAAGAACATATTTACACTCATAGTGGCGAATACAACATTATTTTGAGTAAACTACGAGTGCATCGCTATTTTGTGTGAGTAATCGCACGCTTCGTGCTTCGTCGCCATCGTGCTGTGCCCAGTTATCTATCTACTAATGGGTATGAGCCTGTCACAAAGCCGTTAATCCTTTAGATAAACAGGTCGAATGTTTACAGCTTCTACACCAACATAATCTTTGAGAAACATAACAAGCATCTGAGACATTCTCAGCGGGTACTGGTGACTATGTAAAACAAAAAAAGAACAATTTGATCGCTGTCAATCAATCTATTGTTTAGTTCGCGTACCATGATTGGGCAGATCAAAACAAATCTTCACGACTCTTCTGGAGCCAAAACTACTTTCTTTTCTTACATTCCCCTTAATACTTTTGTACACTTGTGCGTTTTTATTAAATATCAACTGTTGTTTCGCTTTACTGGGATTCGTTTAAGATGGGCGTCGAGTTTAGCGATGCGATGATGTTCAGGCATGCATACTCTGGGCGACACATTTCTCGCGCCTGATGTGGCGTGTACCGGGGGGAGCACCAAAATATTTTTTTCTAGATCAGAATACCCGGAACGCCTTACTTACAAGAAATAGGTAGCACAAGACAAGCTAAACGAATGACTCAGAAGTAGACTTTTATTCTTATTTCTGTAGATTTTTAAAATTAATTGATGGGAGTAAAATGCATTGCAAGTTTTTTTTCCTTCTCTGTACCTTCCTCAAAGTGATGGTGCGGACAACAAGAGCGCCAACAAATGAACAAGGGGCTTAACGAATGAACAAGGGTTCTTATTTGTTAATTAACTCACTGAGCCGAGTTTGATTCCGTTCTTATCTCGATCGAAGCGTTGATGTGTGTGAACCTCACACACATCACCAGCCATAACAGACACGATAGCGACCATGCATAGATAAGTGCATATATGACCTAGAGATATTTAAACATAGAGACATTATATAGACATGGACCCAGAAACAGATATGCTGTGTTACTGAAGTATTAAAAGAAGTGTTGGGATGGGACAAGAAGATAGAAGTCAGAGCGGAAAAAATGCATAGGGACTCAGAGAAATCGTCATGGACAATAAGGCAAAACGGAGAAAGGCTGTATTACATTTGCTTTCGCGGCTGAAGTCAGTTTGCTCACTTAGCTATTTTGTGTGAATTACTTTTAAACTTGTTCTAATCACAGCACAATGAGCGCACAACTCAAATGGCAGCACGACAGCTTTTTGTTCCTATGAAAGATGTTAAGAGTGTGGGACTGGCGAGATACAGTGATAGCCATAGCAGGAATGACTTAGAGGAATACAGTCTTTGCTTATTTAGGGTAGCTACATAATCGTAGTTAATAGCTCTGATCTGTTTCTACGGTTTTCCTTTTGTATATGTGTGTATTAATGCTGGGCTTTGATCTCTTGATCTTCTGATCATTGATCGCAACTGCCTTTGTGTCTTTCCCGCGGTCACCCGTCATTGCGGGTAGAGGTTGAATAGATACTCTAAGAGTCGCACGATTGAGCAAACAGTTCGTTAAACCGTCACAATCTAAACTAGAAGAAAAATTAATAGTGTTTTACTGTAGAGAATACCAGACGCTTAAAACCGCGCAGATAACTTTCAATAACATTGATATTAGGTGGTACAAGGGTAGGGTGGGGTTCATCAGATGGGAAAGCAGGGGTAGGGTGGGGGGAGGAGGGAAGCGAACAGTTTGCGCATGTAGCTTTATTCGAATGATAATAACATCAGAGGGAAGGGAGTAGGATAAGGGAAGCGAGCAGTTTCATTTCATTTTGATTCAATGGCATAAGTTGTTAGAAGGGGGGGGGGGGGGGTAGGGAAGACAAATGGAAACTGCGTGGTATATTTGTCTTAATTGGTGATCAATAAGCACAGGGTAATATGCCATATTTGACATCTAAAACAGTTCCTGATTGGCTATTCCTAGTTTTCATTACATTTAAAACAAGGCCTGATTGGCTATTCCTAGTTTTTATTACATTTAAAACAGTTCCCGATTGGCTATTCCGAGTTTTCATTACATCTAAACAGTTCCTGATTGGCTATTCCTAGTTTCTATTACATCTAAAACAGTTCCTGATTGGCTATTTCTAGTTTCCATTAGATTTAAAACAGTCCCTTATTGGCATTTCCTAGTTTCTATTAAATTTAAAACAGAACCTGATTGGCTATTCCTAGTTTCCGTTACATCTAAACCAGTGCCTGATTGGCTATTCCTAGTTTCTATTACATGTAAAACAGTACCGGATTGTCTATTCCTAGTTTCCGTTACACCAAAAACAGTGCCTGATTGGCTATTCCTAGTTTCCATTACGCCTAAAACAGTTCCTTATTGGCTATTGCGACGCACATTCCTCGAACCACACCCCTTTTCCAAGTTGGATCCTTCTCTCGAAACAATCCCAATAATGCACTAGTCAATTGAAACCCCGCCCCCCGACTTCCGGGACATAGCGGGGAATGTAACATTTGTGCGGTGTTACATTTTTAGCGGAACAAGCGCGGCCGTAGGCCGCGCGCGGAGCTCCATGATATAGAAATATGGTATAACTATGCGATTTGGTTTTGTGGTACATTGCGCGGGTACCCTGTGGTGTCACTCGCCAGCCAGCCAGTCAGTCAGCCGCGCAACTCCCAGGCCCCACTCGGCCCCGAAATGGCGGCTAAATACAAGCACGGAGCAAGGGAAAAAGTTCTTGTCATGCGTTGATTATTTATTTTTGCCTCAAATTTTGTGACTGTGGCCAAAGGTTCGAATCCTGGCTCAAACTGGGGATTTTTCCGGGTTACTGCCTTGGTTCGAATTTGTGTCACAAGTGAGTTGAAGTTATTCTCCCGTGTTTCCAGTCTTCTCGGATAAGGACACTAAACCGGAGGTCCCGTCTCTTCAAGCTGCACTACATTAACCTGAACCGAAGGGACGTAAAAGAACCACTGGGGACGCAATAAACCCTCTGGCAGTGACCACCCCCAGTGACAGTGCTTACAATGCTTACTAACAATACACTCAAGGGGGTACTTGAATTGGAGCCTAGCTCTGTTGTGCCTTCCGCACCAGTATAACTGGTGGAAATAGAATAAATAAATAAATAAATAAAGTCAACTAGAGGAGATCTACTAACATTCATTCACGCCAATATTTATGTAAGGATATGTATGGTTTTAGCTAGTAAATTTAAGTTAGTAATAGTTTACATTAAAAAGCGGACACAACCACAAAAAAGCGACAAAAACAATGCAAGGTGAGTTTCGGACGACGATTTGTATTGTCTATTTAGGATATGACAGTTATTGGGCTTTTTGTTGTCCTTTTTGTTTGCTTTGAGAATGCGAGTACTTAAGTTAGTAATCAAATTATTTGAGCATGACACCTTTTGTTTTGACATTCTTTGTTCTATCTTTATTCTTGATTCTGTTGAAATATTTCTAACCAATATCGTGTTGCATTTGTCATATACTGGTAAAGAAGACCGTTCTTGTCTCTATATCCGGTGCTCTTAGTCCTAAGAAGATACATATCCTTAGAAGATACAGCAACTTTTTCAACTTACAAGAGAAATTTTCCTTACCGAGGATAAAAAAAAAAATTCAACTCCTATTGCCAATATGTATTGTTATTGTCTGCATCTTACATCTCATGTGTTTATTTTTTTCAAATATTTGTGGAAATTAGTCAGATTATAAATGTTTGATGAAAAGATGTTTTTGGAAGAAATGTCACTCTTTTATAAACCAGGGACTACCTGAGGGCCAAGATGAATGCTAAAGACTGGAAGACATGAGAATTGAAAACCATGTCTTGAAAGATAGCAGTAGGGAGTTCTTATTCACTAATCATTTGATACCCCCACACACATGGTCCCAGGAAAGGGTGGGGATTAGAATTAGAAGCCTGTTTCCAAGTTAAGAGTCAAAAACAGTCAATACCACCACCCCTCTTGATATATTCTGGTTAAAAAGTAATTTAAAACCCCACATTAACCCCTGACTTCCCCAGGGCCATAAAGGAGGGGGCTCAAATGACTAGGGCATTACTATGTGATTCAGCAGTACACACTCAATAGCAGGGTTTTTTTAGAACAAGATATATAATATTATATAAAGCTAAAAACATAATTTTGCTTTTTAAATAATAAATCTGTAACGAAAACAGTTTTCTATTAACCTAAAGATAATGGGAAAGTGGATATTTTAGGAAAGTACTGAATATAATTATCACATTATTGTTATTATATTTTCTTTTCAAACGTCATATTTCTTCCTTTTCCTTCTCCCTGTTGACTATTTTTATGCAATTGATGCTCTTTGCTATTTCCCCTCTACACCAGAAATAAATTAATAAACAGATTTGATTTTTAAATTAGAAATTTTCATTTAGTACTTTCACTTTTAGCTTCTTTTTAGGATTTCCTTTCCAAGTCTCTTTTCCATTACATTTATTTTAATGGTTTAGATTTATTTCATTGGAATGGTTAGATCCAGGGTTTCTAAAAACACCAAAATATAATGCATTACTGGATGTATATTTGTAGATATTAATTCCCATGGGGATGGAAAATCACCACTTAAAATGGTACATTAAAACTTCAGTATTGCATCTTATCTAAAATTGTGTCTGACACTATATTCTATCTTTGAAATCTTGTTTCATCCATTATTTGTTCTTCGCAAGGACAAAGCTTGTCAGAATGTAACTTTACAAATGTACATTAATGGAACTTCTATTAAGGGGAAGGGTTTTTTAGGGCAAGATACTTAAACTTTATAACACTAGCAACAACCTTGTTCTTTTTCAATAATAGAATTCTGTTCACATAGCTTGGATAGCATAGACATGGCCTCTTTAGAGGCCTGTGGTGGTGAAAGGGTTAGGATAATGGGAAAGGGGAAATTTCAAGAAATGCTCAATCAAATTATTTTCATTAATGTTGTATTTTTTTTTCAAAAAACCTTTCAAGTTGAGTCAATTCCCTTTATATCTCCTCATCTTCGAGTATTTTTTAGTCGATTGATATTCTTTGCTTCCTCTCTACCCCAAACATAGATCAATGAAAGGGTTTGGTTTGAAATTAGAAGTTAGCATTTTAGCACTGTCAGTGATGCCTTAGATGTTTTTTTTAGGATTTGCTTCCAAAATCAATCTGTTTTTTCTTCATTGCATTCATTTTGGAGTAGCAACAACAAGGCCACCATATGGTAAAGGGTGGGTGCACTAATATGTAATGCATAAAAGGAGATATATTTTTGGATTTCAATTTCCAGACATTTTTCTGAATATTCGGTCCAATGAAGGAGAGAATCGCCTCTAAATCAATACAAACAAATTACAGTATGGCATCTAAACAGTCTAAATATATTATTTTAAATCTTTGGAATGCTGTTACATTCATGACATATTCTGCACATGGGCAAAGCTTTTCGGAGTATTGTTTTGATTTAAAAAAATATTTATGATGAAACTTCTATGATGGGACATAAGAATTTACCATTAGACTCTTGACAACTTTGACAGCCATATTCACACCAGGAATTGTGTTTGTTAACTTTGATGTACTGCATAATTGAAATTATTGAATAAGGCCTGGATCCATTTGGTTTGTACAATAAATAAATCTCAGTAAAGAGCAGGTCCTAGATCCCCCAAAAATACCTCAATCAGTCAACACAGGTGTTCAATGCTGGCTCCGCTTTTAGGCAGTGCCTAAATCAATATATTAACTTTCTATAGTACGACTGTCAGCTAGATGTCGTAGTATTAGGGTGTTTTATCGTGTTTCTTAGTACTTGGATGTTATATCGTGTGTCGTAGTACTTGGATGTTATATCGTGTGTCGTAGTACTAGGATGTTATATCGTGTGTCGTAGTACTAGGATGCTACATCGTGTGTCGTAGTACTAGGATGTTATATCGTGTGTCGTAGTACTAGGATGTTATATCGTATGACGTAGTACTTGGATGCTATATCGTGTGTCGTAGTACTAGGATGTTATATCGTGTGTCGTAGTACTAGGATGTTACATCGTGTGTCGTAGTACTAGGATGTTATATCGTATGACGTAGTACTTGGATGCTATATCGTGTGTCGTAGTACTTGGATGCTATATCGTGTGTCGTAATACTAGGATGTTATATCGTGTGTCGCAGTACTAGGATGTTATATCGTATGACGTAGTACTTGGATGCTACATCGTGTGTCGTAGTACTAGGATGTTATATCGTGTGTCGCAGTACTATGATGTTATATCGTGTGTCGTAGTAATAGGATGTTATATCGTATGACGTAGTACTAGGATGCTACATCGTGTGTCGTAGTACTAGGATGTTATATCGTGTGTCGTAGTACTAGGATGTTATATCGTGTGTCGTAGTACTAGGATGTTATATCGTGTGTCGTAGTAATAGGATGTTATATCGTATGACGTAGTACTTGGATGCTACATCGTGTGTCGTAGTACTATGATGTTATAGGATGTGTCGCAGTACTAGGATGTTATATCGTGTGTCGTAGTACTAGGATGCTACATCGTGTGTCGCAGTAGTATGATGTTATATCGTGTGTCGTAGTACTAGGATGTTATATCGTGTGTCGCAGTACTAGGATGCTACATCGTGTGTCGTAGTACTAGGATGTTATATCGTGTGTCGTAGTACTAGGATGCTACATCGTGTGTCGTAGTACTAGGATGTTATATCGTGTGTCGTAGTACTAGGATGTTATATCAAGTGTCGTAGTACTAGGATGCTATATCGTGTGTCGTAGTACTAGGATGTTATATCGTGTGTCGCAGTACTAGGATGCTACATCGTGTGTCGTAGTACTAGGATGTTATATCGTGTGTCGTAGTACTAGGATGCTACATCGTGTGTCGTAGTACTAGGATGTTATATCGTGTGTCGTAGTACTAGGATGTTATATTGTGTGTCGTAGTACTAGGATGTTATATCGTGTGTCGTAGTACTAGGATGTTATATCGTGTGTCGTAGTACTATGATGTTATAGGATGTGTCGTAGTACTAGGATGCTATATCGTGTTTCGCAGTAATAGGATGTTATATCGTATGTCGCAGTACTAGGATGTTATATCGTGTGTCGTAGTACTAGGATGTTATATCGTATGACGTAGTACTTGGATGCTACATCGTGTGTCGTAGTACTATGATGTTATAGGATGTGTCGTAGTACTAGGATGCTATATCGTGTTTCGCAGTACTAGGATGTTATATCGTGTGTCGTAGTACTAGGATGTTATATCGTGTGTCGTAGTACTAGGATGCTATATCGTGTGTCGTAGTACTAGGATGTTATATCGTGTGTCGTAGTACTAGGATGTTATATCGTGTGTCGTAGTACTAGGATGCTATATCGTGTGTCGTAGTACTAGGATGTTATATTGTGTGTCGTAGTACTATGATGTTATAGGATGTGTCGTAGTACTAGGATGCTATATCGTGTTTCGCAGTACTAGGATGTTATATCGTATGTCGCAGTACTAGGATGTTATATCGTGTGTCGTAGTACTAGGATGTTATATCGTATGACGTAGTACTTGGATGCTACATCGTGTGTCGTAGTACTATGATGTTATAGGATGTGTCGTAGTACTAGGATGCTATATCGTGTTTCGCAGTACTAGGATGTTATATCGTGTGTCGTAGTACTAGGATGCTATATTGTGTGCCTTAGTACTAGGATGTTATATCGTATGACGTAGTACTTGGATGTTATATCGTGTGTCGTAGTACTAGGATGTTATATCAAGTGTCGTAGTACTAGGATGCTATATCGTATGACGTAGTACTTGGATGCTACATCGTGTGTCGTAGTACTAGGATGCTATATCGTGTGTCGTAGTACTAGGATGTTATATCGTATGACGTAGTACTTGGATACTATATCGTGTGTCGTAGTACTAGGATGCTGTATCGTGTGTCGCAGTACTATGATGTTATATCGTGTGTCGTAGTACTAGGATGTTATATCGTGTTTCGCAGTACTAGGATGTTATATCGTGTGTCGTAGTACTAGGATGTTATATCGTATGACGTAGTACTTGGATGCTACATCGTGTGTCGTAGTACTAGGATGTTATATCGTGTGTCGTAGTACTAGGATGTTATATCGTATGACGTAGTACTTGGATGTTATATCGTATGACGTAGTACTTGGATGCTACATCGTGTGTCGTAGTACTAGGATGTTATATCGTGTGTCGTAGTACTAGGATGCTACATCGTGTGTCGTAGTACTAGGATGCTACATCGTGTGTCGTAGTACTAGGATGCTACATCGTGTGTCGTAGTACTAGGATGTTATATCGTATGTCGTAGTACTAGAATGCTATATCGTGTGTCGTAGTACTAGGATGTTATATCGTGTGTCGTAGTACTAGGATGCTATATTGTGTGCCTTAGTACTAGGATGTTATATCGTATGACGTAGTACTTGGATGTTATATCGTGTGTCGTAGTACTAGGATGTTATATCAAGTGTCGTAGTACTAGGATGTTATATCGTGTGTCGTAGTACTAGGATGCTATATCGTATGACGTAGTACTTGGATGCTACATCGTGTGTCGTAGTACTAGGATGCTATATCGTGTGTCGTAGTACTAGGATGTTATATCGTATGACGTAGTACTTGGATACTATATCGTGTGTCGTAGTACTAGGATGCTGTATCGTGTGTCGCAGTACTATGATGTTATATCGTGTGTCGTAGTACTAGGATGTTATATCGTGTTTCGCAGTACTAGGATGTTATATCGTGTGTCGTAGTACTAGGATGTTATATCGTATGACGTAGTACTTGGATGCTACATCGTGTGTCGTAGTACTAGGATGTTATATCGTGTGTCGTAGTACTAGGATGTTATATCGTATGACGTAGTACTTGGATGTTATATCGTATGTCGCAGTACTAGGATGTTATATCGTGTGTCGTAGTACTAGGATGTTATATCGTATGACGTAGTACTTGGATGCTACATCGTGTGTCGTAGTACTATGATGTTATAGGATGTGTCGTAGTACTAGGATGCTATATCGTGTTTCGCAGTACTAGGATGTTATATCGTGTGTCGTAGTACTAGGATGTTATATCGTGTGTCGTAGTACTAGGATGCTATATCGTGTGTCGTAGTACTAGGATGTTATATCGTGTGTCGTAGTACTAGGATGTTATATCGTGTGTCGTAGTACTAGGATGCTATATCGTGTGTCGTAGTACCAGGATGTTATATTGTGTGTCGTAGTACTATGATGTTATAGGATGTGTCGTAGTACTAGGATGCTATATCGTGTTTCGCAGTACTAGGATGTTATATCGTATGTCGCAGTACTAGGATGTTATATCGTGTGTCGTAGTACTAGGATGTTATATCGTATGACGTAGTACTTGGATGCTACATCGTGTGTCGTAGTACTATGATGTTATAGGATGTGTCGTAGTACTAGGATGCTATATCGTGTTTCGCAGTACTAGGATGTTATATCGTGTGTCGTAGTACTAGGATGCTATATTGTGTGCCTTAGTACTAGGATGTTATATCGTATGACGTAGTACTTGGATGTTATATCGTGTGTCGTAGTACTAGGATGTTATATCAAGTGTCGTAGTACTAGGATGCTATATCGTATGACGTAGTACTTGGATGCTACATCGTGTGTCGTAGTACTAGGATGCTATATCGTGTGTCGTAGTACTAGGATGTTATATCGTATGACGTAGTACTTGGATACTATATCGTGTGTCGTAGTACTAGGATGCTGTATCGTGTGTCGCAGTACTATGATGTTATATCGTGTGTCGTAGTACTAGGATGTTATATCGTGTTTCGCAGTACTAGGATGTTATATCGTGTGTCGTAGTACTAGGATGTTATATCGTATGACGTAGTACTTGGATGCTACATCGTGTGTCGTAGTACTAGGATGTTATATCGTGTGTCGTAGTACTAGGATGTTATATCGTATGACGTAGTACTTGGATGTTATATCGTATGACGTAGTACTTGGATGCTACATCGTGTGTCGTAGTACTAGGATGTTATATCGTGTGTCGTAGTACTAGGATGCTACATCGTGTGTCGTAGTACTAGGATGCTACATCGTGTGTCGTAGTACTAGGATGCTACATCGTGTGTCGTAGTACTAGGATGTTATATCGTATGTCGTAG
The DNA here is from genome assembly GCF_932526225.1 of Nematostella vectensis. Taxonomy (NCBI): domain Eukaryota; kingdom Metazoa; phylum Cnidaria; class Anthozoa; order Actiniaria; family Edwardsiidae; genus Nematostella; species Nematostella vectensis. The sequence continues at coordinate 583,158 of NC_064044.1, read as the reverse complement.
TACTAGAATGCTATATCGTGTGTCGTAGTACTAGGATGTTATATCGTGTGTCGTAGTACTAGGATGCTACATCGTGCGTCGCAGTAATAGGATGTTATATCGTGTGTCGTAGTACTTGGATGCTATATCGTGTGTCGTAGTACTAGGATGCTATATCGTGTGTCGTAGTACTAGGATGTTATATCGTGTGTCGTAGTACTAGGATGCTATATCGTGTGTCGTAGTACTAGAATGCTATATCGTGTGTCGTAGTACTATGATGTTATATCGTGTGTCGCAGTAATAGGATGTTATATCGTGTGTCGTAGTACTAGGATGCTATATCGTGTGTCGTAGTACTAGGATGCTACATCGTGTGTCGTAGTACTAGGATGTTATATCGTGTGTCGCAGTAATAGGATGCTATATCGTGTGTCGTAGTACTAGGATGCTATATCGTGTGTCGTAGTACTAGGATGTTATATCGTGTGTCGTAGTACTAGGATGCTACATCGTATGACGTAGTACTAGGATGCTACATCGTGTTTCTTAGTACTTGGATGCTATATTGTATGACGTAGTACTAGAATGCTATATCGTGTGTCGTAGTACTAGGATGTTATATCGTATGACGTAGTACTTGGATACTATATCGTGTGTCGTAGTACTAGGATGCTGTATCGTGTGTCGCAGTACTATGATGTTATATCGTGTGTCGTAGTACTAGGATGCTACATCGTGTGTCGCAGTAGTATGATGTTATATCGTGTTTCGCAGTACTAGGATGCTGTATCGTGTTTAGCAGTACTAGGATGTTATAGGATGTGTGTCGTAGAATGCCCATTTGTGTTTCGTCTGGTCGCCTAAGACCGCTATTGTAGAAACGTCTGTCGCACTAAAATCTAAATGCTGAACGTTATTGCTCCATGCTGTGTTGAATTAGGGAAAGTGCCTAAGCTCCTGTTTTTGTTTGCTTGTTTTTTTTTTACCTCTTTAGGTATTATATGATATGGAACCAATGATCGCCTGCGCAAATAGTGTGTTGTGTAGTTTCTATGGCAAATAACGCGGGCTGAAGAATGACGCGGAATAACGCTTTCTTTTCACGGTTCGTCACGGTTTATCGGCTCACCTGAGCACGTTATAATCACGGGTGAACATGGCTAAAAGGGCGCAAGACCATGCAGCTGCCTCGTACTGACGTATAAGCCTATAAGTCAGGCCTTATTATACTTGAGTACCATTTGTGGTCTCTTTACCGAATTTGTAACATATTAACAGCTGGTTAGTGGATAAATATTCGAGTTTGAGGGTGTCTTATACTATTATATGGTTTTGTTATTTGCTACCGGGGTATTCTAAAGGCTGTTTAAACTGCTAAAGTTTGTCGCACATCAGCTGCGATTTATATTGCAATCTCAGATCGCCCTGGGATGTGACGAAATTGGTGTCAAAGTAGTCGCATATTGCCCCAAACCATTTCAAACAAGGCAATGTTAAATTTTTGCAATGTTATTTGCCTATTCAACTCCAAGTAAAATGACAATTCTAGTATCTTAGAAATAAGCTTACTGTATGAGATGCAGCGATTTGCACATAAGTTTCGAGATGTCAGCGTGGAATCGCGTGGAATTGCAGGGTGTTTACCCTTGCTATTTTAGTGCAATAAAAATCACCGTGAAAATCGCAGTTTGTGCCGCGCAATAAGAATTGCCAGTGTAAACAGTCCTAGGAGAGAGTCGTAGAATGGGTTTTTTTAGGGGTCTCGCCTGACAGGTGATTCAAGGCACCTGCCCCATCAACAACTAAGCACTCCAATGAATTCTTATTCTATGATGACATGCAGGTCGAGCGTGCACTAGACCATATCAACATTCATCTTCAACCCCCTTCCAAGCCGCTGCTCACATGACACCGATGCGTTCTCCGATTGGTCAAGACCTTGGTCGCTCATGATGTAATTCCCCATTGTTTCCGATGGGTTCGGGTAAAAATTGGAACAGGGAAAGACAAATAGATGACAAAAATATGGTTAAAATCAAAAGAAAATGAAGCTTTCGTACCTTTTTGTACTTTTTAGACTACTTTTGGTGCGTTTGAATAATAGCTATGGCAAGCATGAATTTCGTAAAGAAGCGAAAATAGTTTGACTTTCGTCAAAGGAGAAAAATGTTTCTTGGCTTTTTGTTTTTTTTCGCGTGGATCGGCTTGAAAGGTAAGAAAGTCCAACGCTAAATAGTCTACCATAACGGACCTCTTCCTAGCAATGCCTTTATTTCTTCTCAGGAGCGAACTGTGAATACCTAGAAGCATGTAAAAAGACTAAAATCGAGGAGAATGTGACGTTACGCGGAGGAATCGGCGCTGGTACATTTCGTAAGCTGGCGAAAGTCACGAGTATGGCTTCGTGTATTGAACTTTGCTGTAAGACATCCTCGTGCGATGTCGCGTTTCTGTCCAACATGAAATGCTATGGAGTGGAATGTGTAAGCGACGCGGAGTGCGAATCCACCACGACCGATACTTCCGATACCAAGGTGCTAATAGCGCACGTTCGGACGGGAAAGAAGAAAGGTATGTTCATCATCCACACAGAAATACTATATCATTAGTTCTATCATATCATTAGGAACGCTTATCCACACAGAAATCCTATATCACTAGTTCTGTCATATCATAAGGAACGCTTATCCACACAGAAATCCTATATCACTAGTTCTATCATATCATTAGGAACGCTCATCCACACAGAAATCCTATATCACTAGCTTTATCACATCATTAGGAACGCTCATCCACACAGAAATCCTATATCACTAGCTTTATCACATCATTAGGTTTTTTGCGAAGAAACTTGAACTCGCTTGAATGAAACGCAGATAAATCAAAGTCTCAAATTTTAGCCTTTAATTTTTTCCCCAAAGCTTTATTTGCTATCGACATAAACATGTTCACGCTAACTTGATAACTTGGAGTCGCGATAGAGACATTTGTCTCTAATTTTTATTTTGAGATCCTTTACATAAAAACGTCGAAAAACTTGTTTTAAGAAAATTAGAAAATATAGATCTAGACCCAAAGTAAGGATTTGAAGCAGCTGAGAACTGAGTGTACTACGAAAAAGTCTCGCTCTAAGTAGTTTTCATTGAAGCGAAAAATAGCAGTCATTTGTGCTGCCCATTTAATGTTTAATTAGAGTAAGGAAGAGATATATTTGTGTGCGGCCACCAGAAATCGCCTTTCAGTAGCGACAGGTCGGGTGAATTGTAAAGGGGACTTTTTAATCGTAAACAACGCAATCAATCAAAACAACACGGTCAACTATAAACAGAGGGGATGGAAAAACAGCGAATAATAAATTAAAAATAATAAGAACCTTTGAACCCTCTTCAAATAATTGTGAATAAAATATTTGCTTCGCTCCACCACCTAAACGATGAGATCTAAATTTAAACTTTTTACAGCGTTCTTATGCTGAGGGAGTTTTATTCTATTAATTAAAAAAATTGATTTTCGTCCCCAAGATATTCTGAATTCCAGCTTGCATTTTGTAATTCCATCAATCACACAAAATATCCCATATAAGATTGTTCACCAAAGAAATATATACTTTGATTTCTCTTGTTTAAACTGGTTGTTTTAACATGTTCTCAAACAGAAGGCAAGTCACCGCTTGCTCTCGCTGGGATCCCGACACACAACACCCCTACTTTCAAGCAAGCTGCAAAAGCGCCGCTAATCAATACCCTTGGCATCAACCCACAAGCAAAGGGTATCATCCCAGGACACCCTCCGAATATGGGCCCTGCGAGCGGCAGGACCGCTGGTATGACTACTGTGGCACCGAAGGCGCAAGTAGATAATCACCCAGCAAACATTAGTCCCGGACTGGCGGGCCAGTGCAAGGCGGGAAAAATGCACTTCCAGGTGACTCTCAAGGGAGGCATCAAAGCGGGCACATACAAGGACGTTGGTGCGGTAGCTGACATGAGAGAATGCGCGGACAGGTGTTGTGGGTATGCGCAGTGTGACTTGGCGTTCTTATTGCGCAGCCGGTGCTATCTCGTCGGGTGCTCGGACGTTAAAAGCTGCGACTTGCAGAAAGCTAAACCCTCTCCGTATAATCCGGCAATTGCTTATGTCTCACGATGGAACAGTGAAGGCGTCAAACACACAAGTAAGTACGAACTCTCTAAGGTGGGATGGAAGATGAAATGGGAGAGAAATAGAGAGAGGAATGGAATGAAAATGGAACGAGGAATAGAATGAGCAGGAAAGGAAGGTGGAACGGAATGAGATTTTGAAAACTCACTCATACAAAATACTTTCAAATTAATCTCGAAGACACATGATTACCAATACCAAAAATGTCTACGAATGTTTCATTGTACAATTTGCTTTCACAAGTTTGACTAATTACTTGTGTGCATATTGTGTGTTTCGCATTTTTTGCACCAAATTGTGTGTGGTGTTTTCTTGAATAACTTCGCCCGTTACTTTTGTTTTCTTGGTTTAACATCAGTTTTGCCCTCTTGTGTAGTCAATGTCAAAGATGACGTCAATTCCAACTATAAATGCAGCCCGATGAAACTAATGTCAAAAGTGACCCTTAAGGGTGGGCTCAAGGCAGGGGATTTCACAGACACCGGGAAGGTATGACGGCTAACCACAGGCGCGTACACAGTGGGGTTGGGGGAGGGGGTGCGCAGTATGCAAAAGCTGGGTCATTTCTTATTTTCTTATTAAGTAATTTTTCAAATACTATGCCATATTACACCTATGACTGAGCGCCCCTCCCCTCCCCCCTCGTCCAATCCTGGGAACGGGCCTGGTCTATAGGTAGTCAGCGGTCGAAACCGGAAATGACGACGATCTTTATGTCAGATGCTAAGGCAGCAACAAATTAAGACGGCAAGGGTAATTTGAAAAGTAGAAATGCATTGTGTCTAAGAGGTTTCAACCATTTTGCGGTAGACACAAAACTCTGGTATAACTAAGCTATTTCTTGTACGGTAGCTGATGCTTACTTAATATTATGCATATCGCTATTACTATATCGTGCATCTCGCTTTTACTATATCGTGCATCTCGCTATTACTATATCGTACATCTCGCTATTACTATATCGTGCATCTCGCTATTAGTATATCGTGCATCTCGCTATTACTATATCGTGCATCTCGCTTTTACTATATCGTGCATCTCGCTATTACTATATCGTGCATCTCGCTATTACTATGTCGTGCATTTTGCTATCACTATATCGTGCAATTCGCTGTTATTATGTCGTGCATGTCGCTATTACTATATCGTGCAAGTCGCTAGTACTATGTCGTGCATGTCGCTATTACTATTTCGTGCATGTCGCTATTACTATGTCTTGCATCTCGCTATTACTATGTCGTGCAAGTCGCTATTACTATGTCGTACATCTCGCTATTACTATGTCGTGCATCTCGCTATTACTATGTCGTACATCTCGCTATTACTATGTCGTGCATCTCGCTATTACTGTATCGTACATCCCGCTATTACTATGTCGTGCAAGTCGCTATTACTATGTCGTACATCTCGCTATTACTATGTCGTGCCTGTCGCTATTACTATGTCGTGCATATCGCTATTACTATGTCGTGCATCTCTCTATTACTGTATCGTACATCTCGCTATTACTATGTCGTGCATGTCGCTATTACTATTTCGTGCATCTCGCTATTACTGTATCGTACATCTCGCTATTACTATGTCGTGCATGTCGCTATTACTATGTCGTACATCTCGCTATTACTATGTCATGCATCTATTTTTTTTGGGGATTACAAAAAAAATGTCAATTCTATCTAAACTAGTTTAGAATTGACCGCTAAGCATGATAACTTTTTTGGGTCACGCTTTCTCTGCCATTTTGTTCCTTAAACTTCCTATTTCCAGCTCAACAGTATCGGCTAGTGTTATTCGATGCAGTGCCATCCGTCTTAATTATACCATGTATTGTTTAAGTCTAAGCGATAAATATCTGCTTTTCAGGCCAACAATATCGGCGAGTGCTATGACCTATGCTGTCAGCAACCTACCTGCAACCTTGCTTTCATGTTAGGGCAAAACTGCTTTTCCGTCAAATGCTACACCAAGGACTTGTGCTCGACTATCCCCGCGCAACCGTCTATATATAACCCACAGATAGCGTACGTCTGGAATAGAAAAATGACTCCGCACAAGGACAAGCCAGAACAAGGTAAGATGGAGGGGTGGTAATGGCAACAAGGTGTCAATGGAGGGGTGGTAAAGACAACAAGGTGACAATGAAGGGGTGGGGAAGGCAACAAGGTGACAATAAAGGGGTGGGAAAGGCAACAAGGTGACAATGAAGGGGTGGGAAAGGCAACAAGGTGACAATGAAGGGGTGGGAAAGGCAACGAGGTAGCCATGGAGGGTTGGGAAAGGCAAGAAAGTGACAATGGGGGCAGTGAAAGGCAACAAGGTGACAATGGAGGGGGGGGGGGTGGGAAAGGCAACAAGGTGACAATGGTGGGGTTGGAAAGGCAAAAAGGTGAAAATGGAGGGGAGGAGGCGACGATGTTTCAATGAAGAGGTGGGAAAGGCTACAAGGTGAAAATAGGGGGTGGGAAAGACAACAAGGTGAAAATAGGGGGTGGAAAAGGCTACAAGGTGAAAATAGGGGGTGGGAAAGGCAACAAGGTGAAAATAGGGGGTGGGAAAGGCAACAAGGTGACAATAGAGGGGTGGGAAAGACAACAAGGTGACAATGAAGGGGTGGGAAAGGCAACAAGGTGACAATGAAGGGGTGGGAAAGGCAACGAGGTAGCCATGGAGGGTTGGGAAAGGCAAGAAAGTGACAATGGGGGCAGTGAAAGGCAACAAGGTGACAATAGAGGGGGGGGGGGGGGGTGGGAAAGGCAACAAGGTGACAATGGTGGGGTTGGAAAGGCAAAAAGGTGAAAATGGAGGGGAGGAGGCGACAATGTGTCAATGAAGAGGTGGGAAAGGCTACAAGGTGAAAATAGGGGGTGGAAAAGGCTACAAGGTGAAAATAGGGGGTGGGAAAGGCAACAAGGTGAAAATAGGGGGTGGGAAAGGCAACAAGGTGACAATAGAGGGGTGGGAAAGACAACAAGGTGACAATGAAGGGGTGGGGAAGGCAACAAGGTGACAATGAAGGGGTGGGGAAGGCAACAAGGTGACAATAGGGGGAGGGAAAGGCAACAAGGTGAAAATAGGGGGTGGGAAAGGCAACAAGGTGAAAATAGGGGGTGGGAAAGGCAACAAGGTGAAAATAGGGGGTGGGAAAGGCAACAAGGTGAAAATAGGGGGTGGGAAAGGCAACAAGGTGACAATGAAAGGGTGGGAAAGGCAACAAGGTGAAAATAGGGGGTGGTAAAGACAACAAGGTGACAATGAAGGGGTGGGAAAGGCAACAAGGTGACAATAAAGGGGTGGGAAAGGCAACAAGGTGACAATAAAGGGGTGGGAAAGGCAACAAGGTGACAATAGAGGGGTGGTAAAGACAACAAGGTGACAATGAAGGGGTGGGGAAGGCAACAAGGTGACAATAAAGGGGTGGGAAAGGCAACAAGGTGACAATGAAAGGGTGGGAAAGGCAACAAGGTGACAATGAAAGGGTGGGAAAGGCAACAAGGTGATAATAGAGGGGTGGGGAAGGCAACAAGGTGACAATAAAGGGGTGGGAAAGGCAACAAGGTGACAATAAAAGGGTGGGAAAGGCAACAAGGTGACAATGAAAGGGTGGGAAAGGCAACAAGGTGACAATGAAGGGGTGGGAAAGGCTACAGGGTGAAAATAGGGGGTGGGAAAGGCAACAAGGTGAAAATAGGGGGTGGGAAAGGCAACAAGGTGACAATAGAGGGGTGGGAAAGACAACAAGGTGACAATGAAGGGGTGGGGAAGGCAACAAGGTGACAATGAAAGGGTGGGAAAGGCAACAAGGTGACAATGAAGGGTTGGGAAAGGCTACAAGGTGAAAATAGGGGGTGGGAAAGGCAACAAGGTGACAATAGGGGGTGGGAAAGGCAACAAGGTGACAATAGAGGGGTGGGAAAGACAACAAGGTGACAATGAAGGGGTGGGGAAGGCAACAAGGTGACAATAGGGGGAGGGAAAGGCAACAAGGTGAAAATAGGGGGTGGGAAAGGCAACAAGGTGACAATAAAGGGGTGGGAAAGGCAACAAGGTGACAATGAAAGGGTGTGAAAGGCAACAAGGTGACAATGAAAGGGTGGGAAAGGCAACAAGGTGACAATGAAGGGGTGGGAAAGGCAACAAGGTGACAATGAAGGGGTGGGAAAGGCTACAAGGTGAAAATAGGGGGTGGGAAAGGCAACAAGGTGAAAATAGGGGGTGGGAAAGGCAACAAGGTGAAAATAGGGGGTGGGAAAGGCAACAAGGTGAAAATAGGGGGTGGGAAAGGCAACAAGGTGAAAATAGGGGGTGGGAAAGGCAACAAGGTGACAATGGAGGGGTGGGAAAGGCAACAAGGTAACAATGGAGGGGTGTGAAAGGGAGTAAAGTAACATTGGAGGGGTGAAAAGGGCTAGTCGGACGTTTGTGCAGTTGTTGTTGATTTGCCAGAATCCTACTCCGAAGCCGGTTGACGACAAACGTTTGTCAATCGACTGTATCTTGCGTTTGCATGCTATCATATTCTGCATCAAAATTTATCTTGTTCTGGACATGTTAGGCGTCGCAAAAGACTTGTCATGTTTGATAATTCGTTTCAGCTCCATCAACAAAGTCTGCTATTCCAAAGCCCGCGCCCAGTTGCCCAAACACGAAGATTGAAGAGCAGGTTACCCTAGTAGGCGGGCTCAATGCTGGCAGTTTCCACGACAACGGCAAGGTGACAGACATGACGCAATGCCGTAGAATCTGCTGCGAAAAGCCAATGTGCAACCTCGCTTTCATGCTGGGTGTGAGCTGTTTCACCGTTATCTGCAAAAATGTGGCTTTGTGTAAGACAATGCCGGCAAAGCCATCACAGTTCTCGCCAAAGATTTCCTTCGTCAGGCCTTTTGGATCAAATGACTTTATAGGTAAGAACTAAGAGTCGGGCATAGACGCCGTTCTTTTCATGCTCCCTTGTTATTGTTTCATATTCATTTGCATATTCAGTTATATCTGAAGCGGCACATAAAAAGAGTTGAATCTATACTAGGCCTCAGATACTCGGTTGTAAAAATATAGATGTTACAATACAAGACCGGATTTGAATATTTTAAGCGTTACATTAAACTGATTATAAATATATTTAGAGCTAAAAGATAAAACTCCTCTTATCTCAAAGAAATAACTTCCGTGGTGACTTTGCCTTAAAGAAAACAGTTCTCAAAGCTAAAAGAAACATGTATTTATTTGATATTTTCAAAGGCACTTGCAAGAGAAGCCTGTGGATTTTCGCCACTCAAATCATATTGATTTTACAAAGCTACATCATGATGTTTAGGTGTTGGGTTCATAGAAAGTGTTAGCCATTGTAATAACTGTATATTTGTTGCTGCAACAAAACTAGTCTATTCTAATTAATTAGTTAATTAATACTAATAATACTATAATTCTAATTAATGTTTATCTCACTTCTAGGCTCCCCAACTGCAAAATCATCCACACCCCCAGTACCACCTGCCTCTCTCAGTACGATCTCAACTACACCACAGCCAATCACAACATCTGCACCACAGCCAATCACAACATCTGCAGCACAACCAATCACGACGCTTGCAGCCGGACCAGATGTGACAGGCATGGCGTCACCGGCCGTACCAGGGCCGCAAGCTGGTTTACCAGACCTTCCTGGACTTGGTGAGCCCCATGGGCCAGGAAATGGGCAGCCACCTCTTGAAGCTTTCGGGCAGCCACTTTTGCCACCACAGGTAATTCACGTGTACATCAGTTTAAAAAAAGTCTCGATCCACTTTGCATCTGTAAAAAATAAATCCTTGATGATTGTTTGTTCAAAGATGTTTCAGACGTAACGCAAGGTTATAAATCAATGGATATTGTTCCAACTAATCCTTTAATCAAACTGCAGCCGAGCAGTCCCTTTAACCCAATGCAATCGACAACCACCCATCCTCCGCTACCTAATCACGTGACAGAAGCCCAGCAGGCTATGGCACCAGGCCTCCCGGCCCCTGACAAGCACCCGCAGTCTGCCATGCCCGCGCTTCAGACTGGTCAGCAGTCTGCCATGCCCGCGCTTCAGACTGGTCAGCAGTCTGCCATGCCCGCGCTACAGGCTGGCCTTGAGGCCATGATGTCGGACTCGTCTATTCCAGGTACACACGTGTTGTCCAGCTGTTTGTTAAAGTCAGGTACACACGTGTTGTCCAGCTGTTTGTTAAAGCCAGGTACACACGTGTTGTCCCGCTGTTTGTTAAAGTCAGGTACACACGTGTTGTCCCGCTGTTTGTTAAAGTCAGGTACACACGTGTTGTCCCGCTAGTTGTTAAAGTCAGGTACACACGTGTTGTCCCGCTAGTTCTTAAAGTCAGGTACACACTTTTTTTGGCATTTTGACGTTGTGGTGCATGCTACTGTTTTTTTTTTGTCATTTGTTATAATCATTTTATTATTAGAATCATTTGTTATAATCATTTATCTTAGAACCATCTGTTATATTCATTTATATTAAAATCATTTGTTATATTCATTTATATTACAATCATTTGTTACTATAGATAAACCCATCACTGCTAACAAACCACTGAAGATTCCCAAACCAGAAGAGAAACCGGAAGTAAATTTGGGCAGTACCATAACAAAAGCGAGGCCTGGCCAGGCGATGAAGATGAACATCGTGGATGGCAAGCTACAACTCACCCCAGTCGACACGGCCGCAAACGAAACCGAGGCTGACAAGGTAATATCTCTCTCGAGGGGTCAAACCACAAGGACTTGTAGCCTGCCGATTGTCCAGCTAGTTGTCTTTTGTGAGCCTCGAACCACGAAGGCTGAAAGGATTGTGACCATTACTGATCGTCACTTTTGCAATATCGTCCGAAGACTTTTAAGGGAAAAAGCACTACAGATATTCGGGTTGGAGATATTCTCTCTTTCAACTTCCTATTTTGATACATATTTGTGGTCACTTTTGCAATATCGATCAGAGAAAAAAATATTGGTATTTCTAAGCGCACGAATATGACAGATATTCCAGTTACGAGATACATTTTTTCATTATCCAACCCTGTGTTTTGACACGTGTTTGCGATACCAGTAGTCCGCTAATAATATCTGAAAAATAAAATAGCATGTACACTTTTATATCCATCCTTTTTTTGTATAATAGAGCAAGCCAAAGAAGCCAAGCGGAGCCTTCGATGCAATTTTCGGCGGTGAGTCAGAGGAAAATGACAAATGCATGGCAACAAAAGTCTTAACAGACGTCACTCTGAAAGGAGGGAAAAAAGCCGGCAAATTCAAAGATCACGGTGACGTCAAAAACATGAGAGCCTGCAAAAAGCTATGCTGTCAGGACGAGGAATGCAACCTCGCCTTCATGTTAGAGAAAACATGTTACACAGTCACGTGTAAGAATAAAGATCTTTGCGATCACACGTCAGCCCCGCCCTCTAACTTCAGACCACGTGTGTCTTACGTCAGGCCGCTGGACGAGGGAGAAACAGGTACGACCTCTACGGTCCACTCCCTCTCCATCCAAAGGAGCCATTTGAGCATCGAGTCCGCTTGTCACCTATCATCAAGTCGTAGCAGTTTTATCTACGTTTTATACTTTATGTTTTATTAAAAGTGAAAACAGACTCTTAATTAAACGGATTGATAAATAGCATTTTCATAAAGATATTTTCCATCGGCTTTTCGCAGTTCCAAAAAATTCAAAAACTTTGTCGTAACCAATCTAATTATGTTTTCATTGACTATTATCCATTATGAATACGCCAAAATGAGGGGTCATAACCAATCTAATTATGTTTTCATTGACTATTATCCATTATGAATACGCTCAAAGGAGGGGTCATAACCAATCTTATAAGTTTTTTATTGACTATTAGCCGTTATGAATACTAAAAGCTTGGTCATTTTTAACGATTGTCTTTTCAACGTTGCAGAGCCAGAAAAGCCGCAGAACTTTCAAGCAATCCCGAAGGCTCCAGCAAACCTTCGCTGTCGCCCTAGCAACATCACGAATGACAAGGTACTGGCTGGTGGGATGGGCAAGAAAAATTTCACAATCATCCATGACGTGGAGGACATGGGCGAGTGCATGACGAAGTGTTGCCATGACAACAAATGCGACATCGCGTACTATGTAGACAGCACGTGCTACGCCGTGACATGCTCCACTAAAGCTGCCTGCAGGCCGGTCAGCGGTAAAGGCAGGGGGAAGGTTCCTCTTCTGTCCGCCATGTTGATGAAACCAAAAGAACCTGAGGATGACGTCATTGGTGGTAAGAAAACATGCCCAATAGGGGGCTTGTACTAAGAGATCACGTGACATTTTGTGTGGCAAACCACCGCGCTTTCAGCGGCAAAATAACAAAAAGCAACTTATTTAGCGCTTACAAATAAAGCAAGAAAGGGCAAAATAACAGCGGGAAAAGCAACTTTTTTAGTTCTAACTAATAAAGGGATAACAGCAACAACAGCAACTTATTTAGCTCTTACGAATAACAGCAACAACAGCAACTTATTTAGTTCTTACGAATAAAGGGATAACAGCAACAACAGCAACTTATTTAGTTCTTACGAATAAAGGGATAACAGCAACAACAGCAACTTATTTAGTTCTTACGAATAAAGGGATAACAGCAACAACAGCAACTTATTTAGTTCTTACGAATAAAGGGATAACAGCAACAACAGCAACTTATTTAGTTCTTACGAATAAAGGGATAACAGCAACAACAGCAACTTATTTGCAAAGCAACTTTAGGATAAAACCTGTTTAATTATCGCGGAGCGTCTCTAAAAAGTCAAAAACAATGATGAACGCTGAAAAAAGTTTTTTCCATTTTTTTATTTCGGGCGATTCTTTTTAGATTCTATTCGGCGTGGAAGACCACTAGGTATACTTTTTATCACTATGAGCGCTTACTCTTACTAAGTTAATCATTTGATGACTATGAGTAATACACAGTTTCTTGTAAATGTTTCACATTACTATTAAGTTAATCATTTCATAATTATGAGTAATGCACAGTTTCTTGTAAATGTTTCACATTACTATTAAGTTAATCATTTCATAATTATGAGTAATGCACAGTTTCTTGTAAATGTTTCACATTACTCTTACTAAGTTAATCATTTGATGACTATGAGTAATACACAGTTTATTGTAAATGTTTCACATTACTATTAAGTTAATCATTTCATAATTATGAGTAATGCACAGTTTCTTGTAAATGTTTCACATTACTCTTACTAAGTTAATCATTTGATAACTATGAGTAATGCACAGTTTCTTGTAAATGTTTCACATTCTGAGTTGACCGCGCAGAGCGTTCTTGTTTTCCAGCCTTTTTTTTAATTTGTCGATAAATTTATTAAAATTCAAGCAAAAGCGGAAGTGACTTTTTTCTCTCAATAAAATGAACTTGAGAGCCGTATGATTAAAACGTTGTTTTCGTTAGCAGAGTCTGTACGGGAAATTTCAGACTTCGGGAATTCTCAGTCTCGGCCTTCTACCTGCCAGTCTTTCTTCGTACATTCCTCTCGCTTGGTTAATAACCCTTTAATATCTCGTTCTGTAGGTACTGATATCATTCCTCTCGCTTGGTTAATAACCCTTTAATATCTAGTTCTGTAGGTACTAATATCATTCTTCTCGCTTGGTTAATAACCCTTTAATATCTCGTTCTGTAGGATTTGATATCTTTCCTCTTGCTTGGTTAATAACCCTTCAATATCTCATTTTGTAGGTTCTGATATTATCCCTCTCGCTTGGTTTATAACCCTTTAATATCTCGTTCTGTAGGATTTGATATCGGTGAGGGTGGCGAGGAAAAGAGCTCAGCCTCAGAAGAAGTCACCAACTTACAGCAATACGAGCCCCATCATGCGTGCACGGGCAGTAGGATATCAAGCGGAGTGTCACTACGAGGAAACAGGCCAGGGAACTTCACGTCAATGGGAAATGTACGCCATAGTCAGAGATAAGTAGACAGAGCGTCGAGAGTTTTGGACGATAACGATGATGGTTGTAACGGTGATGTCGATTATTATGACGATGGCGTTAATAAAGATGATGACTGTGATGACGGTGATGATAATGACAATTATCATAACAATGACGATAACGATGGAGACGGTAATGATGATGAAAGTGTTGGTGACGCTGATACATGCTAAAAATCTTAAAATGATATCTTTGTGACTTGTTTACTTGACTTAATGAGACACATCATTTATAACCTTAGAAGCGAAAGCGGTAGACGCTGGCATTTTATAAAAAACCCTTTTGCAGGTTGATAACATCAAGATGTGCATCGCGTTGTGTTGCACGAGACCAAGGTGCGACATTGCATACATGGAGAATAACAAGTGTTTCGCAGTGCACTGCAACGACGGAGTTCAGTGTCAAACCGCCGCCCACCAGGCAGATGACAACACAAACGTCAAGTTCGCATATATGGACAGACACCAAGCACAGCCCGTCAAGGAGAGGGGTAGGGATTTAAATGTTAAACTCACTTATAAGGACAGACATCAAGCACAAACAGTCTGGGGAGGGGTAGGGATTTACTTCTTATGTTCACTTATATGGATAGACACCAAGCACAACCCGTCAAGGAGTGGGTAGGGATTTACTTCTTATGTTCGCTTATATGGATAGACACCAGGCACAACCCGTCAAGGAGAGGGGTGGGGATTTACTTCTTATGTTCGCTTATATGGACAGACAGCAAGCACAACCCTTCAAAGGGAGGGATAGTGATTTACATCTTGTGTTGGCTTATATGGACAGAAACCAAGCATAACCAATCTGGGGAGGGGTGGGGACTCAACTAAAGAATTGAAGTGACTGATACGAGCATGGAGTATCCCTAAGAACTGCATAGAACGCGTGACATATAAGTGTAAGCGGAGCTTTTAACAGGAAAAGAAGAGATCCTTCATGCACTTGACTTGATCGTTAAACCGGGTCACCTTTAATCAAGGATCCTTCGTACACTTTGGTTGATCGTAAAACCTGGTCATTTTGAATCAGTCTTTCACTGCGTACATTTAACCACTTGTTATCGCAACTCAGATTGGATGATCGTGTACATCATCGCGGGCTCACTCGCGTTTGCGGCCGGGCTTGGAGGTGTCATATGGGCTGCCTGTGTTTGCACTAAAAGGTACGCGACTCAAAGTGAAGGGCTAGTGCCTCATGTCCCTCATCCTACATAAAGTACTTACCGTATGTGCCTATGTATGCATAGGTCAGTAAGTCAAGTAAAGAATTCAAGTGTTGTTGAATTTGCTTCATAGAATGGCCATTTTATAAAAATATAAATCCGCTTAACATTTGAGAAATGGAATGAATTTAGGCATGGCATCATTGTTTATTAATATCCTTTTAATTGACGTCATCAAGCGATGATACCAACACATGACGTCACAGCAGAAAAATTTGGGGCAATATTGCATGCTTTTTAAATTATTCGTAGAGTTCCTAAAATGAAACGCATGCGTTAGAATAAAATTTTCGCACAGCTTAAATTTTGTTTTTCCATTCGGAAAAATATTTTCTATATCGGAAAATCAATAGGTAGGACAAGGTTTTTTCGCCAGTTTCGGGCGTTTGTTTACATAGCCAAAAATCTCTCGCGCGCGTAAATTGTTTTCCCGCCACTTGATTTCCCCACCTGAAAGTACGAAGTTCCCGGATGATCGAGCGCGCGACTAACAACCGAATAACGGGAATTAGGATACTTTGTAAGCGATTTTTTTTTTATAAAATAAACAAAACTAAATCCCCAATTTGTGTTGAATATTTAAAGAAAGCGATAAAAAATCTCTAACCTTAAACCCAAATGTCTCCTGCCTTCTGAGTTAGCGAAACCCTTTTTACTTGCCTCTTGTTATATTTCTATTTCTCTTGTCAAAAACCCTAGCGGTCGTTGTTTTCAAGTCTCGAAACATTTGAACGGTACTGTGGAACCGTAGCCTCTTTAGTGTTTGTGACAAGCCCGAGCCCTCTCCGAACCTAACTTCGTATTTAGGTTCTATATAAAATAAGAAGGAAGTGAAACAACGCTCGATTCTATTTTTCGAAAACCTGCCTAGTTACGGCCAATGTTGTGATGTTGGTATGAGACATGATTTCTCTTTGAACTCTTTGAACTTATGGGTAGTTTCTTGTTGTTACGGAGAACCAGCACAAAAAAGGGGGAACATAAGCCAAAAACAAAGACCTTAGAACGAGACAATGAAATAGAGTACAAAGGCCTTGAGCACCAAACGGCCGACAACGGCCGCGCCGAGTGAGTGTGTTTTCCCTGCAACGCTGGTGGCGCGGCAGTAGACACTCACTAGACAGACAGACAGACAGATTAGACAGATACTCACGACTGCTCGAAGTTTGAATTTCCGAGCAGTGCCTCGTTCCTAGAGCCCCTCGGTTAGAAAGTGCACACGATCTGTTATCACAGATGGTGAATTCGATAGTCGACGGTAAAAAGTGTAAACAATATGAGTGAAATTCGCAAATCGGTGACATGAGAGTCGGTTCAATTGAAAGCTAAGGCATATTTTCAAAGTGTTTTTGTGCTGGATTGGTGGCTGGTTAATTTTTGCTAGTTTTATCGGTCCTCGAAGTAGTTGTGTGGTGGCCGTTAGCCGATGGAGTCCCCAGCCTTTCCTATTTTTATACAGAGAGAGAAACACAATTCGTGGCGGGCTTCAAACTCGCTCTACTGACATTCTATCGCCAAAATTGAAATAAAGGAAGACTCAAACACATTATTACATGGTCTAAAGTTTTATTTTTCACGATAAAGTATTTTTTCGCTAACATATAAATTCCCCATACATTCCGTTGGCTTTATAAACCACTGACAGTAGCCTTGGGCTGCCTGTGAAAAACCAAGCCCCCCGTAACCCCAAGGAATACCCACTTACTGCCGCCGACACACGCCCGGGCATGCGACAAAACCAGGGATCGGGGCTAATTTTGTCTAGGCGGGAAAAAGCAATGTTTTCCCGCTCAAATATCGAAAGTCACATGAATTTGAATATTTACCCGGAACAACATAAAATTCTGCAAGTTATCGACAAAGGGCAAAGTGTTTTATTTTTAATGGAGAAGTGAAGAAGAGGGATAGAGCAAATCAAATTATTATCTGGTCATCGGATGCCATTTAACTTTTTGGATGAAGAAATCCAACGGTCCGTAGAAAAATTAACCCCGATCCCAGCACTTGTCGCATGCCCAGGCGTGTGTCGGCGGCCCGATAAGTTCGAAGAGAAAGTGAGCTGTCAATCAATCATGTCTCATACCAACATCACAACATTGGCCGTAACTAGGCAGGTTTTGAACAATGGAATCGAGCGTTGTTTCCCTGCTAGCAAAGGCCTCTTTTCTCTGTATTTCGCTTGGCTGGCGTTCGCGTGGAAAAGATACCTCTGCTATGGGTCGCAAGTTCGTTTGATCAAACTATCGTGGACGGGAGATCCAGAGCGCATGCTCCGTTCATTAATTACTGGCCACTATTTGAGCCCACAATGACTAGCGCATGCGTGAAACGTATACTGTATCCGCTGCGGGATAATAAGCCCGCATTCTAAACGGCGTCCTCCGTAGAAATATCACGCGACGAATTATAAAAGAAGCCATTCAATGCCTTATCTTCATTCAGAATTTTCTCTCTTTTGACTAACGAGTCAATCTTCCGTTTACAGGTTTTGCATATTCTTCTGGAAATAGCTGATCTAAGTTTACCAAAAAGTTTTGTAACATTTTCTTCGAGTCCAACTGTGCGATATTTACATTGAAGAAACTCGCCTGCCCAGATGTCTTGAAATTAATCCCACAAACAAGACAAAACTCGTCTTTGCTGCGTTTGCTGTTCAATCTTTTTGTGACGTTTTAGGTGATTGAAATTGAACAGTTGTTTTCTTTTTTCGAAGAGAAGAACTAACCGGAGTTTGATTCATGATTTCCGACTAAACCCATGCAAAGTATATTAGCATATTGACAGCTTTCGCGCGATGGTACAGGTTTTGGCACGTCGGTCGCTTATTAACGCTCACGCATGCGCAACAAAAACAGTTTCGACCCATGGCAGAGGTCTCTTTTCCTCGCGAACGCCAGCACAACGAAATACAGAGAAAAGAGGCCTCTGCTAGCAGGGAAGAGCGTTGTTTCACTCCCTTCTTATTTTATATAGAATTTAAATACACAGTTACGTTGGAGAGGGCTCGGGCTTGTCACGAACACTAAAGAGGCTACGGTTCCACAGTACCGTTCAAATGTTTCGAGACTTGAAAACAACGACCGCTAGGGTTTTTGACAAGAGAAATAGAAATATAACAAGAGGCAATTAAAAGGATTTCGCTAACTCAGAAGGCAGGAGACATTTTGGATTACAAGGTTAGAAATATTTTATTCGCTGAGTTCAATATTCAACATAAATTGGGGATTCATTTTTGTTTATTTTATAAAGAAATCGCTGACAAAGTATCCTAGTTCCCGTGACCGAATCGTAACAAGATACACATCCCAACACCCAAACACTCAATTTTTTTCTAAATCCCCCTAAAAAAATGATTTACATGGTAAGCAGAAAGAATCTGATAATCACTCATATTCAAAACTAATCTAATCTAACTGTTTCCTTTTTTAGAAATAAGATCATAAAACAACGGAGATTGCTTGAGGACGAAGAAGACGAGGATGATGAAATGTTGCCAAAGCGTAAGTAATGTCTTCATGTCACTTGTTCTTTCACTTGTTTTCTGGGCGTGTTTTTGATCGCTGTATCTGATGTGTGACTCTAATCTGATTTTTTTTATAGCCACCTCAACCCGGTACCGAACTCCAATGCACAGATATTAGGCGGAAATTAATGGGGAACACCGCTGGACCAGGCCATGCTTTGACGGGCGCTGAGACAGCAATTTTCACATAGTGGCGGACGGTGTCTCGTGTCATCTTATAATTGCTATATTAACAACTCATTACTTTCTTATGGTGTAACTTATTTACTCGTTTACACACCAAATTTACGCCACTCTCGGAAAGACACCGCACATAAAGCGTAGCTGCTTGACAACAATACTGTATTACTTTGCTATTTCAGTCTGACTTGTCGTACACCGTGTCAGACACCGTGGCAAAACACTGTAATGAATCGGAAAGGAAACAAACGTTCGGGTCTTTTTTCCTCTTTTTTATATATCAATTAACTCTTACAAACGACAACCTAGTCAGTATTAACCGTATTATAATTTATCCCTACCGCATCGAGGTTTTCGTCAGGAGCGAAAAATGATTTTTTTTTCTTCTTCGATATCGGACACCACATTTTTTTAAATATTAAGACAAGACTCGAAGTAGGAGACTGATTTTTTAAAGAAATTATCTCGCAAATGCATTTTTAAATGGTCTTGCTCGTTGCTGTATGTATTACTATTTAGGCACATTAACTGAACTCTGTGATGAGCCACAACAGAGGAATAATTTAATAAAGTACATCTATTTTCTCACGCTGTTCACGTTATTGGATTGCGATGGGCATTTTTATAAAATTCTCAAATGGCATAAAAAGATGGGCTTCTTGACGAATTCCTTATTACAGCAAATCTGAAGTTACATTCTTGTTTCAGAGAATCACTGGAAGCAAAGTCACTCATTGTTTGAACAAGCGACAAGCGCTCATAGACTTTTTAGAGGACTGGAAGGATAAACGAGGGAAGATAAACGAAGGAAGAGAAAAGAAAAAAAAAGAAAATATGCTCTTTATGTATAGTTGTTAATGTGTCTGAGTAGAAGGAGTTTACATACTCGACTTGACTAGCGAAATCTATCTACTGCGCATGCGCGATCTTACAATTGCGCATCAAATCACAATCTTGTTACCAGATCCAATACACCAAAAACTGGACTTCGACTCTGCCAAATTTTCTTCTTTAATAAGACTTCTTCAGGGCAGACTGAAGAAGGTGAATCGTTACAAGCTTATTAACATCAGAATAGTGGCGCGAGACGCAAAAACGCGCATTTTCTAGAATAGCGCGCGCTATGGATAAAAAGAATTTACACATCTCTACGTGGGTTCCTACTACAAAAAAAGTAATCACTATTAAGACCCCGCGGGTAGATAGACTTAAGCCGATAAACCCACTGGCCTTCCCTTTCCCTAAGCTGAGCCTCAGAGTTACACTTATCTATAAGTTGTACCTTAGCATTATTTAGACCTAAATGATTGTCACAATAAAAAATGTTGATAGATAAGGTCATCCTTAACTCTTTCACTAACCGGTAAACTAGGGTGCTTATTTATCCTACTTTTGTGATTATTAAAACGCTTCCTAAAACTATTGATAGTAGAGCCTACGTATTGCTTGTTACACATAGAGCAAGTAATGAGATAAACAACAAAATCTGAGTTACAGTCCAAGTCAAAATTAATGACATATTTCTTATTAGTAACCGTACTGCGAAACTATCGCCCAGTCTTACCTTTACGCCTGTCTTTCAATGTGTCTTCCCTAGGAATACGTCTAACCCTGTCAACTTCCCTTCCCACAAATCTGCTGTCATTACCCCTGTCAACTAAATAATCTTGTAACTCTAATTCCCTCTTTTTGAAAGAAGAGTCTTCCGAACATATCCTACGAATACGTAGTGCCTGTCCAAAAGGAATGCCTTTCTTACAAGCAGAGAGATGACAGGACGTATGAATAGGATATTGATGCTTATCAGTAGGCTTACTATACAGATCAGTAGAGATAACCCCATCCCTAAGAGTAAGTGAAACATCCAAAAATTTACCTGACTAGTATACCACTCAAACGTAAACTTTATAGTTTTATATGTCAGTCCACAATGTATTGACAAATTCTCTCCAACCTTTCCATATGTAGATTGGGAGGAGACTTTATCCCAATGTCATTCATGTGTCCTTGATCGCCATGCAGCCGATTTCTCCTGGAAGGTGGCTCATGGCGTTCCCTACACCGCTCATCGTTTAGTCTCATCCTTTAATTATGATGTCCCACTATCTTGTTGAGGATCTACCTTACCTAATGTTCCATTGCCCTCTAGCGCAAAGCGTCCTCAACTGGATCACTTCCATACAGCATGATACTTTTCCTAATTTTCCAAATTTGGAGCCCCGCCATGCTTTGTTTTGTTTTTCTAAGCAGGAATTGTAGGTTATTTCTCCAGTGTTCTGCTACCTCCTCGTGGCGATGCGTCACGTTCTATGGCTTGCTAGAAACAACTGGCGTTTCCGCGGCATCTTCCCAAGTGCTTTGGAGGCTATCAATTCCATCAAAGCTCGCCTACGGGAATTTCTTCTCGTTCTATTCGATATATGTAAGTCAAGCCGGTCCCGTCGAACCTTCGAGTCATCTTGGTGCGCAAATGGATTCATTGCCAGAGTGACCAATGATCACCTCGAGGTAACCATATAACTTTTCTTCTTCCGTTGGCCCCCCGCGGTCTTCTTAATTAAATGTACTGCGTTGGGTGGAGAGTGCCCCTCCCTTCCCCCTGCTATTGTTGACATTATGCTCAATACACTGTATGCTTCCCTGTACAAAATGCGCCCCTTTAAATAGAACATTAAAGTTCACATACTTGTTTACTTCCTCAAACTCTTTGCTTTGTGTTTTTTGTTAACTTCCTAGGAACAAATTGAATACATATAATCAATAAATCTAGCAAGCTTATTTTGCAAACTCACTTTTTTTATTATTTTTGCTCAAAACCAATCAGGATTAAGGGGTCAAGCACAAAGGAAGAAAACGAATAAAAAAAAAAGCCCATTGGCCTGGGATCGAACCCGGTTTGAAGAACAAAACGGAAACCATACATACGGATTACCCAATCGGTATGGCAGCACAAGGCTTTTAGGGAAGGCTGTAAAGAACCCGAAGGCCCCAAGCACCGATATTTCCGAGCGAATATGCTGTACAACACTCTTGCAAGGTTATCCCAACCCGGGCATTAATGGGGAGGACAATAACCAGGATCCCAGGCCTGTAATACGGTTACGCCACGCACAGCTCGCCGAGATTGTGGATGACAAAAAATAGAGGTCTATTTGGGCGTGTTGGGTCCCTTGGGGACTCGCCATGCGCACGGGCGCATCTCTTTTATTGTGTACATGACATCAAATTAGCGAAGAAAAAAGACGCTGTTTTGGTATCATGTGAAAAGCATAAAATAAATAGAAATAAAGACGTAAGGGGGGAGAATATTGACATATTCATATTAGAATATTGACAAAATCCGCAATATTGTCTACGCTGACTAAGTAAAGCTGTATTTTACTTTAAAGGGGCAGCAGCATAGTACTGCGCATGTCTGGAGTCAGTGTTTATTGTAGGCTTTTAAGTGTCTACAAACAGTTGAACGTTTTAAAAGCTGTCAATACTTTATTAAATAATATGCAATATTATATTGAAAACTATGTTAATTGACAGTTTGTGGTCATTTTTTTGTTTTGTTTAAAGTCTCCCACATGTACCAAAAGCTCATAAGTCAGTATTAGAATTTCACTGAAGTTCATTGTGTCAGGGCTATAGAGCTATTGCAAATCTCTTAACCATGACACTCCCCCTTTAAAGGAAAGTAAAAAAAATCAAAATTGTTGGTGGGGGTCTCTGTTGTGTTTGTTTTCTTTTTAGTTTTGTTCTATTATTATTATTATTTTCTTTTTTAGAGGGGGAGGGGAATTCAGCTAAAAATAGCCAAGGGTCAATTCAAGCAACTAGTACAAAAGATGTTTTTTTGCAGTCCTTTATTCAATATATTCAAGGTTATCATGCAATTCTGTTGTTTGACTGCATATATATATATATATATTTTTCGTTCTTTTCATTACAAGTTCTATATGTGTAAGTGGTGACCATAGCTATGATTACTATTATTTAGAATATTTTTTTACCTACTAACAGAAAACAACTTGACTGCAAAACACTTACTGTAGGGCACTCGATATTAGGCATTACTTTCATGTGGATGTAAGGTTGAAATGTCAAAACCTTCATTAACCCGTGAACTACGCTTTAGCGTATTACACTTTGTGGTGATCTGATTCTATTGTACTTTTTTGTGTTTTACTAACTATTACCGTTTAACTATCACACTTTGTTTCACGGGTTAATGAAAACCACTCTAATTACTTACAGTAGTTCTTTTTTAATATTATTATTTACTTGTATAATTTAGATGAGCAATACATATTTCTTTATGGCTTTGTAGAGCTCATCTCGTTCCTCATAAATAACAAACAAAATGAAGTTTGTTCTTATTTTGGTGCAAAGGAATCTACAGTAGTTTTCTAATCAGATAATTGTTTTTCTTTTAACACTCACCTGTTATTTCAACAGCCTTACTTGAGTTTGCTTGTCTCAGAAATAGACCTTGCTTAATAAACAAAGACATGTTACAAACTTATTTAATAATAGGTAACAACTGCGATATTGTATGAAGAGAGTGCCCCTCTCTTCCCCCTGCTATTGTTGAAATTATGCTCAATAAACTTTTACCTCTTCCCTCTCCACCAGTTAAGAATTCTATGTATGCTTCCCTGTACAAAATGCACCCCTTCAAATAGAACATTAAAGTTCACATACTTGTTTACTTCCTCGAACTCTTTGCTTTGTGTTTTTTTTAACTTCCTAGGAACAAATTGAATACATATAATCAATAAATCTAGCAAGCTTATTTTGCAAACTCACTTTTTTTTATTATTTTTGCGCAAAACCTATCAGGATTAAGGGGGTCAAGCACAAAGAAAAAAAAACGAACTAAAAAAAAAAGCCCATTGGCCTGGGATCGAACCCGGTCTGGAGAACAAAACGGAAACCATACATACGGATTACCCAATCGGTATGGCAGCACAAGGCTTTTACGGAAGGCTGTAAAGAACCCGAAGGCCCCAAGCACCGATATTTCCGAGCGAATATGCTGTACAACACTCTTGCAAGGTTATTCCAACCCGCGCATTAATGGGGAGGACAATAACCAGGATCCTAGGCCTGTAATACGGTTACGCCACGCACAGCTCGCCGAGATTGTGGATGACAAAAAATAGATGTCTATTTGGGCGTCTTGGGTCCCTTGGGGACTCGCCATGCGCACGGGCGCATCTCTTTTATTGTGTACATGACATCAAATTAGCGAAGAAAAAAGACGCTGTTTTGGTATCATGTGAAAATCATAAAATAAATAGAAATAAAGACGTAAGGGGGGAGAATATTGACATCTTCATATTAGAATATTGACAAAATCCGCAATTTTGTCTACGCTAAGTAAAGCTAAACAAAGACATGTTACAAACTTATTTAATAATAGGTAACAACTGCAATATTGTATGAAGAGAGTGCCCCTCTCTTCCCCCTGCTATTGTTGAAATTATGCTCAATAAACTTTTACCTCTTCCCTCTCCACCAGTTAAGCATTCTATGTATGCTTCCCTGTACAAAATGCACCCCTTCAAATAGAACATTAAAGTTCACATACTTGTTTACTTCCTCAAACTCTTTGCTTTGTGTTTTTTGTTAACTTCCTAGGAACAAATTGAATACATATAATCAGTAAATCTAGCAAGCTTATTTTGCAAACTCACTTTTTTTATTATTTTTGCGCAAAACCTATCAGGATTAAAGGGGTCCAGCACAAAGAAAATAAACGAACTAAATAAAAAAGCCCATTGGCCTGGGATCAAACCCGGTCTGAAGAACTAAACGGAAACCATACATACGGATTACCCGATCGGTATGGCAGCACAAGGCTTTTACGGAAGGCTGTAAAGAACCCGAAGGCCCCAAGCACCGATATTTCCGAGCGAATATGCTGTACAACACTCTTGCAAGGTTATCCCAACCCGCGCATTAATGGGGAGGACAATAACCAGGATCCCAGGCTGTAATACGGTTACGCCACGCACAGCTCGCCGAGATTGTGGATGACAAAAAATAGAGGTCTATTTGGGCGTCTTGGGTCCCTTGGGGACTCGCCATGCGCACGGGCGCATCTCTTTTATTGTGTACATGACATCAAATTAGCGAAGAAAAAAGACGCTGTTTTGGTATCATGTGAAAATCATAAAATAAATAGAAATAAAGACGTAAGGGACGAGAATATTGACATCTTCATATTAGAATATTGACAAAATCCGCAATTTTGTCTACGCTGACTAAGTAAAGCTGTATTTTACTTTAAAGGGGCAGCAGCATAGTACTGCGCATGTCTGGAGTCAGTGATTATTGTAGGCTTTTAAGTGTCAACAAACAGTTGAACTTTTTAAAAGCTGTGAATACCTTATTAAATAATATGCAATATTATATTGAAAACTATGTTAATTGACAGTTTGTGGTCATTTTTTTTGTTTTGTTTAAAGTCTCCCACATGTACCAAAAGCTCATAAGTCAGTATTAGAATTTCACTGAAGTTCATTGTGTCAGGGCTCTAGAGCTATTGCAAATCTCTTAACCATGAAACTCCCCTTTTAAAGGAAAGTAAAAAAAAATCAAAATTGTTGGTGGGGGTCTCTGTTATGTTTGTTTTCTTTTTAGTTTTGTTCTATTATTATTATTATTTTCTTTTTTAGAGGGGGAGGGGAATTCAGCTAGAAATAGCCAAGGGTCAATTCAAGCAACTAGTACAAAATATGTTTTTTTGCAGTCCTTTATTCAATATATTCAAGGTTATCATGCAATTCTGTTGTTTGACTGCATATATATATATTTTTTTTCTTTCTTTTCATTACAAGTTCTAAATGTGTAAGTGGTGACCATAGCTATGATTACTATTATTTAGAATATTTTTTTACCTACTAACAGAAAACAACTTGACTGCAAAACACTTACTGTAGGGCACTCGATATTAGGCATTACTTTCATGTGGATGTAAGGTTGAAATGTCAAAACCTTCATTAACCCGTGAACTACGCTTTAGCGTATTACACTTTGTGGTGATCTGATTCTATTGTACTTTTTTGTGTTTTACTAACTATTACCGTTTAACTATCACACTTTGTTTCACGGGTTAATGAAAACCACTCTAATTAATTACAGTAATTCCTTTTTAATATTATTATTTACTTGTATAATTTAGATGAGCAATACATATTTCTTTATGGCTTTGTAGAGCTCATCTCGTTCCTCATTAATAACAAACAAAATGAAGTTTGTTCTTATTTTGGTGCAAAGGAATCTACAGTAGTTTTCTAATCAGATAATTGTTTTTCTTTTAACACTCACCTGTTATTTCAACAGCCTTACTTGAGTTTGCTTGTCTCAGAAATAGACCTTGCTTAATAAACAAAGACATGTTACAAACTTATTTAATAATAGGTAACAACTGCAATATTGTATGAAGAGAGTGCCCCTCTCTTCCCCCTGCTATTGTTGAAATTATGCTCAATAAACTTTTACCTCTTCCCTCTCCACCAGTTAAGCATTCTATGTATGCTTCCCTGTACAAAATGCACCCCTTCAAATAGAACATTAAAGTTCACATACTTGTTTACTTCCTCAAACTCTTTGCTTTGTGTTTTTTGTTAACTTCCTAGGAACAAATTGAATACATATAATCAATAAATCTAGCAAGCTTATTTTGCAAACTCACTTTTTTTTTATTATTTTTGCGCAAAACCTATCAGGATTAAGGGGGTCCAGCACAAAGAAAAAAAAAAACGAACTAAAAAAAAAAGCCCATTGGCCTGGGATCGAACCCGGTCTGAAGAACAAAACGGAAACCATACATACGGATTACCCAATCGGTATGGCAGCACAAGGCTTTTACGGAAGGCTGTAAAGAACCCGAAGGCCCCAAGCACCGATATTTCCGAGCGAATATGCTGTACAACACTCTTGCAAGGTTATTCCAACCCGCGCATTAATGGGGAGGACAATAACCAGGATCCCAGGCCTGTAATACGGTTACGCCACGCACAGCTCGCCGAGATTGTGGATGACAAAAAATAGAGGTCTATTTGGGCGTCTTGGGTCCCTTGGGGACTCGCCATGCGCACGGGCGCATCTCTTTTATTGTGTACATGACATCAAATTAGCGAAGAAAAAAGACGCTGTTTTGGTATCATGTGAAAATCATAAAATAAATAGAAATAAAGACGTAAGGGAGGAGAATATTGACATCTTCATATTAGAATATTGACAAAATCCGCAATTTTGTCTACGCTGACTAAGTAAAGTGTATTTTACTTTAAAGGGGCAGCAGCATAGTACTGCGCATGTCTGGAGTCAGTGATTATTGTAGGCTTTTAAGTGTCAACAAACAGTTGAACTTTTTAAAAGCTGTGAATACCTTATTAAATAATATGCAATATTATATTGAAAACTATGTTAATTGACAGTTTGTGGTCATTTTTTTTGTTTTGTTTAAAGTCTCCCACATGTACCAAAAGCTCATAAGTCAGTATTAGAATTTCACTGAAGTTCATTGTGTCAGGGCTCTAGAGCAATTGCAAATCTCTTAACCATGACACTCCGCCTTTAAAGGAAAGTAAAAAAAATCAAATATGTTGGTGGGGGTCTCTGTTGTGTTTGTTTTCTTTTTAGTTTTGTTCTATTATTATTATTATTTTCTTTTTTAGAGGGGGAGGGGAATTCAGCTAAAAATAGCCAAGGGTCAATTCAAGCAACTAGTACAAAAGATGTTTTTTTGCAGTCCTTTATTCAATATATTCAAGGTTATCATGCAATTCTGTTGTTTGACTGCATATATATATATTTTTTTTCTTTCTTTTCATTACAAGTTCTAAATGTGTAAGTGGTGACCATAGCTATGATTACTATTATTTAGAATATTTTTTTACCTACTAACAGAAAACAACTTGACTGCAAAACACTTACTGTAGGGCACTCGATATTAGGCATTACCTTCATGTGGATGTAAGGTTGAAATGTCAAAACCTTCATTAACCCGTGAACTACGCTTTAGCGTATTACACTTTGTGGTGATCTGATTCTATTGTACTTTTTTGTGTTTTACTAACTATTACCGTTTAACTATCACACTTTGTTTCACGGGTTAATGAAAACCACTCTAATTACTTACAGTAGTTCTTTTTTAATATTATTATTTACTTGTATAATTTAGATGAGCAATACATATTTCTTTATGGCTTTGTAGAGCTCATCTCGTTCCTCATAAATAACAAACAAAATGAAGTTTGTTCTTATTTTGGTGCAAAGGAATCTACAGTAGTTTTCTAATCAGATAATTGTTTTTCTTTTAACACTCACCTGTTATTTCAACAGCCTTACTTGAGTTTGCTTGTCTCAGAAATAGACCTTGCTTAATAAACAAAGACATGTTACAAACTTATTTAATAATAGGTAACAACTGCAATATTGTTTGAAGAGAGTGCCCCTCTCTTCCCCCTGCTATTGTTGAAATTATGCTCAATAAACTTTTACCTCTTCCCTCTCCACCAGTTAAGAATTCTATGTATGCTTCCCTGTACAAAATGCACCCCTTCAAATAGAACATTAAAGTTCACATACTTGTTTACTTCCTCAAACTCTTTGCTTTGTGTTTTTTGTTAACTTCCTAGGAACAAATTGAATACATATAATCAATAAATCTAGCAAGCTTATTTTGCAAACTCACTTTTTTTTATTATTTTTGCGCAAAACCTATCAGGATTAAGGGGGTCCAGCACAAAGAAAATAAACGAACTAAAAAAAAAAGCCCATTGGCCTGGGATCGAACCCGGTCTGAAGAACAAAACGGAAACCATACATACGGATTACCCAATCGGTATGGCAGCACAAGGCTTTTACGGAAGGCTGTAAAGAACCCGAAGGCCCCAAGCACCGATATTTCCGAGCGAATATGCTGTACAACACTCTTGCAAGGTTATTCCAACCCGCGCATTAATGGGGAGGACAATAACCAGGATCCCAGGCCTGTAATACGGTTACGCCACGAACAGCTCGCCGAGATGGTGGATGACAAAAAATAGAGGTCTATTTGGGCGTCTTGGGTCCCTTGGGGACTCGCCATGCGCACGGGCGCATCTCTTTTATTGTGTACATGACATCAAATTAGCGAAGAAAAAAGACGCTGTTTTGGTATCATGTGAAAAGCATAAAATAAATAGAAATAAAGACGTAAGGGAGGAGAATATTGACATCTTCATATTAGAATATTGACAAAATCCGCAATTTTGTCTACGCTGACTAAGTAAAGTGTATTTTACTTTAAAGGGGCAGCAGCATAGTACTGCGCATGTCTGGAGTCAGTGATTATTGTAGGCTTTTAAGTGTCAACAAACAGTTGAACTTTTTAAAAGCTGTGAATATCTTATTAAATAATATGCAATATTATATTGAAAACTATGTTAATTGACAGTTTGTGGTCATTTTTTTTGTTTTGTTTAAAGTCTCCCACATGTACCAAAAGCTCATAAGTCAGTATTAGAATTTCACTGAAGTTCATTGTGTCAGGGCTCTAGAGCAATTGCAAATCTCTTAACCATGACACTCCCCCTTTAAAGGAAAGTAAAAAAAAATCAAAATTGTTGGTGGGGGTCTCTGTTGTGTTTGTTTTCTTTTTAGTTTTGTTCTATTATTATTATTATTTTCTTTTTTAGAGGGGGAGGGGAATTCAGCTAAAAATAGCCAAGGGTCAATTCAAGCAACTAGTACAAAAGATGTTTTTTTGCAGTCCTTTATTCAATATATTCAAGGTTATCATGCAATTCTGTTGTTTGACTGCATATATATATATTTTTTTTCTTTCTTTTCATTACAAGTTCTAAATGTGTAAGTGGTGACCATAGCTATGATTACTATTATTTAGAATATTTTTTTACCTACTAACAGAAAACAACTTGACTGCAAAACACTTACTGTAGGGCACTCGATATTAGGCATTACTTTCATGTGGATGTAAGGTTGAAATGTCAAAACCTTCATTAACCCGTGAACTACGCTTTAGCGTATTACACTTTGTGGTGATCTGATTCTATTGTACTTTTTTGTGTTTTACTAACTATTACCGTTTAACTATCACACTTTGTTTCACGGGTTAATGAAAACCACTCTAATTACTTACAGTAGTTCTTTTTTAATATTATTATTTACTTGTATAATTTAGATGAGCAATACATATTTCTTTATGGCTTTGTAGAGCTCATCTCGTTCCTCATAAATAACAAACAAAATGAAGTTTGTTCTTATTTTGGTGCAAAGGAATCTACAGTAGTTTTCTAATCAGATAATTGTTTTTCTTTTAACACTCACCTGTTATTTCAACAGCCTTACTTGAGTTTGCTTGTCTCAGAAATAGACCTTGCTTAATAAACAAAGACATGTTACAAACTTATTTAATAATAGGTAACAACTGCAATATTGTATGAAGAGAGTGCCCCTCTCTTCCCCCTGCTATTGTTGAAATTATGCTCAATAAACTTTTACCTCTTCCCTCTCCACCAGTTAAGCATTCTATGTATGCTTCCCTGTACAAAATGCACCCCTTCAAATAGAACATTAAAGTTCACATACTTGTTTACTTCCTCAAACTCTTTGCTTTGTGTTTTTTTTAACTTCCTAGGAACAAATTGAATACATATAATCAATAAATCTAGCAAGCTTATTTTGCAAACTCACTTTTTTTTATTATTTTTGCGCAAAACCTATCAGGATTAAGGGGGCCCAGCACAAAGAAAAAAAAAAACGAACTAAAAAAAAAGCCTATTGGCCTGGGATCGAACCCGGTCTGAAGAACAAAACGGAAACCATACATACGGATTACCCAATCGGTATGACAGCACAAGGCTTTTACGGAAGGCTGTAAAGAACCCGAAGGCCCCAAGCACCGATATTTCCGAGCGAATATGCTGTACAACACTCTTGTAAGGTTATTCCAACCCGCGCATTAATGGGGAGGACAATAACCAGGATCCCAGGCCTGTAATACGGTTACGCCACGCACAGCTCGCCGAGATTGTGGATGACAAAAAATAGATGTCTATTTGGGCGTCTTGGGTCCCTTGGGGACTCGCCATGCGCACGGGCGCATCTCTTTTATTGTGTACATGACATCAAATTAGCGAAGAAAAAAGACGCTGTTTTGGTATCATGTGAAAATCATAAAATAAATAGAAATAAAGACGTAAGGGGGGAGAATATTGACATCTTCATATTAGAATATTGACAAAATCCGCAATTTTGTCTACGCTGACTAAGTAAAGCTGTATTTTACTTTAAAGGGGCAGCAGCATAGTACTGCGCATGTCTGGAGTCAGTGATTATTGTAGGCTTTTAAGTGTCAACAAACAGTTGAACTTTTTAAAAGCTGTGAATACCTTATTAAATAATATGCAATATTATATTGAAAACTATGTTAATTGACAGTTTGTGGTCATTTTTTTTGTTTTGTTTAAAGTCTCCCACATGTACCAAAAGCTCATAAGTCAGTATTAGAATTTCACTGAAGTTCATTGTGTCAGGGCTCTAGAGCTATTGCAAATCTCTTAACCATGACACTCCCCTTTTAAAGGAAAGTAAAAAAAATCAAAATTGTTGGTGGGGGTCTCTGTTATGTTTGTTTTCTTTTTAGTTTTGTTCTATTATTATTATTATTATTTTCTTTTTTAGAGGGGGAGGGGAATTCAGCTAAAAATAGCCAAGGGTCAATTCAAGCAACTAGTACAAAAGATGTTTTTTTGCAGTCCTTTATTCAATATATTCAAGGTTATCATGCAATTCTGTTGTTTGACTGCATATATATATATTTTTTTTCTTTCTTTACATTACAAGTTCTATATGTGTAAGTGGTGACCATAGCTATGATTACTATTATTTAGAATATTTTTTTACCTACTAACAGAAAACAACTTGACTGCAAAACACTTACTGTAGGGCACTCGATATTAGGCATTACCTTCATGTGGATGTAAGGTTGAAATGTCAAAACCTTCATTAACCCGTGAACTACGCTTTAGCGTATTACACTTTGTGGTGATCTGATTCTATTGTACTTTTTTGTGTTTTACTAACTATTACCGTTTAACTATCACACTTTGTTTCACGGGTTAATGAAAACCACTCTAATTACTTACAGTAGTTCTTTTTTAATATTATTATTTACTTGTATAATTTAGATGAGCAATACATATTTCTTTATGGCTTTGTAGAGCTCATCTCGTTCCTCATAAATAACAAACAAAATGAAGTTTGTTCTTATTTTGGTGCAAAGGAATCTACAGTAGTTTTCTAATCAGATAATTGTTTTTCTTTTAACACTCACCTGTTATTTCAACAGCCTTACTTGAGTTTGCTTGTCTCAGAAATAGACCTTGCTTAATAAACAAAGACATGTTACAAACTTATTTAATAATAGGTAACAACTGCAATATTGTATGAAGAGAGTGCCCCTCTCTTCCCCCTGCTATTGTTGAAATTATGCTCAATAAACTTTTACCTCTTCCCTCTCCACCAGTTAAGCATTCTATGTATGCTTCCCTGTACAAAATGCACCCCTTCAAATAGAACATTAAAGTTCACATACTTGTTTACTTCCTCAAACTCTTTGCTTTGTGTTTTTTTTAACTTCTTAGGAACAAATTGAATACATATAATCAATAAATCAACAAGCTTATTTTGCAAACTCACTTTTTTTTATTATTTTTGCGCAAAACCTATCAGGATTAAGGGGGTCCAGCACAAAGAAAAAAAAAAACGAACTAAAAAAAAAAGCCTATTGGCCTGGGATCGAACCCGGTCTGAAGAACACAACGGAAACCATACATACGGATTACCCAATCGGTATGGCAGCACAAGGCTTTTACGGAAGGCTGTAAAGAACCCGAAGGCCCCAAGCACCGATATTTCCGAGCGAATATGCTGTACAACACTCTTGCAAGGTTATTCCAATCCGCGCATTAATGGGGAGGACAATAACCAGGATCCCAGGCCTGTAATACGGTTACGCCACGCACAGCTCGCCGAGATTGTGGATGACAAAAAATAGAGGTCTATTTGGGCGTCTTGGGTCCCTTGGGGACTCGCCATGCGCACGGGCGCATCTCTTTTATTGTGTACATGACATCAAATTAGCGAAGAAAAAAGACGCTGTTTTGGTATCATGTGAAAATCATAAAATAAATAGAAATAAAGACGTAAGGGAGGAGAATATTGACATCTTCATATTAGAATATTGACAAAATCCGCAATTTTGTCTACGCTGACTAAGTAAAGTGTATTTTACTTTAAAGGGGCAGCAGCATAGTACTGCGCATGTCTGGAGTCAGTGATTATTGTAGGCTTTTAAGTGTCAACAAACAGTTGAACTTTTTAAAAGCTGTGAATACCTTATTAAATAATATGCAATATTATATTGAAAACTATGTTAATTGACAGTTTGTGGTCATTTTTTTTCTTTTGTTTAAAGTCTCCCACATGTACCAAAAGCTCATAAGTCAGTATTAGAATTTCACTGAAGTTCATTGTGTCAGGGCTCTAGAGCAATTGCAAATCTCTTAACCATGAAACTCCCCTTTTAAAGGAAAGTAAAAAAAATCAAAATTGTTGGTGGGGGTCTCTGTTGTGTTTGTTTTCTTTTTAGTTTTGTTCTATTATTATTATTATTTTCTTTTTTAGAGGGGGAGGGGAATTCAGCTAAAAATAGCCAAGGGTCAATTCAAGCAACTAGTACAAAAGATGTTTTTTTGCAGTCCTTTATTCAATATATTCAAGGTTATCATGCAATTCTGTTGTTTGACTGCATATATATATATATATATTTTCTTTCTTTTCATTACAAGTTCTAAATGTGTAAGTGGTGACCATAGCTATGATTACTATTATTTAGAATATTTTTTTACCTACTAACAGAAAACAACTTGACTGCAAAACACTTACTGTAGGGCACTCGATATTAGGCATTACCTTCATGTGGATGTAAGGTTGAAATGTCAAAACCTTCATTAACCCGTGAACTACGCTTTAGCGTATTACACTTTGTGGTGATCTGATTCTATTGTACTTTTTTGTGTTTTACTAACTATTACCGTTTAACTATCACACTTTGTTTCACGGGTTAATGAAAACCACTTTAATTACTTACAGTAGTTCTTTTTTAATATTATTATTTACTTGTATAATTTAGATGAGCAATACATATTTCTTTATGGCTTTGTAGAGCTCATCTCGTTCCTCATAAATAACAAACAAAATGAAGTTTGTTCTTATTTTGGTGCAAAGGAATCTACAGTAGTTTTCTAATCAGATAATTGTTTTTCTTTTAACGCTCACCTGTTATTTCAACAGCCTTACTTGAGTTTGCTTGTCTCAGAAATAGACCTTGCTTAATAAACAAAGACATGTTACAAACTTATTTAATAATAGGTAACAACTGCAATGTTGTATGAAGAGAGTGCCCCTCTCTTCCCCCTGCTATTGTTGAAATTATGCTCAATAAACTTTTACCTCTTCCCTCTCCACCAGTTAAGCATTCTATGTATGCTTCCCTGTACAAAATGCACCCCTTCAAATAGAACATTAAAGTTCACATACTTGTTTACTTCCTCAAACTCTTTGCTTTGTGTTTTTTTTAACTTCCTAGGAACAAATTGAATACATATAATCAATAAATCTAGCAAGCTTATTTTGCAAACTCACTTTTTTTTATTATTTTTGCGCAAAACCTATCAGGATTAAGGGGGTCCAGCACAAAGAAAAAAAAACGAACTAAAAAAAAAGCCTATTGTCCTGGGATCGAACCCGGTCTGAAGAACAAAACGGAAACCATACATACGGATTACCCAATCGGTATGGCAGCACAAGGCTTTTACGGAAGGACCCGAAGGCCCCAAGCACCGATA
Organism: Nematostella vectensis; assembly: GCF_932526225.1. Lineage (NCBI taxonomy): Eukaryota > Metazoa > Cnidaria > Anthozoa > Actiniaria > Edwardsiidae > Nematostella > Nematostella vectensis. The sequence continues at coordinate 548,167 of NC_064044.1, read as the reverse complement.
TTTCCGAGCGAATATGCTGTACAACACTCTTGCAAGGTTATTCCAACCCGCGCATTAATGGGGAGGACAATAACCAGGATCCCAGGCCTGTAATACGGTTACGCCACGCACAGCTCGCCGAGATTGTGGATGACAAAAAATAGATGTCTATTTGGGCGTCTTGGGTCCCTTGGGGACTCGCCATGCGCACGGGCGCATCTCTTTTTTTGTGTACATGACATCAAATTAGCGAAGAAAAAAGACGCTGTTTTGGTATCATGTGAAAATCATAAAATAAATAGAAATAAAGACGTAAGGGGGGAGAATATTGACATCTTCATATTAGAATATTGACAAAATCCGCAATTTTGTCTACGCTGACTAAGTAAAGCTGTATTTTACTTTAAAGGGGCAGCAGCATAGTACTGCGCATGTCTGGAGTCAGTGATTATTGTAGGCTTTTAAGTGTCAACAAACAGTTGAACTTTTTAAAAGCTGTGAATACCTTATTAAATAATATGCAATATTATATTGAAAACTATGTTAATTGACAGTTTGTGGTCATTTTTTTGTTTTGTTTAAAGTCTCCCACATGTACCAAAAGCTCATAAGTCAGTATTAGAATTTCACTGAAGTTCATTGTGTCAGGGCTCTAGAGATATTGCAAATCTCTTAACCATGACACTCCCCTTTTAAAGGAAAGTAAAAAAAATCAAAATTGTTGGTGGGGGTCTCTGTTATGTTTGTTTTCTTTTTAGTTTTGTTCTATTATTATTATTATTTTCTTTTTTAGAGGGGGAGGGGAATTCAGCTAAAAATAGCCAAGGGTCAATTCAAGCAACTAGTACAAAAGATGTTTTTTTGCAGTCCTTTATTCAATATATTCAAGGTTATCATGCAATTCTGTTGTTTGACTGCATATATATATATATTTTTTCTTTCTTTACATTACAAGTTCTATATGTGTAAGTGGTGACCATAGCTATGATTACTATTATTTAGAATATTTTTTTACCTACTAACAGAAAACAACTTGACTGCAAAACACTTACTGTAGGGCACTCGATATTAGGCATTACCTTCATGTGGATGTAAGGTTGAAATGTCAAAACCTTCATTAACCCGTGAACTACGCTTTAGCGTATTACACTTTGTGGTGATCTGATTCTATTGTACTTTTTTGTGTTTTACTAACTATTACCGTTTAACTATCACACTTTGTTTCACGGGTTAATGAAAACCACTCTAATTACTTACAGTAGTTCTTTTTTAATATTATTATTTACTTGTATAATTTAGATGAGCAATACATATTTCTTTATGGCTTTGTAGAGCTCATCTCGTTCCTCATAAATAACAAACAAAATGAAGTTTGTTCTTATTTTGGTGCAAAGGAATCTACAGTAGTTTTCTAATCAGATAATTGTTTTTCTTTTAACACTCACCTGTTATTTCAACAGCCTTACTTGAGTTTGCTTGTCTCAGAAATAGACCTTGCTTAATAAACAAAGACATGTTACAAACTTATTTAATAATAGGTAACAACTGCAATATTGTATGAAGAGAGTGCCCCTCTCTTCCCCCTGCTATTGTTGAAATTATGCTCAATAAACTTTTACCTCTTCCCTCTCCACCAGTTAAGCATTCTATGTATGCTTCCCTGTACAAAATGCACCCCTTCAAATAGAACATTAAAGTTCACATACTTGTTTACTTCCTCAAACTCTTTGCTTTGTGTTTTTTTTAACTTCCTAGGAACAAATTGAATACATATAATCAGTAAATCTAGCAAGCTTATTTTGCAAACTCACTTTTTTTATTATTTTTGCGCAAAACCTATCAGGATTAAGGGGGTCCAGCACAAAGAAAAAAAAACGAACTAAAAAAAAAAAGCCTATTGGCCTGGGATCGAACCCGGTCTGAAGAACAAAACGGAAACCATACATACGGATTACCCAATCGGTATGGCAGCACAAGGCTTTTACGGAAGGCTGTAAAGAACCCGAAGGCCCCAAGCACCGATATTTCCGAGCGAATATGCTGTACAACACTCTTGCAAGGTTATTCCAACCCGCGCATTAATGGGGAGGACAATAACCAGGATCCCAGGCCTGTAATACGGTTACGCCACGCACAGCTCGCCGAGATTGTGGATGACAAAAAATAGAGGTCTATTTGGGCGTCTTGGGTCCCTTGGGGACTCGCCATGCGCACGGGCGCATCTCTTTTATTGTGTACATGACATCAAATTAGCGAAGAAAAAAGACGCTGTTTTGGTATCATGTGAAAATCATAAAATAAATAGAAATAAAGACGTAAGGGAGGAGAATATTGACATCTTCATATTAGAATATTGACAAAATCCGCAATTTTGTCTACGCTGACTAAGTAAAGTGTATTTTACTTTAAAGGGGCAGCAGCATAGTACTGCGCATGTCTGGAGTCAGTGATTATTGTAGGCTTTTAAGTGTCAACAAACAGTTGAACTTTTTAAAAGCTGTGAATACCTTATTAAATAATATGCAATATTATATTGTAAACTATGTTAATTGACAGTTTGTGGTCATTTTTTTTGTTTTGTTTAAAGTCTCCCACATGTACCAAAAGCTCATAAGTCAGTATTAGAATTTCACTGAAGTTCATTGTGTCAGGGCTCTAATGCTATTGCAAATCTCTTAACCATGACACTCCCCCTTTAAAGGAAAGTAAAAAAAATCAAAATTGTTGGTGGGGGTCTCTGTTGTGTTTGTTTTCTTTTTAGTTTTGTTCTATTATTATTATTATTTTCTTTTTTAGAGGGGGAGGGGAATTCAGCTAAAAATAGCCAAGGGTCAATTCAAGCAACTAGTACAAAAGATGTTTTTTTTGCAGTCCTTTATTCAATATATTCAAGGTTATCATGCAATTCTGTTGTTTGACTGCATATATATATATATATTTTTCTTTCTTTACATTACAAGTTCTATATGTGTAAGTGGTGACCATAGCTATGATTACTATTATTTAGAATATTTTTTTACCTACTAACAGAAAACAACTTGACTGCAAAACACTTACTGTAGGGCACTCGATATTAGGCATTACCTTCATGTGGATGTAAGGTTGAAATGTCAAAACCTTCATTAACCCGTGAACTACGCTTTAGCGTATTACACTTTGTGGTGATCTGATTCTATTGTACTTTTTTGTGTTTTACTAACTATTACCGTTTAACTATCACACTTTGTTTCACGGGTTAATGAAAACCACTCTAATTACTTACAGTAGTTCTTTTTTAATATTATTATTTACTTGTATAATTTAGATGAGCAATACATATTTCTTTATGGCTTTGTAGAGCTCATCTCGTTCCTCATAAATAACAAACAAAATGAAGTTTGTTCTTATTTTGGTGCAATGGAATCTACAGTAGTTTTCTAATCAGATAATTGTTTTTCTTTTAACGCTCACCTGTTATTTCAACAGCCTTACTTGAGTTTGCTTGTCTCAGAAATAGACCTTGCTTAATAAACAAAGACATGTTACAAACTTATTTAATAATAGGTAACAACTGCAATGTTGTATGAAGAGAGTGCCCCTCTCTTCCCCCTGCTATTGTTGAAATTATGCTCAATAAACTTTTACCTCTTCCCTCTCCACCAGTTAAGCATTCTATGTATGCTTCCCTGTACAAAATGCACCCCTTCAAATAGAACATTAAAGTTCACATACTTGTTTACTTCCTCAAACTCTTTGCTTTGTGTTTTTTTAACTTCCTAGGAACAAATTGAATACATATAATCAATAAATCTAGCAAGCTTATTTTGCAAACTCACTTTTTTTTATTATTTTTGCGCAAAACCTATCAGGATTAAGGGGGCCCAGCACAAAGAAAAAAAAAACGAACTAAAAAAAAAGCCTATTGGCCTGGGATCGAACCCGGTCTGAAGAACAAAACGGAAACCATACATACGGATTACCCAATCGGTATGGCAGCACAAGGCTTTTACGGAAGGCTGTAAAAAACCCGAAGGTCCCAAGCACCGATATTTCCGAGCGAATATGCTGTACAACACTCTTGCAAGGTTATTCCAACCCGCGCATTAATGGGGAGGACAATAACCAGGATCCCAGGCCTGTAATACGGTTACGCTACGCACAGCTCGCCGAGATTGTGGATGACAAAAAATAGATGTCTATTTGGGCGTCTTGGGTCCCTTGGGGACTCGCCATGCGCACGGGCGCATCTCTTTTATTGTGTACATGACATCAAATTAGCGAAGAAAAAAGACGCTGTTTTGGTATCATGTGAAAATCATAAAATAAATAGAAATAAAGACGTAAGGGGGGAGAATATTGACATCTTCATATTAGAATATTGACAAAATCCGCAATTTTGTCTACGCTGACCAAGTAAAGCTGTATTTTACTTTAAAGGGGCAGCAGCATAGTACTGCGCATGTCTGGAGTCAGTGATTATTGTAGGCTTTTAAGTGTCAACAAACAGTTGAACTTTTTAAAAGCTGTGAATACCTTATTAAATAATATGCAATATTATATTGAAAACTATGTTAATTGACAGTTTGTGGTCATTTTTTTGTTTTGTTTAAAGTCTCCCACATGTACCAAAAGCTCATAAGTCAGTATTAGAATTTCACTGAAGTTCATTGTGTCAGGGCTCTAGAGCTATTGCAAATCTCTTAACCATGACACTCCCCTTTTAAAGGAAAGTAAAAAAAATCAAAATTGTTGGTGGGGGTCTCTGTTATGTTTGTTTTCTTTTTAGTTTTGTTCTATTATTATTATTATTTTCTTTTTTAGAGGGGGAGGGAAATTCAGCTAAAAAATAGCCAAAAGTCAATTCAAGCAACTAGTACAAAAGATGTTTTTTTGCAGTCCTTTATTCAATATATTCAAGGTTATCATGCAATTCTGTTCTTTGACTGCATATATATATATTTTTTCTTTCTTTACATTACAAGTTCTATATGTGTAAGTGGTGACCATAGCTATGATTACTATTATTTATAATATTTTTTACCTACTAACAGAAAACAACTTGACTGCAAAACACTTACTGTAGGGCACTCGATATTAGGCATTACTTTCATGTGGATGTAAGGTTGAAATGTCAAAACCTTTATTAACCCGTGAACTACGCTTTAGCGTATTACACTTTGTGGTGATCTGATTCTATTGTACTTTTTTGTGTTTTACTAACTATTACCGTTTAACTATCACACTTTGTTTCACGGGTTAATGAAAACCACTCTAATTACTTACAGTAGTTCTTTTTTAATATTATTATTTACTTGTATAATTTAGATGAGCAATACATATTTCTTTATGGCTTTGTAGAGCTCATCTCGTTCCTCATAAATAACAAACAAAATGAAGTTTGTTCTTATTTTGGTGCAAAGGAATCTACAGTAGTTTTCTAATCAGATAATTGTTTTTCTTTTAACGCTCACCTGTTATTTCAACAGCCTTACTTGAGTTTGCTTGTCTCAGAAATAGACCTTGCTTAATAAACAAAGACATGTTACAAACTTATTTAATAATAGGTAACAACTGCAATGTTGTATGAAGAGAGTGCCCCTCTCTTCCCCCTGCTATTGTTGAAATTATGCTCAATAAACTTTTACCTCTTCCCTCTCCACCAGTTAAGCATTCTATGTATGCTTCCCTGTACAAAATGCACCCCTTCAAATAGAACATTAAAGTTCACATACTTGTTTACTTCCTCAAACTCTTTGCTTTGTGTTTTTTTTAACTTCCTAGGAACAAATTGCATACATATAATCAGTAAATCTAGCAAGCTTATTTTGCAAACTCACTTTTTTTATTATTTTTGCGCAAAACCTATCAGGATTAAGGGGGTCCAGCACAAAGAAAAAAAAAACGAACTAAAAAAAAAAAAGCCTATTGGCCTGGGATCGAACCCGGTCTGAAGAACAAAACGGAAACCATACATACGGATTACCCAATCGGTATGGCAGCACAAGGCTTTTACGGAAGGCTGTAAAGAACCCGAAGGCCCCAAGCACCGATATTTCCGAGCGAATATGCTGTACAACACTCTTGCAAGGTTATTCCAACCCGCGCATTAATGGGGAGGACAATAACCAGGATCCCAGGCCTGTAATACGGTTACGCCACGCACAGCTCGCCGAGATTGTGGATGACAAAAAATAGAGGTCTATTTGGGCGTCTTGGGTCCCTTGGGGACTCGCCATGCGCACGGGCGCATCTATTTTATTGTGTACATGACATCAAATTATCGAAGAAAAAAGACGCTGTTTTGGTATCATGTGAAAATCATAAAATAAATAGAAATAAAGACGTAAGGGAGGAGAATATTGACATCTTCATATTAGAATATTGACAAAATCCGCAATTTTGTCTACGCTGACTAAGTAAAGTGTATTTTACTTTAAAGGGGCAGCAGCATAGTACTGCGCATGTCTGGAGTCTGTGATTATTGTAGGCTTTTAAGTGTCAACAAACAGTTGAACTTTTTAAAAGCTGTGAATACCTTATTAAATAATATGCAATATTATATTGTAAACTATGTTAATTGACAGTTTGTGGTCATTTTTTTTGTTTTGTTTAAAGTCTCCCACATGTACCAAAAGCTCATAGGTCAGTATTAGAATTTCACTGAAGTTCATTGTGTCAGGGCTCTAATGCTATTGCAAATCTCTTAACCATGACACTCCCCCTTTAAAGGAAAGTAAAAAAAATCAAAATTGTTGGTGGGGGTCTCTGTTGTGTTTGTTTTCTTTTTAGTTTTGTTCTATTATTATTATTATTTTCTTCTTTAGAGGGGGAGGGGAATTCAGCTAAAAATAGCCAAGGGTCAATTCAAGCAACTAGTACAAAAGATGTTTTTTTTGCAGTCCTTTATTCAATATATTCAAGGTTATCATGCAATTCTGTTGTTTGACTGCATATATATATATATATTTTTCTTTCTTTACATTACAAGTTCTATATGTGTAAGTGGTGACCATAGCTATGATTACTATTATTTAGAATATTTTTTTACCTACTAACAGAAAACAACTTGACTGCAAAACACTTACTGTAGGGCACTCGATATTAGGCATTACCTTCATGTGGATGTAAGGTTGAAATGTCAAAACCTTCATTAACCCGTGAACTACGCTTTAGCGTATTACACTTTGTGGTGATCTGATTCTATTGTACTTTTTTGTGTTTTACTAACTATTACCGTTTAACTATCACACTTTGTTTCACGGGTTAATGAAAACCACTCTAATTACTTACAGTAGTTCTTTTTTAATATTATTATTTACTTGTATAATTTTGATGAGCAATACATATTTCTTTATGGCTTTGTAGAGCTCATCTCGTTCCTCATTAATAACAAACAAAATGAAGTTTGTTCTTATTTTGGTGCAAAGGAATCTACAGAAGTTTTCTAATCAGATAATTGTTTTTCTTTTAACACTCACCTGTTATTTCAACAGCCTTATTTGAGTTTGCTTGTCTCAGAAATAGACCTTGCTTAATAAACAAAGACATGTTACAAACTTATTTAATAATAGGTAACAACTGCAATATTGTATGAAGAGAGTGCCCCTCTCTTCCTCCTGCTATTGTTGAAATTATGCTCAATAAACTTTTACCTCTTCCCTCTCCACCAGTTAAGCATTCTATGTATGCTTCCCTGTACAAAATGCACCCCTTCAAATAGAACATTAAAGTTCACATACTTGTTTACTTCCTCAAACTCTTTGCTTTGTGTTTTTTGTTAACTTCCTAGGAACAAATTGAATACATATAATCAATAAATCTAGCAAGCTTATTTTGCAAACTCACTTTTTTTTATTATTTTTGCGCAAAACCTATCAGGATTAAGGGGGTCCAGCACAAAGAAAAAAAAACGAACTAAAAAAAAAGCCTATTGTCCTGGGATCGAACCCGGTCTGAAGAACAAAACGGAAACCATACATACGGATTACCCAATCGGTATGGCAGCACAAGGCTTTTACGGAAGGACCCGAAGGTCCCAAGCACCGATATTTCCGAGCGAATATGCTGTACAACACTCTTGCAAGGTTATTCCAACCCGCGCATTAATGGGGAGGACAATAACCAGGATCCCAGGCCTGTAATACGGTTACGCCACGCACAGCTCGCCGAGATTGTGGATGACAAAAAATAGATGTCTATTTGGGCGTCTTGGGTCCCTTGGGGACTCGCCATGCGCACGGGCGCATCTCTTTTATTGTGTACATGACATCAAATTAGCGAAGAAAAAAGACGCTGTTTTGGTATCATGTGAAAATCATAAAATAAATAGAAATAAAGACGTAAGGGGGGAGAATATTGACATCTTCATATTAGAATATTGACAAAATCCGCAATTTTGTCTACGCTGACCAAGTAAAGCTGTATTTTACTTTAAAGGGGCAGCAGCATAGTACTGCGCATGTCTGGAGTCAGTGATTATTGTAGGCTTTTAAGTGTCAACAAACAGTTGAACTTTTTAAAAGCTGTGAATACCTTATTAAATAATATGCAATATTATATTGAAAACTATGTTAATTGACAGTTTGTGGTCATTTTTTTGTTTTGTTTAAAGTCTCCCACATGTACCAAAAGCTCATAAGTCAGTATTAGAATTTCACTGAAGTTCATTGTGTCAGGGCTCTAGAGCTATTGCAAATCTCTTAACCATGACACTCCCCTTTTAAAGGAAAGTAAAAAAAATCAAAATTGTTGGTGGGGGTCTCTGTTATGTTTGTTTTCTTTTTAGTTTTGATCTATTATTATTATTATTTTCTTTTTTAGAGGGGGAGGGAAATTCAGCTAAAAAATAGCCAAGAGTCAATTCAAGCAACTAGTACAAAAGATGTTTTTTTGCAGTCCTTTATTCAATATATTCAAGGTTATCATGCAATTCTGTTGTTTGACTGCATATATATATATTTTTTTTCTTTCTTTACATTACAAGTTCTATATGTGTAAGTGGTGACCATAGCTATGATTACTATTATTTATAATATTTTTTACCTACTAACAGAAAACAACTTGACTGCAAAACACTTACTGTAGGGCACTCGATATTAGGCATTACTTTCATGTGGATGTAAGGTTGAAATGTCAAAACCTTTATTAACCCGTGAACTACGCTTTAGCGTATTACACTTTGTGGCGATCTGATTCTATTGTACTTTTTTGTGTTTTACTAACTATTACCGTTTAACTATCACACTTTGTTTCACGGGTTAATGAAAACCACTCTAATTACTTACAGTAGTTCTTTTTTAATATTATTATTTACTTGTATAATTTAGATGAGCAATACATATTTCTTTATGGCTTTGTAGAGCTCATCTCGTTCCTCATAAATAACAAACAAAATGAAGTTTGTTCTTATTTTGGTGCAAAGGAATCTACAGTAGTTTTCTAATCAGATAATTGTTTTTCTTTTAACGCTCACCTGTTATTTCAACAGCCTTACTTGAGTTTGCTTGTCTCAGAAATAGACCTTGCTTAATAAACAAAGACATGTTACAAACTTATTTAATAATAGGTAACAACTGCAATGTTGTATGAAGAGAGTGCCCCTCTCTTCCCCCTGCTATTGTTGAAATTATGCTCAATAAACTTTTACCTCTTCCCTCTCCACCAGTTAAGCATTCTATGTATGCTTCCCTGTACAAAATGCACCCCTTCAAATAGAACATTAAAGTTCACATACTTGTTTACTTCCTCAAACTCTTTGCTTTGTGTTTTTTTTTAACTTCCTAGGAACAAATTGAATACATATAATCAATAAATCTAGCAAGCTTATTTTGCAAACTCACTTTTTTTTATTATTTTTGCGCAAAACCTATCAGGATTAAGGGGGCCCAGCACAAAGAAAAAAAAAACGAACTAAAAAAAAAAAGCCTATTGGCCTGGGATCGAACCCGGTCTGAAGAACAAAACGGAAACCATACATACGGATTACCCAATCGGTATGGCAGCACAAGGCTTTTACGGAAGGCTGTAAAGAACCCGAAGGCGCCAAGCACCGATATTTCCGAGCGAATATGCTGTACAACACTCTTGCAAGGTTATTCCAACCCGCGCATTAATGGGGAGGACAATAACTAGGATCCCAGGCCTGTAATACGGTTACGCCACGCACAGCTCGCCGAGATTGTGGATGACAAAAAATAGAGGTCTATTTGGGCGTCTTGGGTCCCTTGGGGACTCGCCATGCGCACGGGCGAATCTCTTTTATTGTGTACATGACATCAAATTAGCGAAGAAAAAAGACGCTGTTTTGGTATCATGTGAAAATCATAAAATAAATAGAAATAAAGACGTAAGGTGGGAGAATATTGACATCTTCATATTAGAATATTGACAAAATCCGCAATTTTGTCTACGCTGACTAAGTAAAGCTGTATTTTACTTTAAAGGGGCAGCAGCATAGTACTGCGCATGTCTGGAGTCAGTGATTATTGTAGGCTTTTAAGTGTCAACAAACAGTTGAACTTTTTAAAAGCTGTGAATACCTTATTAAATAATATGCAATATTATATTGAAAACTATGTTAATTGACAGTTTGTGGTCATTTTTTTGTTTTGTTTAAAGTCTCCCACATGTACCAAAAGCTCATAAGTCAGTATTAGAATTTCACTGAAGTTCATTGTGTCAGGGCTCTAGAGCTATTGCAAATCTCTTAACCATGACACTCCCCTTTTAAAGGAAAGTAAAAAAAATCAAAATTGTTGGTGGGGGTCTCTGTTATGTTTGTTTTCTTTTTAGTTTTGTTCTATTATTATTATTATTTTCTTTTTTAGAGGGGGAGGGGAATTCAGCTAAAAATAGCCAAGGGTCAATTCAAGCAACTAGTACAAAATATGTTTTTTTGCAGTCCTTTATTCAATATATTCAAGGTTATCATGCAATTCTGTTCTTTGACTGCATATATATATATTTTTTTTCTTTCTTTACATTACAAGTTCTATATGTGTAAGTGGTGACCATAGCTATGATTACTATTATTTAGAATATTTTTTACCTACTAACAGAAAACAACTTGACTGCAAAACACTTACTGTAGGGCACTCGATATTAGGCATTACTTTCATGTGGATGTAAGGTTGAAATGTCAAAACCTTTATTAACCCGTGAACTACGCTTTAGCGTATTACACTTTGTGGCGATCTGATTCTATTGTACTTTTTTGTGTTTTACTAACTATTACCGTTTAACTATCACACTTTGTTTCACGGGTTAATGAAAACCACTCTAATTACTTACAGTAGTTCTTTTTTAATATTATTATTTACTTGTATAATTTAGATGAACAATACATATTTCTTTATGGCTTTGTAGAGCTCATCTCGTTCCTCATTAATAACAAACAAAATGAAGTTTGTTCTTATTTTGGTGCAAAGGAATCTACAGAAGTTTTCTAATCAGATAATTGTTTTTCTTTTAACACTCACCTGTTATTTCAACAGCCTTACTTGAGTTTGCTTGTCTCAGAAATAGACCTTGCTTAATAAACAAAGACATGTTACAAACTTATTTAATAATAGGTAACAACTGCAATATTGTATGAAGAGAGTGCCCCTCTCTTCCTCCTGCTATTGTTGAAATTATGCTCAATAAACTTTTACCTCTTCCCTCTCCACCAGTTAAGCATTCTATGTATGCTTCCCTGTACAAAATGCACCCCTTCAAATAGAACATTAAAGTTCACATACTTGTTTACTTCCTCAAACTCTTTGCTTTGTGTTTTTTGTTAACTTCCTAGGAACAAATTGAATACATATAATCAATAAATCTAGCAAGCTTATTTTGCAAACTCACTTTTTTTTTATTATTTTTGCGCAAAACCTATCAGGATTAAGGGGGTCCAGCACAAAGAAAAAAAAACGAACTAAAAAAAAGCCTATTGTCCTGGGATCGAACCCGGTCTGAAGAACAAAACGGAAACCATACATACGGATTACCCAATCGGTATGGCAGCACAAGGCTTTTACGGAAGGACCCGAAGGTCCCAAGCACCGATATTTCCGAGCGAATATGCTGTACAACACTCTTGCAAGGTTATTCCAACCCGCGCATTAATGGGGAGGACAATAACCAGGATCCCAGGCCTGTAATACGGTTACGCCACGCACAGCTCGCCGAGATTGTGGATGACAAAAAATAGATGTCTATTTGGGCGTCTTGGGTCCCTTGGGGACTCGCCATGCGCACGGGCGCATCTCTTTTATTGTGTACATGACATCAAATTAGCGAAGAAAAAAGACGCTGTTTTGGTATCATGTGAAAATCATAAAATAAATAGAAATAAAGACGTAAGGGGGGAGAATATTGACATCTTCATATTAGAATATTGACAAAATCCGCAATTTTGTCTACGCTGACCAAGTAAAGCTGTATTTTACTTTAAAGGGGCAGCAGCATAGTACTGCGCATGTCTGGAGTCAGTGATTGTTGTAGGCTTTTAAGTGTCAACAAACAGTTGAACTTTTTAAAAGCTGTGAATACCTTATTAAATAATATGCAATATTATATTGAAAACTATGTTAATTGACAGTTTGTGGTCATTTTTTTGTTTTGTTTAAAGTCTCCCACATGTACCAAAAGCTCATAAGTCAGTATTAGAATTTCACTGAAGTTCATTGTGTCAGGGCTCTAGAGCTATTGCAAATCTCTTAAACATGACACTCCCCTTTTAAAGGAAAGTAAAAAAAATCAAAATTGTTGGTGGGGGTCTCTGTTATGTTTGTTTTCTTTTTAGTTTTGTTCTATTATTATTATTATTTTCTTTTTTAGAGGGGGAGGGAAATTCAGCTAAAAAATAGCCAAGAGTCAATTCAAGCAACTAGTACAAAAGATGTTTTTTTGCAGTCCTTTATTCAATATATTCAAGGTTATCATGCAATTCTGTTCTTTGACTGCATATATATATATATATTTTTCTTTCTTTACATTACAAGTTCTATATGTGTAAGTGGTGACCATAGCTATGATTACTATTATTTATAATATTTTTTACCTACTAACAGAAAACAACTTGACTGCAAAACACTTACTGTAGGGCACTCGATATTAGGCATTACTTTCATGTGGATGTAAGGTTGAAATGTCAAAACCTTTATTAACCCGTGAACTACGCTTTAGCGTATTACACTTTGTGGCGATCTGATTCTATTGTACTTTTTTGTGTTTTACTAACTATTACCGTTTAACTATCACACTTTGTTTCACGGGTTAATGAAAACCACTCTAATTACTTACAGTAGTTCTTTTTTAATATTATTATTTACTTGTATAATTTAGATGAGCAATACATATTTCTTTATGGCTTTGTAGAGCTCATCTCGTTCCTCATAAATAACAAACAAAATGAAGTTTGTTCTTATTTTGGTGCAAAGGAATCTACAGTAGTTTTCTAATCAGATAATTGTTTTTCTTTTAACGCTCACCTGTTATTTCAACAGCCTTACTTGAGTTTGCTTGTCTCAGAAATAGACCTTGCTTAATAAACAAAGACATGTTACAAACTTATTTAATAATAGGTAACAACTGCAATGTTGTATGAAGAGAGTGCCCCTCTCTTCCCCCTGCTATTGTTGAAATTATGCTCAATAAACTTTTACCTCTTCCCTCTCCACCAGTTAAGCATTCTATGTATGCTTCCCTGTACAAAATGCACCCCTTCAAATAGAACATTAAAGTTCACATACTTGTTTACTTCCTCAAACTCTTTGCTTTGTGTTTTTTTTTAACTTCCTAGGAACAAATTGAATACATATAATCAATAAATCTAGCAAGCTTATTTTGCAAACTCACTTTTTTTTATTATTTTTGCGCAAAACCTATCAGGATTAAGGGGGCCCAGCACAAAGAAAAAAAAAACGAACTAAAAAAAAAAAGCCTATTGGCCTGGGATCGAACCCGGTCTGAAGAACAAAACGGAAACCATACATACGGATTACCCAATCGGTATGGCAGCACAAGGCTTTTACGGAAGGCTGTAAAGAACCCGAAGGCGCCAAGCACCGATATTTCCGAGCGAATATGCTGTACAACACTCTTGCAAGGTTATTCCAACCCGCGCATTAATGGGGAGGACAATAACTAGGATCCCAGGCCTGTAATACGGTTACGCCACGCACAGCTCGCCGAGATTGTGGATGACAAAAAATAGAGGTCTATTTGGGCGTCTTGGGTCCCTTGGGGACTCGCCATGCGCACGGGCGAATCTCTTTTATTGTGTACATGACATCAAATTAGCGAAGAAAAAAGACGCTGTTTTGGTATCATGTGAAAATCATAAAATAAATAGAAATAAAGACGTAAGGTGGGAGAATATTGACATCTTCATATTAGAATATTGACAAAATCCGCAATTTTGTCTACGCTGACTAAGTAAAGCTGTATTTTACTTTAAAGGGGCAGCAGCATAGTACTGCGCATGTCTGGAGTCAGTGATTATTGTAGGCTTTTAAGTGTCAACAAACAGTTGAACTTTTTAAAAGCTGTGAATACCTTATTAAATAATATGCAATATTATATTGAAAACTATGTTAATTGACAGTTTGTGGTCATTTTTTTTGTTTTGTTTAAAGTCTCCCACATGTACCAAAAGCTCATAAGTCAGTATTAGAATTTCATTGAAGTTCATTGTGTCAGGGCTCTAGAGCTATTGCAAACCTCTTAACCATGACACTCCCCTTTTAAAGGAAAGTAAAAAAAAAATCAAAATTGTTTGTGGGGGTCTCTGTTATGTTTGTTTTCTTTTTAGTTTTGTTCTATTATTATTATTATTTTCTTTTTTAGAGGGGGAGGGGAATTCAGCTAAAAATAGCCAAGGGTCAATTCAAGCAACTAGTACAAAAGATGTTTTTTTGCAGTCCTTTATTCAATATATTCAAGGTTATCATGCAATTCTGTTCTTTGACTGCATATATATATATATTTTTCTTTCTTTACATTACAAGTTCTATATGTGTAAGTGGTGACCATAGCTATGATTACTATTATTTAGAATATTTTTTTACCTACTAACAGAAAACAACTTGACTGCAAAACACTTACTGTAGGGCACTCGATATTAGGCATTACTTTTATGTGGATGTAAGGTTGAAATGTCAAAACCTTTATTAAGCCGTGAACTACGCTTTAGCGTATTACACTTTGTGGTGATCTGATTCTATTGTACTTTTTTGTGTTTTACTAACTATTACCGTTTAACTATCACACTTTGTTTCACGGGTTAATGAAAACCACTCTAATTACTTACAGTAATTCCTTTTTAATATTATTATTTACTTGTATAATTTAGATGAGCAATACATATTTCTTTATGGCTTTGTAGAGCTCATCTCGTTCCTCATTAATAACAAACAAAATGAAGTTTGTTCTTATTTTGGTGCAAAGGAATCTACAGTAGTTTTCTAATCAGATAATTGCTTTTCTTTTAACACTCACCTGTTATTTCAACAGCCTTACTTGAGTTTGCTTGTCTCAGAAATAGACCTTGCTTAATAAACAAAGACATGTTACAAACTTATTTAATAATAGGTAACAACTGCAATATTGTATGAAGAGAGTGCCCCTCTCTTCCCCCTTCTATTGTTGAAATTATGCTCAATAAACTTTTACCTCTTCCCTCTCCACCAGTTAAGCATTCTATGTATGCTTCCCTGTACAAAATGCACCCCTTCAAATAGAACATTAAAGTTCACATACTTGTTTACTTCCTCAAACTCTTTGCTTTGTGTTTTTTGTTAACTTCCTAGGAACAAATTGAATACATATAATCAATAAATCTAGCAAGCTTATTTTGCAAACTCACTTTTTTTTATTATTTTTGCGCAAAACCTATCAGGATTAAGGGGGTCCAGCACAAAGAAAATAAACGAACTAAAAAAAAAAGCCCATTGGCCTGGGATCGAACCCGGTCTGAAGAACAAAACGGAAACCATACATACGGATTACCCAATCGGTATGGCAGCACAAGGCTTTTACGGAAGGCTGTTAAGAACCCGAAGGCCCCAAGCACCGATATTTCTGAGCGAATATGCTGTACAACACTCTTGTAAGGTTATCCCAACCCGCGCATTAATGGGGTGGACAATAACCAGGATCCCAGGCCTGTAATACGGTTACGCCACGCACAGCTCGCCGAGATTGTGGATGACAAAAAATAGAGGTCTATTTGGGCGTCTTGGGTCCCTTGGGGACTCGCCATGCGCACGGGCGCATCTCTTTTATTGTGTACATGACATCAAATTAGCGAAGAAAAAAGACGCTGTTTTGGTATCATGTGAAAATCATAAAATAAATAGAAATAAAGACGTAAGGGGGGAGAATATTGACATCTTCATATTAGAATATTGACAAAATCCGCAATTTTGTCTACGCTGACTAAGTAAAGTGTATTTTACTTTAAAGGGGCAGCGGCATAGTACTGCGCATGTCTGGAGTCAGTGATTATTGTAGGCTTTTAAGTGTCAACAAACAGTTGAACTTTTTAAAAGCTGTGAATACCTTATTAAATAATATGCAATATTATATTGAAAACTATGTTAATTGACAGTTTGTGGTCATTTTTTTGTTTTGTTTAAAGTCTCCCACATGTACCAAAAGCTCATAAGTCAGTATTAGAATTTCACTGAAGTTCATTGTGTCAGGGCTCTAGAGCAATTGCAAATCTCTTAACCATGACACTCCCCCTTTAAAGGAAAGTAAAAAAAAATCAAATTTGTTGGTGGGGGTCTCTGTTGTGTTTGTTTTCTTTTTAGTTTTGTTCTATTATTATTATTATTTTCTTTTTTAGAGGGGGAGGGGAATTCAGCTAAAAATAGCCAAGGGTCAATTCAAGCAACTAGTACAAAAGATGTTTTTTTGCAGTCCTTTATTCAATATATTCAAGGTTATCATGCAATTCTGTTGTTTGACTGCATATATATATATTTTTTTTTTCTTTCTTTTCATTACAAGTTCTAAATGTGTAAGTGGTGACCATAGCTATGATTACTATTATTTAGAATATATTTTTACCTACTAACAGAAAACAACTTGACTGCAAAACACTTACTGTAGGGCACTCGATATTAGGCATTACTTTCATGTGGATGTAAGGTTGAAATGTCAAAACCTTCATTAACCCGTGAACTACGCTTTAACGTATTACACTTTGTGGTGATCTGATTCTATTGTACTTTTTTGTGTTTTACTAACTATTACCGTTTAACTATCACACTTTGTTTCACGGGTTAATGAAAACCACTCTAATTACTTACAGTAGTTCTTTTTTAATATTATTATTTACTTGTATAATTTAGATGAGCAATACATATTTCTTTATGGCTTTGTAGAGCTCATCTCGTTCCTCATAAATAACAAACAAAATGAAGTTTGTTCTTATTTTGGTGCAAAGGAATCTACAGTAGTTTTCTAATCAGATAATTGTTTTTCTTTTAACACTCACCTGTTATTTCAACAGCCTTACTTGAGTTTGCTTGTCTCAGAAATAGACCTTGCTTAATAAACAAAGACATGTTACAAACTTATTTAATAATAGGTAACAACTGCAATATTGTATGAAGAGAGTGCCCCTCTCTTCCCCCTGCTATTGTTGAAATTATGCTCAATAAACTTTTACCTCTTCCCTCTCCACCAGTTAAGCATTCTATGTATGCTTCCCTGTACAAAATGCACCCCTTCAAATAGAACATTAAAGTTCACATACTTGTTTACTTCCTCAAACTCTTTGCTTTGTGTTTTTTTTAACTTCCTAGGAACAAATTGAATACATATAATCAATAAATCTAGCAAGCTTATTTTGCAAACTCACTTTTTTTTTATTATTTTTGCGCAAAACCTATCAGGATTAAGGGGGTCCAGCACAAAGAAAAAAAAACGAACTAAAAAAAAAGCCTATTGTCCTGGGATCGAACCCGGTCTGAAGAACAAAACGGAAACCATACATACGGATTACCCAATCGGTATGGCAGCACAAGGCTTTTACGGAAGGACCCGAAGGCCCCAAGCACCGATATTTCCGAGCGAATATGCTGTACAACACTCTTGCAAGGTTATTCCAACCCGCGCATTAATGGGGAGGACAATAACCAGGATCCCAGGCCTGTAATACGGTTACGCCACGCACAGCTCGCCGAGATTGTGGATGACAAAAAATAGATGTCTATTTGGGCGTCTTGGGTCCCTTGGGGACTCGCCATGCGCACGGGCGCATCTCTTTTTTTGTGTACATGACATCAAATTAGCGAAGAAAAAAGACGCTGTTTTGGTATCATGTGAAAATCATAAAATAAATAGAAATAAAGACGTAAGGGAGGAGAATATTGACATCTTCATATTAGAATATTGACAAAATCCGCAATTTTGTCTACGCTGACTAAGTAAAGCTGTATTTTACTTTAAAGGGGCAGCAGCATAGTACTGCGCATGTCTGGAGTCAGTGATTATTGTAGGCTTTTAAGTGTCAACAAACAGTTGAACTTTTTAAAAGCTGTGAATACCTTATTAAATAATATGCAATATTATATTGAAAACTATGTTAATTGACAGTTTGTGGTCATTTTTTTGTTTTGTTTAAAGTCTCCCACATGTACCAAAAGCTCATAAGTCAGTATTAGAATTTCACTGAAGTTCATTGTGTCAGGGCTCTAGAGCTATTGCAAATCTCTTAACCATGACACTCCCCTTTTAAAGGAAAGTAAAAAAAATCAAAATTGTTGGTGGGGGTCTCTGTTATGTTTGTTTTCTTTTTAGTTTTGTTCTATTATTATTATTATTTTCTTTTTTAGAGGGGGAGGGGAATTCAGCTAAAAATAGCCAAGGGTCAATTCAAGCAACTAGTACAAAATATGTTTTTTTGCAGTCCTTTATTCAATATATTCAAGGTTATCATGCAATTCTGTTCTTTGACTGCATATATATATATTTTTTTTCTTTCTTTACATTACAAGTTCTATATGTGTAAGTGGTGACCATAGCTATGATTACTATTATTTAGAATATTTTTTACCTACTAACAGAAAACAACTTGACTGCAAAACACTTACTGTAGGGCACTCGATATTAGGCATTACTTTCATGTGGATGTAAGGTTGAAATGTCAAAACCTTTATTAACCCGTGAACTACGCTTTAGCGTATTACACTTTGTGGCGATCTGATTCTATTGTACTTTTTTGTGTTTTACTAACTATTACCGTTTAACTATCACACTTTGTTTCACGGGTTAATGAAAACCACTCTAATTACTTACAGTAGTTCTTTTTTAATATTATTATTTACTTGTATAATTTAGATGAACAATACATATTTCTTTATGGCTTTGTAGAGCTCATCTCGTTCCTCATAAATAACAAACAAAATGAAGTTTGTTCCTATTTTGGTGCAAAGGAATCTACAGTAGTTTTCTAATCAGATAATTGTTTTTCTTTTAACACTCACCTGTTATTTCAACAGCCTTACTTGAGTTTGCTTGTCTCAGAAATAGACCTTGCTTAATAAACAAAGACATGTTACAAACTTATTTAATAATAGGTAACAACTGCAATATTGTATGAAGAGAGTGCCCCTCTCTTCCCCCTGCTATTGTTGAAATTATGCTCAATAAACTTTTACCTCTTCCCTCTCCACCAGTTAAGCATTCTATGTATGCTTCCCTGTACAAAATGCACCCCTTCAAATAGAACATTAAAGTTCACATACTTGTTTACTTCCTCAAACTCTTTGCTTTGTGTTTTTTGTTAACTTCCTAGGAACAAATTGAATACATATAATCAGTAAATCTAGCAAGCTTATTTTGCAAACTCACTTTTTTTTATTATTTTTGCGCAAAACCTATCAGGATTAAGGGGGTCCAGCACAAAGAAAAAAAAACGAACTAAAAAAAAAAAGCCTATTGGCCTGGGATCGAACCCGGTCTGAAGAACAAAACGGAAACCATACATACGGATTACCCAATCGGTATGGCAGCACAAGGCTTTTACGGAAGGCTGTAAAGAACCCGAAGGCCCCAAGCACCGATATTTCCGAGCGAATATGCTGTACAACACCCTTGCAAGGTTATTCCAACCCGCGCATTAATGGGGAGGACAATAACCAGGATCCCAGGCCTGTAATACGGTTACGCCACGCACAGCTCGCCGAGATTGTGGATGACAAAAAATAGAGGTCTATTTGGGCGTCTTGGGTCCCTTGGGGACTCGCCATGCGCACGGGCGCATCTCTTTTATTGTGTACATGACATCAAATTAGCGAAGAAAAAAGACGCTGTTTTGGTATCATGTGAAAATCATAAAATAAATAGAAATAAAGACGTAAGGGAGGAGAATATTGACATCTTCATATTAGAATATTGACAAAATCCGCAATTTTGTCTACGCTGACTAAGTAAAGTGTATTTTACTTTAAAGGGGCAGCAGCATAGTACTGCGCATGTCTGGAGTCAGTGATTATTGTAGGCATTTAAGTGTCAACAAACAGTTGAACTTTTTAAAAGCTGTGAATACCTTATTAAATAATATGCAATATTAAATTGTAAACTATGTTAATTGACAGTTTGTGGTCATTTTTTTTGTTTTGTTTAAAGTCTCCCACATGTACCAAAAGCTCATAAGTCAGTATTAGAATTTCACTGAAGTTCATTGTGTCAGGGCTCTAATGCTATTGCAAATCTCTTAACCATGACACTCCCCCTTTAAAGGAAAGTAAAAAAAATCAAAATTGTTGGTGGGGGTCTCTGTTGTGTTTGTTTTCTTTTTAGTTTTGTTCTATTATTATTATTATTTTCTTTTTTAGAGGGGGAGGGGAATTCAGCTAAAAATAGCCAAGGGTCAATTCAAGCAACTAGTACAAAAGATGTTTTTTTTGCAGTCCTTTATTCAATATATTCAAGGTTATAATGCAATTCTGTTGTTTGACTGCATATATATATATATTTTTTTCTTTCTTTACATTACAAGTTCTATATGTGTAAGTGGTGACCATAGCTATGATTACTATTATTTAGAATATTTTTTTACCTACTAACAGAAAACAACTTGACTGCAAAACACTTACTGTAGGGCACTCGATATTAGGCATTACCTTCATGTGGATGTAAGGTTGAAATGTCAAAACCTTCATTAACCCGTGAACTACGCTTTAGCGTATTACACTTTGTGGTGATCTGATTCTATTGTACTTTTTTGTGTTTTACTAACTATTACCGTTTAACTATCACACTTTGTTTCACGGGTTAATGAAAACCACTCTAATTACTTACAGTAGTTCTTTTTTAATATTATTATTTACTTGTATAATTTAGATGAGCAATACATATTTCTTTATGGCTTTGTAGAGCTCATCTCGTTCCTCATAAATAACAAACAAAATGAAGTTTGTTCTTATTTTGGTGCAAAGGAATCTACAGTAGTTTTCTAATCAGATAATTGTTTTTCTTTTAACACTCACCTGTTATTTCAACAGCCTTACTTGAGTTTGCTTGTCTCAGAAATAGACCTTGCTTAATAAACAAAGACATGTTACAAACTTATTTAATAATAGGTAACAACTGCAATATTGTATGAAGAGAGTGCCCCTCTCTTCCCCCTGCTATTGTTGAAATTATGCTCAATAAACTTTTACCTCTTCCCTCGCCACCAGTTAAGCATTCTATGTATGCTTCCCTGTACAAAATGCACCCCTTCAAATAGAACATTAAAGTTCACATACTTGTTTACTTCCTCAAACTCTTTGCTTTGTGTTTTTTTTAACTTCCTAGGAACAAATTGAATACATATAATCAATAAATCTAGCAAGCTTATTTCGCAAACTCACTTTTTTTTATTATTTTTGCGCAAAACCTATCAGGATTAAGGGGGTCCAGCACAAAGAAAAAAAAAACGAACTAAAAAAAAAAGCCTATTGGCCTGGGATCAAACCCGGTCTGAAGAACAAAACGGAAACCATACATACGGATTACCCAATCGGTATGGCAGCACAAGGCTTTTACGGAAGGCTGTAAAGAACCCGAAGGCCCCAAGCACCGATATTTCCGAGCGAATATGCTCTTCAACACTCTTGCAAGGTTATTCCAACCCGCGCATTAATGGGGAGGACAATAACCAGGATCCCAGGCCTGTAATACGGTTACGCCACGCACAGCTCGCCGAGATTGTGGATGACAAAAAATAGAGGTCTATTTGGGCGTCTTGGGTCCCTTGGGGACTCGCCATGCGCACGGGCGCATCTCTTTTATTGTGTACATGACATCAAATTAGCGAAGAAAAAAGACGCTGTTTTGGTATCATGTGAAAATCATAAAATAAATAGAAATAAAGACGTAAGGGACGAGAATATTGACATCTTCATATTAGAATATTGACAAAATCCGCAATTTTGTCTACGCTGACTAAGTAAAGTGTATTTTACTTTAAAGGGGCAGCAGCATAGTACTGCGCATGTCTGGAGTCAGTGATTATTGTAGGCTTTTAAGTGTCAACAAACAGTTGAACTTTTTAAAAGCTGTGAATACCTTATTAAATAATATGCAATATTATATTGAAAACTATGTTAATTGACAGTTTGTGGTCATTTTTTTGTTTTGTTTAAAGTCTCCCACATGTACCAAAAGCTCATAAGTCAGTATTAGAATTTCACTGAAGTTCATTGTGTCAGGGCTCTAGAGTAATTGCAAATCTCTTAACCATGACACTCCGCCTTTAAAGGAAAGTAAAAAAAATCAAATATGTTGATGGGGGTCTTTGTTGTGTTTGTTTTCTTTTTAGTTTTGTTCTATTATTATTATTATTTTCTTTTTTAGAGGGGGAGGGGAATTCAGCTAAAAATAGCCAAGGGTCAATTCAAGCAACTAGTACAAAAGATGTTTTTTTGCAGTCCTTTATTCAATATATTCAAGGTTATCATGCAATTCTGTTCTTTGACTGCATATATATATATTTTTTTTCTTTCTTTACATTACAAGTTCTATATGTGTAAGTGGTGACCATAGCTATGATTACTATTATTTAGAATATTTTTTACCTACTAACAGAAAACAACTTGACTGCAAAACACTTACTGTAGGGCACTCGATATTAGGCATTACTTTCATGTGGATGTAAGGTTGAAATGTCAAAACCTTTATTAACCCGTGAACTACGCTTTAGCGTATTACACTTTGTGGCGATCTGATTCTATTGTACTTTTTTGTGTTTTACTAACTATTACCGTTTAACTATCACACTTTGTTTCACGGGTTAATGAAAACCACTCTAATTACTTACAGTAGTTCTTTTTTAATATTATTATTTACTTGTATAATTTAGATGAACAATACATATTTCTTTATGGCTTTGTAGAGCTCATCTCGTTCCTCATAAATAACAAACAAAATGAAGTTTGTTCTTATTTTGGTGCAAAGGAATCTACAGTAGTTTTCTAATCAGATAATTGTTTTTCTTTTAACACTCACCTGTTATTTCAACAGCCTTACTTGAGTTTGCTTGTCTCAGAAATAGACCTTGCTTAATAAACAAAGACATGTTACAAACTTATTTAATAATAGGTAACAACTGCAATATTGTATGAAGAGAGTGCCCCTCTCTTCCCCCTGCTATTGTTGAAATTATGCTCAATAAACTTTTACCTCTTCCCTCTCCACCAGTTAAGCATTCTATGTATGCTTCCCTGTACAAAATGCACCCCTTCAAATAGAACATTAAAGTTCACATACTTGTTTACTTCCTCAAACTCTTTGCTTTGTGTTTTTTGTTAACTTCCTAGGAACAAATTGAATACATATAATCAGTAAATCTAGCAAGCTTATTTTGCAAACTCACTTTTTTTTATTATTTTTGCGCAAAACCTATCAGGATTAAGGGGGTCCAGCACAAAGAAAAAAAAACGAACTAAAAAAAAAAAGCCTATTGGCCTGGGATCGAACCCGGTCTGAAGAACAAAACGGAAACCATACATACGGATTACCCAATCGGTATGGCAGCACAAGGCTTTTACGGAAGGCTGTAAAGAACCCGAAGGCCCCAAGCACCGATATTTCCGAGCGAATATGCTGTACAACACCCTTGCAAGGTTATTCCAACCCGCGCATTAATGGGGAGGACAATAACCAGGATCCCAGGCCTGTAATACGGTTACGCCACGCACAGCTCGCCGAGATTGTGGATGACAAAAAATAGAGGTCTATTTGGGCGTCTTGGGTCCCTTGGGGACTCGCCATGCGCACGGGCGCATCTCTTTTATTGTGTACATGACATCAAATTAGCGAAGAAAAAAGACGCTGTTTTGGTATCATGTGAAAATCATAAAATAAATAGAAATAAAGACGTAAGGGAGGAGAATATTGACATCTTCATATTAGAATATTGACAAAATCCGCAATTTTGTCTACGCTGACTAAGTAAAGTGTATTTTACTTTAAAGGGGCAGCAGCATAGTACTGCGCATGTCTGGAGTCAGTGATTATTGTAGGCATTTAAGTGTCAACAAACAGTTGAACTTTTTAAAAGCTGTGAATACCTTATTAAATAATATGCAATATTAAATTGTAAACTATGTTAATTGACAGTTTGTGGTCATTTTTTTTGTTTTGTTTAAAGTCTCCCACATGTACCAAAAGCTCATAAGTCAGTATTAGAATTTCACTGAAGTTCATTGTGTCAGGGCTCTAATGCTATTGCAAATCTCTTAACCATGACACTCCCCCTTTAAAGGAAAGTAAAAAAAATCAAAATTGTTGGTGGGGGTCTCTGTTGTGTTTGTTTTCTTTTTAGTTTTGTTCTATTATTATTATTATTTTCTTTTTTAGAGGGGGAGGGGAATTCAGCTAAAAATAGCCAAGGGTCAATTCAAGCAACTAGTACAAAAGATGTTTTTTTTGCAGTCCTTTATTCAATATATTCAAGGTTATCATGCAATTCTGTTGTTTGACTGCATATATATATATATTTTTTTCTTTCTTTACATTACAAGTTCTATATGTGTAAGTGGTGACCATAGCTATGATTACTATTATTTAGAATATTTTTTTACCTACTAACAGAAAACAACTTGACTGCAAAACACTTACTGTAGGGCACTCGATATTAGGCATTACCTTCATGTGGATGTAAGGTTGAAATGTCAAAACCTTCATTAACCCGTGAACTACGCTTTAGCGTATTACACTTTGTGGTGATCTGATTCTATTGTACTTTTTTGTGTTTTACTAACTATTACCGTTTAACTATCACACTTTGTTTCACGGGTTAATGAAAACCACTCTAATTACTTACAGTAGTTCTTTTTTAATATTATTATTTACTTGTATAATTTAGATGAGCAATACATATTTCTTTATGGCTTTGTAGAGCTCATCTCGTTCCTCATAAATAACAAACAAAATGAAGTTTGTTCTTATTTTGGTGCAAAGGAATCTACAGTAGTTTTCTAATCAGATAATTGTTTTTCTTTTAACACTCACCTGTTATTTCAACAGCCTTACTTGAGTTTGCTTGTCTCAGAAATAGACCTTGCTTAATAAACAAAGACATGTTACAAACTTATTTAATAATAGGTAACAACTGCAATATTGTATGAAGAGAGTGCCCCTCTCTTCCCCCTGCTATTGTTGAAATTATGCTCAATAAACTTTTACCTCTTCCCTCGCCACCAGTTAAGCATTCTATGTATGCTTCCCTGTACAAAATGCACCCCTTCAAATAGAACATTAAAGTTCACATACTTGTTTACTTCCTCAAACTCTTTGCTTTGTGTTTTTTTTAACTTCCTAGGAACAAATTGAATACATATAATCAATAAATCTAGCAAGCTTATTTCGCAAACTCACTTTTTTTTATTATTTTTGCGCAAAACCTATCAGGATTAAGGGGGTCCAGCACAAAGAAAAAAAAAACGAACTAAAAAAAAAAGCCTATTGGCCTGGGATCAAACCCGGTCTGAAGAACAAAACGGAAACCATACATACGGATTACCCAATCGGTATGGCAGCACAAGGCTTTTACGGAAGGCTGTAAAGAACCCGAAGGCCCCAAGCACCGATATTTCCGAGCGAATATGCTCTTCAACACTCTTGCAAGGTTATTCCAACCCGCGCATTAATGGGGAGGACAATAACCAGGATCCCAGGCCTGTAATACGGTTACGCCACGCACAGCTCGCCGAGATTGTGGATGACAAAAAATAGAGGTCTATTTGGGCGTCTTGGGTCCCTTGGGGACTCGCCATGCGCACGGGCGCATCTCTTTTATTGTGTACATGACATCAAATTAGCGAAGAAAAAAGACGCTGTTTTGGTATCATGTGAAAATCATAAAATAAATAGAAATAAAGACGTAAGGGACGAGAATATTGACATCTTCATATTAGAATATTGACAAAATCCGCAATTTTGTCTACGCTGACTAAGTAAAGTGTATTTTACTTTAAAGGGGCAGCAGCATAGTACTGCGCATGTCTGGAGTCAGTGATTATTGTAGGCTTTTAAGTGTCAACAAACAGTTGAACTTTTTAAAAGCTGTGAATACCTTATTAAATAATATGCAATATTATATTGAAAACTATGTTAATTGACAGTTTGTGGTCATTTTTTTGTTTTGTTTAAAGTCTCCCACATGTACCAAAAGCTCATAAGTCAGTATTAGAATTTCACTGAAGTTCATTGTGTCAGGGCTCTAGAGTAATTGCAAATCTCTTAACCATGACACTCCGCCTTTAAAGGAAAGTAAAAAAAATCAAATATGTTGATGGGGGTCTTTGTTGTGTTTGTTTTCTTTTTAGTTTTGTTCTATTATTATTATTATTTTCTTTTTTAGAGGGGGAGGGGAATTCAGCTAAAAATAGCCAAGGGTCAATTCAAGCAACTAGTACAAAAGATGTTTTTTTGCAGTCCTTTATTCAATATATTCAAGGTTATCATGCAATTCTGTTGTTTGACTGCATATATATATATATTTTTTCTTTCTTTTCATTACAAGTTCTAAATGTGTAAGTGGTGACCATAGCTATGATTACTATTATTTAGAATATTTTTTTACCTACTAACAGAAAACAACTTGACTGCAAAACACTTACTGTAGGGCACTCGATATTAGGCATTACCTTCATGTGGATGTAAGGTTGAAATGTCAAAACCTTTATTAACCCGTGAACTACGCTTTAGCGTATTACACTTTGTGGTGATCTGATTCTATTGTACTTTTTTGTGTTTTACTAACTATTACCGTTTAACTATCACACTTTGTTTCACGGGTTAATGAAAACCACTCTAATTACTTACAGTAGTTCTTTTTTAATATTATTATTTACTTGTATAATTTAGATGAGCAATACATATTTCTTTATGGCTTTGTAGAGCTCATCTCGTTCCTCATAAATAACAAACAAAATGAAGTTTGTTCTTATTTTGGTGCAAAGGAATCTACAGTAGTTTTCTAATCAGATAATTGTTTTTCTTTTAACACTCACCTGTTATTTCAACAGCCTTACTTGAGTTTGCTTGTCTCAGAAATAGACCTTGCTTAATAAACAAAGACATGTTACAAACTTATTTAATAATAGGTAACAACTGCAATATTGTATGAAGAGAGTGCCCCTCTCTTCCCCCTGCTATTGTTGAAATTATGCTCAATAAACTTTTACCTCTTCCCTCGCCACCAGTTAAGCATTCTATGTATGCTTCCCTGTACAAAATGCACCCCTTCAAATAGAACATTAAAGTTCACATACTTGTTTACTTCCTCAAACTCTTTGCTTTGTGTTTTTTTTAACTTCCTAGGAACAAATTGAATACATATAATCAATAAATCTAGCAAGCTTATTTTGCAAACTCACTTTTTTTTATTATTTTTGCGCAAAACCTATCAGGATTAAGGGGGTCCAGCACAAAGAAAAAAAAAAACGAACTAAAAAAAAAAGCCTATTGGCCTGGGATCGAACCCGGTCTGAAGAACAAAACGGAAACCATACATACGGATTACCCAATCGGTATGGCAGCACAAGGCTTTTACGGAAGGCTGTAAAGAACCCGAAGGCCCCAAGCACCGATATTTCCGAGCGAATATGCTCTTCAACACTCTTGCAAGGTTATTCCAACCCGCGCATTAATGGGGAGGACAATAACCAGGATCCCAGGCCTGTAATACGGTTACGCCACGCACAGCTCGCCGAGATTGTGGATGACAAAAAATAGAGGTCTATTTGGGCGTCTTGGGTCCCTTGGGGACTCGCCATGCGCACGGGCGCATCTCTTTTATTGTGTACATGACATCAAATTAGCGAAGAAAAAAGACGCTGTTTTGGTATCATGTGAAAATCATAAAATAAATAGAAATAAAGACGTAAGGGACGAGAATATTGACATCTTCATATTAGAATATTGACAAAATCCGCAATTTTGTCTACGCTGACTAAGTAAAGTGTATTTTACTTTAAAGGGGCAGCAGCATAGTACTGCGCATGTCTGGAGTCAGTGATTATTGTAGGCTTTTAAGTGTCAACAAACAGTTGAACTTTTTAAAAGCTGTGAATACCTTATTAAATAATATGCAATATTATATTGAAAACTATGTTAATTGACAGTTTGTGGTCATTTTTTTGTTTTGTTTAAAGTCTCCCACATGTACCAAAAGCTCATAAGTCAGTATTAGAATTTCACTGAAGTTCATTGTGTCAGGGCTCTAGAGTAATTGCAAATCTCTTAACCATGACACTCCGCCTTTAAAGGAAAGTAAAAAAAATCAAATATGTTGGTGGGGGTCTTTGTTGTGTTTGTTTTCTTTTTAGTTTTGTTCTATTATTATTATTATTTTCTTTTTTAGAGGGGGAGGGGAATTCAGCTAAAAATAGCCAAGGGTCAATTCAAGCAACTAGTACAAAAGATGTTTTTTTGCAGTCCTTTATTCAATATATTCAAGGTTATCATGCAATTCTGTTGTTTGACTGCATATATATATATATTTTTTCTTTCTTTTCATTACAAGTTCTAAATGTGTAAGTGGTGACCATAGCTATGATTACTATTATTTAGAATATTTTTTTACCTACTAACAGAAAACAACTTGACTGCAAAACACTTACTGTAGGGCACTCGATATTAGGCATTACCTTCATGTGGATGTAAGGTTGAAATGTCAAAACCTTTATTAACCCGTGAACTACGCTTTAGCGTATTACACTTTGTGGTGATCTGATTCTATTGTACTTTTTTGTGTTTTACTAACTATTACCGTTTAACTATCACACTTTGTTTCACGGGTTAATGAAAACCACTCTAATTACTTACAGTAGTTCTTTTTTAATATTATTATTTACTTGTATAATTTAGATGAGCAATACATATTTCTTTATGGCTTTGTAGAGCTCATCTCGTTCCTCATAAATAACAAACAAAATGAAGTTTGTTCTTATTTTGGTGCAAAGGAATCTACAGTAGTTTTCTAATCAGATAATTGTTTTTCTTTTAACGCTCACCTGTTATTTCAACAGCCTTACTTGAGTTTGCTTGTCTCAGAAATAGACCTTGCTTAATAAACAAAGACATGTTACAAACTTATTTAATAATAGGTAACAACTGCAATGTTGTATGAAGAGAGTGCCCCTCTCTTCCCCCTGCTATTGTTGAAATTATGCTCAATAAACTTTTACCTCTTCCCTCTCCACCAGTTAAGCATTCTATGTATGCTTCCCTGTACAAAATGCACCCCTTCAAATAGAACATTAAAGTTCACATACTTGTTTACTTCCTCAAACTCTTTGCTTTGTGTTTTTTTTAACTTCCTAGGAACAAATTGAATACATATAATCAATAAATCTAGCAAGCTTATTTTGCAAACTCACTTTTTTTTATTATTTTTGCGCAAAACCTATCAGGATTAAGGGGGTCCAGCACAAAGAAAAAAAAAACGAACTAAAAAAAAAAGCCTATTGGCCTGGGATCGAACCCGGTCTGAAGAACAAAACGGAAACCATACATACGGATTACCCAATCGGTATGGCAGCACAAGGCTTTTACGGAAGGCTGTAAAGAACCCGAAGGCCCCAAGCACCGATATTTCCGAGCGAATATGCTCTTCAACACTCTTGCAAGGTTATTCCAACCCGCGCATTAATGGGGAGGACAATAACCAGGATCCCAGGCCTGTAATACGGTTACGCCACGCACAGCTCGCCGAGATTGTGGATGACAAAAAATAGAGGTCTATTTGGGCGTCTTGTGTCCCTTGGGGACTCGCCATGCGCACGGGCGCATCTCTTTTATTGTGTACATGACATCAAATTAGCGAAGAAAAAAGACGCTGTTTTGGTATCATGTGAAAATCATAAAATAAATAGAAATAAAGACGTAAGGGACGAGAATATTGACATCTTCATATTAGAATATTGACAAAATCCGCAATTTTGTCTACGCTGACTAAGTAAAGTGTATTTTACTTTAAAGGGGCAGCAGCATAGTACTGCGCATGTCTGGAGTCAGTGATTATTGTAGGCTTTTAAGTGTCAACAAACAGTTGAACTTTTTAAAAGCTGTGAATACCTTATTAAATAATATGCAATATTATATTGAAAACTATGTTAATTGACAGTTTGTGGTCATTTTTTTGTTTTGTTTAAAGTCTCCCACATGTACCAAAAGCTCATAAGTCAGTATTAGAATTTCACTGAAGTTCATTGTGTCAGGGCTCTAGAGCTATTGCAAATCTCTTAACCATGACACTCCCCTTTTAAAGGAAAGTAAAAAAAAATCAAAATTGTTGGTGGGGGTCTCTGTTATGTTTGTTTTCTTTTTAGTTTTGTTCTATTATCATTATTATTTTCTTTTTAAGAGGGGGAGGGGAATTCAGCTAAAAATAGCCAAGGGTCAATTCAAGCAACTAGTACAAAAGATGTTTTTTTGCAGTCCATTATTCAATATATTCAAGGTTATCATGCAATTCTGTTGTTTGACTGCATATATATATATATATATTTTTTTCTTTCTTTACATTACAAGTTCTATATGTGTAAGTGGTGACCATAGCTATGATTACTATTATTTAGAATATTTTTTTACCTACTAACAGAAAACAACTTGACTGCAAAACACTTACTGTAGGGCACTCGATATTAGGCATTACCTTCATGTGGATGTAAGGTTAAAATGTCAAAACCTTCATTAACCCGTGAACTACGCTTTAGCGTATTACACTTTGTGGTGATCTGATTCTATTGTACTTTTTTGTGTTTTACTAACTATTACCGTTTAACTATCACACTTTGTTTCACGGGTTAATGAAAACCACTCTAATTACTTACAGTAGTTCTTTTTTAATATTATTATTTACTTGTATAATTTAGATGAGCAATACATATTTCTTTATGGCTTTGTAGAGCTCATCTCGTTCCTCATAAATAACAAACAAAATGAAGTTTGTTCTTATTTTGGTGCAAAGGAATCTACAGTAGTTTTCTAATCAGATAATTGTTTTTCTTTTAACACTCACCTGTTATTTCAATATCCTTACTTGAGTTTGCTTGTCTCAGAAATAGACCTTGCTTAATAAACAAAGACATGTTACAAACGTATTTAATAATAGGTAACAACTGCAATATTGTATGAAGAGAGTGCCCCTCTCTTCCCCCTGCTATTGTTGAAATTATGCTCAATAAACTTTTACCTCTTCCCTCTCCACCAGTTAAGCATTCTATGTATGCTTCCCTGTACAAAATGCACCCCTTCAAATAGAACATTAAAGTTCACATACTTGTTTACTTCCTCAAACTCTTTGCTTTGTGTTTTTTTTAACTTCCTAGGAACAAATTGAATACATATAATCAGTAAATCTAGCAAGCTTATTTTGCAAACTCACTTTTTTTTATTATTTTTGCGCAAAACCTATCAGGATTAAGGGGGTCCAGCACAAAGAAAAAAAAACGAACTAAAAAAAAAAGCCTATTGGCCTGGGATCGAACCCGGTCTGAAGAACAAAACGGAAACCATACATACGGATTACCCAATCGGTATGGCAGCACAAGGCTTTTACGGAAGGCTGTAAAGAACCCGAAGGCCCCAAGCACCGATATTTCCGAGCGAATATGCTGTACAACACTCTTGCAAGGTTATTCCAACCCGCGCATTAATGGGGAGGACAATAACCAGGATCCCAGGCCTGTAATACGGTTACGCCACGCACAGCTCGCCGAGATTGTGGATGACAAAAAATAGAGGTCTATTTGGGCGTCTTGGGTCCCTTGGGGACTCGCCATGCGCACGGGCGCATCTCTTTTATTGTGTACATGACATCAAATTAGCGAAGAAAAAAGACGCTGTTTTGGTATCATGTGAAAATCATAAAATAAATAGAAATAAAGACGTAAGGGACGAGAATATTGACATCTTCATATTAGAATATTGACAAAATCCGCAATTTTGTCTACGCTGACTAAGTAAAGTGTATTTTACTTTAAAGGGGCAGCAGCATAGTACTGCGCATGTCTGGAGTCAGTGATTATTGTAGGCTTTTAAGTGTCAACAAACAGTTGAACTTTTTAAAAGCTGTGAATACCTTATTAAATAATATGCAATATTATATTGTAAACTATGTTAATTGACAGTTTGTGGTCATTTTTTTTGTTTTGTTTAAAGTCTCCCACATGTACCAAAAGCTCATAAGTCAGTATTAGAATTTCACTGAAGTTCATTGTGTCAGGGCTCTAATGCTATTGCAAATCTCTTAACCATGACACTCCCCCTTTAAAGGAAAGTAAAAAAAAATCAAAATTGTTGGTGGGGGTCTCTGTTGTGTTTGTTTTCTTTTTAGTTTTGTTCTATTATTATTATTATTTTCTTTTTTAGAGGGGGAGGGGAATTCAGCTAAAAATAGCCAAGGGTCAATTCAAGCAACTAGTACAAAAGATGTTTTTTTGCAGTCCTTTATTCAATATATTCAAGGTTATCATGCAATTCTGTTGTTTGACTGCATATATATATATATATATATATTTTTCTTTCTTTACATTACAAGTTCTATATGTGTAAGTGGTGACCATAGCTATGATTACTATTATTTAGAATATTTTTTTACCTACTAACAGAAAACAACTTGACTGCAAAACACTTACTGTAGGGCACTCGATATTAGGCATTACCTTCATGTGGATGTAAGGTTGAAATGTCAAAACCTTCATTAACCCGTGAACTACGCTTTAGCGTATTACACTTTGTGGTGATCTGATTCTATTGTACTTTTTTGTGTTTTACTAACTATTACCGTTTAACTATCACACTTTGTTTCACGGGTTAATGAAAACCACTCTAATTACTTACAGTAGTTCTTTTTTAATATAATTATTTACTTGTATAATTTAGATGAGCAATACATATTTCTTTATGGCTTTGTAGAGCTCATCTCGTTCCTCATAAATAACAAACAAAATGAAGTTTGTTCTTATTTTGGTGCAAAGGAATCTACAGTAGTTTTCTAATCAGATAATTGTTTTTCTTTTAACACTCACCTGTTATTTCAACAGCCTTACTTGAGTTTGCTTGTCTCAGAAATAGACCTTGCTTAATAAACAAAGACATGTTACAAACTTATTTAATAATAGGTAACAACTGCAATATTGTATGAAGAGAGTGCCCCTCTCTTCCCCCTGCTATTGTTGAAATTATGCTCAATAAACTTTTACCTCTTCCCTCTCCACCAGTTAAGCATTCTATGTATGCTTCCCTGTACAAAATGCACCCCTTCAAATAGAACATTAAAGTTCACATACTTGTTTACTTCCTCAAACTCTTTGCTTTGTGTTTTTTTTAACTTCCTAGGAACAAATTGAATACATATAATCAATAAATCTAGCAAGCTTATTTCGCAAACTCACTTTTTTTTATTATTTTTGCGCAAAACCTATCAGGATTAAGGGGGTCCAGCACAAAGAAAAAAAAAACGAACTAAAAAAAAAAGCCTATTGGCCTGGGATCAAACCCGGTCTGAAGAACAAAACGGAAACCATACATACGGATTACCCAATCGGTATGGCAGCACAAGGCTTTTACGGAAGGCTGTAAAGAACCCGAAGGCCCCAAGCACCGATATTTCCGAGCGAATATGCTGTACAACACTCTTGCAAGGTTATTCCAACCCGCGCATTAATGGGGAGGACAATAACCAGGATCCCAGGCCTGTAATACGGTTACGCCACGCACAGCTCGCCGAGATTGTGGATGACAAAAAATAGAGGTCTATTTGGGCGTCTTGGGTCCCTTGGGGACTCGCCATGCGCACGGGCGCATCTCTTTTATTGTGTACATGACATCAAATTAGCGAAGAAAAAAGACGCTGTTTTGGTATCATGTGAAAATCATAAAATAAATAGAAATAAAGACGTAAGGGGGGAGAATATTGACATCTTCATATTAGAATATTGACAAAATCCGCAATTTTGTCTGCGCTGACTAAGTAAAGTGTATTTTACTTTAAAGGGGCAGCAGCATAGTACTGCGCATGTCTGGAGTCAGTAATTATTGTAGGCTTTTAAGTGTCAACAAACAGTTGAACTTTTTAAAAGCTGTGAATACCTTATTAAATAATATGCAATATTATATTGAAAACTATGTTAATTGACAGTTTGTGGTCATTTTTTTGTTTTGTTTAAAGTCTCCCACATGTACCAAAAGCTCATAAGTCAGTATTAGAATTTCACTGAAGTTCATTGTGTCAGGGCTCTAGAGCAATTGCAAATCTCTTAACCATGACACTCCGCCTTTAAAGGAAAGTAAAAAAAATCAAATATGTTGGTGGGGGTCTTTGTTGTGTTTGTTTTCTTTTTAGTTTTGTTCTATTATTATTATTATTTTCTTTTTTAGAGGGGGAGGGGAATTCAGCTAAAAATAGCCAAGGGTCAATTCAAGCAACTAGTACAAAAGATGTTTTTTTGCAGTCCTTTATTCAATATATTCAAGGTTATCATGCAATTCTGTTGTTTGACTGCATATATATATATATTTTTTCTTTCTTTTCATTACAAGTTCTAAATGTGTAAGTGGTGACCATAGCTATGATTACTATTATTTAGAATATTTTTTTACCTACTAACAGAAAACAACTTGACTGCAAAACACTTACTGTAGGGCACTCGATATTAGGCATTACCTTCATGTGGATGTAAGGTTGAAATGTCAAAACCTTTATTAACCCGTGAACTACGCTTTAGCGTATTACACTTTGTGGTGATCTGATTCTATTGTACTTTTTTGTGTTTTACTAACTATTACCGTTTAACTATCACACTTTGTTTCACGGGTTAATGAAAACCACTCTAATTACTTACAGTAGTTCTTTTTTAATATTATTATTTACTTGTATAATTTAGATGAGCAATACATATTTCTTTATGGCTTTGTAGAGCTCATCTCGTTCCTCATAAATAACAAACAAAATGAAGTTTGTTCTTATTTTGGTGCAATGGAATCTACAGTAGTTTTCTAATCAGATAATTGTTTTTCTTTTAACGCTCACCTGTTATTTCAACAGCCTTACTTGAGTTTGCTTGTCTCAGAAATAGACCTTGCTTAATAAACAAAGACATGTTACAAACTTATTTAATAATAGGTAACAACTGCAATGTTGTATGAAGAGAGTGCCCCTCTCTTCCCCCTGCTATTGTTGAAATTATGCTCAATAAACTTTTACCTCTTCCCTCTCCACCAGTTAAGCATTCTATGTATGCTTCCCTGTACAAAATGCACCCTTCAAATAGAACATTAAAGTTCACATACTTGTTTACTTCCTCAAACTCTTTGCTTTGTGTTTTTTTTAACTTCCTAGGAACAAATTGAATACATATAATCAATAAATCTAGCAAGCTTATTTTGCAAACTCACTTTTTTTTATTATTTTTGCGCAAAACCTATCAGGATTAAGGGGGTCCAGCACAAAGAAAAAAAAAACGAACTAAAAAAAAAAGCCTATTGGCCTGGGATCGAACCCGGTCTGAAGAACAAAACGGAAACCATACATACGGATTACCCAATCGGTATGGCAGCACAAGGCTTTTACGGAAGGCTGTAAAGAACCCGAAGGCCCCAAGCACCGATATTTCCGAGCGAATATGCTCTTCAACACTCTTGCAAGGTTATTCCAACCCGCGCATTAATGGGGAGGACAATAACCAGGATCCCAGGCCTGTAATACGGTTACGCCACGCACAGCTCGCCGAGATTGTGGATGACAAAAAATAGAGGTCTATTTGGGCGTCTTGGGTCCCTTGGGGACTCGCCATGCGCACGGGCGCATCTCTTTTATTGTGTACATGACATCAAATTAGCGAAGAAAAAAGACGCTGTTTTGGTATCATGTGAAAATCATAAAATAAATAGAAATAAAGACGTAAGGGACGAGAATATTGACATCTTCATATTAGAATATTGACAAAATCCGCAATTTTGTCTACGCTGACTAAGTAAAGTGTATTTTACTTTAAAGGGGCAGCAGCATAGTACTGCGCATGTCTGGAGTCAGTGATTATTGTAGGCTTTTAAGTGTCAACAAACAGTTGAACTTTTTAAAAGCTGTGAATACCTTATTAAATAATATGCAATATTATATTGAAAACTATGTTAATTGACAGTTTGTGGTCATTTTTTTGTTTTGTTTAAAGTCTCCCACATGTACCAAAAGCTCATAAGTCAGTATTAGAATTTCACTGAAGTTCATTGTGTCAGGGCTCTAGAGCTATTGCAAATCTCTTAACCATGACACTCCCCTTTTAAAGGAAAGTAAAAAAAAATCAAAATTGTTGGTGGGGGTCTCTGTTATGTTTGTTTTCTTTTTAGTTTTGTTCTATTATCATTATTATTTTCTTTTTAAGAGGGGGAGGGGAATTCAGCTAAAAATAGCCAAGGGTCAATTCAAGCAACTAGTACAAAAGATGTTTTTTTGCAGTCCATTATTCAATATATTCAAGGTTATCATGCAATTCTGTTGTTTGACTGCATATATATATATATATTTTTTTTTCTTTCTTTACATTACAAGTTCTATATGTGTAAGTGGTGACCATAGCTATGATTACTATTATTTAGAATATTTTTTTACCTACTAACAGAAAACAACTTGACTGCAAAACACTTACTGTAGGGCACTCGATATTAGGCATTACCTTCATGTGGATGTAAGGTTGAAATGTCAAAACTTTCATTAACCCGTGAACTACGCTTTAGCGTATTACACTTTGTGGTGATCTGATTCTATTGTACTTTTTTGTGTTTTACTAACTATTACCGTTTAACTATCACACTCTGTTTCACGGGTTAATGAAAACCACTCTAATTACTTACAGTAGTTCTTTTTTAATATTATTATTTACTTGTATAATTTAGATGAGCAATACATATTTCTTTATGGCTTTGTAGAGCTCATCTCGTTCCTCATAAATAACAAACAAAATGAAGTTTGTTCTTATTTTGGTGCAAAGGAATCTACAGTAGTTTTCTAATCAGATAATTGTTTTTCTTTTAACACTCACCTGTTATTTCAATATCCTTACTTGAGTTTGCTTGTCTCAGAAATAGACCTTGCTTAATAAACAAAGACATGTTACAAACTTATTTAATAATAGGTAACAACTGCAATATTGTATGAAGAGAGTGCCCCTCTCTTCCCCCTGCTATTGTTGAAATTATGCTCAATAAACTTTTACCTCTTCCCTCTCCACCAGTTAAGCATTCTATGTATGCTTCCCTGTACAAAATGCACCCCTTCAAATAGAACATTAAAGTTCACATACTTGTTTACTTCCTCAAACTCTTTGCTTTGTGTTTTTTTTAACTTCCTAGGAACAAATTGAATACATATAATCAGTAAATCTAGCAAGCTTATTTTGCAAACTCACTTTTTTTTATTATTTTTGCGCAAAACCTATCAGGATTAAGGGGGTCCAGCACAAAGAAAAAAAAAACGAACTAAAAAAAAAGCCTATTGGCCTGGGATCGAACCCGGTCTGAAGAACAAAACGGAAACCATACATACGGATTACCCAATCGGTATGGCAGCACAAGGCTTTTACGGAAGGCTGTAAAGAACCCGAAGGCCCCAAGCACCGATATTTCCGAGCGAATATGCTGTACAACACTCTTGCAAGGTTATTCCAACCCGCGGATTAATGGGGAG
The DNA here is from genome assembly GCF_932526225.1 of Nematostella vectensis. Classification (NCBI taxonomy): domain Eukaryota; kingdom Metazoa; phylum Cnidaria; class Anthozoa; order Actiniaria; family Edwardsiidae; genus Nematostella; species Nematostella vectensis. The sequence continues at coordinate 510,033 of NC_064044.1, read as the reverse complement.
GACAATAACCAGGATCCCAGGTCTGTAATACGGTTACGCCACGCACAGCTCGCCGAGATTGTGGATGACAAAAAATAGAGGTCTATTTGGGCGTCTTGGGTCCCTTTGGGACTCGCCATGCGCACGGGCGCATCTCTTTTATTGTGTACATGACATCAAATTAGCGAAGAAAAAAGACGCTGTTTTGGTATCATGTGAAAATCATAAAATAAATAGAAATAAAGACGTAAGGGAGGAGAATATTGACATCTTCATATTAGAATATTGACAAAATCCGCAATTTTGTCTACGCTGACTAAGTAAAGTGTATTTTACTTTAAAGGGGCAGCAGCATAGTACTGCGCATGTCTGGAGTCAGTGATTATTGTAGGCTTTTAAGTGTCAACAAACAGTTGAACTTTTTAAAAGCTGTGAATACCTTATTAAATAATATGCAATATTATATTGTAAACTATGTTAATTGACAGTTTGTGGTCATTTTTTTTGTTTTGTTTAAAGTCTCCCACATGTACCAAAAGCTCATAAGTCAGTATTAGAATTTCACTGAAGTTCATTGTGTCAGGGCTCTAATGCTATTGCAAATCTCTTAACCATGACACTCCCCCTTTAAAGGAAAGTAAAAAAAAATCAAAATTGTTGGTGGGGGTCTCTGTTGTGTTTGTTTTCTTTTTAGTTTTGTTCTATTATTATTATTATTTTCTTTTTTAGAGGGGGAGGGGAATTCAGCTAAAAATAGCCAAGGGTCAATTCAAGCAACTAGTACAAAAGATGTTTTTTTGCAGTCCTTTATTCAATATATTCAAGGTTATCATGCAATTCTGTTGTTTGACTGCATATATATATATATATATATATTTTTCTTTCTTTACATTACAAGTTCTATATGTGTAAGTGGTGACCATAGCTATGATTACTATTATTTAGAATATTTTTTTACCTACTAACAGAAAACAACTTGACTGCAAAACACTTACTGTAGGGCACTCGATATTAGGCATTACCTTCATGTGGATGTAAGGTTGAAATGTCAAAACCTTCATTAACCCGTGAACTACGCTTTAGCGTATTACACTTTGTGGTGATCTGATTCTATTGTACTTTTTTGTGTTTTACTAACTATTACCGTTTAACTATCACACTTTGTTTCACGGGTTAATGAAAACCACTCTAATTACTTACAGTAGTTCTTTTTTAATATAATTATTTACTTGTATAATTTAGATGAGCAATACATATTTCTTTATGGCTTTGTAGAGCTCATCTCGTTCCTCATAAATAACAAACAAAATGAAGTTTGTTCTTATTTTGGTGCAAAGGAATCTACAGTAGTTTTCTAATCAGATAATTGTTTTTCTTTTAACACTCACCTGTTATTTCAACAGCCTTACTTGAGTTTGCTTGTCTCAGAAATAGACCTTGCTTAATAAACAAAGACATGTTACAAACTTATTTAATAATAGGTAACAACTGCAATATTGTATGAAGAGAGTGCCCCTCTCTTCCCCCTGCTATTGTTGAAATTATGCTCAATAAACTTTTACCTCTTCCCTCTCCACCAGTTAAGCATTCTATGTATGCTTCCCTGTACAAAATGCACCCCTTCAAATAGAACATTAAAGTTCACATACTTGTTTACTTCCTCAAACTCTTTGCTTTGTGTTTTTTTTAACTTCCTAGGAACAAATTGAATACATATAATCAATAAATCTAGCAAGCTTATTTCGCAAACTCACTTTTTTTTATTATTTTTGCGCAAAACCTATCAGGATTAAGGGGGTCCAGCACAAAGAAAAAAAAAACGAACTAAAAAAAAAAGCCTATTGGCCTGGGATCAAACCCGGTCTGAAGAACAAAACGGAAACCATACATACGGATTACCCAATCGGTATGGCAGCACAAGGCTTTTACGGAAGGCTGTAAAGAACCCGAAGGCCCCAAGCACCGATATTTCCGAGCGAATATGCTCTTCAACACTCTTGCAAGGTTATTCCAACCCGCGCATTAATGGGGAGGACAATAACCAGGATCCCAGGCCTGTAATACGGTTACGCCACGCACAGCTCGCCGAGATTGTGGATGACAAAAAATAGAGGTCTATTTGGGCGTCTTGGGTCCCTTGGGGACTCGCCATGCGCACGGGCGCATCTCTTTTATTGTGTACATGACATCAAATTAGCGAAGAAAAAAGACGCTGTTTTGGTATCATGTGAAAATCATAAAATAAATAGAAATAAAGACGTAAGGGGGGAGAATATTGACATCTTCATATTAGAATATTGACAAAATCCGCAATTTTGTCTGCGCTGACTAAGTAAAGTGTATTTTACTTTAAAGGGGCAGCAGCATAGTACTGCGCATGTCTGGAGTCAGTAATTATTGTAGGCTTTTAAGTGTCAACAAACAGTTGAACTTTTTAAAAGCTGTGAATACCTTATTAAATAATATGCAATATTATATTGAAAACTATGTTAATTGACAGTTTGTGGTCATTTTTTTGTTTTGTTTAAAGTCTCCCACATGTACCAAAAGCTCATAAGTCAGTATTAGAATTTCACTGAAGTTCATTGTGTCAGGGCTCTAGAGCAATTGCAAATCTCTTAACCATGACACTCCGCCTTTAAAGGAAAGTAAAAAAAATCAAATATGTTGGTGGGGGTCTTTGTTGTGTTTGTTTTCTTTTTAGTTTTGTTCTATTATTATTATTATTTTCTTTTTTAGAGGGGGAGGGGAATTCAGCTAAAAATAGCCAAGGGTCAATTCAAGCAACTAGTACAAAAGATGTTTTTTTGCAGTCCTTTATTCAATATATTCAAGGTTATCATGCAATTCTGTTGTTTGACTGCATATATATATATATTTTTTCTTTCTTTTCATTACAAGTTCTAAATGTGTAAGTGGTGACCATAGCTATGATTACTATTATTTAGAATATTTTTTTACCTACTAACAGAAAACAACTTGACTGCAAAACACTTACTGTAGGGCACTCGATATTAGGCATTACCATCATGTGGATGTAAGGTTGAAATGTCAAAACCTTCATTAACCCGTGAACTACGCTTTAGCGTATTACACTTTGTGGTGATTTGATTCTATTGTACTTTTTTGTGTTTTACTAACTATTACCGTTTAACTATCACACTTTGTTTCACGGGTTAATGAAAACCACTCTAATTACTTACAGTAGTTCTTTTTTAATATTATTATTTACTTGTATAATTTAGATGAGCAATACATATTTCTTTATGGCTTTGTAGAGCTCATCTCGTTCCTCATAAATAACAAACAAAATGAAGTTTGTTCTTATTTTGGTGCAATGGAATCTACAGTAGTTTTCTAATCAGATAATTGTTTTTCTTTTAACGCTCACCTGTTATTTCAACAGCCTTACTTGAGTTTGCTTGTCTCAGAAATAGACCTTGCTTAATAAACAAAGACATGTTACAAACTTATTTAATAATAGGTAACAACTGCAATGTTGTATGAAGAGAGTGCCCCTCTCTTCCCCCTGCTATTGTTGAAATTATGCTCAATAAACTTTTACCTCTTCCCTCTCCACCAGTTAAGCATTCTATGTATGCTTATATGTACAAAATGCACCCCTTCAAATAGAACATTAAAGTTCACATACTTGTTTACTTCCTCAAACTCTTTGCTTTGTGTTTTTTTAACTTCCTAGGAACAAATTGAATACATATAATCAATAAATCTAGCAAGCTTATTTTGCAAACTCACTTTTTTTTATTATTTTTGCGCAAAACCTATCAGGATTAAGGGGGCCCAGCACAAAGAAAAAAAAAACGAACTAAAAAAAAAGCCTATTGGCCTGGGATCGAACCCGGTCTGAAAAACAAAACGGAAACCATACATACGGATTACCCAATCGGTATGGCAGCACAAGGCTTTTACGGAAGGCTGTAAAGAACCCGAAGGCCCCAAGCACCGATATTTCCGAGCGAATATGCTGTACAACACTCTTGCAAGGTTATTCCAACCCGCGCATTAATGGAAAAGACAATAACCAGGATCCCAGGCCTGTAATACGGTTACGCCACGCACAGCTCGCCGAGATTGTGGATGACAAAAAATAGATGTCTATTTGGGCGTCTTGGGTCCCTTGGGGACTCGCCATGCGCACGGGCGCATCTCTTTTATTGTGTACATGACATCAAATTAGCGAAGAAAAAAGACGCTGTTTTGGTATCATGTGAAAATCATAAAATAAATAGAAATAAAGACGTAAGGGGGGAGAATATTGACATCTTCATATTAGAATATTGACAAAATCCGCAATTTTGTCTACGCTGACTAAGTAAAGCTGTATTTTACTTTAAAGGGGCAGCAGCATAGTACTGCGCATGTCTGGAGTCAGTGATTATTGTAGGCTTTTAAGTGTCAACAAACAGTTGAACTTTTTAAAAGCTGTGAATACCTTATTAAATAATATGCAATATTATATTGAAAACTATGTTAATTGACAGTTTGTGGTCATTTTTTTTGTTTTGTTTAAAGTCTCCCACATGTACCAAAAGCTCATAAGTCAGTATTAGAATTTCACTGAAGTTTATTGTGTCAGGGCTCTAGAGCTATTGCAAATCTCTTAACCATGACACTCCCCTTTTACAGGAAAGTAAAAAAAATCAAAATTGTTGGTGGGGGTCTCTGTTATGTTTGTTTTCTTTTTAGTTTTGTTCTATTATTATTATTATTTTCTTTTTTAGAGGGGGAGGGGAATTCAGCTAAAAATAGCCAAGAGTCAATTCAAGCAACTAGTACAAAAGATGTTTTTTTGCAGTCCTTTATTCAATATATTCAAGGTTATCATGCAATTCTGTTCTTTGACTGCATATATATATATATTTTTTCTTTCTTTACATTACAAGTTCTATATGTGTAAGTGGTGACCATAGCTATGATTACTATCATTTATAATATTTTTTACCTACTAACAGAAAACAACTTGACTGCAAAACACTTACTGTAGGGCACTCGATATTAGCCATTACTTTCATGTGGATGTAAGGTTGAAATGTCAAAACCTTTATTAACCCGTGAACTACGCTTTAGCGTATTACACTTTGTGGCGATCTGATTCTATTGTACTTTTTTGTGTTTTACTAACTATTACCGTTTAACTATCACACTTTGTTTCACGGGTTAATGAAAACCACTCTAATTACTTACAGTAGTTCTTTTTTAATATTATTATTTACTTGTATAATTTAGATGAACAATACATATTTCTTTATGGCTTTGTAGAGCTCATCTCGTTCCTCATAAATAACAAACAAAATGAAGTTTGTTCTTATTTTGGTGCAAAGGAATCTACAGTAGTTTTCTAATCAGATAATTGTTTTTCTTTTAACACTCACCTGTTATTTCAACAGCCTTACTTGAGTTTGCTTGTCTCAGAAATAGACCTTGCTTAATAAACAAAGACATGTTACAAACTTATTTAATAATAGGTAACAACTGCAATATTGTATGAAGAGAGTGCCCATCTCTTCCCCCTGCTATTGTTGAAATTATGCTCAATAAACTTTAACCTCTTCCCTCTCCACCAGTTAAGCATTCTATGTATGCTTCCCTGTACAAAATGCACCCCTTCAAATACAACATTAAAGTTCACATACTTGTTTACTTCCTCAAACTCTTTGCTTTGTGTTTTTTGTTAACTTCTTAGGAACAAATTGAATACATATAATCAGTAAATCTAGCAAGCTTATTTTGCAAACTCACTTTTTTTTATTATTTTTGCGCAAAACCTATCAGGATTAAAGGGGTCCAGCACAAAGAAAATAAACGAACTAAATAAAAAAGCCCATTGGCCTGGGATCGAACCCGGTCTGAAGAACAAAACGGAAACCATACATACGGATTACCCGATCGGTATGGCAGCACAAGGCTTTTACGGAAGGCTGTAAAGAACCCGAAGGCCCCAAGCACCGATATTTCCGAGCGAATATGCTGTACAACACTCTTGCAAGGTTATCCCAACCCGCGCATTAATGGGGAGGACAATAACCAGGATCCCATGCTGTAATACGTTTACGCCACGCACAGCTCGCCGAGATTGTGGATGACAAAAAATAGAGGTCTATTTGGGCGTCTTGGGTCCCTTGGGGACTCGCCATGCGCACGGGCGCATCTCTTTTATTGTGTACATGACATCAAATTAGCGAAGAAAAAAGACGCTGTTTTGGTATCATGTGAAAATCATAAAATAAATAGAAATAAAGACGTAAGGGGGGAGAATATTGACATCTTCATATTAGAATATTGACAAAATCCGCAATTTTGTCTACGCTGACTAAGTAAAGCTGTATTTTACTTTAAAGGGGCAGCAGCATAGTACTGCGCATGTCTGGAGTCAGTGATTATTGTAGGCTTTTAAGTGTCAACAAACAGTTTAACTTTTTAAAATCTGTGAATACCTTATTAAATAATATGCAATATTATATTGAAAACTATGTTAATTGACAGTTTGTGGTCATTTTTTTTGTTTTGTTTAAAGTCTCCCACATGTACCAAAAGCTCATAAGTCAGTATTAGAATTTCACTGAAGTTCATTGTGTCAGGGCTCTAGAGCTATTGCAAATCTCTGAACCATGACACTCCCCTTTTAAAGGAAAGTAAAAAAAAATCAAAATTGTTGGTGGGGGTCTCTGTTATGTTTGTTTTCTTTTTAGTTTTGTTCTATTATTATTATTATTTTCTTTTTTAGAGTGGGAGGGGAATTCAGCTAAAAATAGCCAAGGGTCAATTCAAGCAACTAGTACAAAAGATGTTTTTTTGCAGTCCTTTATTCAATATATTCAAGGTTATCATGCAATTCTGTTGTTTGACTGCATATATATATTTTTTTTTCTTTCTTTTCATTACAAGTTCTATATGTGTAAGTGGTGACCATAGCTATGATTACTATTATTTAGAATATTTTTTTACCTACTAACAGAAAACAACTTGACTGCAAAACACTTACTGTAGGGCACTCGAAATTAGGCATTACTTTCATGTGGATGTAAGGTTGAAATGTCAAAACCTTCATTAACCCATGAACTACGCTTTAGCGTATTACACTTTGTGGTGATCTGATTCTATTGTACTTTTTTGTGTTTTACTAACTATTACCGTTTAACTATCACACTTTGTTTCACGGGTTAATGAAAACCACTCTAATTACTTACAGTAATTCCTTTTTAATATTATTATTTACTTGTATAATTTAGATGAGCAATACATATTTCTTTATGGCTTTGTAGAGCTCATCTCGTTCCTCATTAATAACAAACAAAATGAAGTTTGTTCTTATTTTGGTGCAAAGGAATCTACAGTAGTTTTCTAATCAGATAATTGTTTTTCTTTTAACACTCACCTGTTATTTCAACAGCCTTACTTGAGTTTGCTTGTCTCAGAAATAGACCTTGCTTAATAAACAAAGACATGTTACAAACTTATTTAATAATAGGTAACAACTGCAATATTGTATGAAGAGAGTGCCCCTCTCTTCCGCCTGCTATTGTTGAAATTATGCTCAATAAACTTTTACCTCTTCCCTCTCCACCAGTTAAGCATTCTATGTATGCTTCCCTGTATAAAATGCACCCCTTCAAATAGAACATTAAAGTTCACATACTTGTTTACTTCCTCAAACTCTTTGCTTTGTGTTTTTTGTTAACTTCCTAGGAACAAATTGAATACATATAATCAATAAATCTAGCAAGCTTATTTTGCAAACTCACTTTTTTTTATTATTTTTGCGCAAAACCTATCAGGATTAAGGGGGTCCAGCACAAAGAAAATAAACGAACTAAAAAAAAAAGCCCATTGGCCTGGGATCGAACCCGGTCTGAAGAACAAAACGGAAACCATACATACGGATTACCCAATCGGTATGGCAGCACAAGGCTTTTACGGAAGGCTGTAAAGAACCCGAAGGCCCCAAGCACCGATATTTCTGAGCGAATATGCTGTACAACACTCTTGTAAGGTTATCCCAACCCGCGCATTAATGGGGAGGACAATAACCAGGATCCCAGGCCTGTAATACGGTTACGCCACGCACAGCTCGCCGAGATTGTGGATGACAAAAAATAGAGGTCTATTTGGGCGTCTTGGGTCCCTTGGGGACTCGCCATGCGCACGGGCGCATCTCTTTTATTGTGTACATGACATCAAATTAGCGAAGAAAAAAGACGCTGTTTTGGTATCATGTGAAAATCATAAAATAAATAGAAATAAAGACGTAAGGGGGGAGAATATTGACATCTTCATATTAGAATATTGACAAAATCCGCAATTTTGTCTACGCTGACTAAGTAAAGCTGTATTTTACTTTAAAGGGGCAGCAGCATAGTACTGCGCATGTCTGGAGTCAGTGATTATTGTAGGCTTTTAAGTGTCAACAAACAGTTGAACTTTTTAAAAGCTGTGAATACATTATTAAATAATATGCAATATTATATTGAAAACTATGTTAATTGACAGTTTGTGGTCATTTTTTTTGTTTTGTTTAAAGTCTCCCACATGTACCAAAAGCTCATAAGTCAGTATTAGAATTTCACTGAAGTTCATTGTGTCAGGGCTCTAGAGCTATTGCAAATCTCTTAACCATGACACTCCCCTTTTAAAGGGAAGTAAAAAAAATCAAAATTGTTGGTGGGGGTCTCTGTTATGTTTGTTTTCTTTTTAGTTTTGTTCTATTATTATTATTATTTTATTTTTTAGAGGGGGAGGGGAATTCAGCTAAAAATAGCCAAGGGTCAATTCAAGCAACTAGTACAAAAGATGTTTTTTTGCAGTCCTTTATTCAATATATTCAAGGTTATCATGCAATTCTGTTCTTTGACTGCATATATATATATATTTTTTTTCTTTCTTTACATTACAAGTTCTATATGTGTAAGTGGTGAGCATAGCTATGATTACTATTATTTAGAATATTTTTTTACCTACTAACAGAAAACAACTTGACTGCAAAACACTTACTGTAGGGCACTCGATATTAGGCATTACTTTCATGTGGATGTAAGGTTGAAATGTCAAAACCTTCATTAACCCGTGAACTACGCTTTAGCGTATTACACTTTGTGGTGATCTGATTCTATTGTACTTTTTTGTGTTTTACTAACTATTACCGTTTAACTATCACACTTTGTTTCACGGGTTAATGAAAACCACTCTAATTACTTACAGTAATTCCTTTTTAATATTATTATTTACTTGTATAATTTAGATGAGCAATACATATTTCTTTATGGCTTTGTAGAGCTCATCTCGTTCCTCATAAATAACAAACAAAATGAAGTTTGTTCTTATTTTGGTGCAAAGGAATCTACAGTAGTTTTCTAATCAGATAATTGTTTTTCTTTTAACACTCACCTGTTATTTCAACAGCCTTACTTGAGTTTGCTTGTCTCAGAAATAGACCTTGCTTAATAAACAAAGACATGTTACAAACTTATTTAATAATAGGTAACAACTGCAATATTGTATGAAGAGAGTGCCCCTCTCTTCCCCCTGCTATTGTTGAAATTATGCTCAATAAACTTTTACCTCTTCCCTCTCCACCAGTTAAGCATTCTATGTATGCTTCCCTGTACAAAATGCACCCCTTCAAATAGAACATTAAAGTTCACATACTTGTTTACTTCCTCAAACTCTTTGCTTTGTGTTTTTTTAACTTCCTAGGAACAAATTGAATACATATAATCATTAAATCTAGCAAGCTTATTTTGCAAACTCACTTTTTTTTATTATTTTTGCGCAAAACCTATCAGGATTAAGGGGGTCCAGCACAAAGAAAAAAAAAACGAACTAAAAAAAAAAGCCTATTGGCCTGGGATCGAACCCGGTCTGAAGAACAAAACGGAAACCATAAATACGGATTACCCAATCGGTATGGCAGCAGAAGGCTTTTACGGAAGGCTGTAAAGAACCCGAAGGCCCCAAGCACCGATATTTCTGAGCGAATATGCTGTACAACACTCTTGTAAGGTTATCCCAACCCGCGCATTAATGGGGAGGACAATAACCAGGATCCCAGGCCTGTAATACGGTTACGCCACGCACAGCTCGCCGAGATTGTGGATGACAAAAAATAGAGGTCTATTTGGGCGTCTTGGGTCCCTTGGGGACTCGCCATGCGCACGGGCGCATCTCTTTTATTGTGTACATGACATCAAATTAGCGAAGAAAAAAGACGCTGTTTTGGTATCATGTGAAAATCATAAAATAAATAGAAATAAAGACGTAAGGGGGGAGAATATTGACATCTTCATATTAGAATATTGACAAAATCCGCAATTTTGTCTACGCTGACTAAGTAAAGTGTATTTTACTTTAAAGGGGCAGCAGCATAGTACTGCGCATGTCTGGAGTCAGTGATTATTGTAGGCTTTTAAGTGTCAACAAACAGTTGAACTTTTTAAAAGCTGTGAATACCTTATTAAATAATATGCAATATTATATTGAAAACTATGTTAATTGACAGTTTGTGGTCATTTTTTTTGTTTTGTTTAAAGTCTCCCACATGTACCAAAAGCTCATAAGTCAGTATTAGAATTTCACTGAAGTTCATTGTGTCAGGGCTCTAGAGCTATTGCAAATCTCTTAACCATGACACTCCCCTTTAAAGGAAAGTAAAAAAAATCAAAATTGTTGGTGGGGGTCTCTGTTGTGTTTGTTTTCTTTTTAGTTTTGTTCTATTATTATTATTATTTTCTTTTTTAGAGGGGGAGGGGAATTCAGCTAAAAATAGCCAAGGGTCAATTCAAGCAACTAGTACAAAAGATGTTTTTTTGCAGTCCTTTATTCAATATATTCAAGGTTATCATGCAATTCTGTTGTTTGACTGCATATATATATTTTTTTCTTTCTTTTCATTACAAGTTCTAAATGTGTAAGTGGTGACCATAGCTATGATTACTATTATTTAGAATATTTTTTTACCTACTAACAGAAAACAACTTGACTGCAAAACACTTACTGTAGGGCACTCGATATTAGGCATTACTTTCATGTGGATGTAAGGTTGAAATGTCAAAACCTTCATTAACCCGTGAACTACGCTTTAGCGTATTACAATTTGTGGTGATCTGATTCTATTGTACTTTTTTGTGTTTTACTAACTATTACCGTTTAACTATCACACTTTGTTTCACGGGTTAATGAAAACCACTCTAATTACTTACAGTAGTTCTTTTTTAATATTATTATTTACTTGTATAATTTAGATGAGCAATACATATTTCTTTATGGCTTTGTAGAGCTCATCTCGTTCCTCATAAATAACAAACAAAATGAAGTTTGTTCTTATTTTGGTGCAAAGGAATCTACAGTAGTTTTCTAATCAGATAATTGTTTTTCTTTTAACACTCACCTGTTATTTCAACAGCCTTACTTGAGTTTGCTTGTCTCAGAAATAGACCTTGCTTAATAAACAAAGACATGTTACAAACTTATTTAATAATAGGTAACAACTGCAATATTGTATGAAGAGAGTGCCCCTCTCTTCCCCCTGCTATTGTTGAAATTATGCTCAATAAACTTTTACCTCTTCCCTCTCCACCAGTTAAGCATTCTATGTATGCTTCCCTGTACAAAATGCACCCCTTCAAATAGAACATTAAAGTTCACATACTTGTTTACTTCCTCAAACTCTTTGCTTTGTGTTTTTTTTAACTTCCTAGGAACAAATTGAATACATATAATCAATAAATCTAGCAAGCTTATTTTGCAAACTCACTTTTTTTATTATTTTTGCGCAAAACCTATCAGGATTAAGGGGGTCCAGCACAAAGAAAAAAAAACGAACTAAAAAAAAAAGCCTATTGGCCTGGGATCGAACCCGGTCTGAAGAACAAAACGGAAACCATACATACGGATTACCCAATCGGTATGGCAGCACAAGGCTTTTACGGAAGGCTGTAAAGAACCCGAAGGCCCCAAGCACCGATATGTCCGAGCGAATATGCTGTACAACACTCTTGCAAGGTTATTCCAACCCGCGCATTAATGGGGAGGACAATAACCAGGATCCCAGGCCTGTAATACGGTTACGCCACGCACAGCTCGCCGAGATTGTGGATGACAAAAAATAGAGGTCTATTTGGGCGTCTTGGGTCCCTTGGGGACTCGCCATGCGCACGGGCGCATCTCTTTTATTGTGTACATGACATCAAATTAACGAAGAAAAAAGACGCTGTTTTGGTATCATGTGAAAATCATAAAATAAATAGAAATAAAGACGTAAGGGGGGAGAATATTGACACCTTCATATTAGAATATTGACAAAATCCGCAATTTTGTCTACGCTGACTAAGTAAAGCTGTATTTTACTTTAAAGGGGCAGCAGCATAGTACTGCGCATGTCTGGAGTCAGTGATTATTGTAGGCTTTTAAGTGTCAACAAACAGTTGAACTTTTTAAAAGCTGTGAATACCTTATTAAATAATATGCAATATTATATTGAAAACTATGTTAATTGACAGTTTGTGGTCATTTATTTTGTTTTGTTTAAAGTCTCCCACATGTACCAAAAGCTCATAAGTCAGTATTAGAATTTCACTGAAGTTCATTGTATCAGGGCTCTAGAGCTATTGCAAATCTCTTAACCATGACACTCCCCTTTTAAAGGAAAGTAAAAAAAATTCAAAATTGTTGGTGGGGGTCTCTGTTATGTTTGTTTTCTTTTTAGTTTTGTTCTATTATTATTATTATTTTCTTTTTTAGAGGGGGAGGGGAATTCAGCTAAAAATAGCCAAGGGTCAATTCAAGCAACTAGTACAAAAGATGTTTTTTTGCAGTCCTTTATTCAATATATTCAAGATTATCATGCAATTCTGTTTTTTGACTGCATATATATATATTTTTTTTCTTTCTTTACCTTACAAGTTCTATATGTGTAAGTGGTGACCATAGCTATGATTACTATTATTTAGAATATTTTTTTACCTACTAACAGAAAACAACTTGACTGCAAAACACTTACTGTAGGGCACTCGATATTAGGCATTACTTTCATGTGGATGTAAGGTTGAAATGTCAAAACCTTCATTAACCCGTGAACTACGCTTTAGCGTATTACACTTTGTGGTGATCTGATTCTATTGTACTTTTTTGTGTTTTACTAACTATTACCGTTTAACTATCACACTTTGTTTCACGGGTTAATGAAAACCACTCTAATTACTTACAGTAATTCCTTTTTAATATTATTATTTACTTGTATAATTTAGATGAGCAATACATATTTCTTTATGGCTTTGTAGAGCTCATCTCGTTCCTCATAAATAACAAACAAAATGAAGTTTGTTCTTATTTTGGTGCAAAGGAATCTACAGTAGTTTTCTAATCAGATAATTGTTTTTCTTTTAACACTCACCTGTTATTTCAACAGCCTTACTTGAGTTTGCTTGTCTCAGAAATAGACCTTGCTTAATAAACAAAGACATGTTACAAACTTATTTAATAATAGGTAACAACTGCAATATTGTATGAAGAGAGTGCCCCTCTCTTCCCCCTGCTATTGTTGAAATTATGCTCAATAAACTTTTACCTCTTCCCTCTCCACCAGTTAAGCATTCTATGTATGCTTCCCTGTACAAAATGCACCCCTTCAAATAGAACATTAAAATTCACATACTTGTTTACTTCCTCAAACTCTTTGCTTTGTGTTTTTTTTAACTTCCTAGGAACAAATTGAATACATATAATCAATAAATCTAGCAAGCTTATTTTGCAAACTCACTTTTTTTTATTATTTTTGCGCAAAACCTATCAGGATTAAGGGGGTCCAGCACAAAGAAAAAAAAAAACGAACTAAAAAAAAGGCCTATTGGCCTGGGATCGAACCCGGTCTGAAGAACAAAACGGAAACCATACATACGGATTACCCAATCGGTATGGCAGCACAAGGCTTTTACGGAAGGCTGTAAAGAACCCGAAGGCCCCAAGCACCGATATTTCCGAGCGAATATGCTCTTCAACACTCTTGCAAGGTTATTCCAACCCGCGCATTAATGGGGAGGACAATAACCAGGATCCCAGGCCTGTAATACGGTTACGCCACGCACAGCTCGCCGAGATTGTGGATGACAAAAAATAGAGGTCTATTTGGGCGTCTTGGGTCCCTTGGGGACTCGCCATGCGCACGGGCGCATCTCTTTTATTGTGTACATGACATCAAATTAGCGAAGAAAAAAGACGCTGTTTTGGTATCATGTGAAAATCATAAAATAAATAGAAATAAAGACGTAAGGGAGGAGAATATTTACATCTTCATATTAGAATATTGACAAAATCCGCAATTTTGTCTACGCTGACTAAGTAAAGTGTATTTTACTTTAAAGGGGCAGCAGCATAGTACTGCGCATGTCTGGAGTCAGTGATTATTGTAGGCTTTTAAGTGTCAACAAACAGTTGAACTTTTTAAAAGCTGTGAATACCTTATTAAATAATATGCAATATTATATTGAAAACTATGTTAATTGACAGTTTGTGGTCATTTTTTTTTGTTTTGTTTAAAGTCTCCCACATGTACCAAAAGCTCATAAGTCAGTATTAGAATTTCACTGAAGTTCATTGTGTCAGGGCTCTAGAGCAATTGCAAATCTCTTAACCATGACACTCCGCCTTTAAAGGAAAGTAAAAAAAATCAAATATGTTGGTGGGGGTCTCTGTTATGTTTGTTTTCTTTTTAGTTTTGTTCTATTATTATTATTATTTTCTTTTTTAGAGGGGGAGGGGAATTCAGCTAAAGATAGCCAAGGGTCAATTCAAGCAACTAGTACAAAAGATGTTTTTTTGCAGTCCTTTATTCAATATATTCAAGATTATCATGCAATTCTGTTTTTTGACTGCATATATATATATTTTTTTTCTTTCTTTACCTTACAAGTTCTATATGTGTAAGTGGTGATTATAGCTATGATTACTATTATTTAGAATATTTTTTTACCTACTAACAGAAAACAACTTGACTGCAAAACACTTACTGTAGGGCACTCGATATTAGGCATTACTTTCATGTGGATGTAAGGTTGAAATGTCAAAACCTTCATTAACCCGTGAACTACGCTTTAGCGTATTACACTTTGTGGTGATCTGATTCTATTGTACTTTTTTGTGTTTTACTAACTATTACCGTTTAACTATCACACTTTGTTTCACGGGTTAATGAAAACCACTCTAATTACTTACAGTAATTCCTTTTTAATATTATTATTTACTTGTATAATTTAGATGAGCAATACATATTTCTTTATGGCTTTGTAGAGCTCATCTCGTTCCTCATAAATAACAAACAAAATGAAGTTTGTTCTTATTTTGGTGCAAAGGAATCTACAGTAGTTTTCTAATCAGATAATTGTTTTTCTTTTAACACTCACCTGTTATTTCAACAGCCTTACTTGAGTTTGCTTGTCTCAGAAATAGACCTTGCTTAATAAACAAAGACATGTTACAAACTTATTTAATAATAGGTAACAACTGCAATATTGTATGAAGAGAGTGCCCCTCTCTTCCCCCTGCTATTGTTGAAATTATGCTCAATAAACTTTTACCTCTTCCCTCTCCACCAGTTAAGCATTCTATGTATGCTTCCCTGTACAAAATGTACCCCTTCAAATAGAACATTAAAATTCACATACTTGTTTACTTCCTCAAACTCTTTGCTTTGTGTTTTTTTTAACTTCCTAGGAACAAATTGAATACATATAATCAATAAATCTAGCAAGCTTATTTTGCAAACTCACTTTTTTTTATTATTTTTGCGCAAAACCTATCAGGATTAAGGGGGTCCAGCACAAAGAAAAAAAAAACGAACTAAAAAAAAAAAGCCTATTGGCCTGGGATCGAACCCGGTCTGAAGAACAAAACGGAAACCATACATACGGATTACCCAATCGGTATGGCAGCACAAGGCTTTTACGGAAGGCTGTAAAGAACCCGAAGGCCCCAAGCACCGATATTTCCGAGCGAATATGCTCTTCAACACTCTTGCAAGGTTATTCCAACCCGCGCATTAATGGGGAGGACAATAACCAGGATCCCATTCCTGTAATACTGTTACGCCACGCACAGCTCGCCGAGATTGTGGATGACAAAAAATAGAGGTCTATTTGGGCGTCTTGGGTCCCTTGGGGACTCGCCATGCGCACGGGCGCATCTCTTTTATTGTGTACATGACATCAAATTAGCGAAGAAAAAAGACGCTGTTTTGGTATCATGTGAAAATCATAAAATAAATAGAAATAAAGACGTAAGGGAGGAGAATATTGACATCTTCATATTAGAATATTGACAAAATCCGAAATTTTGTCTACGCTGACTAAGTAAAGTGTATTTTACTTTAAAGGGGCAGCAGCATAGTACTGCGCATGTCTGGAGTCAGTGATTATTGTAGGCTTTTAAGTGTCAACAAACAGTTGAACTTTTTAAAAGCTGTGAATACCTTATTAAATAATATGCAATATTATATTGAAAACTATGTTAATTGACAGTTTGTGGTCATTTTTTTGTTTTGTTTAAAGTCTCCCACATGTACCAAAAGCTCATAAGTCAGTATTAGAATTTCACTGAAGTTCATTGTGTCAGGGCTCTAGAGTAATTGCAAATCTCTTAACCATGACACTCCGCCTTTAAAGGAAAGTAAAAAAAATCAAATATGTTGATGGGGGTCTTTGTTGTGTTTGTTTTCTTTTTAGTTTTGTTCTATTATTATTATTATTTTCTTTTTTAGAGGGGGAGGGGAATTCAGCTAAAGATAGCCAAGGGTCAATTCAAGCAACTAGTACAAAAGATGTTTTTTTGCAGTCCTTTATTCAATATATTCAAGATTATCATGCAATTCTGTTTTTTGACTGCATATATATATATTTGTTTTCTTTCTTTACCTTACAAGTTCTATATGTGTAAGTGGTGACCATAGCTATGATTACTATTATTTAGAATATTTTTTTACCTACTAACAGAAAACAACTTGACTGCAAAACACTTACTGTAGGGCACTCGATATTAGGCATTACTTTCATGTGGATGTAAGGTTGAAATGTCAAAACCTTCATTAACCCGTGAACTACGCTTTAGCGTATTACACTTTGTGGTGATCTGATTCTATTGTACTTTTTTGTGTTTTACTAACTATTACCGTTTAACTATCACACTTTGTTTCACGGGTTAATGAAAACCACTCTAATTACTTACAGTAATTCCTTTTTAATATTATTATTTACTTGTATAATTTAGATGAGCAATACATATTTCTTTATGGCTTTGTAGAGCTCATCTCGTTCCTCATAAATAACAAACAAAATGAAGTTTGTTCTTATTTTGGTGCAAAGGAATCTACAGTAGTTTTCTAATCAGATAATTGTTTTTCTTTTAACACTCACCTGTTATTTCAACAGCCTTACTTGAGTTTGCTTGTCTCAGAAATAGACCTTGCTTAATAAACAAAGACATGTTACAAACTTATTTAATAATAGGTAACAACTGCAATATTGTATGAAGAGAGTGCCCCTCTCTTCCCCCTGCTATTGTTGAAATTATGCTCAATAAACTTTTACCTCTTCCCTCTCCACCAGTTAAGCATTCTATGTATGCTTCCCTGTACAAAATGCACCCCTTCAAATAGAACATCAAAATTCACATACTTGTTTACTTCCTCAAACTCTTTGCTTTGTGTTTTTTTTAACTTCCTAGGAACAAATTGAATACATATAATCAATAAATCTAGCAAGCTTATTTTGCAAACTCACTTTTTTTTATTATTTTTGCGCAAAACCTATCAGGATTAAGGGGGTCCAGCACAAAGAAAAAAAAAAAAACGAACTAAAAAAAAAAGCCTATTGGCCTGGGATCGAACCCGGTCTGAAGAACAAAACGGAAACCATACATACGGATTACCCAATCGGTATGGCAGCACAAGGCTTTTACGGAAGGCTGTAAAGAACCCGAAGGCCCCAAGCACCGATATTTCCGAGCGAATATGCTCTTCAACACTCTTGCAAGGTTATTCCAACCCGCGCATTAATGGGGAGGACAATAACCAGGATCCCAGGCCTGTAATACGGTTACGCCACGCACAGCTCGCCGAGATTGTGGATGACAAAAAATAGAGGTCTATTTGGGCGTCTTGGGTCCCTTGGGGACTCGCCATGCGCACGGGCGCATCTCTTTTATTGTGTACATGACATCAAATTAGCGAAGAAAAAAGACGCTGTTTTGGTATCATGTGAAAATCATAAAATAAATAGAAATAAAGACGTAAGGGAGGAGAATATTGACATCTTCATATTAGAATATTGACAAAATCCGAAATTTTGTCTACGCTGACTAAGTAAAGTGTATTTTACTTTAAAGGGGCAGCAGCATAGTACTGCGCATGTCTGGAGTCAGTGATTATTGTAGGCTTTTAAGTGTCAACAAACAGTTGAACTTTTTAAAAGCTGTGAATACCTTATTAAATAATATGCAATATTATATTGAAAACTATGTTAATTGACAGTTTGTGGTCATTTTTTTTTGTTTTGTTTAAAGTCTCCCACATGTACCAAAAGCTCATAAGTCAGTATTAGAATTTCACTGAAGTTCATTGTGTCAGGGCTCTAGAGCAATTGCAAATCTCTTAACCATGACACTCCGCCTTTAAAGGAAAGTAAAAAAAATCAAATATGTTGGTGGGGGTCTCTGTTATGTTTGTTTTCTTTTTAGTTTTGTTCTATTATTATTATTATTTTCTTTTTTAGAGGGGGAGGGGAATTCAGCTAAAGATAGCCAAGGGTCAATTCAAGCAACTAGTACAAAAGATGTTTTTTTGCAGTCCTTTATTCAATATATTCAAGATTATCATGCAATTCTGTTTTTTGACTGCATATATATATATTTTTTTTCTTTCTTTACCTTACAAGTTCTATATGTGTAAGTGGTGATTATAGCTATGATTACTATTATTTAGAATATTTTTTTACCTACTAACAGAAAACAACTTGACTGCAAAACACTTACTGTAGGGCACTCGATATTAGGCATTACTTTCATGTGGATGTAAGGTTGAAATGTCAAAACCTTCATTAACCCGTGAACTACGCTTTAGCGTATTACACTTTGTGGTGATCTGATTCTATTGTACTTTTTTGTGTTTTACTAACTATTACCGTTTAACTATCACACTTTGTTTCACGGGTTAATGAAAACCACTCTAATTACTTACAGTAATTCCTTTTTAATATTATTATTTACTTGTATAATTTAGATGAGCAATACATATTTCTTTATGGCTTTGTAGAGCTCATCTCGTTCCTCATAAATAACAAACAAAATGAAGTTTGTTCTTATTTTGGTGCAAAGGAATCTACAGTAGTTTTCTAATCAGATAATTGTTTTTCTTTTAACACTCACCTGTTATTTCAACAGCCTTACTTGAGTTTGCTTGTCTCAGAAATAGACCTTGCTTAATAAACAAAGACATGTTACAAACTTATTTAATAATAGGTAACAACTGCAATATTGTATGAAGAGAGTGCCCCTCTCTTCCCCCTGCTATTGTTGAAATTATGCTCAATAAACTTTTACCTCTTCCCTCTCCACCAGTTAAGCATTCTATGTATGCTTCCCTGTACAAAATGTACCCCTTCAAATAGAACATTAAAATTCACATACTTGTTTACTTCCTCAAACTCTTTGCTTTGTGTTTTTTTTAACTTCCTAGGAACAAATTGAATACATATAATCAATAAATCTAGCAAGCTTATTTTGCAAACTCACTTTTTTTTATTATTTTTGCGCAAAACCTATCAGGATTAAGGGGGTCCAGCACAAAGAAAAAAAAAACGAACTAAAAAAAAAAAGCCTATTGGCCTGGGATCGAACCCGGTCTGAAGAACAAAACGGAAACCATACATACGGATTACCCAATCGGTATGGCAGCACAAGGCTTTTACGGAAGGCTGTAAAGAACCCGAAGGCCCCAAGCACCGATATTTCCGAGCGAATATGCTCTTCAACACTCTTGCAAGGTTATTCCAACCCGCGCATTAATGGGGAGGACAATAACCAGGATCCCATTCCTGTAATACTGTTACGCCACGCACAGCTCGCCGAGATTGTGGATGACAAAAAATAGAGGTCTATTTGGGCGTCTTGGGTCCCTTGGGGACTCGCCATGCGCACGGGCGCATCTCTTTTATTGTGTACATGACATCAAATTAGCGAAGAAAAAAGACGCTGTTTTGGTATCATGTGAAAATCATAAAATAAATAGAAATAAAGACGTAAGGGAGGAGAATATTGACATCTTCATATTAGAATATTGACAAAATCCGAAATTTTGTCTACGCTGACTAAGTAAAGTGTATTTTACTTTAAAGGGGCAGCAGCATAGTACTGCGCATGTCTGGAGTCAGTGATTATTGTAGGCTTTTAAGTGTCAACAAACAGTTGAACTTTTTAAAAGCTGTGAATACCTTATTAAATAATATGCAATATTATATTGAAAACTATGTTAATTGACAGTTTGTGGTCATTTTTTTTTGTTTTGTTTAAAGTCTCCCACATGTACCAAAAGCTCATAAGTCAGTATTAGAATTTCACTGAAGTTCATTGTGTCAGGGCTCTAGAGCAATTGCAAATCTCTTAACCATGACACTCCGCCTTTAAAGGAAAGTAAAAAAAATCAAATATGTTGGTGGGGGTCTCTGTTATGTTTGTTTTCTTTTTAGTTTTGTTCTATTATTATTATTATTTTCTTTTTTAGAGGGGGAGGGGAATTCAGCTAAAGATAGCCAAGGGTCAATTCAAGCAACTAGTACAAAAGATGTTTTTTTGCAGTCCTTTATTCAATATATTCAAGATTATCATGCAATTCTGTTTTTTGACTGCATATATATATATTTTTTTTCTTTCTTTACCTTACAAGTTCTATATGTGTAAGTGGTGACCATAGCTATGATTACTATTATTTAGAATATTTTTTTACCTACTAACAGAAAACAACTTGACTGCAAAACACTTACTGTAGGGCACTCGATATTAGGCATTACTTTCATGTGGATGTAAGGTTGAAATGTCAAAACCTTCATTAACCCGTGAACTACGCTTTAGCGTATTACACTTTGTGGTGATCTGATTCTATTGTACTTTTTTGTGTTTTACTAACTATTACCGTTTAACTATCACACTTTGTTTCACGGGTTAATGAAAACCACTCTAATTACTTACAGTAGTTCTTTTTTAATATTATTATTTACTTGTATAATTTAGATGAGCAATACATATTTCTTTATGGCTTTGTAGAGCTCATCTCGTTCCTCATAAATAACAAACAAAATGAAGTTTGTTCTTATTTTGGTGCAAAGGAATCTACAGTAGTTTTCTAATCAGATAATTGTTTTTCTTTTAACACTCACCTGTTATTTCAACAGCCTTACTTGAGTTTGCTTGTCTCAGAAATAGACCTTGCTTAATAAACAAAGACATGTTACAAACTTATTTAATAATAGGTAACAACTGCAATATTGTATGAAGAGAGTGCCCCTCTCTTCCCCCTGCTATTGTTGAAATTATGCTCAATAAACTTTTACCTCTTCCCTCTCCACCAGTTAAGCATTCTATGTATGCTTCCCTGTACAAAATGTACCCCTTCAAATAGAACATTAAAATTCACATACTTGTTTACTTCCTCAAACTCTTTGCTTTGTGTTTTTTTTAACTTCCTAGGAACAAATTGAATACATATAATCAATAAATCTAGCAAGCTTATTTTGCAAACTCACTTTTTTTTATTATTTTTGCGCAAAACCTATCAGGATTAAGGGGGTCCAGCACAAAGAAAAAAAAAACGAACTAAAAAAAAAAAGCCTATTGGCCTGGGATCGAACCCGGTCTGAAGAACAAAACGGAAACCATACATACGGATTACCCAATCGGTATGGCAGCACAAGGCTTTTACGGAAGGCTGTAAAGAACCCGAAGGCCCCAAGCACCGATATTTCCGAGCGAATATGCTCTTCAACACTCTTGCAAGGTTATTCCAACCCGCGCATTAATGGGGAGGACAATAACCAGAATCCCATTCCTGTAATACGGTTACGCCACGCACAGCTCGCCGAGATTGTGGATGACAAAAAATAGAGGTCTATTTGGGCGTCTTGGGTCCCTTGGGGACTCGCCATGCGCACGGGCGCATCTCTTTTATTGTGTACATGACATCAAATTAGCGAAGAAAAAAGACGCTGTTTTGGTATCATGTGAAAATCATAAAATAAATAGAAATAAAGACGTAAGGGAGGAGAATATTGACATCTTCATATTAGAATATTGACAAAATCCGCAATTTTGTCTACGCTGACTAAGTAAAGTGTATTTTACTTTAAAGGGGCAGCAGCATAGTACTGCGCATGTCTGGAGTCAGTGATTATTGTAGGCTTTTAAGTGTCAACAAACAGTTGAACTTTTTAAAAGCTGTGAATACCTTATTAAATAATATGCAATATTATATTGAAAACTATGTTAATTGACAGTTTGTGGTCATTTTTTTTGTTATGTTTAAAGTCTCCCACATGTACCAAAAGCTCATAAGTCAGTATTAGAATTTCACTGAAGTTCATTGTGTCAGGGCTCTAGAGCAATTGCAAATCTCTTAACCATGACACTCCGCCTTTAAAGGAAAGTAAAAAAAATCAAATATGTTGGTGGGGGTCTCTGTTGTGTTTGTTTTCTTTTTAGTTTTGTTCTATTATTATTATTATTATTTTCTTTTTTAGAGGGGGAGGGGAATTCAGCTAAAAATAGCCAAGGGTCAATTCAAGCAACTAGTACAAAAGATGTTTTTTTTGCAGTCCTTTATTCAATATATTCAAGGTTATCATGCAATTCTGTTGTTTGACTGCATATATATATATATATTTTTTCTTTCTTTTCATTACAAGTTCTAAATGTGTAAGTGGTGACCATAGCTATGATTACTATTATTTAGAATATTTTTTTACCTACTAACAGAAAACAACTTGACTGCAAAACACTTACTGTAGGGCACTCGATATTAGGCATTACCTTCATGTGGATGTAAGGTTGAAATGTCAAAACCTTCATTAACCCGTGAACTACGCTTTAGCGTATTACACTTTGTGGTGATCTGATTCTATTGTACTTTTTTGTGTTTTACTAACTATTACCGTTTAACTATCACACTTTGTTTCACGGGTTAATGAAAACCACTCTAATTACTTACAGTAGTTCTTTTTTAATATTATTATTTACTTGTATAATTTAGATGAGCAATACATATTTCTTTATGGCTTTGTAGAGCTCATCTCGTTCCTCATAAATAACAAACAAAATGAAGTTTGTTCTTATTTTGGTGCAAAGGAATCTACAGTAGTTTTCTAATCAGATAATTGTTTTTCTTTTAACGCTCACCTGTTATTTCAACAGCCTTACTTGAGTTTGCTTGTCTCAGAAATAGACCTTGCTTAATAAACAAAGACATGTTACAAACTTATTTAATAATAGGTAACAACTGCAATGTTGTATGAAGAGAGTGCCCCTCTCTTCCCCCTGCTATTGTTGAAATTATGCTCAATAAACTTTTACCTCTTCCCTCTCCACCAGTTAAGCATTCTATGTATGCTTCCCTGTACAAAATGCACCCCTTCAAATAGAACATTAAAGTTCACATACTTGTTTACTTCCTCAAACTCTTTGCTTTGTGTTTTTTTTAACTTCCTAGGAACAAATTGAATACATATAATCAATAAATCTAGCAAGCTTATTTTGCAAACTCATTTTATTTTATTATTTTTGCGCAAAACCTATCAGGATTAAGGGGGCCCAGCACAAAGAAAAAAAAAAAAACTAAAAAAAAAGCCTATTGGCCTGGGATCGAACTCGGTCTGAAGAACAAAACGAAAACCATACATACGGATTACCCAATCGGTATGGCAGCACAAGGCTTTTACGGAAGGCTAAAGGAACCCAAAGGCCCCAAGCACCGATATTTCCGAGCGAATATGCTGTACAACACTCTTGCAAGGTTATTCCAACCCGCGCATTAATGGGGAGGACAATAACCAGGATCCCAGGCCTGTAATACGGATACGCCACGCACAGCTCGCCGAGATTGTGGATGACAAAAAATAGATGTCTATTTGGGCGTCTTGGGTCCCTTGGGGACTCGCCATGCGCACGGGCGCATCTCTTTTATTGTGTACATGACATCAAATTAGCAAAGAAAAAAGACGCTGTTTTGGTATCATGTGAAAATCATAAAATAAATAGAAATAAAGACGTAAGGGGGGAGAATATTGACATCTTCATATTAGAATATTGACAAAATCCGCAATTTTGTCTACGCTGACTAAGTAAAGCTGTATTTTACTTTAAAGGGGCAGCAGAATAGTACTGCGCATGTCTGGAGTCAGTGATTATTGTAGGCTTTTAAGTGTCAACAAACAGTTAAACTTTTTAAAAGCTGTGAATACCTTATTAAATAATATGCAATATTATATTGAAAACTATGTTAATTGACAGTTTGTGGTCATTTTTTTTGTTTTGTTTAAAGTCTCCCACATGTACCAAAAGCTCATAAGTCAGTATTAGAATTTCACTGAAGTTCATTGTGTCAGGGCTCTAGAGCTATTGCAAATCTCTTAACCATGACACTCCCCTTTTAAAGGAAAGTAAAAAAAAATCAAAATTGTTGGTGTGGGTCTCTGTTATGTTTGTTTTCTTTTTAGTTTTGTTCTATTATTATTATTATTTTCTTTTTTAGAGGGGAAGGGGAATTCAGCTAAAAATAGCCAAGGGTCAATTCAAGCAACTAGTACAAAAGATGTTTTTTTGCAGTCCTTTATTCAATATATTCAAGGTTATCATGCAATTCTGTTGTTTGACTGCATATATATATATATTTTTTTTCTTTCTTTACATTACAAGTTCTATATGTGTAAGTGGTGACCATAGCTATGATTACTATTATTTATAATATTTTTTACCTACTAACAGAAAACAACTTGACTGCAAAACACTTACTGTAGGGCACTCGATATTAGGCATTACTTTCATGTGGATGTAAGGTTGAAATGTCAAAACCTTCATTAACCCGTGAACTACGCTTTAGCGTATTACACTTTGTGGTGATCTGATTCTATTGTACTTTTTTGTGTTTTACTAACTATTACCGTTTAACTATCACACTTTGTTTCACGGGTTAATGAAAACCACTCTAATTACTTACAGTAGTTCTTTTTTAATATTATTATTTACTTGTATAATTTAGATGAGCAATACATATTTCTTTATGGCTTTGTAGAGCTCATCTCGTTCCTCATAAATAACAAACAAAATGAAGTTTGTTCTTATTTTGGTGCAAAGGAATCTACAGTAGTTTTCTAATCAGATAATTGTTTTTCTTTTAACGCTCACCTGTTATTTCAACAGCCTTACTTGAGTTTGCTTGTCTCAGAAATAAACCTTGCTTAATAAACAAAGACATGTTACAAACTTATTTAATAATAGGTAACAACTGCAATGTTGTATGAAGAGAGTGCCCCTCTCTTCCCCCTGCTATTGTTGAAATTATGCTCAATAAACTTTTACCTCTTCCCTCTCCACCAGTTAAGCATTCTATGTATGCTTCCCTGTACAAAATGCACCCCTTCAAATAGAACATTAAAGTTCACATACTTGTTTACTTCCTCAAACTCTTTGCTTTGTGTTTTTTTTAACTTCCTAGGAACAAATTGAATACATATAATCAATAAATCCAGCAAGCTTATTTTGCAAACTCATTTTATTTTATTATTTTTGCGCAAAACCTATCAGGATTAAGGGGGCCCAGCACAAAGAAAAAAAAAAACGAACTAAAAAAAAAGCCTATTGGCCTGGGATCGAACTCGATCTGAAGAACAAAACGAAAACCATACATACGGATTACCCAATCGGTATGGCAGCACAAGGCTTTTACGGAAGGCTGTAAAGAACCCGAAGGCCCCAAGCACCGATATTTCCGAGCGAATATGCTGTACAACACTCTTGCAAGGTTATTCCAACCCGCGCATTAATGGGGAGGACAATAACCAGGATCCCAGGCCTGTAATACGGTTACGCCACCCACAGCTCGCCGAGATTGTGGATGACAAAAAATAGAGGTCTATTTGGGCGTCTTGGGTCCCTTGGGGACTCGCCATGCGCACGGGCGCATCTCTTTTATTGTGTACATGACATCAAATTAGCGAAGAAAAAAGACGCTGTTTTGGTATCATGTGAAAATCATAAAATAAATAGAAATAAAGACGTAAGGGAGGAGAATATTGACATCTTCATATTAGAATATTGACAAAATCCGCAATTTTGTCTACGCTGACTAAGTAAAGTGTATTTTACTTTAAAGGGGCAGCAGCATAGTACTGCGCATGTCTGGAGTCAGTGATTATTGTAGGCTTTTAAGTGTCAACAAACAGTTGAACTTTTTAAAAGCTGTGAATACCTTATTAAATAATATGCAATATTATATTGAAAACTATGTTAATTGACAGTTTGTGGTCATTTTTGTTGTTTTTTTTAAAGTCTCCCACATGTACCAAAAGCTCATAAGTCAGTATTAGAATTTCACTGAAGTTCATTGTGTCAGGGCTCTAGAGCAATTGCAAATCTCTTAACCATGACACTCCCCCTTTAAAGGAAAGTAAAAAAAATCAAAATTGTTGGTGGGGGTCTCTGTTGTGTTTGTTTTCTTTTTAGTTTTGTTCTATTATTATTATTATTTTCTTTTTTAGAGGGGGAGGGGAATTCAGCTAAAAATAGCCAAGGGTCAATTCAAGCAAGTAGTACAAAAGATGTTTTTTTGCAGTCCTTTATTCAATATATTCAAGGTTATCTTGCAATTCTGTTGTTTGACTGCATATATATATATTTTTTTTTCTTTCTTTTCATTACAAGTTCTAAATGTGTAAGTGGTGACCATAGCTATGATTACTATTATTTAGAATATATTTTTACCTACTAACAGAAAACAACTTGACTGCCCCTCTCTTCCCCCTGATATTGTTGAAATTATGCTCAATAAACTTTTACCTCTTCCCTCTCCACCAGTTAAGCACTCTATGTATGCTTCCCTGTACAAAATGCACCCCTTCAAATAGAACATTAAAGTTCACATACTTGTTTACTTCCTCAAACTCTTTGCTTTGTGTTTTTTGTTAACTTCCTAGGAACAAATTGAATACATATAATCAATAAATGTAGCAAGCTTATTTTGCAAACTCACTTTTTTTTATTATTTTTGCGCGAAACCTATCAGGATTAAGGGGGTCCAGCACAAAGAAAAAAAAACGAACTAAAAAAAAAAGCCCATTGGCCTGGGATCGAACCCGGTCTGAAGAACAAAACGGAAACCATACATACGGATTACCCAATCGGTATGGCAGCACAAGGCTTTTACGGAAGGCTGTAAAGAACCCGAAGGCCCCAAGCACCGATATTTCCGAGCGAATATGCTGTACAACACTCTTGCAAGGTTATCCCAACCCGCGCATTAATGGGGAGGACAATAACCAGGATCCCAGGCCTGTAATACGGTTACGCCACCCACAGCTCGCCGAGATTGTGGATGACAAAAAATAGAGGTCTATTTGGGCGTCTTGGGTCCCTTGGGGACTCGCCATGCGCACGGGCGCATCTCTTTTATTGTGTACATGACATCAAATTAGCGAAGAAAAAAGACGCTGTTTTGGTATCATGTGAAAATCATAAAATAAATAGAAATAAAGACGTAAGGGGGGAGAATATTGACATCTTCATATTAGAATATTGACAAAATCCGCAATATTGTCTACTCTAACTAAGTAAAGTGTATTTTACTTTAAAGGGGCAGAAGCATAGTACTGCGCATGTCTGGAGTCAGTGATTATTGTAGGCTTTTAAGTGTCAACAAACAGTTGAACTTTTTAAAAGCTGTGAATACCTTATTAAATAATATGCAATATTATATTGAAAACTATGTTAATTGACAGTTTGTGGTCATTTTTTTTGTTTTGTTTAAAGTCTCCCACATGTACCAAAAGCTCATAAGTCAGTATTAGAATTTAACTGAAGTTCATTGTGTCAGGGCTCTAGAGCTATTGCAAATCTCTTAACCATGACACTCCCCTTTTAAAGGAAAGTAAAAAAAAAATCAAAATTGTTGGTGGGGGTCTCTGTTATGTTTGTTTTCTTTTGAGTTTTGTTCTATTATTATTATTATTTTCTTTTTTAGAGGGGGAGGGGAACTCAGCTAAAAATAGCCAAGGGTCAATTCAAGCAACTAGTACAAAAGATGTTTTTTTGCAGTCCTTTATTCAATATATTCAAGGTTATCATGCAATTCTGTTGTTTGACTGCATATATATATATTTTTTCTTTCTTTTCATTACAAGTTCTATATGTGTAAGTGGTGACCATAGCTATGATTACTATTATTTAGAATATTTTTTTACCTACTAACAGAAAACAACTTGACTGCAAAACACTTACTGTAGGGCACTCGATATTAGGCATTACTTTCATGTGGATGTAAGGTTGAAATGTCAAAACCTTCATTAACCCGTGAACTACGCTTTAGCGTATTACACTTTGTGGTGATCTGATTCTATTGTACTTTTTTGTGTTTTAATAACTATTACCGTTTAACTATCACACTTTGTTTCACGGGTTAATGAAAACCACTCTAATTACTTACAGTAGTTCTTTTTTAATATTATTATTTACTTGTATAATTTAGATGAGCAATACATATTTCTTTATGGCTTTGTAGAGCTCATCTCGTTCCTCATAAATAACAAACAAAATGAAGTTTGTTCTTATTTTGGTGCAAAGGAATCTACAGTAGTTTTCTAATCAGATAATTGTTTTTCTTTTAACACTCACCTGTTATTTCAACAGCCTTACTTGAGTTTGCTTGTCTCAGAAATAGACCTTGCTTAATAAACAAAGACATGTTACAAACTTATTTAATAATAGGTAACAACTGCAATATTGTATGAAGAGAGTGCCCCTCTCTTCCCCCTGCTATTGTTGAAATTATGCTCAATAAACTTTTACCTCTTCCCTCTCCACCAGTTAAGCATTCTATGTATGCTTCCCTGTACAAAATGCACCCCTTCAAATAGAACATTAAAGTTCACATACTTGTTTACTTCCTCAAACTCTTTGCTTTGTGTTTTTTTTAACTTCCTAGGAACAAATTGAATACATATAATCAATAAATCTAGCAAGCTTATGTTGCAAACTCACTTTTTTATTATTTTTGCGCAAAACCTATCAGGATTAAGGGGGCCCAGCACAAAGAAAAAAAAACGAACTAAAAAAAAAAGCCTATTGGCCTGGGATCGAACCCGGTCTGAAGAACAAAACGGAAACCATACATACGGATTACCCAATCGGTATGGCAGCACAAGGCTTTTACGGAAGGCTGTAAAGAACCCGAAGGCCCCAAGCACCGATATTTCCGAGCGAATATGCTGTACAACACTCTTGCAAGGTTATTCCAACCCGCGCATTAATGGGGAGGACAATAACCAGGATCCCAGGCCTGTAATACGGTTACGCCACGCACAGCTCGCCGAGATTGTGGATGACAAAAAATAGATGTCTATTTGGGCGTCTTGGGTCCCTTGGGGACTCGCCATGCGCACGGGCGCATCTCTTTTATTGTGTACATGACATCAAATTAGCGAAGAAAAAAGACGCTGTTTTGGTATCATGTGAAAATCATAAAATAAATAGAAATAAAGACGTAAGGGGGGAGAATATTGACATCTTCATATTAGAATATTGACAAAATCCGCAATTTTGTCTACGCTGACTAAGTAAAGCTGTATTTTACTTTAAAGGGGCAGCAGCATAGTACTGCGCATGTCTGGAGTCAGTGATTATTGTAGGCTTTTAAGTGTCAACAAACAGTTGAACTTTTTAAAAGCTGTGAATACCTTATTAAATAATATGCAATATTATATTGAAAACTATGTTAATTGACAGTTTGTGGTCATTTTTTTTGTTTTGTTTAAAGTCTCCCACATGTACCAAAAGCTCATAAGTCAGTATTAGAATTTCACTGAAGTTCATTGTGTCAAGGCTCTAGAGCTATTGCAAATCTCTTAACCATGACACTCCCCTTTTAAAGGAAAGTAAAAAAAATCAAAATTGTTGGTGGGGGTCTCTGTTCTGTTTGTTTTCTTTTTAGTTTTGTTCTATTATTATTATTATTTTCTTTTTTAGAGGGGGAGGGGAATTCAGCTAAAAATAGCCAAGGGTCAATTCAAGCAACTAGTACAAAAGATGTTTTTTTGCAGTCCTTTATTCAATATTTTCAAGGTTATCATGCAATTCTGTTGTTTGACTGCATATATATATATATATTTTTTTTTTCTTTCTTTACATTACAAGTTCTATATGTGTAAGTGGTGACCATAGCTATGATTACTATTATTTAGAATATTTTTTACCTACTAACAGAAAACAACTTGACTGCAAAACACTTACTGTAGGGCACTCGATATTAGGCATTACTTTCATGTGGATGTAAGGTTGAAATGTCAAAACCTTTATTAACCCGTGAACTACGCTTTAGCGTATTACACTTTGTGGCGATCTGATTCTATTGTACTTTTTTGTGTTTTACTAACTATTACCGTTTAACTATCACACTTTGTTTCACGGGTTAATGAAAACCACTCTAATTACTTACAGTAGTTCTTTTTTAATATTATTATTTACTTGTATAATTTAGATGAACAATACATATTTCTTTATGGCTTTGTAGATCTCATCTCGTTCCTCATAAATAACAAACAAAATGAAGTTTGTTCTTATTTTGGTGCAAAGGAATCTACAGTAGTTTTCTAATCAGATAATTGTTTTTCTTTTAACACTCACCTGTTATTTCAACAGCCTTACTTGAGTTTGCTTGTCTCAGAAATAGACCTTGCTTAATAAACAAAGACATGTTACAAACTTATTTAATAATAGGTAACAACTGCAATATTGTATGAAGAGAGTGCCCCTCTCTTCCCCCTGCTATTGTTGAAATTATGATCAATAAACTTTTACCTCTTCCCTCTCCACCAGTTAAGCATTCTATGTATGCTTCCCTGTACAAAATGCACCCCTTCAAATAGAACATTAAAGTTCACATACTTGTTTACTTCCTCAAACTCTTTGCTTTGTGTTTTTTTTAACTTCCTAGGAACAAATTGAATACATATAATCAATAAATCTAGCAAGCTTATTTTGCAAACTCACTTTTTTTTATTATTTTTGCGCAAAACCTATCAGGATTAAGAGGGTCCAGCACAAAGAAAAAAAAAACGAACTAAAAAAAAAAGCCTATTGTCCTGGGATCGAACCCGGTCTGAAGAACAAAACGGAAACCATACATACGGATTACCCAATCGGTATGGCAGCACAAGGCTTTTACGGAAGGCTGTAAAGAACCCGAAGGCCCCAAGCACCGATATTTCCGAGCGAATATGCTGTACAACACTCTTGCAAGGTTATTCCAACCCGCGCATTAATGGGGAGGACAATAACCAGGATCCCAGGCCTGTAATACGGTTACGCCACGCACAGCTCGCCGAGATTGTGGATGACAAAAAATAGATGTCTATTTGGGCGTCTTGGGTCCCTTGGGGACTCGCCATGCACACGGGCGCATCTCTTTTATTGTGTACATGACATCAAATTAGCGAAGAAAAAAGACACTGTTTTGGTATCATGTGAAAATCATAAAATAAATAGAAATAAAGACGTAAGGGGGGAGAATATTGACATCTTCATATTAGAATATTGACAAAATCCGCAATTTTGTCTACGCTGACTAAGTAAAGCTGTATTTTACTTTAAAGGGGCAGCAGCATAGTACTGCGCATGTCTGGAGTCAGTGATTATTGTAGGCTTTTAAGTGTCAACAAACAGTTGAACTTTTTAAAAGCTGTGAATACCTTATTAAATAATATGCAATATTATATTGAAAACAATGTTAATTGACAGTTTGTGGTCATTTTTTTTGTTTTG
This sequence comes from Nematostella vectensis, assembly GCF_932526225.1. Classification (NCBI taxonomy): domain Eukaryota; kingdom Metazoa; phylum Cnidaria; class Anthozoa; order Actiniaria; family Edwardsiidae; genus Nematostella; species Nematostella vectensis. Next base: position 477,987 of record NC_064044.1, on the reverse strand, counting down.
TTTAAAGTCTCCCACATGTACCAAAAGCTCATAAGTCAGTATTAGAATTTCACTGAAGTTCATTGTGTCAGGGCTCTAGAGCTATTGCAAATCTCTTAACCATGACACTCCCCTTTTAAAGGAAAGTAAAAAAAATCAAAATTGTTGGTGGGGGTCTCTGTTCTGTTTGTTTTCTTTTTAGTTTTGTTCTATTATTATTATTATTTTCTTTTTTAGAGGGGGAGGGGAATTCAGCTAAAAATAGCCAAGGGTCAATTCAAGCAACTAGTACAAAAGATGTTTTTTTGCAGTCCTTTATTCAATATATTCAAGGTTATCATGCAATTCTGTTGTTTGACTGCATATATATATATATATTTTTTTTTCTTTCTTTACATTACAAGTTCTATATGTGTAAGTGGTGACCATAGCTATGATTACTATTATTTAGAATATTTTTTACCTACTAACAGAAAACAACTTGACTGCAAAACACTTACTGTAGGGCACTCGATATTAGGCATTACTTTCATGTGGATGTAAGGTTGAAATGTCAAAACCTTTATTAACCCGTGAACTACGCTTTAGCGTATTACACTTTGTGGCGATCTGATTCTATTGTACTTTTTTGTGTTTTACTAACTATTACCGTTTAACTATCACACTTTGTTTCACGGGTTAATGAAAACCACTCTAATTACTTACAGTAGTTCTTTTTTAATATTATTATTTACTTGTATAATTTAGATGAACAATACATATTTCTTTATGGCTTTGTAGATCTCATCTCGTTCCTCATAAATAACAAACAAAATGAAGTTTGTTCTTATTTTGGTGCAAAGGAATCTACAGTAGTTTTCTAATCAGATAATTGTTTTTCTTTTAACACTCACCTGTTATTTCAACAGCCTTACTTGAGTTTGCTTGTCTCAGAAATAGACCTTGCTTAATAAACAAAGACATGTTACAAACTTATTTAATAATAGGTAACAACTGCAATATTGTATGAAGAGAGTGCCCCTCTCTTCCCCCTGCTATTGTTGAAATTATGATCAATAAACTTTTACCTCTTCCCTCTCCACCAGTTAAGCATTCTATGTATGCTTCCCTGTACAAAATGCACCCCTTCAAATAGAACATTAAAGTTCACATACTTGTTTACTTCCTCAAACTCTTTGCTTTGTGTTTTTTTTAACTTCCTAGGAACAAATTGAATACATATAATCAATAAATCTAGCAAGCTTATTTTGCAAACTCACTTTTTTTTATTATTTTTGCGCAAAACCTATCAGGATTAAGAGGGTCCAGCACAAAGAAAAAAAAAACGAACTAAAAAAAAAAGCCTATTGTCCTGGGATCGAACCCGGTCTGAAGAACAAAACGGAAACCATACATACGGATTACCCAATCGGTATGGCAGCACAAGGCTTTTACGGAAGGCTGTAAAGAACCCGAAGGCCCCAAGCACCGATATTTCCGAGCGAATATGCTGTACAACACTCTTGCAAGGTTATTCCAACCCGCGCATTAATGGGGAGGACAATAACCAGGATCCCAGGCCTGTAATACGGTTACGCCACGCACAGCTCGCCGAGATTGTGGATGACAAAAAATAGATGTCTATTTGGGCGTCTTGGGTCCCTTGGGGACTCGCCATGCACACGGGCGCATCTCTTTTATTGTGTACATGACATCAAATTAGCGAAGAAAAAAGACGCTGTTTTGGTATCATGTGAAAATCATAAAATAAATAGAAATAAAGACGTAAGGGGGGAGAATATTGACATCTTCATATTAGAATATTGACAAAATCCGCAATTTTGTCTACGCTGACTAAGTAAAGCTGTATTTTACTTTAAAGGGGCAGCAGCATAGTACTGCGCATGTCTGGAGTCAGTGATTATTGTAGGCTTTTAAGTGTCAACAAACAGTTGAACTTTTTAAAAGCTGTGAATACCTTATTAAATAATATGCAATATTATATTGAAAACTATGTTAATTGACAGTTTGTGGTCATTTTTTTTGTTTTGTTTAAAGTCTCCCACATGTACCAAAAGCTCATAAGTCAGTATTAGAATTTCACTGAAGTTCATTGTGTCAGGGCTCTAGAGCTATTGCAAATCTCTTAACCATGACACTCCCCTTTTAAAGGAAAGTAAAAAAAATCAAAATTGTTGGTGGGGGTCTCTGTTATGTTTGTTTTCTTTTTAGTTTTGTTCTATTATTATTATTATTTTCTTTTTTAGAGGGGGAGGGGAATTCAGCTAAAAATAGCCAAGGGTCAATTCAAGCAACTAGTACAAAAGATGTTTTTTTGCAGTCCTTTATTCAATATATTCAAGGTTATCATGCAATTCTGTTCTTTGACTGCATATATATATTTTTTTTTTTCTTTCTTTACATTACAAGTTCTATATGTGTAAGTGGTGACCATAGCTATGATTACTATTATTTAGAATATTTTTTACCTACTAACAGAAAACAACTTGACTGCAAAACACTTACTGTAGGGCACTCGATATTAGGCATTACTTTCATGTGGATGTAAGGTTGAAATGTCAAAACCTTTATTAACCCGTGAACTACGCTTTAGCGTATTACACTTTGTGGCGATCTGATTCTATTGTACTTTTTTGTGTTTTACTAACTATTACCGTTTAACTATCACACTTTGTTTCACGGGTTAATGAAAACCACTCTAATTACTTACAGTAGTTCTTTTTTAATATTATTATTTACTTGTATAATTTAGATGAACAATACATATTTCTTTATGGCTTTGTAGATCTCATCTCGTTCCTCATAAATAACAAACAAAATGAAGTTTGTTCTTATTTTGGTGCAAAGGAATCTACAGTAGTTTTCTAATCAGATAATTGTTTTTCTTTTAACACTCACCTGTTATTTCAACAGCCTTACTTGAGTTTGCTTGTCTCAGAAATAGACCTTGCTTAATAAACAAAGACATGTTACAAACTTATTTAATAATAGGTAACAACTGCAATATTGTATGAAGAGAGTGCCCCTCTCTTCCCCCTGCTATTGTTGAAATTATGATCAATAAACTTTTACCTCTTCCCTCTCCACCAGTTAAGCATTCTATGTATGCTTCCCTGTACAAAATGCACCCCTTCAAATAGAACATTAAAGTTCACATACTTGTTTACTTCCTCAAACTCTTTGCTTTGTGTTTTTTTTAACTTCCTAGGAACAAATTGAATACATATAATCAATAAATCTAGCAAGCTTATTTTGCAAACTCACTTTTTTTTATTATTTTTGCGCAAAACCTATCAGGATTAAGAGGGTCCAGCACAAAGAAAAAAAAAACGAACTAAAAAAAAAAGCCTATTGTCCTGGGATCGAACCCGGTCTGAAGAACAAAACGGAAACCATACATACGGATTACCCAATCGGTATGGCAGCACAAGGCTTTTACGGAAGGCTGTAAAGAACCCGAAGGCCCCAAGCACCGATATTTCCGAGCGAATATGCTGTACAACACTCTTGCAAGGTTATTCCAACCCGCGCATTAATGGGGAGGACAATAACCAGGATCCCAGGCCTGTAATACGGTTACGCCACGCACAGCTCGCCGAGATTGTGGATGACAAAAAATAGATGTCTATTTGGGCGTCTTGGGTCCCTTGGGGACTCGCCATGCACACGGGCGCATCTCTTTTATTGTGTACATGACATCAAATTAGCGAAGAAAAAAGACGCTGTTTTGGTATCATGTGAAAATCATAAAATAAATAGAAATAAAGACGTAAGGGGGGAGAATATTGACATCTTCATATTACAATATTGACAAAATCCGCAATTTTGTCTACGCTGACTAAGTAAAGCTGTATTTTACTTTAAAGGGGCAGCAGCATAGTACTGCGCATGTCTGGAGTCAGTGATTATTGTAGGCTTTTAAGTGTCAACAAACAGTTGAACTTTTTAAAAGCTGTGAATACCTTATTAAATAATATGCAATATTATATTGAAAACTATGTTAATTGACAGTTTGTGGTCATTTTTTTTGTTTTGTTTAAAGTCTCCCACATGTACCAAAAGCTCATAAGTCAGTATTAGAATTTCACTGAAGTTCATTGTGTCAGGGCTCTAGAGCTATTGCAAATCTCTTAACCATGACACTCCCCTTTTAAAGGAAAGTAAAAAAAATCAAAATTGTTGGTGGGGGTCTCTGTTATGTTTGTTTTCTTTTTAGTTTTGTTCTATTATTATTATTATTTTCTTTTTTAGAGGGGGAGGGGAATTCAGCTAAAAATAGCCAAGGGTCAATTCAAGCAACTAGTACAAAAGATGTTTTTTTGCAGTCCTTTATTCAATATATTCAAGGTTATCATGCAATTCTGTTCTTTGACTGCATATATATATATTTTTTTTTCTTTCTTTACATTACAAGTTCTATATGTGTAAGTGGTGACCATAGCTATGATTACTATTATTTAGAATATTTTTTACCTACTAACAGAAAACAACTTGACTGCAAAACACTTACTGTAGGGCACTCGATATTAGGCATTACTTTCATGTGGATGTAAGGTTGAAATGTCAAAACCTTTATTAACCCGTGAACTACGCTTTAGCGTATTACACTTTGTGGCGATCTGATTCTATTGTACTTTTTTGTGTTTTACTAACTATTACCGTTTAACTATCACACCTTGTTTCACGGGTTAATGAAAACCACTCTAATTACTTACAGTAGTTCTTTTTTAATATTATTATTTACTTGTATAATTTAGATGAACAATACATATTTCTTTATGGCTTTGTAGAGCTCATCTCGTTCCTCATAAATAACAAACAAAATGAAGTTTGTTCTTATTTTGGTGCAAAGGAATCTACAGTAGTTTTCTAATCAGATAATTGTTTTTCTTTTAACACTCAGCTGTTATTTCAACAGCCTTACTTGAGTTTGCTTGTCTCAGAAATAGACCTTGCTTAATAAACAAAGACATGTTACAAACTTATTTAATAATAGGTAACAACTGCAATATTGTATGAAGAGAGTGCCCCTTTCTTCCCCCTGCTATTGTTGAAATTATGATCAATAAACTTTTACCTCTTCCCTCTCCACCAGTTAAGCATTCTATGTATGCTTCCCTGTACAAAATGCACCCCTTCAAATAGAACATTAAAGTTCACATACTTGTTTACTTCCTCAAACTCTTTGCTTTGTGTTTTTTTTAACTTCCTAGGAACAAATTGAATACATATAATCAATAAATCTAGCAAGCTTATTTTGCAAACTCACTTTTTTTTATTATTTTTGCGCAAAACCTATCAGGATTAAGAGGGTCCAGCACAAAGAAAAAAAAACGAACTAAAAAAAAAAGCCTATTGTCCTGGGATCGAACCCGGTCTGAAGAACAAAACGGAAACCATACATACGGATTACCCAATCGGTATGGCAGCACAAGGCTTTTACGGAAGGCTGTAAAGAACCCGAAGGCCCCAAGCACCGATATTTCCGAGCGAATATGCTGTACAACACTCTTGCAAGGTTATCCCAACCCGCGCATTAATGGGGAGGACAATAACCAGGATCCCAGGCTGTAATACGGTTACGCCACGCACAGCTCGCCGAGATTGTGGATGACAAAAAATAGAGGTCTATTTTGGCGTCTTGGGTCCCTTGGGGACTCGCCATGCGCACGGGCGCATCTCTTTTATTGTGTACATGACATCAAATTAGCGAAGAAAAAAGACGCTGTTTTGGTATCATGTGAAAATCATAAAATAAATAGAAATAAAGACGTAAGGGGGGAGAATATTGACATCTTCATATTAGAATATTGACAAAATCCGCAATTTTGTCTACGCTGACTAAGTAAAGTGTATTTTACTTTAAAGGGGCAGCAGCATAGTACTGCGCATGTCTGGAGTCAGTGATTATTGTAGGCTTTTAAGTGTCAACAAACAGTTAAACTTTTTAAAAGCTGTGAATACCTTATTAAATAATATGCAATATTATATTGAAAACTATGTTAATTGACAGTTTGTGGTCATTTTTTTTGTTTTGTTTAAAGTCTCCCACATGTACCAAAAGCTCATAAGTCAGTATTAGAATTTCACTGAAGTTCATTGTGTCAGGGCTCTAGAGCTATTGCAAATCTCTTAACCATGACACTCCCCTTTTAAAGGAAAGTAAAAAAAAATCAAAATTGTTGGTGGGGGTCTCTGTTATGTTTGTTTTCTTTTTAGTTTTGTTCTATTATTATTATTATTTTCTTTTTTAGAGGGGGAGGGGAATTCAGCTAAAAATAGCCAAGGGTCAATTCAAGCAACTAGTACAAAAGATGTTTTTTTGCAGTCCTTTATTCAATATATTCAAGGTTATCATGCAATTCTGTTGTTTGACTGCATATATATATATATTTTTTTTCTTTCTTTACATTACAAGTTCTATATGTGTAAGTGGTGACCATAGCTATGATTACTATTATTTATAATATTTTTTACCTACTAACAGAAAACAACTTGACTGCAAAACACTTACTGTAGGGCACTCGATATTAGGCATTACTTTCATGTGGATGTAAGGTTGAAATGTCAAAACCTTTATTAACCCGTGAACTACGCTTTAGCGTATTACACTTTGTGGTGATCTGATTCTATTGTACTTTTTTGTGTTTTACTAACTATTACCGTTTAACTATCACACTTTGTTTCACGGGTTAATGAAAACCACTCTAATTACTTACAGTAGTTCTTTTTTAATATTATTATTTACTTGTATAATTTAGATGAGCAATACATTTTTCTTTATGGCTTTGTAGAGCTCATCTCGTTCCTCATAAATAACAAACAAAATGAAGTTTGTTCTTATTTTGGTGCAAAGGAATCTACAGTAGTTTTCTAATCAGATAATTGTTTTTCTTTTAACGCTCACCTGTTATTTCAACAGCCTTACTTGAGTTTGCTTGTCTCAGAAATAGACCTTGCTTAATAAACAAAGACATGTTACAAACTTATTTAATAATAGGTAACAACTGCAATGTTGTATGAAGAGAGTGCCCCTCTCTTCCCCCTGCTATTGTTGAAATTATGCTCAATAAACTTTTACCTCTTCCCTCTCCACCAGTTAAGCATTCTATGTATGCTTCCCTGTACAAAATGCACCCCTTCAAATAGAACATTAAAGTTCACATACTTGTTTACTTCCTCAAACTCTTTGCTTTGTGTTTTTTTTAACTTCCTAGGAACAAATTGAATACATATAATCAATAAATCCAGCAAGCTTATTTTGCAAACTCATTTTATTTTATTATTTTTGCGCAAAACCTATCAGGATTAAGGGGGCCCAGCACAAAGAAAAAAAAAAACGAACTAAAAAAAAAGCCTATTGGCCTGGGATCGAACTCGGTCTGAAGAACAAAACGAAAACCATACATACGGATTACCCAATCGGTATGGCAGCACAAGGCTTTTACGGAAGGCTGTAAAGAACCCGAAGGCCCCAAGCACCGATATTTCCGAGCGAATATGCTGTACAACACTCTTGCAAGGTTATTCCAACCCGCGCATTAATGGGGAGGACAATAACCAGGATCCCAGGCCTGTAATACGGTTACGCCACCCACAGCTCGCCGAGATTGTGGATGACAAAAAATAGAGGTCTATTTGGGCGTCTTGGGTCCCTTGGGGACTCGCCATGCGCACGGGCGCATCTCTTTTATTGTGTACATGACATCAAATTAACGAAGAAAAAAGACGCTGTTTTGGTATCATGTGAAAATCATAAAATAAATAGAAATAAAGACGTAAGGGAGGAGAATATTGACATCTTCATATTAGAATATTGACAAAATCCGCAATTTTGTCTACGCTGACTAAGTAAAGTGTATTTTACTTTAAAGGGGCAGCAGCATAGTACTGCGCATGTCTGGAGTCAGTGATTATTGTAGGCTTTTAAGTGTCAACAAACAGTTGAACTTTTTAAAAGCTGTGAATACCTTATTAAATAATATGCAATATTATATTGAAAACTATGTTAATTGACAGTTTGTGGTCATTTTTGTTTTTTTTTTTAAAGTCTCCCACATGTACCAAAAGCTCATAAGTCAGTTTCAGAATTTCACTGAAGTTCATTGTGTCAGGGCTCTAGAGCAATTGCAAATCTCTTAACCATGACACTCCCCCTTTAAAGGAAAGTAAAAAAAATCAAAATTGTTGGTGGGGGTCTCTGTTGTGTTTGTTTTCTTTTTAGTTTTGTTCTATTATTATTATTATTTTCTTTTTTAGAGGGGGAGGGGAATTCAGCTAAAAATAGCCAAGGGTCAATTCAAGCAAGTAGTACAAAAGATGTTTTTTTGCAGTCCTTTATTCAATATATTCAAGGTTATCATGCAATTCTGTTGTTTGACTGCATATATATATATATTTTTTTCTTTCTTTTCATTACAAGTTCTAAATGTGTAAGTGGTGACCATAGCTATGATTACTATTATTTAGAATATATTTTTACCTACTAACAGAAAACAACTTGACTGCCCCTCTCTTCCCCCTGATATTGTTGAAATTATGCTCAATAAACTTTTACCTCTTCCCTCTCCACCAGTTAAGCACTCTATGTATGCTTCCCTGTACAAAATGCACCCCTTCAAATAGAACATTAAAGTTCACATACTTGTTTACTTCCTCAAACTCTTTGCTTTGTGTTTTTTGTTAACTTCCTAGGAACAAATTGAATACATATAATCAATAAATGTAGCAAGCTTATTTTGCAAACTCACTTTTTTTTATTATTTTTGCGCGAAACCTATCAGGATTAAGGGGGTCCAGCACAAAGAAAAAAAAACGAACTAAAAAAAAAAGCCCATTGGCCTGGGATCGAACCCGGTCTGAAGAACAAAACGGAAACCATACATACGGATTACCCAATCGGTATGGCAGCACAAGGCTTTTACGGAAGGCTGTAAAGAACCCGAAGGCCCCAAGCACCGATATTTCCGAGCGAATATGCTGTACAACACTCTTGCAAGGTTATCCCAACCCGCGCATTAATGGGGAGGACAATAACCAGGATCCCAGGCCTGTAATACGGTTACGCCACCCACAGCTCGCCGAGATTGTGGATGACAAAAAATAGAGGTCTATTTGGGCGTCTTGGGTCCCTTGGGGACTCGCCATGCGCACGGGCGCATCTCTTTTATTGTGTACATGACATCAAATTAGCGAAGAAAAAAGACGCTGTTTTGGTATCATGTGAAAATCATAAAATAAATAGAAATAAAGACGTAAGGGGGGAGAATATTGACATCTTCATATTAGAATATTGACAAAATCCGCAATATTGTCTACTCTAACTAAGTAAAGTGTATTTTACTTTAAAGGGGCAGAAGCATAGTACTGCGCATGTCTGGAGTCAGTGATTATTGTAGGCTTTTAAGTGTCAACAAACAGTTGAACTTTTTAAAAGCTGTGAATACCTTATTAAATAATATGCAATATTATATTGAAAACTATGTTAATTGACAGTTTGTGGTCATTTTTTTTGTTTTGTTTAAAGTCTCCCACATGTACCAAAAGCTCATAAGTCAGTATTAGAATTTAACTGAAGTTCATTGTGTCAGGGCTCTAGAGCTATTGCAAATCTCTTAACCATGACACTCCCCTTTTAAAGGAAAGTAAAAAAAAAATCAAAATTGTTGGTGGGGGTCTCTGTTATGTTTGTTTTCTTTTGAGTTTTGTTCTATTATTATTATTATTTTCTTTTTTAGAGGGGGAGGGGAACTCAGCTAAAAATAGCCAAGGGTCAATTCAAGCAACTAGTACAAAAGATGTTTTTTTGCAGTCCTTTATTCAATATATTCAAGGTTATCATGCAATTCTGTTGTTTGACTGCATATATATATATTTTTTCTTTCTTTTCATTACAAGTTCTATATGTGTAAGTGGTGACCATAGCTATGATTACTATTATTTAGAATATTTTTTTACCTACTAACAGAAAACAACTTGACTGCAAAACACTTACTGTAGGGCACTCGATATTAGGCATTACTTTCATGTGGATGTAAGGTTGAAATGTCAAAACCTTCATTAACCCGTGAACTACGCTTTAGCGTATTACACTTTGTGGTGATCTGATTCTATTGTACTTTTTTGTGTTTTAATAACTATTACCGTTTAACTATCACACTTTGTTTCACGGGTTAATGAAAACCACTCTAATTACTTACAGTAGTTCTTTTTTAATATTATTATTTACTTGTATAATTTAGATGAGCAATACATATTTCTTTATGGCTTTGTAGAGCTCATCTCGTTCCTCATAAATAACAAACAAAATGAAGTTTGTTCTTATTTTGGTGCAAAGGAATCTACAGTAGTTTTCTAATCAGATAATTGTTTTTCTTTTAACACTCACCTGTTATTTCAACAGCCTTACTTGAGTTTGCTTGTCTCAGAAATAGACCTTGCTTAATAAACAAAGACATGTTACAAACTTATTTAATAATAGGTAACAACTGCAATATTGTATGAAGAGAGTGCCCCTCTCTTCCCCCTGCTATTGTTGAAATTATGCTCAATAAACTTTTACCTCTTCCCTCTCCACCAGTTAAGCATTCTATGTATGCTTCCCTGTACAAAATGCACCCCTTCAAATAGAACATTAAAGTTCACATACTTGTTTACTTCCTCAAACTCTTTGCTTTGTGTTTTTTTTAACTTCCTAGGAACAAATTGAATACATATAATCAATAAATCTAGCAAGCTTATGTTGCAAACTCACTTTTTTATTATTTTTGCGCAAAACCTATCAGGATTAAGGGGGCCCAGCACAAAGAAAAAAAAACGAACTAAAAAAAAAAGCCTATTGGCCTGGGATCGAACCCGGTCTGAAGAACAAAACGGAAACCATACATACGGATTACCCAATCGGTATGGCACCACAAGGCTTTTACGGAAGGCTGTAAAGAACCCGAAGGCCCCAAGCACCGATATTTCCGAGCGAATATGCTGTACAACACTCTTGCAAGGTTATCCCAACCCGCGCATTAATGGGGAGGACAATAACCAGGATCCCAGGCCTGTAATACGGTTACGCCACCCACAGCTCGCCGAGATTGTGGATGACAAAAAATAGAGGTCTATTTGGGCGTCTTGGGTCCCTTGGGGACTCGCCATGCGCACGGGCGCATCTCTTTTATTGTGTACATGACATCAAATTAGCGAAGAAAAAAGACGCTGTTTTGGTATCATGTGAAAATCATAAAATAAATAGAAATAAAGACGTAAGGGAGGAGAATATTGACATCTTCATATTAGAATATTGACAAAATCCGCAATTTTGTCTACGCTGACTAAGTAAAGTGTATTTTACTTTAAAGGGGCAGCAGCATAGTACTGCGCATGTCTGGAGTCAGTGATTATTGTAGGCTTTTAAGTGTCAACAAACAGTTGAACTTTTTAAAAGCTGTGAATACCTTATTAAATAATATGCAATATTATATTGAAAACTATGTTAATTGACAGTTTGTGGTCATTTTTGTTGTTTTTTTTAAAGTCTCCCACATGTACCAAAAGCTCATAAGTCAGTATTAGAATTTCACTGAAGTTCATTGTGTCAGGGCTCTAGAGCAATTGCAAATCTCTTAACCATGACACTCCCCCTTTAAAGAAAAGTAAAAAAAATCAAAATTGTTGGTGGGGGTCTCTGTTGTGTTTGTTTTCTTTTTAGTTTTGTTCTATTATTATTATTATTTTCTTTTTTAGAGGGGGAGGGGAATTCAGCTAAAAATAGCCAAGGGTCAATTCAAGCAAGTAGTACAAAAGATGTTTTTTTGCAGTCCTTTATTCAATATATTCAAGGTTATCATGCAATTCTGTTGTTTGACTGCATATATATATATATTTTTTCTTTCTTTTCATTACAAGTTCTAAATGTGTAAGTGGTGACCATAGCTATGATTACTATTATTTAGAATATATTTTTACCTACTAACAGAAAACAACTTGACTGCCCCTCTCTTCCCCCTGATATTGTTGAAATTATGCTCAATAAACTTTTACCTCTTCCCTCTCCACCAGTTAAGCACTCTATGTATGCTTCCCTGTACAAAATGCACCCCTTCAAATAGAACATTAAAGTTCACATACTTGTTTACTTCCTCAAACTCTTTGCTTTGTGTTTTTTGTTAACTTCCTAGGAACAAATTGAATACATATAATCAATAAATGTAGCAAGCTTATTTTGCAAACTCACTTTTTTTTATTATTTTTGCGCGAAACCTATCAGGATTAAGGGGGTCCAGCACAAAGAAAAAAAAACGAACTAAAAAAAAAAGCTCATTGGCCTGGGATCGAACCCGGTCTGAAGAACAAAACGGAAACCATACATACGGATTACCCAATCGGTATGGCAGCACAAGGCTTTTACGGAAGGCTGTAAAGAACCCGAAGGCCCCAAGCACCGATATTTCCGAGCGAATATGCTGTACAACACTCTTGCAAGGTTATCCCAACCCGCGCATTAATGGGGAGGAGAATAACCAGGATCCCAGGCCTGTAATACGGTTACGCCACCCACAGCTCGCCGAGATTGTGGATGACAAAAAATAGAGGTCTATTTGGGCGTCTTGGGTCCCTTGGGGACTCGCCATGCGCACGGGCGCATCTCTTTTATTGTGTACATGACATCAAATTAGCGAAGAAAAAAGACGCTGTTTTGGTATCATGTGAAAATCATAAAATAAATAGAAATAAAGACGTAAGGGGGGAGAATATTGACATCTTCATATTAGAATATTGACAAAATCCGCAATATTGTCTACTCTAACTAAGTAAAGTGTATTTTACTTTAAAGGGGCAGAAGCATAGTACTGCGCATGTCTGGAGTCAGTGATTATTGTAGGCTTTTAAGTGTCAACAAACAGTTGAACTTTTTAAAAGCTGTGAATACCTTATTAAATAATATGCAATATTATATTGAAAACTATGTTAATTGACAGTTTGTGGTCATTTTTTTTGTTTTGTTTAAAGTCTCCCACATGTACCAAAAGCTCATAAGTCAGTATTAGAATTTAACTGAAGTTCATTGTGTCAGGGCTCTAGAGCTATTGCAAATCTCTTAACCATGACACTCCCCTTTTAAAGGAAAGTAAAAAAAAAATCAAAATTGTTGGTGGGGGTCTCTGTTATGTTTATTTTCTTTTGAGTTTTGTTCTATTATTATTATTATTTTCTTTTTTAGAGGGGGAGGGGAACTCAGCTAAAAATAGCCAAGGGTCAATTCAAGCAACTAGTACAAAAGATGTTTTTTTGCAGTCCTTTATTCAATATATTCAAGGTTATCATGCAATTCTGTTGTTTGACTGCATATATATATATATTTTTTCTTTCTTTTCATTACAAGTTCTATATGTGTAAGTGGTGACCATAGCTATGATTACTATTATTTAGAATATTTTTTTACCTACTAACAGAAAACAACTTGACTGCAAAACACTTACTGTAGGGCACTCGATATTAGGCATTACTTTCATGTGGATGTAAGGTTGAAATGTCAAAACCTTCATTAACCCGTGAACTACGCTTTAGCGTATTACACTTTGTGGTGATCTGATTCTATTGTACTTTTTTGTGTTTTAATAACTATTACCGTTTAACTATCACACTTTGTTTCACGGGTTAATGAAAACCACTCTAATTACTTACAGTAGTTCTTTTTTAATATTATTATTTACTTGTATAATTTAGATGAGCAATACATATTTCTTTATGGCTTTGTAGAGCTCATCTCGTTCCTCATAAATAACAAACAAAATGAAGTTTGTTCTTATTTTGGTGCAAAGGAATCTACAGTAGTTTTCTAATCAGATAATTGTTTTTCTTTTAACACTCACCTGTTATTTCAACAGCCTTACTTGAGTTTGCTTGTCTCAGAAATAGACCTTGCTTAATAAACAAAGACATGTTACAAACTTATTTAATAATAGGTAACAACTGCAATATTGTATGAAGAGAGTGCCCCTCTCTTCCCCCTGCTATTGTTGAAATTATGCTCAATAAACTTTTACCTCTTCCCTCTCCACCAGTTAAGCATTCTATGTATGCTTCCCTGTACAAAATGCACCCCTTCAAATAGAACATTAAAGTTCACATATTTGTTTACTTCCTCAAACTCTTTGCTTTGTGTTTTTTGTTAACTTCTTAGGAACAAATTGAATACATATAATCAATAAATCTAGCAAGCTTATTTTGCAAACTCACTTTTTTTATTATTTTTGCGCAAAACCTATCAGGATTAAGGGGGTCCAGCACAAAGAAAAAAAAAACGAACTAAAAAAAAAAAGCCTATTGGCCTGGGATCGAACCCGGTCTGAAGAACAAAACGGAAACCATACATACGGATTACCCAATCGGTATGGCAGCACAAGGCTTTTACGGAAGGCTGTAAAGAACCCGAAGGCCCCAAGCACCGATATTTCCGAGCGAATATGCTGTACAACACTCTTGCAAGGTTATTCCAACCCGCGCATTAATGGGGAGGACAATAACCAGGATCCCAGGCCTGTAATACGGTTACGCCACGCACAGCTCGCCGAGATTGTGGATGACAAAAAATAGAGGTCTATTTGGGCGTCTTGGGTCCCTTGGGGACTCGCCATGCGCACGGGCGCATCTCTTTTATTGTGTACATGACATCAAATTAGCGAAGAAAAAAGACGCTGTTTTGGTATCATGTGAAAATCATAAAATAAATAGAAATAAAGACGTAAGGGGGGAGAATATTGACATCTTCATATTAGAATATTGACAAAATCCGCAATATTGTCTACGCTGACTAAGTAAAGTGTATTTTACTTTAAAGGGGCAGAAGCATAGTACTGCGCATGTCTGGAGTCAGTGATTATTGTAGGCTTTTAAGTGTCAACAAACAGTTGAACTTTTTAAAAGCTGTGAATACCTTATTAAATAATGTGCAATATTATATTGAAAACTATGTTAATTGACAGTTTGTGGTCATTTTTTTTGTTTTGTTTAAAGTCTCCCACATGTACCAAAAGCTCATAAGTCAGTATTACAATTTCACTGAAGTTCATTGTGTCAGGGCTCTAGAGCTATTGCAAATCTCTTAACCATGACACTTCCCTTTTAAAGGAAAGTAAAAAAAATCAAAATTGTTGGTGAGGGTCTCTGTTATGTTTGTTTTCTTTTTAGTTTTGTTCTATTATTATTATTATTTTCTTTTTTAGAGGGGGAGGGGAATTCAGCTAAAAATAGCCAAGGGTCAATTCAAGCAACTAGTACAAAAGATGTTTTTTTGCAGTCCTTTATTCAATACATTCAAGGTTATCATGCAATTCTGTTGTTTGACTGCATATATATATATATATTTTTTTTTTCTTTCTTTACATTACAAGTTCTATATGTGTAAGTGGTGACCATAGCTATGATTACTATTATTTAGAATATTTTTTACCTACTAACAGAAAACAACTTGACTGCAAAACACTTACTGTAGGGCACTCGATATTAGGCATTACTTTCATGTGGATGTAAGGTTGAAATGTCAAAACCTTTATTAACCCGTGAACTACGCTTTAGCGTATTACACTTTGTGGCGATCTGATTCTATTGTACTTTTTTGTGTTTTACTAACTATTACCGTTTAACTATCACACTTTGTTTCACGGGTTAATGAAAACCACTCTAATTACTTACAGTAGTTCTTTTTTAATATTATTATTTACTTGTATAATTTAGATGAACAATACATATTTCTTTATGGCTTTGTAGATCTCATCTCGTTCCTCATAAATAACAAACAAAATGAAGTTTGTTCTTATTTTGGTGCAAAGGAATCTACAGTAGTTTTCTAATCAGATAATTGTTTTTCTTTTAACACTCACCTGTTATTTCAACAGCCTTACTTGAGTTTGCTTGTCTCAGAAATAGACCTTGCTTAATAAACAAAGACATGTTACAAACTTATTTAATAATAGGTAACAACTGCAATATTGTATGAAGAGAGTGCCCCTCTCTTCCCCCTGCTATTGTTGAAATTATGATCAATAAACTTTTACCTCTTCCCTCTCCACCAGTTAAGCATTCTATGTATGCTTCCCTGTACAAAATGCACCCCTTCAAATAGAACATTAAAGTTCACATACTTGTTTACTTCCTCAAACTCTTTGCTTTGTGTTTTTTTTAACTTCCTAGGAACAAATTGAATACATATAATCAATAAATCTAGCAAGCTTATTTTGCAAACTCACTTTTTTTTATTATTTTTGCGCAAAACCTATCAGGATTAAGAGGGTCCAGCACAAAGAAAAAAAAACGAACTAAAAAAAAAAGCCTATTGTCCTGGGATCGAACCCGGTCTGAAGAACAAAACGGAAACCATACATACGGATTACCCAATCGGTATGGCAGCACAAGGCTTTTACGGAAGGCTGTAAAGAACCCGAAGGCCCCAAGCACCGATATTTCCGAGCGAATATGCTGTACAACACTCTTGCAAGGTTATTCCAACCCGCGCATTAATGGGGAGGACAATAACCAGGATCCCAGGCCTGTAATACGGTTACGCCACGCACAGCTCGCCGAGATTGTGGATGACAAAAAATAGATGTCTATTTGGGCGTCTTGGGTCCCTTGGGGACTCGCCATGCACACGGGCGCATCTCTTTTATTGTGTACATGACATCAAATTAGCGAAGAAAAAAGACGCTGTTTTGGTATCATGTGAAAATCATAAAATAAATAGAAATAAAGACGTAAGGGGGGAGAATATTGACATCTTCATATTAGAATATTGACAAAATCCGCAATTTTGTCTACGCTGACTAAGTAAAGCTGTATTTTACTTTAAAGGGGCAGCAGCATAGTACTGCGCATGTCTGGAGTCAGTGATTATTGTAGGCTTTTAAGTGTCAACAAACAGTTGAACTTTTTAAAAGCTGTGAATACCTTATTAAATAATATGCAATATTATATTGAAAACTATGTTAATTGACAGTTTGTGGTCATTTTTTTTGTTTTGTTTAAAGTCTCCCACATGTACCAAAAGCTCATAAGTCAGTATTAGAATTTCACTGAAGTTCATTGTGTCAGGGCTCTAGAGCTATTGCAAATCTCTTAACCATGACACTCCCCTTTTAAAGGAAAGTAAAAAAAATCAAAATTGTTGGTGGGGGTCTCTGTTATGTTTGTTTTCTTTTTAGTTTTGTTCTATTATTATTATTATTTTCTTTTTTAGAGGGGGAGGGGAATTCAGCTAAAAATAGCCAAGGGTCAATTCAAGCAACTAGTACAAAAGATGTTTTTTTGCAGTCCTTTATTCAATATATTCAAGGTTATCATGCAATTCTGTTCTTTGACTGCATATATATATATTTTTTTTTCTTTCTTTACATTACAAGTTCTATATGTGTAAGTGGTGACCATAGCTATGATTACTATTATTTAGAATATTTTTTACCTACTAACAGAAAACAACTTGACTGCAAAACACTTACTGTAGGGCACTCGATATTAGGCATTACTTTCATGTGGATGTAAGGTTGAAATGTCAAAACCTTTATTAACCCGTGAACTACGCTTTAGCGTATTACACTTTGTGGCGATCTGATTCTATTGTACTTTTTTGTGTTTTACTAACTATTACCGTTTAACTATCACACCTTGTTTCACGGGTTAATGAAAACCACTCTAATTACTTACAGTAGTTCTTTTTTAATATTATTATTTACTTGTATAATTTAGATGAACAATACATATTTCTTTATGGCTTTGTAGAGCTCATCTCGTTCCTCATAAATAACAAACAAAATGAAGTTTGTTCTTATTTTGGTGCAAAGGAATCTACAGTAGTTTTCTAATCAGATAATTGTTTTTCTTTTAACACTCAGCTGTTATTTCAACAGCCTTACTTGAGTTTGCTTGTCTCAGAAATAGACCTTGCTTAATAAACAAAGACATGTTACAAACTTATTTAATAATAGGTAACAACTGCAATATTGTATGAAGAGAGTGCCCCTCTCTTCCCCCTGCTATTGTTGAAATTATGATCAATAAACTTTTACCTCTTCCCTCTCCACCAGTTAAGCATTCTATGTATGCTTCCCTGTACAAAATGCACCCCTTCAAATAGAACATTAAAGTTCACATACTTGTTTACTTCCTCAAACTCTTTGCTTTGTGTTTTTTTTAACTTCCTAGGAACAAATTGAATACATATAATCAATAAATCTAGCAAGCTTATTTTGCAAACTCACTTTTTTTTATTATTTTTGCGCAAAACCTATCAGGATTAAGAGGGTCCAGCACAAAGAAAAAAAAACGAACTAAAAAAAAAAGCCTATTGTCCTGGGATCGAACCCGGTCTGAAGAACAAAACGGAAACCATACATACGGATTACCCAATCGGTATGGCAGCACAAGGCTTTTACGGAAGGCTGTAAAGAAACCGAAGGCCCCAAGCACCGATATTTCCGAGCGAATATGCTGTACAACACTCTTGCAAGGTTATTCCAACCCGCGCATTAATGGGGAGGACAATAACCAGGATCCCAGGCCTGTAATACGGTTACGCCACGCACAGCTCGCCGAGATTGTGGATGACAAAAAATAGATGTCTATTTGGGCGTCTTGGGTCCCTTGGGGACTCGCCATGCACACGGGCGCATCTCTTTTATTGTGTACATGACATCAAATTAGCGAAGAAAAAAGACGCTGTTTTGGTATCATGTGAAAATCATAAAATAAATAGAAATAAAGACGTAAGGGGGGAGAATATTGACATCTTCATATTAGAATATTGACAAAATCCGCAATTTTGTCTACGCTGACTAAGTAAAGCTGTATTTTACTTTAAAGGGGCAGCAGCATAGTACTGCGCATGTCTGGAGTCAGTGATTATTGTAGGCTTTTAAGTGTCAACAAACAGTTGAACTTTTTAAAAGCTGTGAATACCTTATTAAATAATATGCAATATTATATTGAAAACTATGTTAATTGACAGTTTGTGGTCATTTTTTTTGTTTTGTTTAAAGTCTCCCACATGTACCAAAAGCTCATAAGTCAGTATTAGAATTTCACTGAAGTTCATTGTGTCAGGGCTCTAGAGCTATTGCAAATCTTTTAACCATGACACTCCCCTTTTAAAGGAAAGTAAAAAAAATCAAAATTGTTGGTGGGGGTCTCTGTTCTGTTTGTTTTCTTTTTAGTTTTGTTCTATTATTATTATTATTTTCTTTTTTAGAGGGGGAGGGGAATTCAGCTAAAAATAGCCAAGGGTCAATTCAAGCAACTAGTACAAAAGATGTTTTTTTGCAGTCCTTTATTCAATATATTCAAGGTTATCATGCAATTCTGTTGTTTGACTGCATTTATATATATATATTTTTTTTTCTTTCTTTACATTACAAGTTCTATATGTGTAAGTGGTGACCATAGCTATGATTACTATTATTTAGAATATTTTTTACCTACTAACAGAAAACAACTTGACTGCAAAACACTTACTGTAGGGCACTCGATATTAGGCATTACTTTCATGTGGATGTAAGGTTGAAATGTCAAAACCTTTATTAACCCGTGAACTACGCTTTAGCGTATTACACTTTGTGGCGATCTGATTCTATTGTACTTTTTTGTGTTTTACTAACTATTACCGTTTAACTATCACACTTTGTTTCACGGGTTAATGAAAACCACTCTAATTACTTACAGTAGTTCTTTTTTAATATTATTATTTACTTGTATAATTTAGATGAACAATACATATTTCTTTATGGCTTTGTAGATCTCATCTCGTTCCTCATAAATAACAAACAAAATGAAGTTTGTTCTTATTTTGGTGCAAAGGAATCTACAGTAGTTTTCTAATCAGATAATTGTTTTTCTTTTAACACTCACCTGTTATTTCAACAGCCTTACTTGAGTTTGCTTGTCTCAGAAATAGACCTTGCTTAATAAACAAAGACATGTTACAAACTTATTTAATAATAGGTAACAACTGCAATATTGTATGAAGAGAGTGCCCCTCTCTTCCCCCTGCTATTGTTGAAATTATGATCAATAAACTTTTACCTCTTCCCTCTCCACCAGTTAAGCATTCTATGTATGCTTCCCTGTACAAAATGCACCCCTTCAAATAGAACATTAAAGTTCACATACTTGTTTACTTCCTCAAACTCTTTGCTTTGTGTTTTTTTTAACTTCCTAGGAACAAATTGAATACATATAATCAATAAATCTAGCAAGCTTATTTTGCAAACTCACTTTTTTTTATTATTTTTGCGCAAAACCTATCAGGATTAAGAGGGTCCAGCACAAAGAAAAAAAAACGAACTAAAAAAAAAAGCCTATTGTCCTGGGATCGAACCCGGTCTGAAGAACAAAACGGAAACCATACATACGGATTACCCAATCGGTATGGCAGCACAAGGCTTTTACGGAAGGCTGTAAAGAACCCGAAGGCCCCAAGCACCGATATTTCCGAGCGAATATGCTGTACAACACTCTTGCAAGGTTATTCCAACCCGCGCATTAATGGGGAGGACAATAACCAGGATCCCAGGCCTGTAATACGGTTACGCCACGCACAGCTCGCCGAGATTGTGGATGACAAAAAATAGATGTCTATTTGGGCGTCTTGGGTCCCTTGGGGACTCGCCATGCACACGGGCGCATCTCTTTTATTGTGTACATGACATCAAATTAGCGAAGAAAAAAGACGCTGTTTTGGTATCATGTGAAAATCATAAAATAAATAGAAATAAAGACGTAAGGGGGGAGAATATTGACATCTTCATATTAGAATATTGACAAAATCCGCAATTTTGTCTACGCTGACTAAGTAAAGCTGTATTTTACTTTAAAGGGGCAGCAGCATAGTACTGCGCATGTCTGGAGTCAGTGATTATTGTAGGCTTTTAAGTGTCAACAAACAGTTGAACTTTTTAAAAGCTGTGAATACCTTATTAAATAATATGCAATATTATATTGAAAACTATGTTAATTGACAGTTTGTGGTCATTTTTTTTGTTTTGTTTAAAGTATCCCACATGTACCAAAAGCTCATAAGTCAGTATTAGAATTTCACTGAAGTTCATTGTGTCAGGGCTCTAGAGCTATTGCAAATCTCTTAACCATGACACTCCCCTTTTAAAGGAAAGTAAAAAAAATCAAAATTGTTGGTGGGGGTCTCTGTTATGTTTGTTTTCTTTTTAGTTTTGTTCTATTATTATTATTATTTTCTTTTTTAGAGGGGGAGGGGAATTCAGCTAAAAATAGCCAAGGGTCAATTCAAGCAACTAGTACAAAAGATGTTTTTTTGCAGTCCTTTATTCAATATATTCAAGGTTATCATGCAATTCTGTTCTTTGACTGCATATATATATATTTTTTTTTCTTTCTTTACATTACAAGTTCTATATGTGTAAGTGGTGACCATAGCTATGATTACTATTATTTAGAATATTTTTTACCTACTAACAGAAAACAACTTGACTGCAAAACACTTACTGTAGGGCACTCGATATTAGGCATTACTTTCATGTGGATGTAAGGTTGAAATGTCAAAACCTTTATTAACCCGTGAACTACGCTTTAGCGTATTACACTTTGTGGCGATCTGATTCTATTGTACTTTTTTGTGTTTTACTAACTATTACCGTTTAACTATCACACCTTGTTTCACGGGTTAATGAAAACCACTCTAATTACTTACAGTAGTTCTTTTTTAATATTATTATTTACTTGTATAATTTAGATGAACAATACATATTTCTTTATGGCTTTGTAGAGCTCATCTCGTTCCTCATAAATAACAAACAAAATGAAGTTTGTTCTTATTTTGGTGCAAAGGAATCTACAGTAGTTTTCTAATCAGATAATTGTTTTTCTTTTAACACTCAGCTGTTATTTCAACAGCCTTACTTGAGTTTGCTTGTCTCAGAAATAGACCTTGCTTAATAAACAAAGACATGTTACAAACTTATTTAATAATAGGTAACAACTGCAATATTGTATGAAGAGAGTGCCCCTCTCTTCCCCCTGCTATTGTTGAAATTATGATCAATAAACTTTTACCTCTTCCCTCTCCACCAGTTAAGCATTCTATGTATGCTTCCCTGTACAAAATGCACCCCTTCAAATAGAACATTAAAGTTCACATACTTGTTTACTTCCTCAAACTCTTTGCTTTGTGTTTTTTTTAACTTCCTAGGAACAAATTGAATACATATAATCAATAAATCTAGCAAGCTTATTTTGCAAACTCACTTTTTTTTATTATTTTTGCGCAAAACCTATCAGGATTAAGAGGGTCCAGCACAAAGAAAAAAAAACGAACTAAAAAAAAAAGCCTATTGTCCTGGGATCGAACCCGGTCTGAAGAACAAAACGGAAATCATACATACGGATTACCCAATCGGTATGGCAGCACAAGGCTTTTACGGAAGGCTGTAAAGAACCCGAAGGCCCCAAGCACCGATATTTCCGAGCGAATATGCTGTACAACACTCTTGCAAGGTTATCCCAACCCGCGCATTAATGGGGAGGACAATAACCAGGATCCCAGGCTGTAATACGGTTACGCCACGCACAGCTCGCCGAGATTGTGGATGACAAAAAATAGAGGTCTATTTTGGCGTCTTGGGTCCCTTGGGGACTCGCCATGCGCACGGGCGCATCTCTTTTATTGTGTACATGACATCAAATTAGCGAAGAAAAAAGACGCTGTTTTGGTATCATGTGAAAATCATAAAATAAATAGAAATAAAGACGTAAGGGGGGAGAATATTGACATCTTCATATTAGAATATTGACAAAATCCGCAATTTTGTCTACGCTGACTAAGTAAAGTGTATTTTACTTTAAAGGGGCAGCAGCATAGTACTGCGCATGTCTGGAGTCAGTGATTATTGTAGGCTTTTAAGTGTCAACAAACAGTTGAACTTTTTAAAAGCTGTCAATACCTTATTAAATAATATGCAATATTATATTGAAAACTATGTTAATTGACAGTTTGTGGTCATTTTTTTTGTTTTGTTTAAAGTCTCCCACATGTACCAAAAGCTCATAAGTCAGTATTAGAATTTCACTGAAGTTCATTGTGTCAGGGCTCTAGAGCTATTGCAAATCTCTTAACCATGACACTCCCCTTTTAAAGAAAAGTAAAAAAAAATCAAAATTGTTGGTGGGGGTCTCTGTTATGTTTGTTTTCTTTTTAGTTTTGTTCTATTATTATTATTATTTTCTTTTTTAGAGGGGGAGGGGAATTCAGCTAAAAATAGCCAAGGGTCAATTCAAGCAACTAGTACAAAAGATGTTTTTTTGCAGTCCTTTATTCAATATATTCAAGGTTATCATGCAATTCTGTTCTTTGACTGCATATATATATATATTTTTTTCTTTCTTTACATTACAAGTTCTATATGTGTAAGTGGTGACCATAGCTATGATTACTATTATTTAGAATATTTTTTACCTACTAACAGAAAACAACTTGACTGCAAAACACTTACTGTAGGGCACTCGATATTAGGCATTACTTTCATGTGGATGTAAGGTTGAAATGTCAAAACCTTTATTAACCCGTGAACTACGCTTTAGCGTATTACACTTTGTGGCGATCTGATTCTATTGTACTTTTTTGTGTTTTACTAACTATTACCGTTTAACTATCACACTTTGTTTCACGGGTTAATGAAAACCACTCTAATTACTTACAGTAGTTCTTTTTTAATATTATTATTTACTTGTATAATTTAGATGAACAATACATATTTCTTTATGGCTTTGTAGAGCTCATCTCGTTCCTCATAAATAACAAACAAAATGAAGTTTGTTCTTATTTTGGTGCAAAGGAATCTACAGTAGTTTTCTAATCAGATAATTGTTTTTCTTTTAACAATCACCTGTTATTTCAACAGCCTTACTTGAGTTTGCTTGTCTCAAAAATAGACCTTGCTTAATAAACAAAGACATGTTACAAACTTATTTAATAATAGGTAACAACTGCAATATTGTATGAAGAGAGTGCCCCTCTCTTCCCCCTGCTATTGTTGAAATTATGCTCAATAAACTTTTACCTCTTCCCTCTCCACAAGTTAAGCATTCTATGTATGCTTCCCTGTACAAAATGCACCCCTTCAAATAGAACATTAAAGTTCACATACTTGTTTACTTCCTCAAACTCTTTGCTTTGTGTTTTTTGTTAACTTCCTAGTAACAAATTGAATACATATAATCAGTAAATCTAGCAAGCTTATTTTGCAAACTCACTTTTTTTTATTATTTTTGCGCAAAACCTATCAGGATTAAGGGGGTCCAGCACAAAGAAAATAAACGAACTAAATAAAAAAGCCCATTGGCCTGGGATCGAACCCGGTCTGAAGAACAAAACGGAAACCATACATACGGATTACCCGATCGGTATGGCAGCACAAGGCTTTTACGGAAGGCTGTAAAGAACCCGAAGGCCCCAAGCACCGATATTTCCGAGCGAATATGCTGTACAACACTCTTGCAAGGTTATCCCAACCCGCGCATTAATGGGGAGGACAATAACCAGGATCCCAGGCTGTAATACGGTTACGCCACGCACAGCTCGCCGAGATTGTGGATGACAAAAAATAGAGGTCTATTTGGGCGTCTTGGGTCCCTTGGGGACTCGCCATGCGCACGGGCGCATCTCTTTTATTGTGTACATGACATCAAATTAGCGAAGAAAAAAGACGCTGTTTTGGTATCATGTGAAAATCATAAAATAAATAGAAATAAAGACGTAAGGGGGGAGAATATTGACATCTTCATATTAGAATATTGACAAAATCCGCAATTTTGTCTACGCTGACTAAGTAAAGTGTATTTTACTTTAAAGGGGCAGCAGCATAGTACTGCGCATGTCTGGAGTCAGTGATTATTGTAGGCTTTTAAGTGTCAACAAACAGTTGAACTTTTTAAAAGCTGTCAATACCTTATTAAATAATATGCAATATTATATTGAAAACTATGTTAATTGACAGTTTGTGGTCATTTTTTTTGTTTTGTTTAAAGTCTCCCACATGTACCAAAAGCTCATAAGTCAGTATTAGAATTTCACTGAAGTTCATTGTGTCAGGGCTCTAGAGCTATTGCAAATCTCTTAACCATGACACTCCCCCTTTAAAGGAAAGTAAAAAAAATCAAAATTGTTGGTGGGGGTCTCTGTTGTGTTTGTTTTCTTTTTAGTTTTGTTCTATTATTATTATTATTTTCTTTTTTAGAGGGGGAGGGGAATTCAGCTAAAAATAGCCAAGGGTCAATTCAAGCAACTAGTACAAAAGATGTTTTTTTGCAGTCCTTTATTCAATATATTCAAGGTTATCATGCAATTCTGTTGTTTGACTGCATATATATATATATTTTTTTTCTTTCTTTTCATTACAAGTTCTATATGTTTAAGTGGTGACCATAGCTATGATTACTATTATTTAGAATATTTTTTACCTACTAAAAGAAAACAACTTGACTGCCCCTCTCTTCCCCCTGCTATTGTTGAAATTATGCTCAATAAACTTTTACCTCTTCCCTCTCCACCAGTTAAGCATTCTATGTATGCTTCCCTGTACAAAATGCACCCCTTTAAATAGAACATTAAAGTTCACATACTTGTTTACTTCCTCAAACTCTTTGCTTTGTGTTTTTTGTTAACTTCCTAGGAACAAATTGAATACATATAATCAATAAATCTAGCAAGCTTATTTTGCAAACTCACTTTTTTTTTATTATTTTTGCGCAAAACCTATCAGGATTAAGGGGGTCCAGCACAAAGAAAAAAAAAACGAACTAAAAAAAAAGCCCATTGGCCTGGGATCGAACCCGGTCTGAAGAACAAAACGGAAATCATACATACGGATTACCCAATCGGTATGGCAGCACAAGGCTTTTACGGAAGGCTGTAAAGAACCCGAAGGCCCCAAGCACCGATATTTCCGAGCGAATATGCTGTACAACACTCTTGCAAGGTTATCCCAACCCGCGCATTAATGGGGAGGACAATAACCAGGATCCCAGGCCTGTAATACGGTTACGCCACGCACAGCTCGCCGAGATTGTGGATGACAAGAAATAGAGGTCTATTTGGGCGTCTTGGGTCCCTTGGGGACTCGCCATGCGCACGGGCGCATCTCTTTTATTGTGTACATGACATCAAATTAGCGAAGAAAAAAGACGCTGTTTTGGTATCATGTGAAAATCATAAAATAAATAGAAATAAAGACGTAAGGGGGGAGAATATTGACATCTTCATATTAGAATATTGACAAAATCCGCAATATTGTCTACGCTGACTAAGTAAAGTGTATTTTACTTTAAAGGGGCAGAAGCATAGTACTGCGCATGTCTGGAATCAGTGATTATTGTAGGCTTTTTAGTGTCAACAAACAGTTGAACTTTTTAAAAGCTGTGAATACCTTTTTAAATAATATACAATATTATATTGAAAACTATGTTAATTGACAGTTTGTGGTCATTTTTTTTGTTTTGTTTAAAGTCTCCCACATGTACCAAAAGCTCATAAGTCAGTATTAGAATTTCACTGAAGTTCATTGTGTCAGGGCTCTAGAGCTATTGCAAATCTCTTAACCATGACACTCCCCTTTTAAAGGAAAGTAAAAAAAATCAAAATTGTTGGTGGGGGTCTCTGTTATGTTTGTTTTCTTTTTAGTTTTGTTCTATTATTATTATTATTATTTTCTTTTTAAGAGGGGGAGGGGAATTCAGCTAAAAATAGCCAAGGGTCAATTCAAGCAACTAGTACAAAAGATGATTTTTGCAGTCCTTTATTCAATATATTTAAGGTTATCATGCAATTCTGTTGTTTGACTGCATATATATATATTTTTTTTTCTTTCTTTTCATTACAAGTTCTATATGTGTAAGTGGTGACCATAGCTATGATTACTATTATTTAGAATATTTTTTTACCTACTAACAGAAAACAACTTGACTGCAAAACACTTACTGTAGGGCACTCGATATTAGGCATTACTTTCATGTGGATGTAAGGTTGAAATGTCAAAACCTTCATTAACCCGTGAACTACGCTTTTGCGTATTACAATTTGTGGTGATCTGATTCTATTGTACTTTTTTGTGTTTTACTAACTATTACCGTTTAACTATCACACTTTGTTTCACGGGTTAATGAAAACCACTCTAATTACTTACAGTAGTTCTTTTTTAATATTATTATTTACTTGTATAATTTAGATGAGCAATACATATTTCTTTATGGCTTTGTAGAGCTCATCTCGTTCCTCATAAATAACAAACAAAATGAAGTTTGTTCTTATTTTGGTGCAAAGGAATCTACAGTAGTTTTCTAATCAGATAATTGTTTTTCTTTTAACACTCACCTGTTATTTCAACAGCCTTACTTGAGTTTGCTTGTCTCAGAAATAGACCTTGCTTAATAAACAAAGACATGTTACAAACTTATTTAATAATAGGTAACAACTGCAATATTGTATGAAGAGAGTGCCCCTCTCTTCCCCCTGCTATTGTTGAAATTATGCTCAATAAACTTTTACCTCTTCCCTCTCCACCAGTTAAGCATTCTATGTATGCTTCCCTGTACAAAATGCACCCCTTTAAATAGAACATTAAAGTTCACATACTTGTTTACTTCCTCAAACTCTTTGCTTTGTGTTTTTTGTTAACTTCCTAGGAACAAATTGAATACATATAATCAATAAATCTAGCAAGCTTATTTTGCAAACTCACTTTTTTTTATTATTTTTGCGCAAAACCTATCAGGATTAAGGGGGTCCAGCACAAAGAAAAAAAAAACGAACTAAAAAAAAAGCCCATTGGCCTGGGATCGAACCCGGTCTGAAGAACAAAACGGAAACCATACATACGGATTACCCAATCGGTATGGCAGCACAAGGCTTTTACGGAAGGCTGTAAAGAACCCGAAGGCCCCAAGCACCGATATTTCCGAGCGAATATGCTGTACAACACTCTTGCAAGGTTATCCCAACCCGCGCATTAATGGGGAGGACAATAACCAGGATCCCAGGCCTGTAATACGGTTACGCCACGCACAGCTCGCCGAGATTGTGGATGACAAGAAATAGAGGTCTATTTGGGCGTCTTGGGTCCCTTGGGGACTCGCCATGCGCACGGGCGCATCTCTTTTATTGTGTACATGACATCAAATTAGCGAAGAAAAAAGACGCTGTTTTGGTATCATGTGAAAATCATAAAATAAATAGAAATAAAGACGTAAGGGGGGAGAATATTGACATCTTCATATTAGAATATTGACAAAATCCGCAATATTGTCTACGCTGACTAAGTAAAGTGTATTTTACTTTAAAGGGGCAGAAGCATAGTACTGCGCATGTCTGGAGTCAGTGATTATTGTAGGCTTTTAAGTGTCAACAAACAGTTGAACTTTTTAAAAGCTGTGAATACCTTTTTAAATAATATGCAATATTATATTGAAAACTATGTTAATTGACAGTTTGTGGTCATTTTTTTTGTTTTGTTTAAAGTCTCCCACATGTACCAAAAGCTCATAAGTCAGTATTAGAATTTAACTGAAGTTCATTGTGTCAGGGCTCTAGAGCTATTGCAAATCTCTTAACCATGACACTCCCCTTTTAAAGGAAAGTAAAAAAATCAAAATTGTTGGTGGGGGTCTCTGTTATGTTTGTTTTCTTTTTAGTTTTGTTCTATTATTATTATTATTTTCTTTTTAAGAGGGGGAGGGGAATTCAGCTAAAAATAGCCAAGGGTCAATTCAAGCAACTAGTACAAAAGATGTTTTTTTGCAGTCCTTTATTCAATATATTCAAGGTTATCATGCAATTCTGTTGTTTGACTGCATATATATATATTTTTTTTCTTTCTTTTCATTACAAGTTCTATATGTGTAAGTGGTGACCATAGCTTTGATTACTATTATTTAGAATATTTTTTTACCTACTAACAGAAAACAACTTGACTGCAAAACACTTACTGTAGGGCACTCGATATTAGGCATTACTTTCATGTGGATGTAAGGTTGAAATGTCAAAACCTTCATTAACCCATGAACTACGCTTTAGCGTATTACACTTTGTGGTGATCTGATTCTATTGTACTTTTTTGTGTTTTACTAACTATTACCGTTTAACTATCACACTTTGTTTCACGGGTTAATGAAAACCACTCTAATTACTTACAGTATTTCTTTTTTAATATTATTATTTACTTGTATAATTTAGATGAGCAATACATATTTCTTTATGGCTTTGTAGAGCTCATCTCGTTCCTCATAAATAACAAACAAAATGAAGTTTGTTCTTATTTTGGTGCAAAGGAATCAAAAGTAATTTTCTAATCAGATAATTGTTTTTCTTTTAACACTCACCTGTTATTTCAACAGCCTTACTTGAGTTTGCTTGTCTCAGAAATAGACCTTGCTTAATAAACAAAGACATGTTACAAACTTATTTAATAATAGGTAACAACTGCAATATTGTATGAAGAGAGTGCCCCTCTCTTCACCCTGCTATTGTTGAAATTATGCTCAATAAACTTTTACCTCTTCCCTCTCCACCAGTTAAGCATTCTATGTATGCTTCCATGTACAAAATGCACCCCTTCAAACAGAACATTAAAGTTCACATATTTGTTTACTTCCTCAAACTCTTTGCTTTGTGTTTTTTGTTAACTTCTTAGGAACAAATTGAATACATATAATCAATAAATCTAGCAAGCTTATTTTGCAAACTCACTTTTTTTTATTATTTTTGCGCAAAACCTATCAGGATTAAGGGGGTCCAGCACAAAGAAAAAAAAAACGAACTAAAAAAAAAGCCCATTGGCCTGGGATCGAACCCGGTCGGAAGAACAAAACGGAAACCATACATACGGATTACCCAATCGGTATGGCAGCACAAGGCTTTTACGGAAGGCTGTAAAGAACCCGAAGGCCCCAAGCACCGATATTTCCGAGCGAATATGCTGTACAACACTCTTGCAAGGTTATCCCAACCCGCGCATTAATGGGGAGGACAATAACCAGGATCCCAGGCCTGTAATACGGTTACGCCAAGCACAGCTCGCCGAGATTGTGGATGACAAAAAATAGAGGTCTATTTGGGCGTCTTGGGTCCCTTGGGGACTCGCCATGCGCACGGGCGCATCTCTTTTATTGTGTACATGACATCAAATTAGCGAAGAAAAAAGACGCTGTTTTGGTATCATGTGAAAATCATAAAATAAATAGAAATAAAGACGTAAGGGGGGAGAATATTGACATCTTCATATTAGAATATTGACAAAATCCGCAATATTGTCTACGCTGACTAAGTAAAGTGTATTTTACTTTAAAGGGGCAGAAGCATAGTACTGCGCATGTCTGGAGTCAGTGATTATTGTAGGCTTTTAAGTGTCAACAAACAGTTGAACTTTTTAAAAGCTGTCAATACCTTATTAAATAATGTGCAATATTATATTGAAAACTATGTTAATTGACAGTTTGTGGTCATTTTTTTTTTGTTTTGTTTAAAGTCTCCCACATGTACCAAAAGCTCATAAGTCAGTATTAGAATTTCACTGAAGTTCATTGTGTCAGGGCTCTAGAGCTATTGCAAATCTCTTAACCATGACACTCCCCTTTTAAAGGAAAGTAAAAAAAAATCAAAATTGTTGGTGGGGGTCTCTGTTATGTTTGTTTTCTTTTTAGTTTTGTTCTATTATTATTATTATTTTCTTTTTAAGAGGGGGAGGGGAATTCAGCTAAAAATAGCCAGGGGTCAATTCAAGCAACTAGTACAAAAGATGTTTTTTTGCAGTCCTTTATTCAATATATTCAAGGTTATCATGCAATTCTGTTGTTTGACTGCATATATATATATATTTTTTCTTTCTTTTCATTACAAGTTCTATATGTGTAAGTGGTGACCATAGCTATGATTACTATTATTTAGAATATTTTTTACCTACTAACAGAAAACAACTTGACTGCAAAACACTTACTGTAGGGCACTCGATATTAGGCATTACTTTCATGTGGATGTAAGGTTGAAATGTCAAAACCTTCATTAACCCATGAACTACGCTTTAGCGTATTACACTTTGTGGTGATCTGATTCTATTGTACTTTTTTGTGTTTTACTAACTATTACCGTTTAACTATCACACTTTGTTTCACGGGTTAATGAAAACCACTCTAATTACTTACAGTAGTTCTTTTTTAATATTATTGTTTACTTGTATAATTTAGATGAGCAATACATATTTCTTTATGGCTTTGTAGAGCTCATCTCGTTCCTCATAAATAACAAACAAAATGAAGTTTGTTCTTATTTTGGTGCAAAGGAATCTACAGTAGTTTTCTAATCAGATACTTGTTTTTCTTTTAACACTCACCTGTTATTTCAACAGCCTTACTTGAGTTTGCTTGTCTCAGAAATAGACCTTGCTTAATAAACAAAGACATGTTACAAACTTATTTAATAATAGGTAACAACTGCAATATTGTATGAAGAGAGTGCCCCTCTCTTCCCCCTGCTATTGTTGAAATTATGCTCAATAAACTTTTACCTCTTCCCTCTTTACCAGTTAAGCATTCTATGTATGCTTCCCTGTACAAAATGCACCCCTTCAAATAGAACATTAAAGTTCACATACTTGTTTACTTCCTCAAACTTTTTGCTTTGTGTTTTTTGTTAACTTCCTAGGAACAAATTGAATACATATAATCAATAAATCTAGCAAGCTTATTTTGCAAACTCACTTTTTTTTATTATTTTTGCGCAAAACCTATCAGGATTAAGGGTGTCCAGCACAAAGAAAAAAAACGAACTAAAAAAAAAGCCCATTGGCCTGGGATCGAACCCGGTCTGAAGAACAAAACGGAAACCATACATACGGATTACCCAATCGGTATGGCAGCACAAGGCTTTTACGGAAGGCTGTAAAGAACCCGAAGGCCCCAAGCACCGATATTTCCGAGCGAATATGCTGTACAACACTCTTGCAAGGTTATCCCAACCCGCGCATTAATGGGGAGGACAATAACCAGGATCCCAGGCCTGTAATACGGTTACGCCACGCACAGCTCGCCGAGATTGTGGATGACAAAAAATAGAGGTCTATTTGGGCGTCTTGGGTCCCTTGGGGACTCGCCATGCGCACGGGCGCATCTCTTTTATTGTGTACATGACATCAAATTAGCGAAGAAAACAGACGCTGTTTTGGTATCATGTGAAAATCATAAAATAAATAGAAATAAAGACGTAAGGGGGGAGAATATTGACATCTTCATATTAGAATATTGACAAAATCCGCAATATTGTCTACGCTGACTAAGTAAAGTGTATTTTACTTTAAAGGGGCAAAAGCATAGTACTGCGCATGTCTGGAGTCAGTGATTATTGTAGGCTTTTAAGTGTCAACAAACAGTTGAACTTTTTAAAAGCTGTCAATACCTTATTAAATAATGTGCAATATTATATTGAAAACTATGTTAATGGACAGTTTGTGGTCATTTTTTTTGTTTTGTTTAAAGTCTCCCACATGTACCAAAAGCTCATAAGTCAGTATTAGAATTTAACTGAAGTTCATTGTGTCAGGGCTCTAGAGCTATTGTAAATCTCTTAAACATGACACTCCCCCTTTAAAGGAAAGTAAAAAAAAAATCAAAATTGTTGGTGGGGGTCTCTGTTGTGTTTGTTTTCTTTTTAGTTTTGTTCTATTATTATTATTATTTTCTTTTTTAGAGGGGGAGGGGAATTCAGCTAAAAATAGCCAAGGGTCAATTCAAGCAACTAGTACAAAAGATGTTTTTTTGCAGTCCTTTATTCAATATATTCAAGATTATCATGCAATTCTGTTCTTTGACTGCATATATATATTTTTTTTTTCTTTCTCTTCATTACAAGTTCTATATGTGTAAGTGGTGATCATAGCTATGATTACTATTATTTAGAATATTTTTTTACCTACTAACAGAAAACAACTTGACTGCAAAACACTTACTGTAGGGCACTCGATATTAGGCATTACTTTCATGTGGATGTAAGGTTGAAATGTCAAAACCTTCATTAACCCATGAACTACGCTTTAGCGTATTACACTTTGTGGTGATCTGATTCTATTGTACTTTTTTGTGTTTTACTAACTATTACCGTTTAACTATCACACTTTGTTTCACGGGTTAATGAAAACCACTCTAATTACTTACAGTAGTTCTTTTTTAATATTATTATTTACTTGTATAATTTAGATGAGCAATACATATTTCTTTATGGCTTTGTAGAGCTCATCTCGTTCCTCATAAATAACAAACAAAATGGAGTTTGCTCTTATTTTGGTGCAAAGGAATCTACAGTAGTTTTCTAATCAGATAATTGTTTTTCTTTTAACACTCACCTGTTATTTCAACAGCCTTACTTGAGTTTGCTTGTCTCAGAAATAGACCTTGCTTAATAAACAAAGACATGTTACAAACTTATTTAATAATAGGTAACAACTGCAATATTGTATGAAGAGAGTGCCCCTCTCTTCCCCCTGCTATTGTTGAAATTATGCTCAATAAACTTTTACCTCTTCCCTCTCCACCAGTTAAGCATTCTATGTATGCTTTCCTGTACAAAATGCACCCCTTCAAATAGAACATTAAAGTTCACATATTTGTTTACTTCCTCAAACTCTTTGCTTTGTGTTTTTTGTTATCTTCCTAGGAACAAATTGAATACATATAATCAATAAATCTAGCAAGCTTATTTTGCAAACTCACTTTTTTTTTTATTATTTTTGCGCAAAACCTATCAGGATTAAGGGGGTCCAGCACAAAGAAAAAAAAAACGAACTAAAAAAAAAGCCCATTGGCCTGGGATCGAACCCGGTCTGAAGAACAAAACGGAAACCATACATACGGATTACCCAATCGGTATGGCAGCACAAGGCTTTTACGGAAGGCTGTAAAGAACCCGAAGGCCCCAAGCACCGATATTTCCGAGCGAATATGCTGTACAACACTCTTGCAAGGTTATCCCAACCCGCGCATTAATGGGGAGGACAATAACCAGGATCCCAGGCCTGTAATACGGTTACGCCACGCACAGCTCGCCGAGATTGTGGATGACAAAAAATAGAGGTCTATTTGGGCGTCTTGGGTCCCTTGGGGACTCGCCATGCGCACGGGCGCATCTCTTTTATTGTGTACATGACATCAAATTAGCGAAGAAAAAAGACGCTGTTTTGGTATCATGTGAAAATCATAAAATAAATAGAAATAAAGACGTAAGGGGGGAGAATATTGACATCTTCATATTAGAATATTGACTAAATCCGCAATATTGTCTACGCTGATTAAGTAAAGTGTATTTTACTTTAAAGGGGCAGAAGCATAGTACTGCGCATGTCTGGAGTCAGTGATTATTGTAGGCTTTTAAGTGTCAACAAACAGTTGAACTTTTTAAAAGCTGTCAATACCTTATTAAATAATGTGCAATATTATATTGAAAACTATGTTAATGGACAGTTTGTGGTCATTTTTTTTGTTTTGTTTAAAGTCTCCCACATGTACCAAAAGCTCATAAGTCAGTATTAGAATTTAACTGAAGTTCATTGTGTCAGGGCTCTAGAGCTATTGCAAATCTCTTAAACATGACACTCCCCCTTTAAAGGAAAGTAAAAAAAAATCAAAATTGTTGGTGGGGGTCTCTGTTGTGTTTGTTTTCTTTTTAGTTTTGTTCTATTATTATTATTATTTTCTTTTTTAGAGGGGGAGGGGAATTCAGCTAAAAATAGCCAAGGGTCAATTCAAGCAACTAGTACAAAAGATGTTTTTTTGCAGTCCTTTATTCAATATATTCAAGATTATCATGCAATTCTGTTCTTTGACTGCATATATATATATTTTTTTTCTTTCTCTTCATTACAAGTTCTATATGTGTAAGTGGTGACCATAGCTATGATTACTATTATTTAGAATATTTTTTTACCTACACAACTTGACTGCAAAACACTTACTGTAGGGCACTCGATATTAGGCATTACTTTCATGTGGATGTAAGGTTGAAATGTCAAAACCTTCATTAACCCATGAACTACGCTTTAGCGTATTACACTTTGTGGTGATCTGATTCTATTGTACTTTTTTGTGTTTTACTAACTATTACCGTTTAACTATCACACTTTGTTTCAAGGGTTAATGAAAACCACTCTAATTAGGTACAGTAGTTCTTTTTTAATATTATTATTTACTTGTATAATTTAGATGAGCAATACATATTTATTTATGGCTTTGTAGAGCTCATCTCGTTCCTCATAAATAACAAACAAAATGAAGTTTGTTCTTATTTTGGTGCAAAGGAATCTACAGTAGTTTTCTAATCAGATAATTGTTTTTCTTTTAACACTCACCTGTTATTTCAACAGCCTTACTTGAGTTTGCTTGTCTCAGAAATAGACCTTGCTTAATAAACAAAGACATGTTACAAACTTATTTAATAATAGGTAACAACTGCAATATTGTATGAAGAGAGTGCCCCTCTCTTCCCCCTGCTATTGTTGAAATTATGCTCAATAAATTTTTACCTCTTCCCTCTCCACCAGTTAAGCATTCTATGTATGCTTCCCTGTACAAAGTGCACCCCTTCAAATAGAACATTAAAGTTCACATACTTGTTTACTTCCTCAAACTCTTTGCTTTGTGTTTTTTGTTAACTTCCTAGGAACAAATTGAATACATATAATCAATAAATCTAGCAAGCTTATTTTGCAAACTCACTTTTTTTTATTATTTTTGCGCAAAACCTATCAGGATTAAGGGGGTCCAGCACAAAGAAAAAAAAAACGAACTAAAAAAAAAGCCCATTGGCCTGGGATCGAACCCGGTCTGAAGAACAAAACGGAAACCATACATACGGATTACCCAATCGGTATGGCAGCACAAGGCTTTTACGGAAGGCTGTAAAGAACCCGAAGGCCCCAAGCACCGATATTTCCGAGCGAATATGCTGTACAACACTCTTGCAAGGTTATCCCAACCCGCGCATTAATGGGGAGGACAATAACCAGGATCCCAGGCCTGTAATACGGTTACGCCACGCACAGCTCGCCGAGATTGTGGATGACAAAAAATAGAGGTCTATTTGGGCGTCTTGGGTCCCTTGGGGACTCGCCATGCGCACGGGCGCATCTCTTTTATTGTGTACATGACATCAAATTATCGAAGAAAAAAGACGCTGTTTTGGTATCATGTGAAAATCATAAAATAAATAGAAATAAAGACGTAAGGGGGGAGAATATTGACATCTTCATATTAGAATATTGACAAAATCCGCAATATTGTCTACGCTGACTAAGTAAAGTGTATTTTACTTTAAAGGGGCAGAAGCATAGTACTGCGCATGTCTGGAGTCAGTGATTATTGTAGGCTTTTAAGTGTCAACAAACAGTTGAACTTTTTAAAAGCTGTCAATACCTTATTAAATAATGTGCAATATTATATTGAAAACTATGTTAATGGACAGTTTGTGGTCATTTTTTTTGTTTTGTTTAAAGTCTCCCACATGTACCAAAAGCTCATAAGTCAGTATTAGAATTTAACTGAAGTTCATTGTGTCAGGGCTCTAGAGCTATTGCAAATCTCTTAAACATGACACTCCCCCTTTAAAGGAAAGTAAAAAAAAAATCAAAATTGTTGGTGGGGGTCTCTGTTGTGTTTGTTTTCTTTTTAGTTTTGTTCTATTATTATTATTATTATTTTCTTTTTTAGAGGGGGAGGGGAATTCAGCTAAAAATAGCCAAGGGTCAATTCAAGCAACTAGTACAAAAGATGTTTTTTTGCAGTCCTTTATTCAATATATTCAAGATTATCATGCAATTCTGTTCTTTGACTGCATATATATATATATTTTTTCTTTCTTTTCATTACAAGTTCTATATGTGTAAGTGGTGACCATAGCTATGATTACTATTATTTAGAATATTTTTTTACCTACTAACAGAAAACAACTTGACTGCAAAACACTTACTGTAGGGCACTCGATATTAGGCATTACTTTCATGTGGATGTAAGGTTGAAATGTCAAAACCTTCATTAACCCATGAACTACGCTTTAACGTATTACACTTTGTGGTGATCTGATTCTATTGTACTTTTTTGTGTTTTACTAACTATTACCGTTTAACTATCACACTTTGTTTCACGGGTTAATGTAAACCACTCTAATTACTTACAGTAGTTTTTTTTTAATATTATTATTTACTTGTATAATTTAGATGAGCAATACATATTTCTTTATGGCTTTGTAGAGCTCATCTCGTTCCTCATAAATAACAAACAAAATGAAGTTTGTTCTTATTTTGGTGCAAAGGAATCTACAGTAGTTTTCTAATCAGATAATTGTTTTTCTTTTAACACTCACCTGTTATTTCAACAGCCTTACTTGAGTTTGCTTGTCTCAGAAATAGACCTTGCTTAATAAACAAAGACATGTTACAAACTTATTTAATAATAGGTAACAACTGCAATATTGTATGAAGAGAGTGCCCCTCTCTTCCCCCTGCTATTGTGGAAATTATGCTCAATAAACTTTTACCTCTTCCCTCTCCACCAGTTAAGCATTCTATGTATGCTTCCCTGTACAAAGTGCACCCCTTCAAATAGAACATTAAAGTTCACATACTTGTTTACTTTCTCAAACTCTTTGCTTTGTGTTTTTTGTTAACTTCCTAGGAACAAATTGAATACATATAATCAATAAATCTAGCAAGCTTATTTTGCAAACTCACTTTTTTTTATTATTTTTGCGCAAAACCTATCAGGATTAAGGGGGTCCAGCACAAAGAAAAAAAAACGAACTAAAAAAAAGCCCATTGGCCTGGGATCGAACCCGGTCTGAAGAACAAAACGGAAACCATACATACGGATTACCCAATCGGTATGGCAGCACAAGGCTTTTACGGAAGGCTGTAAAGAACCCGAAGGCCCCAAGCACCGATATTTCCGAGCGAATATGCTGTACAACACTCTTGCAAGGTTATCCCAACCCGCGCATTAATGGGGAGGACAATAACCAGGATCCCAGGCCTGTAATACGGTTACGCCACGCACAGCTCGCCGAGATTGTGGATGACAAAAAATAGAGGTCTATTTGGGCGTCTTGGGTCCCTTGGGGACTCGCCATGCGCACGGGCGCATCTCTTTTATTGTGTACATGACATCAAATTAGCGAAGAAAAAAGACGCTGTTTTGGTATCATGTGAAAATCATAAAATAAATAGAAATAAAGACGTAAGGGGGGAGAATATTGACATCTTCATATTAGAATATTGACAAAATCCGCAATATTGTCTACGCTGACTAAGTAAAGTGTATTTTACTTTAAAGGGGCAGAAGCATAGTACTGCGCATGTCTGGAGTCAGTGATTATTGTAGGCTTTTAAGTGTCAACAAACAGTTGAACTTTTTAAAAGCTGTCAATACCTTATTAAATAATGTGCAATATTATATTGAAAACTATGTTAATGGACAGTTTGTGGTCATTTTTTTTGTTTTGTTTAAAGTCTCCCACATGTACCAAAAGCTCATAAGTCAGTATTAGAATTTAACTGAAGTTCATTGTGTCAGGGCTCTAGAGCTATTGCAAATCTCTTAAACATGACACTCCCCCTTTAAAGGAAAGTAAAAAAAAAATCAAAATTGTTGGTGGGGGTCTCTGTTGTGTTTGTTTTCTTTTTAGTTTTGTTCTATTATTATTATTATTTTCTTTTTTAGAGGGGGAGGGGAATTCAGCTAAAAATAGCCAAGGGTCAATTCAAGCAACTAGTACAAAAGATGTTTTTTTGCAGTCCTTTATTCAATATATTCAAGATTATCATGCAATTCTGTTCTTTGACTGCATATATATATATTTTTTTCTTTCTTTTCATTACAAGTTCTATATGTGTAAGTGGTGACCATAGCTATGATTACTATTATTTAGAAAAAAAGTTTACCTACTAACAGAAAACAACTTGACTGCAAAACAGTTACTGTAGGGCACTCGATATTAGGCATTACTTTCATGTGGATGTAAGGTTGAAATGTCAAAACCTTCATTAACCCGTGAACTACGCTTTAGCGTATTACACTTTGTGGTGATCTGATTCTATTGTACTTTGTTGTGTTTTACTAACTATTACCGTTTAACTATCACACTTTGTTTCACGGGTTAATGAAAACCACTCTAATTACTTACAGTAGTTCTGTTTTAATATTATTATTTACTTGTATAATTTAGATGAGCAATACATATTTCTTTATGGCTTTGTAGAGCTCATCTCGTTCCTCATAAATAACAAACAAAATGAAGTTTGTTTTTATTTTGGTGCAAAGGAATCTACAGTAGTTTTCTAATCAGATAATTGTTTTTCTTCTAACACTCACCTGTTATTTCAACAGCCTTACTTGAGTTTGCTTGTCTCAGAAATAGACCTTGCTTAATAAACAAAGACATGTTACAAACTTATTTAATAATAGGTAACAACTGCAATATTGTATGAAGAGAGTGCCCCTCTCTTCCCCCTGCTATTGTTGAAATTATGCTCAATAAAATTTTACCTCTTCCCTCTCCACCAATTAAGCATTCTATGTATGCTTCCCTGTACAAAATGCACCCCTTCAAATAGAACATTAAAGTTCACATACTTGTTTACTTCCTCAAACTCTTTGCTTTGTGTTTTTTGTTAACTTCCTAGGAACAAATTGAATACATATAATCAATAAATCTAGCAAGCTTATTTTGCAAACTCACTTTTTTTATTATTTTTGCGCAAAACCTATCAGGATTAAGGGGGTCCAGCACACAGAAAAAAAACGAACTAAAAAAAAAAGCCCATTGGCCTGGGATCGAACCCGGTCTGAAGAACAAAACGGAAACCATACATACGGATTACCCAATCGGTATGGCAGCACAAGGCTTTTACGGAAGGCTGTAAAGAACCCGAAGGCCCCAAGCACCGATATTTCCGAGCGAATATGCTGTACAACACTCTTGCAAGGTTATCCCAACCCGCGCATTAATGGGGAGGACAATAACCAGGATCCCAGGCCTGTAAAACGGTTACGCCACGCACAGCTCGCCGAGATTGTGGATGACAAAAAATGGAGGTCTATTTGGGCGTCTTGGGTCCCTTGGGGACTTGCCATGCGCACGGGCGCATCTCTTTTATTGTGTACATGACATCAAATTAGCGAAGAAAAAAGACGCTGTTTTGGTATCATGTGAAAATCATAAAATAAATAGAAATAAAGACGTAAGGGGGGAGAATATTGACATCTTCATATTAGAATATTGTCAAAATTCGCATTTTTCTCTACGCTGACTAGGTAAAGTGTATTTTACTTTAAAGGGGCAGCAGCATAGTACTGCGCATGTCTGGAGTCAGTGATTATTGTAGGCTTTTAAGTGTCAACAAACAGTTGAACTTTTTAAAAGCTGTGAATACCTTATTAAATAATATGCAATATTATATTGAAAACTATGTTAATTGACAGTTTGTGGTCATTTGTTTTGTTTTGTTTAAAGTCTCCCACATGTACCAAAAGCTCATAAGTCAGTATTAGAATTTCACTTAAGTTCATTGTGTCAGGGCTCTAGAGCTATTGCAAATCTCTTAACCATGACACTCCCCTTTTAAAGGAAAGTAAAAAAAAACCAAAATTGTTGGTGGGGGTCTCTGTTATGTTTGTTTTCTTTTTAGTTTTGTTCTATTATTATTATTATTTTCTTTTTTAGAAGGGGAGGGGAATTCAGCTAAAAATAGCCAAGGGTCAATTCAAGCAACTAGTACAAAAGATGTTTTTTTGCAGTCCTTTATTCAATATATTCAAGGTTATCATGCAATTCTGTTGTTTGACTGCATATATATATATATATTTTTTTTTTCTTTCTTTTCATTACAAGTTCTATATGTGTAAGTGGTGACCATAGCTATGATTACTATTATTTAGAATATTTTTTACCTACTAACAGAAAACAACTTGACTGCAAAACACTTACTGTAGGGCACTCGATATCAGGCATTACTTTCATGTGGATGTAAGGTTGAAATGTCAAAACCTTCATTAACCCGTGAACTACGCTTTAGCTTATTACACTTTGTGGTGATCTGATTCTATTGTTCTTTTTTGTGTTTTACTAACTATTACCGTTTAACTATCACACTTTGTTTCACGGGTTAATGAAAACCACTCTAATTACTTACAGTAGTTCTTTTTTAATATTATCATTTACTTGTATAATTTAGATGAGCAATACATATTTCTTTATGGCTTTGTAGATCTCATCTCGTTCCTCATAAATAACAAACAAAATGAAGTTTGTTCTTATTTTGGTGCAAAGGAATCTACAGTAGTTTTCTAATCAGATAATTGTTTTTCTTTTAACACTCACCTGTTATTTCAACAGCCTTACTTGAGTTTGCTTGTCTCAGAAATAGACCTTGCTTAATAAACAAGGCATGTTACAAACTTATTTAATAATAGGTAACAACTGCAATATTGTATGAAGAGAGTGCCCCTCTCTTCCCCCTGCTATTGTTGAAATTATGCTCAATAAAATTTTACCTCTTCCCTCTCCACCAGTTAAGCATTCTATGTATGCTTCCCTGTACAAAATGCACCCCTTCAAATAGAACATTAAAGTTCACATACTTGTTTACTTCCTCAAACTCTTTGCTTTGTGTTTTTTGTTAACTTCCTAGGAACAAATTGAATACATATAATCAATAAATCTAGCAAGCTTATTTTGCAAACTCACTTTTTTTTTATTATTTTTGCGCAAAACCTATCAGGATTAAGGGGGTCCAGCACAAAGAAAATAAAACGAACTAAAAAAAGGCCCATTGGCCTGGGATCGAACCCGGTCTGAAGAACAAAACGGAAACCATACATACGGATTACCCAATCGGTATGGCAGCACAAGGCTTTTACGGAAGGCTGTAAAGAACCCGAAGGCCCCAAGCACCGATATTTCCGAGCGAATATGCTGTACAACACTCTTGCAAGGTTATCTTAACCCGCGCATTAATGGGGAGGACAATAACCAGGACCCCAGGCCTGTAATACGGTTACGCCACGCACAGCTCGCCGAGATTGTGGATGACAAAAAATAGAGGTCTATTTGGGCGTCTTGGGTCCCTTGGGGACTCGCCATGCGCACGGGCGCATCTCTTTTATTGTGTACATGACATCAAATTAGCGAAGAAAAAAGACGCTGTTTTGGTATCATGTGAAAATCATAAAATAAATAGAAATAAAGACGTAAGGGGGGAGAATATTGACATCTTCATATTAGAATATTGACAAAATCCGCAATTTTGTCTACGCTGACTAAGTAAAGTGTATTTTACTTTAAAGGTGCAGCAGCATAGTACTGCGCATGTCTGGAGTCAGTGATTATTGTAGGCTTTTAAGTGTCAACAAACAGTTGAACTTTTTAAAAGCTGTGAATA
The DNA here is from genome assembly GCF_932526225.1 of Nematostella vectensis. Lineage (NCBI taxonomy): Eukaryota > Metazoa > Cnidaria > Anthozoa > Actiniaria > Edwardsiidae > Nematostella > Nematostella vectensis. The sequence continues at coordinate 435,541 of NC_064044.1, read as the reverse complement.
CCTTATTAAATAATATGCAATATTATATTGAAAACTATGTTAATTGACAGTTTGTGGTCATTTTGTTTGTTTTGTTTAAAGTCTCCCACATGTACCAAAAGCTCATAAGTCAGTATTAGAATTTCACTGAAGTTCATTGTGTCAGTGCTCTAGAGCTATTGCAAATCTCTTAACCATGACACTCCCTTTTAAAGGAAAGTAAAAAAAAAATCAAAATTGTTGGTGGGGGTCTCTGTTATGTTTGTTTTCTTTTTAGTTTTGTTCTATTATTATTATTATTTTCTTTTTTAGAGGGGGAGGGGAATTCAGCTAAAAATAGCCAAGGGTCAATTCAAGCAACTAGTACAAAAGATGTTTTTTTGCAGTCCTTTATTCAATATATTGAAGGTTATCATGCAATTCTGTTGTTTGACTGCATATATATATTTATTTATTTTTCTTTCTTTTCATTACAAGTTCTATATGTGTAAGTGGTGACCATAGCTATGATTACTATTATTTAGAAAATTTTTTTACCTACTAACAGAAAACAACTTGACTGCAAAACACTTACTGTAGGGCACTCGATATTAGGCATTACTTTCATGTGGATGTAAGGTTGAAATGTGAAAACCTTCATTACCCGTGAACTACGCTTTAGCGTATTACACTTTGTGGTGAGCTGATTCTATTGTACTTTTTTGTGTTTTACTAACTATTACCGTTTAACTATCACACTTTGTTTCACGGGTTAATGAAAACCACTCTAATTACTTACAGTAGTTCTGTTTTAATATTATTATTAACTTGTATAATTTAGATGAGCAATACATATTTCTTTATGGCTTTGTAGAGCTCATCTCGTTCCTCATAAATAACAAACAAAATGAAGTTTGTTTTTATTTTGGTGCAAAGGAATCTACAGTAGTTTTCTAATCAGATAATTGTTTTTCTTTTAACACTCACCTGTTATTTCAACAGCCTTACTTGAGTTTGCTTGTCTCAGAAATAGAACTTGCTTAATAAACAAAGACATGTTACAAACTTATTTAATAATAGGTAACAACTGCAATATTGTATGAAGAGAGTGCCCCTCTCTTCCCCCTGCTATTGTTGAAATTATGCTCAATAAACTTTTACCTCTTCCCTCTCCACCAGTTAAGCATTCTATGTATGCTTCCCTGTACAAAATGCACCCCTTCAAATAGAACATTAAAGTTCACATACTTGTTTACTTCCTCAAACTCTTTGCTTTGTGTTTTTTGTTAACTTCCTAGGAACAAATTGAATACATATAATCAATAAATCTAGCAAGCTTATTTTGCAAACTCACTTTTTTTATTATTTTTGCGCAAAACCTATCAGGATTAAGGGGGTCCAGCACAAAGAAAAAAAAACGAACTAAAAAAAAAAAGCCCATTGGCCTGGGATCGAACCCGGTCTGAAGAACAAAACGGAAACCATACATACGGATTACCCAATCGGTATGGCAGCACAAGGCTTTTACGGAAGGCTGTAAAGAACCCGAAGGCCCCAAGCACCGATATTTCCGAGCGAATATGCTGTACAACACTCTTGCAAGGTTATCCCAACCCGCGCATTAATGGGGAGGACAATAACCAGGATCCCAGGCCTGTAATACGGTTACGTCACGCACAGCTCGCCGAGATTGTGGATGACAAAAAATAGAGGTCTATTTGGGCGTCTTGGGTCCCTTGGGGACTCGCCATGCGCACGGGCGCATCTCTTTTATTGTGTACATGACATCAAATTAGCGAAGAAAAAAGACGCTGTTTTGGTATCATGTGAAAATCATAAAATAAATAGAAATAAAGACGTAAGGGGGGAGAATATTGACATCTTCATATTAGAATATTGACAAAATCCGCAATTTTGTCTACGCTGACTAAGTAAAGTGTATTTTACTTTAAAGGGGCAGCAGCATAGTACTGCGCATGTCTGGAGTAAGTGATTATTGTAGGCTTTTAAGTGTCAACAAACAGTTGAACTTTTTAAAAGCTGTCAATACTTTATTAAATAATGTGCAATATTATATTGAAAACTATGTTAATTGACAGTTTGTGGTCATTTTGTTTGTTTTGTTTAAAGTCTCCCACATGTACCAAAAGCTCATAAGTCAGTATTAGAATTTCACTGAAGTTCATTGTGTCAGGGCTCTAGAGCTATTGCAAATCTCTTAACCATGACACTCCCCTTTTAAAGGAAAGTAAAAAAAATCAAAATTGTTGGTGGGGGTCTCTGTTATGTTTGTTTTCTTTTTAGTTTTGTTCTATTATTATTTTCTTTTTTAGAGGGGGAGGGGAATTCAGCTAAAAATAGCCAAGGGTCAATTCAAGCAACTAGTACAAAAGATGTTTTTTTGCAGTCCTTTATTCAATATATTCAAGGTTATCATGCAATTCTGTTGTTTGACTGCATATATATATATTTTTTTCTTTCTTTTCATTACAAGTTCTATATGTGTAAGTGGTGACCATAGCTATGATTACTATTATTTAGAACAATTTTTTACCTACTAAAAGAAAACAACTTGACTGCAAAACACTTACTGTAGGGCACTCGATATTAGGCATTACTTTCATGTGGATGTAAGGTTGAAATGTCAAAACCTTCATTAACCCGTGAACTACGCTTTAGCGTATTACACTTTGTGGTGATCTGATTCTATTGTTCTTTTTTGTGTTTTACTAACTATTACCGTTTAACTATCACACTTTGTTTCACGGGTTAATGAAAACCACTCTAATTACTTACAGTAGTTCTTTTTTAATATTATCATTTACTTGTATAATTTAGATGAGCAATACATATTTCTTTATGGCTTTGTAGAGCTCATCTCGTTCCTCATAAATAACAAACAAAATGAAGTTTGTTCTTATTTTGGTGCAAAGGAATCTACAGTAGTTTTCTAATCAGATAATTGTTTTTCTTTTAACACTCACCTGTTATTTCAACAGCCTTACTTGAGTTTGCTTGTCTCAGAAATAGACCTTGCTTAATAAACAAAGACATGTTACAAACTTATTTAATAATAGGTAACAACTGCAATATTGTATGAAGAGAGTGCCCCTCTCTTCCCCCTGCTATTGTTGAAATTATGCTCAATAAACTTTTACCTCTTCCCTCTCCACCAGTTAAGCATTCTATGTATGCTTCCCTGTACAAAATGCACCCCTTCAAATAGAACATTAAAGTTCACATACTTGTTTACTTCCTCAAACTCTTTGCTTTGTGTTTTTTGTTAACTTCCTAGGAACAAATTGAATACATATAATCAATAAATCTAGCAAGCTTATTTTGCAAACTCACTTTTTTTATTATTTTTGCGCAAAACCTATCAGGATTAAGGGGGTCCAGCACAAAGAAAAAAAAACGAACTAAAAAAAAAAGCCCATTATCCTGGGATCGAACCCGGTCTGAAGAACAAAACGGAAACCATACATACGGATTACCCAATCGGTATGGCAGCACAAGGCTTTTACGGAAGGCTGTAAAGAACCCGAAGGCCCCAAGCACCGATATTTCCGAGCGAATATGCTGTACAACACTCTTGCAAGGTTATCCCAACCCACGCATTAATGGGGAGGACAATAACCAGGATCCCAGGCCTGTAATACGGTTACGCCACGCACAGCTCGCCGAGATTGTGGATGACAAAAAATAGAGGTCTATTTGGGCGTCTTGGGTCCCTTGGGGACTCGCCATGCGCACGGGCGCATCTCTTTTATTGTGTACATGACATCAAATTAGCGAAGAAAAAAGACGCTGTTTTGGTATCATGTGAAAATCATAAAATAAATAGAAATAAAGACGTAAGGGGGGAGAATATTGACATCTTCATATTAGAATATTGACAAAATCCGCAATTTTGTCTACGCTGACTAAGTAAAGTGTATTTTACTTTAAAGGGGCAGCAGCATAGTACTGCGCATGTCTGGAGTAAGTGATTATTGTAGGCTTTTAAGTGTCAACAAACAGTTGAACTTTTTAAAAGCTGTCAATACTTTATTAAATAATGTGCAATATTATATTGAAAACTATGTTAATTGACAGTTTGTGGTCATTTTGTTTGTTTTGTTTAAAGTCTCCCACATGTACCAAAAGCTCATAAGTCAGTATTAGAATTTCACTGAAGTTCATTGTGTCAGGGCTCTAGAGCTATTGCAAATCTCTTAACCATGACACTCCCCTTTTAAAGAAAAGTAAAAAAAATCAAAATTGTTGGTGGGGGTCTCTGTTATGTTTGTTTTCTTTTTAGTTTTGTTCTATTATTATTATTATTTTCTTTTTTAGAGGGGGAGGGGAATTCAGCTAAAAATAGCCAAGGGTCAATTCAAGCAACTAGTACAAAAGATGTTTTTTTGCAGTCCTTTATTCAATATATTCAAGGTTATCATGCAATTCTGTTGTTTGACTGCATATATATATATATATATATATATATATATATATATATATATATATATATATATATATATATATTTTTTTTTTCTTTCTTTTCATTACAAGTTCTATATGTGTAAGTGGTGACCATAGCTATGATTACTATTATTTAGAAAATTTTTTTACCTACGAACAGAAAACAACTTGACTGCAAAACACTTACTGTAGGGCACTCGATATTAGGCATTACTTTCATGTGGATGTAAGGTTGAAATGTCAAAACCTTCATTAACCCGTGAACTACGCTTTAGCGTATTACACTTTGTGGTGATCTGATTCTATTGTACTTTTTTGTGTTTTACTAACTATTACCGTTTAACTATCACACTTTGTTTCACGGGTTAATGAAAACCACTCTAATTACTTACAGTAGTTCTGTTTTAATATTATTATTTACTTGTATAATTTAGATGAGCAATACATATTTCTTTATGGCTTTGTAGAGCTCATCTCGTTCCTCATAAATAACAAACAAAATGAAGTTTGTTTTTATTTTGGTGCAAAGGAATCTACAGTAGTTTTCTAATCAGATAATTGTTTTTCTTTTAACACTCACCTGTTATTTCAACAGCCTTACTTGAGTTTGCTTGTCTCAGAAATAGACCTTGCTTTATAAACAAAGCGTGTTACAAACTTATTTAATAATAGGTAACAACTGCAATATTGTATGAAGAGAGTGCCCCTCTCTTCCCCCTGCTATTGTTGAAATTATGCTCAATAAAATTTTACCTCTTCCCTCTCCACCAGTTAAGCATTCTATGTATGCTTCCCTGTACAAAATGCACCCCTTCAAATAGAACATTAAAGTTCACATACTTGTTTACTTCCTCAAAGTCTTTGTTTGTGTTTTTTGTTAACTTCCTAGGAACAAATTGAATACATATAATCAATAAATCTAGCAAGCTTATTTTGCAAACTCACTTTTTTTTATTATTTTTGCGCAAAACCTATCAGGATTAAGGGGGTCCAGCACACAGAAAAAAAAACGAACTAAAAAAAAAGCCCATTGGCCTGGGATCGAACCCGGTCTGAAGAACAAAACGGAAACCATACATACGGATTACCCAATCGGTATGGCAGCACAAGGCTTTTACGGAAGGCTGTAAAGAACCCGAAGGCCCCAAGCACCGATATTTCCGAGCGAATATGCTGTACAACACTCTTGCAAGGTTATCCCAACCCGCGCATAAATGGGGAAGACAATAACCAGGATCCCAGGCCTGTAATACGGTTACGCCACGCACAGCTCGCCGAGATTGTGGATGACAAAAAATAGAGGTCTATTTGGGCGTCTTGGGTCCCTTGGGGACTCGCCATGCGCACGGGCGCATCTCTTTTATTGTGTACATGACATCAAATTTGCGAAGAAAAAAGACGCTGTTTTGGTATCATGTGAAAATCATAAAATAAATAGAAATAAAGACGTAAGGGGGGAGAATATTGACATCTTCATATTAGAATATTGACAAAATCCGCAATTTTGTCTACGCTGACTAAGTAAAGTGTATTTTACTTTAAAGGGGCAGCAGCATAGTACTGCGCATGTCTGGAGTCAGTGATTATTGTAGGCTTTTAAGTGTCAACAAACAGTTGAACTTTTTAAAAGCTGTGAATACCTTATTAAATAATATGCAATATTATATTGAAAACTATGTTAATTGACAGTTTGTGGTCATTTTGTTTGTTTTGTTTAAAGTCTCCCACATGTACCAAAAGCTCATAAGTCAGTATTAGAATTTCACTGAAGTTCATTGTGTCAGGGCTCTAGAGCTATTGCAAATCTCTTAACCATGACACTCCCCTTTTAAAGAAAAGTAAAAAAAAATCAAAATTGTTGGTGGGGGTCTCTGTTATGTTTGTTTTCTTTTTAGTTTTGTTCTATTATTATTATTATTTTCTTTTTTAGAGGGGGAGGGGAATTCAGCTAAAAATAGCCAAGGGTCAATTCATGCAACTAGTACAAAAGATGTTTTTTTGCAGTCCTTTATTCAATATATTCAAGGTTATCATGCAATTCTTTTGTTTGACTGCATATATATATTTTTTTCTTTCTTTTCATTACAAGTTCTATATGTGTAAGTGGTGACCATAGCTATGATTACTATTATTTAGAACAATTTTTTACCTACTAAAAGAAAACAACTTGACTGCAAAACACTTACTGTAGGGCACTCGATATTAGGCATTACTTTCATGTGGATGTAAGGTTGAAATGTCAAAACCTTCATTAACCCGTGAACTACGCTTTAGCGTATTACACTTTGTGGTGATCTGATTCTATTGTTCTTTTTTGTGTTTTACTAACTATTACCGTTTAACTATCACACTTTGTTTCACGGGTTAATGAAAACCACTCTAATTACTTACAGTAGTTCTTTTTTAATATTATCATTTACTTGTATAATTTAGATGAGCAATACATATTTCTTTATGGCTTTGTAGAGCTCATCTCGTTCCTCATAAATAACAAACAAAATGAAGTTTGTTCTTATTTTGGTGCAAAGGAATCTACAGTAGTTTTCTAATCAGATAATTGTTTTTCTTTTAACACTCACCTGTTATTTCAACAGCCTTACTTGAGTTTGCTTGTCTCAGAAATAGACCTTGCTTAATAAACAAAGACATGTTACAAACTTATTTAATAATAGGTAACAACTGCAATATTGTATGAAGAGAGTGCCCCTCTCTTCCCCCTGCTATTGTTGAAATTATGCTCAATAAACTTTTACCTCTTCCCTCTCCACCAGTTAAGCATTCTATGTATGCTTCCCTGTACAAAATGCACCCCTTCAAATAGAACATTAAAGTTCACATACTTGTTTACTTCCTCAAACTCTTTGCTTTGTGTTTTTTGTTAACTTCCTAGGAACAAATTGAATACATATAATCAATAAATCTCGCAAGCTTATTTTGCAAACTCACTTTTTTTATTATTTTTGCGCAAAACCTATCAGGATTAAGGGGGTCCAGCACAAAGAAAAAAAAACGAACTAAAAAAAAAGCCCATTGGCCTGGGATCGAACCCGGTCTGAAGAACAAAACGGAAACCATACATACGGATTACCCAATCGGTATGGCAGCACAAGGCTTTTACGGAAGGCTGTAAAGAACCCGAAGGCCCCAAGCACCGATATTTCCGAGCGAATATGCTGTACAACACTCTTGCAAGGTTATCCCAACCCGCGCATTAATGGGGAGGACAATAACCAGGATCCCAGGCCTGTAATACGGTTACGCCACGCACAGCTCGCCGAGATTGTGGATGACAAAAAATAGAGGTCTATTTGGGCGCCTTGGGTCCCTTGGGGACTCGCCATGCGCACGGGCGCATCTCTTTTATTGTGTACATGACATCAAATTAGCGAAGAAAAAAGACGCTGTTTTGGTATCATGTGAAAATCATAAAATAAATAGAAATAAAGACGTAAGGGGGGAGAATATTGACATCTTCATATTAGAATATTGACAAAATCCGCAATTTTGTCTACGCTGACTAAGTAAAGTGTATTTTACTTTAAAGGGGCAGCAGCATAGTACTGCGCATGTCTGGAGTCAGTGATTATTGTAGGCTTTTAAGTGTCAACAAACAGTTGAACTTTTTAAAAGCTGTGAATACCTTTTTAAATAATATGCAATATTATATTGAAAACTATGTTAATTGACAGTTTGTGGTCATTTTGTTTGTTTTGTTTAAAGTCTCCCACATGTACCAAAAGCTCATAAGTCAGTATTAGAATTTCACTGAAGTTCATTGTGTCAGGGCTCTAGAGCTATTGCAAATCTCTTAACCATGACACTCCCCTTTTAAAGAAAAGTAAAAAAAATCAAAATTGTTGGTGGGGGTCTCTGTTATGTTTGTTTTCTTTTTAGTTTTGTTCTATTATTATTATTATTTTCTTTTTTAGAGGGGGAGGGGAATTCAGCTAAAAATAGCCAAGGGTCAATTCAAGCAACTAGTACAAAAGATGATTTTTGCAGTCCTTTATTCAATATATTCAAGGTTATCATGCAATTCTGTTGTTTGACTGCATATATATATATTTTTCTTTCTTTTCATTACAAGTTCTATATGTGTAAGTGGTGACCATAGCTATGATTACTATTATTTAGCATATTTTTTTACCTACTAACAGAAAACAACTTGACTGCAAAACACTTACTGTAGGGCACTCGATATTAGGCATTACTTTCATGTGGATGTAAGGTTGAAATGTCAAAACCTTCATTAACCCGTGAACTACGCTTTAGCGTATTACACTTTGTGGTGATCTGATTCTATTGTACTTTTTTGTGTTTTACTAACTATTACCGTTTAACTATCACACTTTGTTTCACGGGTTAATGAAAACCACTCTAATTACTTACAGTAGTTCTTTTTTAATATTATTATTTACTTGTATAATTTAGATGAGCAATACATATTTCTTTATGGCTTTGTAGAGCTCATCTCGTTCCTCATAAATAACAAACAAAATGAAGTTTGTTTTTATTTTGGTGCAAAGGAATCTACAGTAGTTTTCTAATCAGATAATTGTTTTTCTTTTAACACTCACCTGTTATTTCAACAGCCTTACTTGAGTTTGCTTGTCTCAGAAATAGACCTTGCTTAATAAACAAAGACGTGTTACAAACTTATTTAATAATAGGTAACAACTGCAATATTGTATGAAGAGAGTGCCCCTCTCTTCCCCCTGCTAATGTTGAAATTATGCTCAATAAAATTTTACCTCTTCCCTCTCCACCAGTTAAGCATTCTATGTATGCTTCCCTGTACAAAATGCACCCCTTCAAATAGAACATTAAAGTTCACATACTTGTTTACTTCCTCAAACTCTTTGCTTTGTGTTTTTTGTTAACTTCCTAGGAACAAATTGAATACATATAATCAATAAATCTAGCAAGCTTATTTTGCAAACTCACTTTTTTTTATTATTTTTGCGCAAAACCTATCAGGATTAAGGGGGTCCAGCACAAAGGAAAAAAAAACGAACTAAAAAAAAAGCCCATTGGCCTGGGATCGAACCCGGTCTGAAGAACAAAACGGAAACCATACATACGGATTACCCAATCGGTATGGCAGCACAAGGCTTTTACGGAAGGCTGTAAAGAACCCGAAGGCCCCAAGCACCGATATTTCCGAGCGAATATGCTGTACAACACTCTTGCAAGGTTATCCCAACCCGCGCATTAATGGGGAAGACAATAACCAGGATCCCAGGCCTGTAATACGGTTACGCCACGCACAGCTCGCCGAGATTGTGGATGACAAAAAATAGAGGTCTATTTGGGCGTCTTGGGTCCCTTGGGGACTCGCCATGCGCACGGGCGCATCTCTTTTATAGTGTACATGACATCAAATTAGCGAAGAAAAAAGACGCTGTTTTGGTATCATGTGAAAATCATAAAATAAATAGAAATAAAGACGTAAGGGGGGAGAATATTGACATCTTTATATTAGAATATTGACAAAATCCGCAATTTTGTCTACGCTGACTAAGTAAAGTGTATTTTACTTTAAAGGGGCAGCAGCATAGTACTGCGCATGTCTGGAGTCAGTGATTATTGTAGGCTTTTAAGTGTCAACAAACAGTTGAACTTTTTAAAAGCTGTGAATACCTTATTAAATAATATGCAATATTATATTGAAAACTATGTTAATTGACAGTTTGTGGTCATTTTGTTTGTTTTGTTTAAAGTCTCCCACATGTACCAAAAGCTCATAAGTCAGTATTAGAATTTCACTGAAGTTCATTGTGTCAGGGCTCTAGAGCTATTGCAAATCTCTTAACCATGACACTCCCCTTTTAAAGAAAAGTAAAAAAAATCAAAATTGTTGGTGGGGGTCTCTGTTATGTTTGTTTTCTTTTTAGTTTTGTTCTATTATTATTATTATTTTCTTTTTTAGAGGGGGAGGGGAATTCAGCTAAAAATAGCCAAGGGTCAATTCAAGCAACTAGTACAAAAGATGTTTTTTTGCAGTCCTTTATTCAATATATTCAAGGTTATCATGCAATTCTGTTGTTTGACTGCATATATATATATATTTTTCTTTCTTTTCATTACAAGTTCTATATGTGTAAGTGGTGACCATAGCTATGATTACTATTATTTAGAATATTTTTTTACCTACTAACAGAAAACAACTTGACTGCAAAACACTTACTGTAGGGCACTCGATATTAGGCATTACTTTCATGTGGATGTAAGGTTGAAATGTCAAAACCTTCATTAACCCGTGAACTACGCTTTAGCGTATTACACTTTGTGGTGATCTGATTCTATTGTACTTTTTTGTGTTTTACTAACTATTACCGTTTAACTATCACACTTTGTTTCACGGGTTAATGAAAACCACTCTAATTACTTACAGTAGTTCTGTTTTAATATTATTATTTACTTGTATAATTTAGATGAGCAATACATATTTCTTTATGGCTTTGTAGAGCTCATCTCGTTCCTCATAAATAACAAACAAAATGAAGTTTGTTTTTATTTTGGTGCAAAGGAATCTACAGTAGTTTTCTAATCAGATAATTGTTTTTCTTTTAACACTCACCTGTTATTTCAACAGCCTTACTTGAGTTTGCTTGTCTCAGAAATAGACCTTGCTTAATAAACAAAGACGTGTTACAAACTTATTTAATAATAGGTAACAACTGCAATATTGTATGAAGAGAGTGCCCCTCTCTTCCCCCTGCTATTGTTGAAATTATGCTCAATAAAATTTTACCTCTTCCCTCTCCACCAGTTAAGCATTCTATGTATGCTTCCCTGTACAAAATGCACCCCTTCAAATAGAACATTAAAGTTCACATACTTGTTTACTTCCTCAAACTCTTTGCTTTGTGTTTTTTGTTAACTTCCTAGGAACAAATTGAATACATATAATCAATAAATCTAGCAAGCTTATTTTGCAAACTAACTTTTTGTTATTATTTTTGCGCAGAACCTATCAGGATTAAGGGGGTCCAGCACAAAGGAAAAAAAAACGAACTAAAAAAAAAGCCCATTGGCCTGGGATCGAACCCGGTCTGAAGAACAAAACGGAAACCATACATACGGATTACCCAATCGGTATGGCAGCACAAGGCTTTTACGGAAGGCTGTAAAGAACCCGAAGGCCCCAAGCACCGATATTTCCGAGCGAATATGCTGTACAACACTCTTGCAAGGTTATCCCAACCCGCGCATTAATGGGGAAGACAATAACCAGGATCCCAGGCCTGTAATACGGTTACGCCACGCACAGCTCGCCGAGATTGTGGATGACAAAAAATAGAGGTCTATTTGGGCGTCTTGGGTCCCTTGGGGACTCGCCATGCGCACGGGCGCATCTCTTTTATTGTGTACATGACATCAAATTAGCGAAGAAAAAAGACGCTGTTTTGGTATCATGTGAAAATCATAAAATAAATAGAAATAAAGACGTAAGGGGGGAGAATATTGACATCTTCATATTAGAATATTGACAAAATCCGCAATTTTGTCTACGCTGACTAAGTAAAGTGTATTTTACTTTAAAGGGGCAGCAGCATAGTACTGCGCATGTCTGGAGTCAGTGATTATTGTAGGCTTTTAAGTGTCAACAAACAGTTGAACTTTTTAAAAGCTGTGAATACCTTATTAAATAATATGCAATATTATATTGAAAACTATGTTAATTGACAGTTTGTGGTCATTTTGTTTGTTTTGTTTAAAGTCTCCCACATGTACCAAAAGCTCATAAGTCAGTATTAGAATTTCACTGAAGTTCATTGTGTCAGGGCTCTAGAGCTATTGCAAATCTCTTAACCATGACACTCCCCTTTTAAAGAAAAGTAAAAAAAAATCAAAATTGTTGGTGGGGGTCTCTGTTATGTTTGTTTTCTTTTTAGTTTTGTTCTATTATTATTATTATTTTCTTTTTTAGAGGGGGAGGGGAATTCAGCTAAAAATAGCCAAGGGTCAATTCAAGCAACTAGTACAAAAGATGTTTTTTTGCAGTCCTTTATTCAATATATTCAAGGTTATCATGCAATTCTGTTGTTTGACTGCATATATATTTTTTTCTTTCTTTTCATTACAAGTTCTATATGTGTAAGTGGTGACCATAGCTATGATTACTATTATTTAGAAAATTTTTTTACCTACTAACAGAAAACAACTTGACTGCAAAACAGTTACTGTAGGGCACTCGATATTAGGCATTACTTTCATGTGGATGTAAGGTTGAAATGTCAAAACCTTCATTAACCCGTGAACTACGCTTTAGCGTATTACACTTTGTGGTGATCTGATTCTATTGTACTTTGTTGTGTTTTACTAACTATTACCGTTTAACTATCACACTTTGTTTCACGGGTTAATGAAAACCACTCTAATTACTTACAGTAGTTCTGTTTTAATATTATTATTTACTTGTATAATTTAGATGAGCAATACATATTTCTTTATGGCTTTGTAGAGCTCATCTCGTTCCTCATAAATAACAAACAAAATGAAGTTTGTTTTTATTTTGGTGCAAAGGAATCTACAGTAGTTTTCTAATCAGATAATTGTTTTTCTTTTAACACTCACCTGTTATTTCAACAGCCTTACTTGAGTTTGCTTGTCTCAGAAATAGACCTTGCTTAATAAACAAAGACGTGTTACAAACTTATTTAATAATAGGTAACAACTGCAATATTGTATGAAGAGAGTGCCCCTCTCTTCCCCCTGCTATTGTTGAAATTATGCTCAATAAAATTTTACCTCTTCCCTCTCCACCAGTTAAGCATTCTATGTATGCTTCCCTGTACAAAATGCACCCCTTCAAATAGAACATTAAAGTTCACATACTTGTTTACTTCCTCAAACTCTTTGCTTTGTGTTTTTTGTTAACTTCCTAGGAACAAATTGAATACATATAATCAATAAATCTAGCAAGCTTATTTTGCAAACTCACTTTTTTTTATTATTTTTGCGCAAAACCTATCAGGATTAAGGGGGTCCAGCACACAGAAAAAAAAACGAACTAAAAAAAAAGCCCATTGGCCTGGGATCGAACCCGGTCTGAAGAACAAAACGGAAACCATACATACGGATTACCCAATCGGTATGGCAGCACAAGGCTTTTACGGAAGGCTGTAAAGAACCCGAAGGCCCCAAGCACCGATATTTCCGAGCGAATATGCTGTACAACACTCTTGCAAGGTTATCCCAACCCGCGCATTAATGGGGAGGACAATAACCAGGATCCCAGGCCTGGAATACGGTTACGCCACGCACAGCTCGCCGAGATTGTGGATGACAAAAAATAGAGGTCTATTTGGGCGTCTTGGGTCCCTTGGGGACTCGCCATGCGCACGGGCCCATCTCTTTTATTGTGTACATGACATCAAATTAGCGAAGAAAAAAGACGCTGTTTTGGTATCATGTGAAAATCATAAAATAAATAGAAATAAAGACGTAAGGGGGGAGAATATTGACATCTTCATATTAGAATATTGACAAAATCCGCAATTTTGTCTACGCTGACTAAGTAAAGTGTATTTTACTTTAAAGGGCAGCAGCATAGTTCTGCGCATGTCTGGAGTCAGTGATTATTGTAGGCTTTTAAGTGTCAACAAACAGTTGAACTTTTTAAAAGCTGTGAATACCTTATTAAATAATATGCAATATTATATTGAAAACTATGTTAATTGACAGTTTGTGGTCATTTTGTTTGTTTTGTTTAAAGTCTCCCACATGTACCAAAAGCTCATAAGTCAGTATTAGAATTTCACTGAAGTTCATTGTGTCAGGGCTCTAGAGCTATTGCAAATCTCTTAACCATGACACTCCCCTTTTAAAGAAAAGTAAAAAAAAATCAAAATTGTTGGTGGGGGTCTCTGTTATGTTTGTTTTCTTTTTAGTTTTTTTCTATTATTATTATTATATTCTTTTTTAGAGGGGGAGGGGAATTCAGCTAAAAATAGCCAAGGGTCAATTCAAGCAACTAGTCCAAAAGATGTTTTTTGCAGTCCTTTATTCAATATATTCAAGGTTATCATGCAATTCTGTTGTTTGACTGCATATATATATATATATATATATTTCTTTCTTTTCATTACAAGTTCTATATGTGTAAGTGGTGACCATAGCTATGATTACTATTATTTAGAAAATTTTTTTACCTACTAACAGAAAACAACTTGACTGCAAAACACTTACTGTAGGGCACTCGATATCAGGCATTACTTTCATGTGGATGTAAGGTTGAAATGTCAAAACCTTCATTAACCCGTGAACTACGCTTTAGCGTATTACACTTTGTGGTGATCTGATTCTATTGTTCCTTTTTGTGTTTTACTAACTATTACCGTTTAACTATCACACTTTGTTTCACGGGTTAATGAAAACCACTCTAATTACTTACAGTAGTTCTTTTTTAATATTATCATTTACTTGTATAATTTAGATGAGCAATACATATTTCTTTATGGCTTTGTAGAGCTCATCTCGTTCCTCATAAATAACAAACAAAATGAAGTTTGTTCTTATTTTGGTGCAAAGGAATCTACAGTAGTTTTCTAATCAGATAATTGTTTTTCTTTTAACACTCACCTGTTATTTCAACAGCCTTACTTGAGTTTGCTTGTCTCAGAAATAGACCTTGCTTAATAAACAAAGACATGTTACAAACTTATTTAATAATAGGTAACAACTGCAATATTGTATGAAGAGAGTGCCCCTCTCTTCCCCCTGCTATTGTTGAAATTATGCTCAATAAACTTTTACCTCTTCCCTCTCCACCAGTTAAGCATTCTATGTATTCTTCCCTGTACAAAATGCACCCCTTCAAATAGAACATTAAAGTTCACATACTTGTTTACTTCCTCAAACTCTTTGCTTTGTGTTTTTTGTTAACTTCCTAGGAACAAATTGAATACATATAATCAATAAATCTAGCAAGCTTATTTTGCAAACTTACTTTTTTTATTATTTTTGCGCAAAACCTATCAGGATTAAGGGGGTCCAGCACAAAGAAAAAAAAAACGAACTAAAAAAAAAGCCCATTGGCCTGGGATCGAACCCGGTCTGAAGAACAAAACGGAAACCATACATACGGATTACCCAATCGGTATGGCAGCACAAGGCTTTTACGGAAGGCTGTAAAGAACCCGAAGGCCCCAAGCACCGATATTTCCGAGCGAATATGCTGTACAACACTCTTGCAAGGTTATCCCAACCCGCGCATTAATGGGGAGGACAATAACCAGGATCCCAGGCCTGTAATACGGTTACGCCACGCACAGCTCGCCGAGATTGTGGATGACAAAAAATAGAGGTCTATTTGGGCGTCTTGGGTCCCTTGGGGACTCGCCATGCGCACGGGCGCATCTCTTTTATTGTGTACATGACATCAAATTAGCGAAGAAAAAAGACGCTGTTTTGGTATCATGTGAAAATCATAAAATAAATAGAAATAAAGACGTAAGGGGGGAGAATATTGACATCTTCATATTAGAATATTGACAAAATCCGCAATTTTGTCTACGCTGACTAAGTAAAGTGTATTTTACTTTAAAGGGGCAGCAGCATAGTACTGCGCATGTCTGGAGTCAGTGATTATTGTAGGCTTTTAAGTGTCAACAAACAGTTGAACTTTTTAAAAGCTGTGAATACCTTATTAAATAATATGCAATATTATATTGAAAACTATGTTAATTGACAGTTTGTGGTCATTTTGTTTGTTTTGTTTAAAGTCTCCCACATGTACCAAAAGCTCATAAGTCAGTATTAGAATTTCACTGAAGTTCATTGTGTCAGGGCTCTAGAGCTATTGCAAATCTCTTAACCATGACACTCCCCTTTTAAAGAAAAGTAAAAAAAATCAAAATTGTTGGTGGGGGTCTCTGTTATGTTTGTTTTCTTTTTAGTTTTGTTTTATTATTATTATTATTTTCTTTTTTAGAGGGGGAGGGGAATTCAGCTAAAAATAGCCAAGGGTCAATTCAAGCAACTAGTACAAAAGATGTTTTTTTGCAGTCCTTTATTCAATATATTCAAGGTTATCATGCAATTCTGTTGTTTGACTGCATATATATATATTTTTCTTTCTTTTCATTACAAGTTCTATATGTGTAAGTGGTGACCATAGCTATGATTACTATTATTTAGCATATTTTTTTACCTACTAACAGAAAACAACTTGACTGCAAAACACTTACTGTAGGGCACTCGATATTAGGCATTACTTTCATGTGGATGTAAGGTTGAAATGTCAAAACCTTCATTAACCCGTGAACTACGCTTTAGCGTATTACACTTTGTGGTGATCTGATTCTATTGTACTTTTTTGTGTTTTACTAACTATTACCGTTTAACTATCACACTTTGTTTCACGGGTTAATGAAAACCACTCTAATTACTTACAGTAGTTCTTTTTTAATATTATTATTTACTTGTATAATTTAGATGAGCAATACATATTTCTTTATGGCTTTGTAGAGCTCATCTCGTTCCTCATAAATAACAAACAAAATGAAGTTTGTTTTTATTTTGGTGCAAAGGAATCTACAGTAGTTTTCTAATCAGATAATTGTTTTTCTTTTAACACTCACCTGTTATTTCAACAGCCTTACTTGAGTTTGCTTGTCTCAGAAATAGACCTTGCTTAATAAACAAAGACGTGTTACAAACTTATTTAATAATAGGTAACAACTGCAATATTGTATGAAGAGAGTGCCCCTCTCTTCCCCCTGCTATTGTTGAAATTATGCTCAATAAAATTTTACCTCTTCCCTCTCCACCAGTTAAGCATTCTATGTATGCTTCCCTGTACAAAATGCACCCCTTCAAATAGAACATTAAAGTTCACATACTTGTTTACTTCCTCAAACTCTTTGCTTTGTGTTTTTTGTTAACTTCCTAGGAACAAATTGAATACATATAATCAATAAATCTAGCAAGCTTATTTTGCAAACTCACTTTTTTTTATTATTTTTGCGCAAAACCTATCAGGATTAAGGGGGTCCAGCACAAAGGAAAAAAAAACGAACTAAAAAAAAAGCCCATTGGCCTGGGATCGAACCCGGTCTGAAGAACAAAACGGAAACCATACATACGGATTACCCAATCGGTATGGCAGCACAAGGCTTTTACGGAAGGCTGTAAAGAACCCGAAGGCCCCAAGCACCGATATTTCCGAGCGAATATGCTGTACAACACTCTTGCAAGGTTATCCCAACCCGCGCATTAATGGGGAAGACAATAACCAGGATCCCAGGCCTGTAATACGGTTACGCCACGCACAGCTCGCCGAGATTGTGGATGACAAAAAATAGAGGTCTATTTGGGCGTCTTGGGTCCCTTGGGGACTCGCCATGCGCACGGGCGCATCTCTTTTATAGTGTACATGACATCAAATTAGCGAAGAAAAAAGACGCTGTTTTGGTATCATGTGAAAATCATAAAATAAATAGAAATAAAGACGTAAGGGGGGAGAATATTGACATCTTCATATTAGAATATTGACAAAATCCGCAATTTTGTCTACGCTGACTAAGTAAAGTGTATTTTACTTTAAAGGGGCAGCAGCATAGTACTGCGCATGTCTGGAGTCAGTGATTATTGTAGGCTTTTAAGTGTCAACAAACAGTTGAACTTTTTAAAAGCTGTGAATACCTTATTAAATAATATGCAATATTATATTGAAAACTATGTTAATTGACAGTTTGTGGTCATTTTGTTTGTTTTGTTTAAAGTCTCCCACATGTACCAAAAGCTCATAAGTCAGTATTAGAATTTCACTGAAGTTCATTGTGTCAGGGCTCTAGAGCTATTGCAAATCTCTTAACCATGACACTCCCCTTTTAAAGAAAAGTAAAAAAAAATCAAAATTGTTGGTGGGGGTCTCTGTTATGTTTGTTTTCTTTTTAGTTTTGTTCTATTATTATTATTATTTTCTTTTTTAGAGGGGGAGGGGAATTCAGCTAAAAATAGCCAAGGGTCAATTCAAGCAACTAGTACAAAAGATGTTTTTTTGCAGTCCTTTATTCAATATATTCAAGGTTATCATGCAATTCTGTTGTTTGACTGCATATATATATATATTTTTCTTTCTTTTCATTACAAGTTCTATATGTGTAAGTGGTGACCATAGCTATGATTACTATTATTTAGAATATTTTTTTACCTACTAACAGAAAACAACTTGAATGCAAAACACTTACTGTAGGGCACTCGATATTAGGCATTACTTTCATGTGGATGTAAGGTTGAAATGTCAAAACCTTCATTAACCCGTGAACTACGCTTTAGCGTATTACACTTTGTGGTGATCTGATTCTATTGTACTTTTTTGTGTTTTACTAACTATTACCGTTTAACTATCACACTTTGTTTCACGGGTTAATGAAAACCACTCTAATTACTTACAGTAGTTCTGTTTTAATATTATTATTTACTTGTATAATTTAGATGAGCAATACATATTTCTTTATGGCTTTGTAGAGCTCATCTCGTTCCTCATAAATAACAAACAAAATGAAGTTTGTTTTTATTTTGGTGCAAAGGAATCTACAGTAGTTTTCTAATCAGATAATTGTTTTTCTTTTAACACTCACCTGTTATTTCAACAGCCTTACTTGAGTTTGCTTGTCTCAGAAATATACCTTGCTTAATAAACAAAGACGTGTTACAAACTTATTTAATAATAGGTAACAACTGCAATATTGTATGAAGAGAGTGCCCCTCTCTTCCCCCTGCTATTGTTGAAATTATGCTCAATAAAATTTTACCTCTTCCCTCTCCACCAGTTAAGCATTCTATGTATGCTTCCCTGTACAAAATGCACCCCTTCAAATAGAACATTAAAGTTCACATACTTGTTTACTTCCTCAAACTCTTTGCTTTGTGTTTTTTGTTAACTTCTTAGGAACAAATTGAATACATATAATCAATAAATCTAGCAAGCTTATTTTGCAAACTAACTTTTTGTTATTATTTTTGCGCAGAACCTATCAGGATTAAGGGGGTCCAGCACAAAGGAAAAAAAAACGAACTAAAAAAAAAGCCCATTGGCCTGGGATCGAACCCGGTCTGAAGAACAAAACGGAAACCATACATACGGATTACCCAATCGGTATGGCAGCACAAGGCTTTTACGGAAGGCTGTAAAGAACCCGAAGGCCCCAAGCACCGATATTTCCGAGCGAATATGCTGTACAACACTCTTGCAAGGTTATCCCAACCCGCGCATTAATGGGGAAGACAATAACCAGGATCCCAGGCCTGTAATACGGTTACGCCACGCACAGCTCGCCGAGATTGTGGATGACAAAAAATAGAGGTCTATTTGGGCGTCTTGGGTCCCTTGGGGACTCGCCATGCGCACGGGCGCATCTCTTTTATAGTGTACATGACATCAAATTAGCGAAGAAAAAAGACGCTGTTTTGGTATCATGTGAAAATCATAAAATAAATAGAAATAAAGACGTAAGGGGGGAGAATATTGACATCTTCATATTAGAATATTGACAAAATCCGCAATTTTGTCTACGCTGACTAAGTAAAGTGTATTTTACTTTAAAGGGGCAGCAGCATAGTACTGCGCATGTCTGGAGTCAGTGATTATTGTAGGCTTTTAAGTGTCAACAAACAGTTGAACTTTTTAAAAGCTGTGAATACCTTATTAAATAATATGCAATATTATATTGAAAACTATGTTAATTGACAGTTTGTGGTCATTTTGTTTGTTTTGTTTAAAGTCTCCCACATGTACCAAAAGCTCATAAGTCAGTATTAGAATTTCACTGAAGTTCATTGTGTCAGGGCTCTAGAGCTATTGCAAATCTCTTAACCATGACACTCCCCTTTTAAAGAAAAGTAAAAAAAATCAAAATTGTTGGTGGGGGTCTCTGTTATGTTTGTTTTCTTTTTAGTTTTGTTCTATTATTATTATTATTTTCTTTTTTAGAGGGGGAGGGGAATTCAGCTAAAAATAGCCAAGGGTCAATTCAAGCAACTAGTACAAAAGATGTTTTTTTGCAGTCCTTTATTCAATATATTCAAGGTTATCATGCAATTCTGTTGTTTGACTGCATATATATATATATTTTTCTTTCTTTTCATTACAAGTTCTATATGTGTAAGTGGTGACCATAGCTATGATTACTATTATTTAGAATATTTTTTTACCTACTAACAGAAAACAACTTGAATGCAAAACACTTACTGTAGGGCACTCGATATTAGGCATTACTTTCATGTGGATGTAAGGTTGAAATGTCAAAACCTTCATTAACCCGTGAACTACGCTTTAGCGTATTACACTTTGTGGTGATCTGATTCTATTGTACTTTTTTGTGTTTTACTAACTATTACCGTTTAACTATCACACTTTGTTTCACGGGTTAATGAAAACCACTCTAATTACTTACAGTAGTTCTGTTTTAATATTATTATTTACTTGTATAATTTAGATGAGCAATACATATTTCTTTATGGCTTTGTAGAGCTCATCTCGTTCCTCATAAATAACAAACAAAATGAAGTTTGTTTTTATTTTGGTGCAAAGGAATCTACAGTAGTTTTCTAATCAGATAATTGTTTTTCTTTTAACACTCACCTGTTATTTCAACAGCCTTACTTGAGTTTGCTTGTCTCAGAAATATACCTTGCTTAATAAACAAAGACGTGTTACAAACTTATTTAATAATAGGTAACAACTGCAATATTGTATGAAGAGAGTGCCCCTCTCTTCCCCCTGCTATTGTTGAAATTATGCTCAATAAAATTTTACCTCTTCCCTCTCCACCAGTTAAGCATTCTATGTATGCTTCCCTGTACAAAATGCACCCCTTCAAATAGAACATTAAAGTTCACATACTTGTTTACTTCCTCAAACTCTTTGCTTTGTGTTTTTTGTTAACTTCCTAGGAACAAATTGAATACATATAATCAATAAATCTAGCAAGCTTATTTTGCAAACTAACTTTTTGTTATTATTTTTGCGCAGAACCTATCAGGATTAAGGGGGTCCAGCACAAAGGAAAAAAAAACGAACTAAAAAAAAAGCCCATTGGCCTGGGATCGAACCCGGTCTGAAGAACAAAACGGAAACCATACATACGGATTACCCAATCGGTATGGCAGCACAAGGCTTTTACGGAAGGCTGTAAAGAACCCGAAGGCCCCAAGCACCGATATTTCCGAGCGAATATGCTGTACAACACTCTTGCAAGGTTATCCCAACCCGCGCATTAATGGGGAAGACAATAACCAGGATCCCAGGCCTGTAATACGGTTACGCCACGCAAAGCTCGCCGAGATTGTGGATGACAAAAAATAGAGGTCTATTTGGGCGTCTTGGGTCCCTTGGGGACTCGCCATGCGCACGGGCGCATCTCTTTTATTGTGTACATGACATCAAATTAGCGAAGAAAAAAGACGCTGTTTTGGTATCATGTGAAAATCATAAAATAAATAGAAATAAAGACGTAAGGGGGGAGAATATTGACATCTTCATATTAGAATATTGACAAAATCCGCAATTTTGTCTACGCTGACTAAGTAAAGTGTATTTTACTTTAAAGGGGCAGCAGCATAGTACTGCGCATGTCTGGAGTCAGTGATTATTGTAGGCTTTTAAGTGTCAACAAACAGTTGAACTTTTTAAAAGCTGTGAATACCTTATTAAATAATATGCAATATTATATTGAAAACTATGTTAATTGACAGTTTGTGGTCATTTTGTTTGTTTTGTTTAAAGTCTCCCACATGTACCAAAAGCTCATAAGTCAGTATTAGAATTTCACTTAAGTTCATTGTGTCAGGGCTCTAGAGCTATTGCAAATCTCTTAACCATGACACTCCCCTTTTAAAGGAAAGTAAAAAAAAACCAAAATTGTTGGTGGGGGTCTCTGTTATGTTTGTTTTCTTTTTAGTTTTGTTCTATTATTATTATTATTTTCTTTTTTAGAAGGGGAGGGGAATTCAGCTAAAAATAGCCAAGGGTCAATTCAAGCAACTAGTACAAAAGATGTTTTTTTTGCAGTCCTTTATTCAATATATTCAAGGTTATCATGCAATTCTGTTGTTTGACTGCATATATATATTTTTTTCTTTCTTTTTATTACAAGTTCTATATGTGTAAGTGGTGACCATAGCTATGATTACTATTATTTAGAATAATTTTTTACCTACTAACAGAAAACAACTTGACTGCAAAACACTTACTGTAGTGCACTCGATATTAGGCATTACTTTCATGTGGATGTAAGGTTGAAATGTCAAAACCTTCATTAACCCGTGAACTACGCTTTAGCGTATTACACTTTGTGGTGATCTGATTCTATTGTACTTTTTTGTGTTTTACTAACTATTACCGTTAAACTATCACACTTTGTTTCACGGGTTAATGAAAACCACTCTAATTACTTACAGTAGTTCTGTTTTAATATTATTATTTACTTGTATAATTTAGATGAGCAATACATATTTCTTTATGGCTTTGTAGAGCTCATCTCGTTCCTCATAAATAACAAACAAAATGAAGTTTGTTTTTATTTTGGTGCAAAGAAATCTACAGTAGTTTTCTAATCAGATAATTGTTTTTCTTTTAACACTCACCTGTTATTTCAACAGCCTTACTTGAGTTTGCTTGTCTCAGAAATAGACCTTGCTTAATAAACAAAGACATGTTACAAACTTATTTAATAATAGGTAACAACTGCAATATTGTATGAAGAGAGTGCCCCTCTCTTCCCCCTGCTATTGTTGAAATTATGCTCAATAAAATTTTACCTCTTCCCTCTCCACCAGTTAAGCATTCTATGTATGCTTCCCTGTACAAAATGCACCCCTTCAAATAGAACATTAAAGTTCACATACTTGTTTACTTCCTCAAACTCTTTGCTTTGTGTTTTTTGTTAACTTCCTAGGAACAAATTGAATACATATAATCAATAAATCTAGCAAGCTTATTTTGCAAACTCACTTTTTTTTATTATTTTTGCGCAAAACCTATCAGGATTAAGGGGGTCCAGCACAAAGGAAAAAAAAACGAACTAAAAAAAAAGCCCATTGGCCTGGGATCGAACCCGGTCTGAAGAACAAAACGGAAACCATACATACGGATTACCCAATCGGTATGGCAGCACAAGGCTTTTACGGAAGGCTGTAAAGAACCCGAAGGCCCCAAGCACCGATATTTCCGAGCGAATATGCTGTACAACACTCTTGCAAGGTTATCCCAACCCGCGCATTAATGGGGAAGACAATAACCAGGATCCCAGGCCTGTAATACGGTTACGCCACGCACAGCTCGCCGAGATTGTGGATGACAAAAAATAGAGGTCTATTTGGGCGTCTTGGGTCCCTTGGGGACTCGCCATGCGCACGGGCGCATCTCTTTTATAGTGTACATGACATCAAATTAGCGAAGAAAAAAGACGCTGTTTTGGTATCATGTGAAAATCATAAAATAAATAGAAATAAAGACGTAAGGGGGGAGAATATTGACATCTTCATATTAGAATATTGACAAAATCCGCAATTTTGTCTACGCTGACTAAGTAAAGTGTATTTTACTTTAAAGGGGCAGCAGCATAGTACTGCGCATGTCTGGAGTCAGTGATTATTGTAGGCTTTTAAGTGTCAACAAACAGTTGAACTTTTTAAAAGCTGTGAATACCTTATTAAATAATATGCAATATTATATTGAAAACTATGTTAATTGACAGTTTGTGGTCATTTTGTTTGTTTTGTTTAAAGTCTCCCACATGTACCAAAAGCTCATAAGTCAGTATTAGAATTTCACTGAAGTTCATTGTGTCAGGGCTCTAGAGCTATTGCAAATCTCTTAACCATGACACTCCCCTTTTAAAGAAAAGTAAAAAAAATCAAAATTGTTGGTGGGGGTCTCTGTTATGTTTGTTTTCTTTTTAGTTTTGTTCTATTATTATTATTATTTTCTTTTTTAGAGGGGGAGGGGAATTCAGCTAAAAATAGCCAAGGGTCAATTCAAGCAACTAGTACAAAAGATGTTTTTTTGCAGTCCTTTATTCAATATATTCAAGGTTATCATGCAATTCTGTTGTTTGACTGCATATATATATATATTTTTCTTTCTTTTCATTACAAGTTCTATATGTGTAAGTGGTGACCATAGCTATGATTACTATTATTTAGAATATTTTTTTACCTACTAACAGAAAACAACTTGACTGCAAAACACTTACTGTAGTGCACTCGATATTAGGCATTACTTTCATGTGGATGTAAGGTTGAAATGTCAAAACCTTCATTAACCCGTGAACTACGCTTTAGCGTATTACACTTTGTGGTGATCTGATTCTATTGTACTTTTTTGTGTTTTACTAACTATTACCGTTTAACTATCACACTTTGTTTCACGGGTTAATGAAAACCACTCTAATTACTTACAGTAGTTCTGTTTTAATATTATTATTTACTTGTATAATTTAGATGAGCAATACATATTTCTTTATGGCTTTGTAGAGCTCATCTCGTTCCTCATAAATAACAAACAAAATGAAGTTTGTTTTTATTTTGGTGCAAAGGAATCTACAGTAGTTTTCTAATCAGATAATTGTTTTTCTTTTAACACTCACCTGTTATTTCAACAGCCTTACTTGAGTTTGCTTGTCTCAGAAATATACCTTGCTTAATAAACAAAGACGTGTTACAAACTTATTTAATAATAGGTAACAACTGCAATATTGTATGAAGAGAGTGCCCCTCTCTTCCCCCTGCTATTGTTGAAATTATGCTCAATAAAATTTTACCTCTTCCCTCTCCACCAGTTAAGCATTCTATGTATGATTCCCTGTACAAAATGCACCCCTTCAAATAGAACATTAAAGTTCACATACTTGTTTACTTCCTCAAACTCTTTGCTTTGTGTTTTTTGTTAACTTCCTAGGAACAAATTGAATACATATAATCAATAAATCTAGCAAGCTTATTTTGCAAACTAACTTTTTGTTATTATTTTTGCGCAGAACCTATCAGGATTAAGGGGGTCCAGCACAAAGGAAAAAAAAACGAACTAAAAAAAAAGCCCATTGGCCTGGGATCGAACCCGGTCTGAAGAACAAAACGGAAACCATACATACGGATTACCCAATCGGTATGGCAGCACAAGGCTTTTACGGAAGGCTGTAAAGAACCCGAAGGCCCCAAGCACCGATATTTCCGAGCGAATATGCTGTACAACACTCTTGCAAGGTTATCCCAACCCGCGCATTAATGGGGAAGACAATAACCAGGATCCCAGGCCTGTAATACGGTTACGCCACGCACAGCTCGCCGAGATTGTGGATGACAAAAAATAGAGGTCTATTTGGGCGTCTTGGGTCCCTTGGGGACTCGCCATGCGCACGGGCGCATCTCTTTTATTGTGTACATGACATCAAATTAGCGAAGAAAAAAGACGCTGTTTTGGTATCATGTGAAAATCATAAAATAAATAGAAATAAAGACGTAAGGGGGGAGAATATTGACATCTTCATATTAGAATATTGACAAAATCCGCAATTTTGTCTACGCTGACTAAGTAAAGTGTATTTTACTTTAAAGGGGCAGCAGCATAGTACTGCGCATGTCTGGAGTCAGTGATTATTGTAGGCTTTTAAGTGTCAACAAACAGTTGAACTTTTTAAAAGCTGTGAATACCTTATTAAATAATATGCAATATTATATTGAAAACTATGTTAATTGACAGTTTGTGGTCATTTTGTTTGTTTTGTTTAAAGTCTCCCACATGTACCAAAAGCTCATAAGTCAGTATTAGAATTTCACTTAAGTTCATTGTGTCAGGGCTCTAGAGCTATTGCAAATCTCTTAACCATGACACTCCCCTTTTAAAGGAAAGTAAAAAAAAACCAAAATTGTTGGTGGGGGTCTCTGTTATGTTTGTTTTCTTTTTAGTTTTGTTCTATTATTATTATTATTTTCTTTTTTAGAAGGGGAGGGGAATTCAGCTAAAAATAGCCAAGGGTCAATTCAAGCAACTAGTACAAAAGATGTTTTTTTGCAGTCCTTTATTCAATATATTCAAGGTTATCATGCAATTCTGTTGTTTGACTGCATATATATATTTTTTTATTTCTTTTTATTACAAGTTCTATATGTGTAAGTGGTGACCATAGCTATGATTACTATTATTTAGAATAATTTTTTACCTACTAACAGAAAACAACTTGACTGCAAAACACTTACTGTAGTGCACTCGATATTAGGCATTACTTTCATGTGGATGTAAGGTTGAAATGTCAAAACCTTCATTAACCCGTGAACTACGCTTTAGCGTATTACACTTTGTGGTGATCTGATTCTATTGTACTTTTTTGTGTTTTACTAACTATTACCGTTAAACTATCACACTTTGTTTCACGGGTTAATGAAAACCACTCTAATTACTTACAGTAGTTCTGTTTTAATATTATTATTTACTTGTATAATTTAGATGAGCAATACATATTTCTTTATGGCTTTGTAGAGCTCATCTCGTTCCTCATAAATAACAAACAAAATGAAGTTTGTTTTTATTTTGATGCAAAGAAATCTACAGTAGTTTTCTAATCAGATAATTGTTTTTCTTTTAACACTCACCTGTTATTTCAACAGCCTTACTTGAGTTTGCTTGTCTCAGAAATAGACCTTGCTTAATAAACAAAGACATGTTACAAACTTATTTAATAATAGGTAACAACTGCAATATTGTATGAAGAGAGTGCCCCTCTCTTCCCCCTGCTATTGTTGAAATTATGCTCAATAAAATTTTACCTCTTCCCTCTCCACCAGTTAAGCATTCTATGTATGCTTCCCTGTACAAAATGCACCCCTTCAAATAGAACATTAAAGTTCACATACTTGTTTACTTCCTCAAACTCTTTGCTTTGTGTTTTTTGTTAACTTCCTAGGAACAAATTGAATACATATAATCAATAAATCTAGCAAGCTTATTTTGCAAACTCACTTTTTTTATTATTTTTGCGCAAAACCTATCAGGATTAAGGGGGTCCAGCACACAGAAAAAAAAACGAACTAAAAAAAAAAGCCCATTGGCCTGGGATCGAACCCGGTCTGAAGAACAAAACGGAAACCATACATACGGATTACCCAATCGGTATGGCAGCACAAGGCTTTTACGGAAGGCTGTAAAGAACCCGAAGGCCCCAAGCACCGATATTTCCGAGCGAATATGCTGTACAACACTCTTGCAAGGTTATCCCAACCCGCGCATTAATGGGGAAGACAATAACCAGGATCCCAGGCCTGTAATACGGTTACGCCACGCACAGCTCGCCGAGATTGTGGATGACAAAAAATAGAGGTCTATTTGGGCGTCTTGGGTCCCTTGGGGACTCGCCATGCGCACGGGCGCATCTCTTTTATTGTGTACATGACATCAAATTAGCGAAGAAAAAAGACGCTGTTTTGGTATCATGTGAAAATCATAAAATAAATAGAAATAAAGACGTAAGGGGGGAGAATATTGACATCTTCATATTAGAATATTGACAAAATCCGCAATTTTGTCTACGCTGACTAAGTAAAGTGTATTTTACTTTAAAGGGGCAGCAGCATAGTACTGCGCATGTCTGGAGTCAGTGATTATTGTAGGCTTTTAAGTGTCAACAAACAGTTGAACTTTTTAAAAGCTGTGAATACCTTATTAAATAATATGCAATATTATATTGAAAACTATGTTAATTGACAGTTTGTGGTCATTTTGTTTGTTTTGTTTAAAGTCTCCCACATGTACCAAAAGCTCATAAGTCAGTATTAGAATTTCACTTAAGTTCATTGTGTCAGGGCTCTAGAGCTATTGCAAATCTCTTAACCATGACACTCCCCTTTTAAAGGAAAGTAAAAAAAAACCAAAATTGTTGGTGGGGGTCTCTGTTATGTTTGTTTTCTTTTTAGTTTTGTTCTATTATTATTATTATTTTCTTTTTTAGAAGGGGAGGGGAATTCAGCTAAAAATAGCCAAGGGTCAATTCAAGCAACTAGTACAAAAGATGTTTTTTTGCAGTCCTTTATTCAATATATTCAAGGTTATCATGCAATTCTGTTGTTTGACTGCATATATATATTTTTTTCTTTCTTTTTATTACAAGTTCTATATGTGTAAGTGGTGACCATAGCTATGATTACTATTATTTAGAATAATTTTTTACCTACTAACAGAAAACAACTTGACTGCAAAACACTTACTGTAGTGCACTCGATATTAGGCATTACTTTCATGTGGATGTAAGGTTGAAATGTCAAAACCTTCATTAACCCGTGAACTACGCTTTAGCGTATTACACTTTGTGGTGATCTGATTCTATTGTACTTTTTTGTGTTTTACTAACTATTACCGTTAAACTATCACACTTTGTTTCACGGGTTAATGAAAACCACTCTAATTACTTACAGTAGTTCTGTTTTAATATTATTATTTACTTGTATAATTTAGATGAGCAATACATATTTCTTTATGGCTTTGTAGAGCTCATCTCGTTCCTCATAAATAACAAACAAAATGAAGTTTGTTTTTATTTTGGTGCAAAGAAATCTACAGTAGTTTTCTAATCAGATAATTGTTTTTCTTTTAACACTCACCTGTTATTTCAACAGCCTTACTTGAGTTTGCTTGTCTCAGAAATAGACCTTGCTTAATAAACAAAGACATGTTACAAACTTATTTAATAATAGGTAACAACTGCAATATTGTATGAAGAGAGTGCCCCTCTCTTCCCCCTGCTATTGTTGAAATTATGCTCAATAAAATTTTACCTCTTCCCTCTCCACCAGTTAAGCATTCTATGTATGCTTCCCTGTACAAAATGCACCCCTTCAAATAGAACATTAAAGTTCACATACTTGTTTACTTCCTCAAACTCTTTGCTTTGTGTTTTTTGTTAACTTCCTAGGAACAAATTGAATACATATAATCAATAAATCTAGCAAGCTTATTTTGCAAACTCACTTTTTTTATTATTTTTGCGCAAAACCTATCAGGATTAAGGGGGTCCAGCACACAGAAAAAAAAACGAACTAAAAAAAAAAGCCCATTGGCCTGGGATCGAACCCGGTCTGAAGAACAAAACGGAAACCATACATACGGATTACCCAATCGGTATGGCAGCACAAGGCTTTTACGGAAGGCTGTAAAGAACCCGAAGGCCCCAAGCACCGATATTTCCGAGCGAATATGCTGTACAACACTCTTGCAAGGTTATCCCAACCCGCGCATTAATGGGGAGGACAATAACCAGGATCCCAGGCCTGTAAAACGGTTACGCCACGCACAGCTCGCCGAGATTGTGGATGACAAAAAATGGAGGTCTATTTGGGCGTCTTGGGTCCCTTGGGGACTCGCCATGCGCACGGGCCCATCTCTTTTATTGTGTACATGACATCAAATTAGCGAAGAAAAAAGACGCTGTTTTGGTATCATGTGAAAATCATAAAATAAATAGAAATAAAGACGTAAGTGGGGAGAATATTGACATCTTCATATTAGAATATTGTCAAAATTCGCATTTTTCTCTACGCTGACTAGGTAAAGTGTATTTTACTTTAAAGGGGCAGCAGCATAGTACTGCGCATGTCTGGAGTCAGTGATTATTGTAGGCTTTTAAGTGTCAACAAACAGTTGAACTTTTTAAAAGCTGTGAATACCTTATTAAATAATATGCAATATGTATGAAGAGAGTGCCCCTCTCTTCCCCCTGCTATTGTTGAAATTATGCTCAATAAAATTTTACCTCTTCCCTCTCCACCAGTTAAGCATTCTATGTATGCTTCCCTGTACAAAATGCACCCCTTCAAATAGAACATTAAAGTTCACATACTTGTTTACTTCCTCAAACTCTTTGCTTTGTGTTTTTTGTTAACTTCCTAGGAACAAATTGAATACATATAATCAATAAATCTAGCAAGCTTATTTTGCAAACTCACTTTTTTTTTTATTTTTGCGCAAAACCTATCAGGATTAAGGGGGTCCAGCACACAGAAAAAAAAACGAACTAAAAAAAAAAGCCCATTGGCCTGGGATCGAACCCGGTCTGAAGAACAAAACGGAAACCATACATACGGACTACCCAATCGGTATGGCAGCACAAGGCTTTTACGGAAGGCTGTAAATAACCCGAAGGCCCCAAGCACCGATATTTCCGAGCGAATATGCTGTACAACACTCTTGCAAGGTTATCCCAACCCGCGCATTAATGTGGAAGACAATAACCAGGATCCCAGGCCTGTAATACGGTTACGCCACGCACAGCTCGCCGAGATTGTGGATGACAAAAAATAGAGGTCTATTTGGGCGTCTTGGGTCCCTTGGGGACTCGCCATGCGCACGGGCGCATCTCTTTTATTGTGTACATGACATCAAATTAGCGAAGAAAAAAGACGCTGTTTTGGTATCATGTGAAAATCATAAAATAAATAGAAATAAAGACGTAAGGGGGGAGAATATTGACATCTTCATATTAGAATATTGACAAAATCCGCAATTTTGTCTACGCTGACTAAGTAAAGTGTATTTTACTTTAAAGGGGCAGCAGCATAGTACTGCGCATGTCTGGAGTCAGTGATTATTGTAGGCTTTTAAGTGTCAACAAACAGTTGAACTTTTTAAAAGCTGTGAATACCTTATTAAATAATATGCAATATTATATTGAAAACTATGTTAATTGACAGTTTGTGGTCATTTTGTTTGTTTTGTTTAAAGTCTCCCACATGTACCAAAAGCTCATAAGTCAGTATTAGAATTTCACTGAAGTTCATTGTGTCAGGGCTCTAGAGCTATTGCAAATCTCTTAACCATGACACTCCCTTTTAAAGGAAAGTAAAAAAAATCAAAATTGTTGGTGGGGGTCTCTGTTATGTTTGTTTTCTTTTTAGTTTTGTTCTATTATTATTATTATTTTCTTTTTTAGTGGGGGAGGGGAATTCAGCTAAAAATAGCCAAGGGTCAATTCAAGCAACTAGTACAAAAGATGTTTTTTTGCAGTCCTTTATTCAATATATTCAAGGTTATTATGCAATTCTGTTGTTTGACTGCATATATATATATATATTTTTTTTTTTTTTCTTTCTTTTCATTACAAGTTCTATATGTGTAAGTGGTGACCATAGCTATGATTACTATTATTTAGAATATTTTTTACATACTAACAGAAAACAACTTGACTGCAAAACACTTACTGTAGGGCACTCGATATCAGGCATTACTTTCATGTGGATGTAAGGTTGAAATGTCAAAACCTTCATTAACCCGTGAACTACGCTTTAGCTTATTACACTTTGTGGTGATCTGATTCTATTGTTCTTTTTTGTGTTTTACTAACTATTACCGTTTAACTATCACACTTTGTTTCACGGGTTAATGAAAACCACTCTAATTACTTACAGTAGTTCTTTTTTAATATTATTATTTACTTGTATAATTTAGATGAGCAATACATATTTCTTTATGGCTTTGTAGATCTCATCTCGTTCCTCATAAATAACAAACAAAATGAAGTTTGTTCTTATTTTGGTGCAAAGGAATCTACAGTAGTTTTCTAATCAGATAATTGTTTTTCTTTTAACACTCACCTGTTATTTCAACAGCCTTACTTGAGTTTGCTTGTCTCAGAAAAAGACCTTGCTTAATAAACAAGGCATGTTACAAACTTATTTAATAATAGGTAACAACTGCAATATTGTATGAAGAGAGTGCCCCTCTCTTCCCCCTGCTATTGTTGAAATTATGCTCAATAAACTTTTACCTCTTCCCTCTCCACCAGTTAAGCATTCTATGTATGCTTCCCTGTACAAAATGCACCCCTTCAAATAGAACATTAAAGTTCACATACTTGTTTACTTCCTCAAACTCTTTGCTTTGTGTTTTTTGTTAACTTCCTAGGAACAAATTGAATACATATAATCAATAAATCTAGCAAGCTTATTTTGCAAACTCACTTTTTTTTATTATTTTTGCGCAAAACCTATCAGGATTAAGGGGGTCCAGCACAAAGAAAATAAAACGAACTAAAAAAAAGCCCATTGGCCTGGGATCGAACCCGGTCTGAAGAACAAAACGGAAACCATACATACGGATTACCCAATCGGTATGGCAGCACAAGGCTTTTACGGAAGGCTGTAAAGAACCCGAAGGCCCCAAGCACCGATATTTCCGAGCGAATATGCTGTACAACACTCTTGCAAGGTTATCCCAACCCACGCATTAATGGGGAGGACAATAACCAGGATCCCAGGCCTGTAATACGGTTACCCACGCACAGCTCGCCGAGATTGTGGATGACAAAAAATAGAGGTCTATTTGGGCGTCTTGGGTCCCTTGGGGACTCGCCATGCGCACGGGCGCATCTCTTTTTTTGTGTACATGACATCAAATTAGCGAAGAAAAACGACGCTGTTTTGGTATCATGTGAAAATCATTAAATAAATAGAAATAAAGACGTAAGGGGGAGAATATTGGCATCTTCATATTAGAATATTGACAAAATTCGCAATTTTGTCTACGCTGACTAGGTAAAGTGTATTTTACTTTAAAGGGGCAGCAGCATAGTACTGCGCATGTCTGGAGTCAGTGATTATTGTAGGCATTTAAGTGTCAACAAACAGTTGAACTTTTTAAAAGCTGTGAATACCTTATTAAATAATATGCAATATTATATTGAAAACTATGTTAATTGACAGTTTGTGGTCATTTTTTTTGTTTTGTTTAAAGTCTCCCACATGTACCAAAAGCTCATAAGTCAGTATTAGAATTTCACTTAAGTTCATTGTGTCAGGGCTCTAGAGCTATTGCAAATCTCTTAACCATGACACTCCCCTTTTAAAGGAAAGTAAAAAAAAGCCAAAATTGTTGGTGGGGGTCTCTGTTATGTTTGTTTTCTTTTTAGTTTTGTTCTATTATTATTATTATTTTCTTTTTTAGAAGGGGAGGGGAATTCAGCTAAAAATAGCCAAGGGTCAATTCAAGCAACTAGTACAAAAGATGTTTTTTTGCAGTCCTTTATTCAATATATTCAAGGTTATCATGCAATTCTGTTGTTTGACTGCATATATATATTTTTTTCTTTCTTTTTATTACAAGTTCTATATGTGTAAGTGGTGACCATAGCTATGATTACTATTATTTAGAATAATTTTTTACCTACTAACAGAAAACAACTTGACTGCAAAACACTTACTGTAGTGCACTCGATATTAGGCATTACTTTCATGTGGATGTAAGGTTGAAATGTCAAAACCTTCATTAACCCGTGAACTACGCTTTAGCGTATTACACTTTGTGGTGATCTGATTCTATTGTACTTTTTTGTGTTTTACTAACTATTACCGTTAAACTATCACACTTTGTTTCACGGGTTAATGAAAACCACTCTAATTACTTACAGTAGTTCTGTTTTAATATTATTATTTACTTGTATAATTTAGATGAGCAATACATATTTCTTTATGGCTTTGTGGAGCTCATCTCGTTCCTCATAAATAACAAACAAAATGAAGTTTGTTTTTATTTTGGTGCAAAGAAATCTACAGTAGTTTTCTAATCAGATAATTGTTTTTCTTTTAACACTCACCTGTTATTTCAACAGCCTTACTTGAGTTTGCTTGTCTCAGAAATAGACCTTGCTTAATAAACAAAGACATGTTACAAACTTATTTAATAATAGGTAACAACTGCAATATTGTATGAAGAGAGTGCCCCTCTCTTCCCCCTGCTATTGTTGAAATTATGCTCAATAAAATTTTACCTCTTCCCTCTCCACCAGTTAAGCATTCTATGTATGCTTCCCTGTACAAAATGCACCCCTTCAAATAGAACATTAAAGTTCACATACTTGTTTACTTCCTCAAACTCTTTGCTTTGTGTTTTTTGTTAACTTCCTAGGAACAAATTGAATACATATAATCAATAAATCTAGCAAGCTTATTTTGCAAACTCATTTTTTTTTTATTTTTGCGCAAAACCTGTCAGGATTAAGGGGGTCCAGCACACAGAAAAAAAAACGAACTAAAAAAAAAAGCCCATTGGCCTGGGATCGAACCCGGTCTGAAGAACAAAACGGAAACCATACATACGGACTACCCAATCGGTATGGCAGCACAAGGCTTTTACGGAAGGCTGTAAAGAACCCGAAGGCCCCAAGCACCGATATTTCCGAGCGAATATGCTGTACAACACTCTTGCAAGGTTATCCCAACCCGCGCATTAATGTGGAAGACAATAACCAGGATCCCAGGCCTGTAATACGGTTACGCCACGCACAGCTCGCCGAGATTGTGGATGACAAAAAATAGAGGTCTATTTGGGCGTCTTGGGTCCCTTGGGGACTCGCCATGCGCACGGGCGCATCTCTTTTATTGTGTACATGACATCAAATTAGCGAAGAAAAAAGACGCTGTTTTGGTATCATGTGAAAATCATAAAATAAATAGAAATAAAGACGTAAGGGGGAGAATATTGACATCTTAATATTAGAATATTGACAAAATCCGCAATTTTGTCTACGCTGACTAAGTAAAGTGTATTTTACTTTAAAGGGGCAGCAGCATAGTACTGCGCATGTCTGGAGTCAGTGATTATTGTAGGCTTTTAAGTGTCAACAAACAGTTGAACTTTTTAAAAGCTGTGAATACCTTATTAAATAATATGCAATATTATATTGAAAACTATGTTAATTGACAGTTTGTGGTCATTTTTTTTGTTTTGTTTAAAGTCTCCCACATGTACCAAAAGCTCATAAGTCAGTATTAGAATTTCACTGAAGTTCATTGTGTCAGGGCTCTAGAGCTATTGCAAATCTCTTAACCATGACACTCCCTTTTAAAGGAAAGTAAAAAAAATCAAAATTGTTGGTGGGGGTCTCTGTTATGTTTGTTTTCTTTTTAGTTTTGTTCTATTATTATTATTATTTTCTTTTTTAGTGGGGGAGGGGAATTCAGCTAAAAATAGCCAAGGGTCAATTCAAGCAACTAGTACAAAAGATGTTTTTTTGCAGTCCTTTATTCAATATATTCAAGGTTATCATGCAATTCTGTTGTTTGACTGCATATATATATATATATATTTTTTTTCTTTCTTTTCATTACAAGTTCTATATGTGTAAGTGGTGACCATAGCTATGATTACTATTATTTAGAATACTTTTTTACCTACTAACAGAAAACAACTTGACTGCAAAACACTTACTGTAGTGCACTCGATATTAGGCATTACTTTCATGTGGATGTAAGGTTGAAATGTCAAAACCTTCATTAACCCCGTGAACTACGCTTTAGCGTATTACACTTTGTGGTGATCTGATTCTATTGTACTTTTTTGTGTTTTACTAACTATTACCGTTAAACTATCACACTTTGTTTCACGGGTTAATGAAAACCACTCTAATTACTTACAGTAGTTCTGTTTTAATATTATTATTTACTTGTATAATTTAGATGAGCAATACATATTTCTTTATGGCTTTGTAGAGCTCATCTCGTTCCTCATAAATAACAAACAAAATGAAGTTTGTTTTTATTTTGGTGCAAAGAAATCTACAGTAGTTTTCTAATCAGATAATTGTTTTTCTTTTAACACTCACCTGTTATTTCAACAGCCTTACTTGAGTTTGCTTGTCTCAGAAATAGACCTTGCTTAATAAACAAAGACATGTTACAAACTTATTTAATAATAGGTAACAACTGCAATATTGTATGAAGAGAGTGCCCCTCTCTTCCCCCTGCTATTGTTGAAATTATGCTCAATAAAATTTTACCTCTTCCCTCTCCACCAGTTAAGCATTCTATGTATGCTTCCCTGTACAAAATGCACCCCTTCAAATAGAACATTAAAGTTCACATACTTGTTTACTTCCTCAAACT
Organism: Nematostella vectensis; assembly: GCF_932526225.1. Taxonomy (NCBI): domain Eukaryota; kingdom Metazoa; phylum Cnidaria; class Anthozoa; order Actiniaria; family Edwardsiidae; genus Nematostella; species Nematostella vectensis. Next base: position 399,250 of record NC_064044.1, on the reverse strand, counting down.
CTTTGCTTTGTGTTTTTTGTTAACTTCCTAGGAACAAATTGAATACATATAATCAATAAATCTAGCAAGCTTATTTTGCAAACTCACTTTTTTTTTTATTTTTGCGCAAAACCTATCAGGATTAAGGGGGTCCAGCACACAGAAAAAAAAACGAACTAAAAAAAAAAGCCCATTGGCCTGGGATCGAACCCGGTCTGAAGAACAAAACGGAAACCATACATACGGACTACCCAATCGGTATGGCAGCACAAGGCTTTTACGGAAGGCTGTAAAGAACCCGAAGGCCCCAAGCACCGATATTTCCGAGCGAATATGCTGTACAACACTCTTGCAATGTTATCCCAACCCGCGCATTAATGTGGAAGACAATAACCAGGATCCCAGGCCTGTAATACGGTTACGCCACGCACAGCTCGCCGAGATTGTGGATGACAAAAAATAGAGGTCTATTTGGGCGTCTTGGGTCCCTTGGGGACTCGCCATGCGCACGGGCGCATCTCTTTTATTGTGTACATGACATCAAATTAGCGAAGAAAAAAGACGCTGTTTTGGTATCATGTGAAAATCATAAAATAAATAGAAATAAAGACGTAAGGGGGAGAATATTGACATCTTCATATTAGAATATTGACAAAATCCGCAATTTTGTCTACGCTGACTAAGTAAAGTGTATTTTACTTTAAAGGGGCAGCAGCATAGTACTGCGCATGTCTGGAGTCAGTGATTATTGTAGGCTTTTAAGTGTCAACAAACAGTTGAACTTTTTAAAAGCTGTGAATACCTTATTAAATAATATGCAATATTATATTGAAAACTATGTTAATTGACAGTTTGTGGTCATTTTGTTTGTTTTGTTTAAAGTCTCCCACATGTACCAAAAGCTCATAAGTCAGTATTAGAATTTCACTGAAGTTCATTGTGTCAGGGCTCTAGAGCTATTGCAAATCTCTTAACCATGACACTCCCCTTTTAAAGAAAAGTAAAAAAAAATCAAAATTGTTGGTGGGGGTCTCTGTTATGTTTGTTTTCTTTTTAGTTTTGTTCTATTATTATTATTATATTCTTTTTTAGAGGGGGAGGGGAATTCAGCTAAAAATAGCCAAGGGTCAATTCAAGCAACTAGTACAAAAGATGTTTTTTGCAGTCCTTTATTCAATATATTCAAGGTTATCATGCAATTCTGTTGTTTGACTGCATATATATATATTTTTTTTCTTTCTTTTCATTACAAGTTCTATATGTGTAAGTGGTGACCATAGCTATGATTACTATTATTTAGAAAAATTTTTTACCTACTAACAGAAAACAACTTGACTGCAAAACACTTACTGTAGGGCACTCGATATTAGGCATTACTTTCATGTGGATGTAAGGTTGAAATGTCAAAACCTTCATTAACCCGTGAACTACGCTTTAGCGTATTACACTTTGTGGTGATCTGATTCTATTGTACTTTTTTGTGTTTTACTAACTATTACCGTTTAACTATCACACTTTGTTTCACGGGTTAATGAAAACCACTCTAATTACTTACAGTAGTTCTGTTTTAATATTATTATTTACTTGTATAATTTAGATGAGCAATACATATTTCTTTATGGCTTTGTAGAGCTCATCTCGTTCCTCATAAATAACAAACAAAATGAAGTTTGTTCTTATTTTGGTGCAAAGGAATCTACAGTAGTTTTCTAATCAGATAATTGTTTTTCTTTTAACACTCACCTGTTATTTCAACAGCCTTACTTGAGTTTGCTTGTCTCAGAAATAGACCTTGCTTAATAAACAAAGACATGTTACAAACTTATTTAATAATAGGTAACAACTGCAATATTGTATGAAAAGAGTGCCCCTCTCTTCCCCCTGCTATTGTTGAAATTATGCTCAATAAACTTTTACCTCTTCCCTCTCCACCAGTTAAGCATTCTATGTATGCTTCCCTGTACAAAATGCACCCCTTCAAATAGAACATTAAAGTTCACATACTTGTTTACTTCCTCAAACTCTTTGCTTTGTGTTTTTTGTTAACTTCCTAGGAACAAATTGAATACATATAATCAATAAATCTAGCAAGCTTATTTTGCAAACTCACTTTTTTTTATTATTTTTGCGCAAAACCTATCAGGATTAAGGGGGTCCATCACACAGAAAAAAAAACGAACTAAAAAAAAAGCCCATTGGCCTGGGATCGAACCCGGTCTGAAGAACAAAACGGAAACCATACATACGGATTACCCAATCGGTATGGCAGCACAAGGCTTTTACGGAAGGCTGTAAAGAACCCGAAGGCCCCAAGCACCGATATTTCCGAGCGAATATGCTGTACAACACTCTTGCAAGGTTATCCCAACCCGCGCATTAATGGGGAGGACAATAACCAGGATCCCAGGCCTGTAATACGGTTACGCCACGCACAGCTCGCCGAGATTGTTGATGACAAAAAATAGAGGTCTATTTGGGCGTCTTGGGTCCCTTGGGGACTCGCCATGCGCACGGGCGCATCTCTTTTATTGTGTACATGACATCAAATTAGCGAAGAAAAAAGACGCTGTTTTGGTATCATGTGAAAATCATAAAATAAATAGAAATAAAGACGAAAGGGGGAGAATATTGACATCCTCATATTAGAATATTGACAAAATTCGCAATTTTGTCTACGCTGACTAAGTAAAGCTGTATTTTACTTTAAAGGGGCAGCAGCATAGTACTGCGCATGTCTGGAGTCAGTGATTATTGTAGGCTTTTAAGTGTCAACAAACAGTTGAACTTTTTAAAAGCTGTGAATACCTTATTAAATAATATGCAATATTATATTGAAAACTATGTTAATTGACAGTTTGTGGTCATTTTGTTTGTTTTGTTTAAAGTCTCCCACATGTACCAAAAGCTCATAAGTCAGTATTAGAATTTCACTGAAGTTCATTGTGTCAGGGCTCTAGAGCTATTGCAAATCTCTTAACCATGCCACTCCCTTTTAAAGGAAAGTAAAAAAAAATCAAAATTGTTGGTGGGGGTCTCTGTTATGTTTGTTTACTTTTTAGTTTTGTTCTATTATTATTATTATTTTCTTTTTTAGAGGGGGAGGGGAATTCAGCTAAAAATAGCCAAGGGTCAATTCAAGCAACTGGTACAAAAGATGTTTTTTTGCAGTCCTTTATTCAATATATTCAAGGTTATCATGCAATTCTGTTGTTTGACTGCATATATATAAATATATATATATTTTTTCTTTCTTTTCATTACAAGTTCTATATGTGCAAGTGGTGACCATAGCTATGATTACTATTATTTAGAATATTTTTTTACCTACTAACAGAAAACAACTTGACTGCAAAACACTTACTGTAGGGCACTCGATATTAGGCATTACTTTCATGTGGATGTAAGGTTGAAATGTCAAAACCTTCATTAACCCGTGAACTACGCTTTAGCGTATTACACTTTGTGGTGATCTGATTCTATTGTTCTTTTTTGTGTTTTACTAACTATTACCGTTTAACTATCACACTTTGTTTCACGGGTTAATGAAAACCACTCTAATTACTTACAGTAGTTCTTTTTTAATATTATCATTTACTTGTATAATTTAGATGAGCAATACATATTTCTTTATGGCTTTGTAGAGCTCATCTCGTTCCTCATAAATAACAAACAAAATGAAGTTTGTTCTTATTTTGGTGCAAAGGAATCTACAGTAGTTTTCTAATCAGATAATTGTTTTTCTTTTAACACTCACCTGTTATTTCAACAGCCTTACTTGAGTTTGCTTGTCTCAGAAATAGACCTTGCTTAATAAACGAAGACATGTTACAAACTTATTTAATAATAGGTAACAACTGCAATATTGTATGAAGAGAGTGCCCCTCTCTTCCCCCTACTATTGTTGAAATTATGCTCAATAAACTTTTACCTCTTCCCTCTCCACCAGTTAAGCATTCTATGTATGCTTCCCTGTACAAAATGCACCCCTTCAAATAGAACATTAAAGTTCACATACTTGTTTACTTCCTCAAACTCTTTGCTTTGTGTTTTTTGTTAACTTCCTAGGAACAAATTGAATACATATAATCAATAAATCTAGCAAGCTTATTTTGCAAACTCACTTTTTTTATTATTTTTGCGCAAAACCTATCAGGATTAAGGGGGTCCAGCACAAAGAAAAAAAAACGAATTAAAAAAAAAAGCAAATTGGCCTGGGATCGAACCCGGTCTGAAGAACAAAACGGAAACCATACATACGGATTACCCAATCGGTATGGCAGCACAAGGCTTTTACGGAAGGCTGTAAAGAACCCGAAGGCCCCAAGCACCGATATTTCCGAGCGAATATGCTGTACAACACTCTTGCAAGGTTATCCCAACCCACGCATTAATGGGGAGGACAATAACCAGGATCCCAGGCCTGTAATACGGTTACGCCACGCACAGCTCGCCGAGATTGTGGATGACAAAAAATAGAGGTCTATTTGGGCGTCTTGGGTCCCTTGGGGACTCGCCATGCGCACGGGCGCATCTCTTTTATTGTGTACATGACATCAAATTAGCGAAGAAAAAAGACGCTGTTTTGGTATCATGTGAAAATCATAAAATAAATAGAAATAAAGACGTAAGGGGGAGAATATTGACATCTTCATATTAGAATATTGACAAAATCCGCAATTTTGTCTACGCTGACTAAGTAAAGTGTATTTTACTTTAAAGGGGCAGCAGCATAGTACTGCGCATGTCTGGAGTCAGTGATTATTGTAGGCTTTTAAGTGTCAACAAACAGTTGAACTTTTTAAAAGCTGTGAATACCTTATTAAATAATATGCAATATTATATTGAAAACTATGTTAATTGACAGTTTGTGGTCATTTTTTTTTGTTTTGTTTAAAGTCTCCCACATATACCAAAAGCTCATAAGTCAGTATTAGAATTTCACTGAAGTTCATTGTGTCAGGGCTCTAGAGCTATTGCAAATCTCTTAACCATGACACTCCCCTTTTAAAGGAAAGTAAAAAAAATCAAAATTGTTGGTGGGGGTCTCTGTTATGTTTGTTTTCTTTTTAGTTTTGTTCTATTATTATTATTATTTTCTTTTTAGAGGGGGAGGGGAATTCAGCTAAAAATAGCCAAGGGTCAATTCAATCAACTAGTACAAAAGATGTTTTTTTGCAGTCCTTTATTCAATATATTCAAGGTTATCATGCAATTCTGTTGTTTGAATGCATATATATATATATTTTTTACTTTCTTTTCATTACAAGTTCTATATGTGTAAGTGGTGACCATAGCTATGATTACTATTATTTAGAATATTTTTTTCCTACTAACAGAAAACAACTTGACTTCAAAACACTTACTGTAGGGCACTCGATATTAGGCATTACTTTCATGTGGATTTAAGGTTGAAATGTCAAAACCTTCATTAACCCGTGAACTACGCTTTAGCGTATTACACTTTGTGGTGATCTGATTCTATTGTACTTTTTTGTGTTTTACTAACTATTACCGTTAAACTATCACACTTTGTTTCACGGGTTAATGAAAACCACTCTAATTACTTACAGTAGTTCTGTTTTAATATTATTATTTACTTGTATAATTTAGATGAGCAATACATATTTCTTTATGGCTTTGTGGAGCTCATCTCGTTCCTCATAAATAACAAACAAAATGAAGTTTGTTTTTATTTTGGTGCAAAGAAATCTACAGTAGTTTTCTAATCAGATAATTGTTTTTCTTTTAACACTCACCTGTTATTTCAACAGCCTTACTTGAGTTTGCTTGTCTCAGAAATAGACCTTGCTTAATAAACAAAGACATGTTACAAACTTATTTAATAATAGGTAACAACTGCAATATTGTATGAAGAGAGTGCCCCTCTCTTCCCCCTGCTATTGTTGAAATTATGCTCAATAAAATTTTACCTCTTCCCTCTCCACCAGTTAAGCATTCTATGTATGCTTCCCTGTACAAAATGCACCCCTTCAAATAGAACATTAAAGTTCACATACTTGTTTACTTCCTCAAACTCTTTGCTTTGTGTTTTTTGTTAACTTCCTAGGAACAAATTGAATACATATAATCAATAAATCTAGCAAGCTTATTTTGCAAACTCATTTTTTTTTTATTTTTGCGCAAAACCTATCAGGATTAAGGGGGTCCAGCACACAGAAAAAAAACGAACTAAAAAAAAAAGCCCACTGGCCTGGGATCGAACCCGGTCTGAAGAACAAAACGGAAACCATACATACGGATTACCCAATCGGTATGGCAGCACAAGGCTTTTACGGAAGGCTGTAAAGAACCCGAAGGCCCCAAGCACCGATATTTCCGAGCGAATATGCTGTACAACACTCTTGCAAGGTTATCCCAACCCGCGCATTAATGGGGAGGACAATAACCAGGATCCCAGGCCTGTAATACGGTTACGCCACGCACAGCTCGCCGAGATTGTGGATGACAAAAAATAGAGGTCTATTTGGGCGCTTGGGTCACTTGGGGACTCGCCATGCGCACGGGCGCATCTCTTTTATTGTGTACATGACATCAAATTAGCGAAGAAAAAAGACGCTGTTTTGGTATCATGTGAAAATCATAAAATAAATAGAAATAAAGACGTAAGGGGGGAGAATATTGACATCTTCATATTAGAATATTGACAAAATCCGCAATTTTGTCTACGCTGACTAAGTAAAGTGTATTTTACTTTAAAGGAGCAGCAGCATAGTACTGCGCATGTCTGGAGTCAGTGATTATTGTAGGCTTTTAAGTGTCAACAAACAGTTGAACTTTTTAAAAGCTGTGAATACCTTATTAAATAATATGCAATATTATTTTGAAAACTATGTTAATTGACAGTTTGTGGTCATTTTTTTTTGTTTTGTTTAAAGTCTCCCACATGTACCAAAAGCTCATAAGTCAGTATTAGAATTTCACTGAAGTTCATTGTGTCAGGGCTCTAGAGCTATTGCAAATCTCTTAACCATGACACTCCCCTTTTAAAGGAAAGTAAAAAAAATCAAAATTGTTGGTGGGGGTCTCTGTTATGTTTGTTTTCTTTTTAGTTTTGTTCTATTATTATTATTATTTTCATTTTTAGAGGGGGAGGAGAATTCAGCTAAAAAAAGCCAAAGGTCAATTCAAGCAACTAGTACAAAAGATGTTTTTTTGCAGTCCTTTATTCAATATATTCAAGGTTATCATGCAATTCTGTTGTTTGACTGCATATATATATATATTTTTCTTTCTTTTCATTACAAGTTCTATATGTGTAAGTGGTGACCATAGCTATGATTACTATTATTTAGAATATTTTTGTACCTACTAACAGAAAACAACTTGACTGCAAAACACTTACTGTAGGGCACTCGATATTAGGCATTACTTTCATATGGATGTAAGGTTGAAATGTCAAAACCTTCATTAACCCGTGAACTACGCTTTAGCGTATTACACTTTGTGGTGATCTGATTCTATTGTTCTTTTTTGTGTTTTACTAACTATTACCGTTTAACTATCACACTTTGTTTCACGGGTTAATGAAAACCACTCTAATTACTTACAGTAGTTCTTTTTTAATATTATCATTTACTTGTATAATTTAGATGAGCAATACATATTTCTTCTCGGCCTTGTAGAGCTCATCTCGTTTCTCAAAAATAACAAACGAAATGAAGTTTGTTCTTATTTTGGTGCAAAGGAATCTACAGTAGTTTTCTAATCAGATAATTGTTTTTCTTTTAACACTCACCTGTTATTTCAACAGCCTTACTTGAGTTTGCTTGTCTCAGAAATAGACCTTGCTTAATAAACAAAGACATGTTACAAACTTATTTAATAATAGGTAACAACTGCAATATTGTATGAAGAGAGTGCCCCTCTCTTCCCCCTGCTATTGTTGAAATTATGCTCAATAAACTTTTACCTCTTCCCTCTCCACCAGTTAAGCATTCTATGTATGCTTCCCTGTACAAAATGCACCCCTTCAAATAGAACATTAAAGTTCACATACTTGTTTACTTCCTCAAACTCTTTGCTTTGTGTTTTTTGTTAACTTCCTAGGAACAAATTGAATACATATAATCAATAAATCTAGCAAGCTTATTTTGCAAACTCACTTTTTTTTATTATTTTTGCGCAAAACCTATCAGGATTAAGGGGGTCCAGCACACAGAAAAAAAACGAACTAAAAAAAAAAGCCCACTGGCCTGGGATCGAACCCGGTCTGAAGAACAAAACGGAAACCATACATACGGATTACCCAATCGGTATGGCAGCACAAGGCTTTTACGGAAGGCTGTAAAGAACCCGAAGGCCCCAAGCACCGATATTTCCGAGCGAATATGCTGTACAACACTCTTGCAAGGTTATCCCAACCCGCGCATTAATGGGGAGGACAATAACCAGGATCCCAGGCCTGTAATACGGTTACGCCACGCACAGCTCGCCGAGATTGTGGATGACAAAAAATAGAGGTCTATTTGGGCGCTTGGGTCACTTGGGGACTCGCCATGCGCACGGGCGCATCTCTTTTATTGTGTACATGACATCAAATTAGCGAAGAAAAAAGACGCTGTTTTGGTATCATGTGAAAATCATAAAATAAATAGAAATAAAGACGTAAGGGGGGAGAATATTGACATCTTCATATTAGAATATTGACAAAATCCGCAATTTTGTCTACGCTGACTAAGTAAAGTGTATTTTACTTTAAAGGAGCAGCAGCATAGTACTGCGCATGTCTGGAGTCAGTGATTATTGTAGGCTTTTAAGTGTCAACAAACAGTTGAACTTTTTAAAAGCTGTGAATACCTTATTAAATAATATGCAATATTATTTTGAAAACTATGTTAATTGACAGTTTGTGGTCATTTTTTTTTGTTTTGTTTAAAGTCTCCCACATGTACCAAAAGCTCATAAGTCAGTATTAGAATTTCACTGAAGTTCATTGTGTCAGGGCTCTAGAGCTATTGCAAATCTCTTAACCATGACACTCCCCTTTTAAAGGAAAGTAAAAAAAATCAAAATTGTTGGTGGGGGTCTCTGTTATGTTTGTTTTCTTTTTAGTTTTGTTCTATTATTATTATTATTTTCATTTTTAGAGGGGGAGGAGAATTCAGCTAAAAAAAGCCAAAGGTCAATTCAAGCAACTAGTACAAAAGATGTTTTTTTGCAGTCCTTTATTCAATATATTCAAGGTTATCATGCAATTCTGTTGTTTGACTGCATATATATATATATTTTTCTTTCTTTTCATTACAAGTTCTATATGTGTAAGTGGTGACCATAGCTATGATTACTATTATTTAGAATATTTTTGTACCTACTAACAGAAAACAACTTGACTGCAAAACACTTACTGTAGGGCACTCGATATTAGGCATTACTTTCATATGGATGTAAGGTTGAAATGTCAAAACCTTCATTAACCCGTGAACTACGCTTTAGCGTATTACACTTTGTGGTGATCTGATTCTATTGTTCTTTTTTGTGTTTTACTAACTATTACCGTTTAACTATCACACTTTGTTTCACGGGTTAATGAAAACCACTCTAATTACTTACAGTAGTTCTTTTTTAATATTATCATTTACTTGTATAATTTAGATGAGCAATACATATTTCTTCTCGGCCTTGTAGAGCTCATCTCGTTTCTCAAAAATAACAAACGAAATGAAGTTTGTTCTTATTTTGGTGCAAAGGAATCTACAGTAGTTTTCTAATCAGATAATTGTTTTTCTTTTAACACTCACCTGTTATTTCAACAGCCTTACTTGAGTTTGCTTGTCTCAGAAATAGACCTTGCTTAATAAACAAAGACATGTTACAAACTTATTTAATAATAGGTAACAACTGCAATATTGTATGAAGAGAGTGCCCCTCTCTTCCCCCTGCTATTGTTGAAATTATGCTCAATAAACTTTTACCTCTTCCCTCTCCACCAGTTAAGCATTCTATGTATGCTTCCCTGTACAAAATGCACCCCTTCAAATAGAACATTAAAGTTCACATACTTGTTTACTTCCTCAAACTCTTTGCTTTGTGTTTTTTGTTAACTTCCTAGGAACAAATTGAATACATATAATCAATAAATCTAGCAAGCTTATTTTGCAAACTCACTTTTTTTTATTATTTTTGCGCAAAACCTATCAGGATTAAGGGGGTCCAGCACACAGAAAAAAAACGAACTAAAAAAAAAAGCCCACTGGCCTGGGATCGAACCCGGTCTGAAGAACAAAACGGAAACCATACATACGGATTACCCAATCGGTATGGCAGCACAAGGCTTTTACGGAAGGCTGTAAAGAACCCGAAGGCCCCAAGCACCGATATTTCCGAGCGAATATGCTGTACAACACTCTTGCAAGGTTATCCCAACCCGCGCATTAATGGGGAGGACAATAACCAGGATCCCAGGCCTGTAATACGGTTACGCCACGCACAGCTCGCCGAGATTGTGGATGACAAAAAATAGAGGTCTATTTGGGCGCTTGGGTCACTTGGGGACTCGCCATGCGCACGGGCGCATCTCTTTTATTGTGTACATGACATCAAATTAGCGAAGAAAAAAGACGCTGTTTTGGTATCATGTGAAAATCATAAAAAAAAATAGAAATAAAGACGTAAGGGGGGAGAATATTGACATCTTCATATTAGAATATTGACAAAATCCGCAATTTTGTCTACGCTGACTAAGTAAAGTGTATTTTACTTTAAAGGAGCAGCAGCATAGTACTGCGCATGTCTGGAGTCAGTGATTATTGTAGGCTTTTAAGTGTCAACAAACAGTTGAACTTTTTAAAAGCGGTGAATACCTTATTAAATAATATGCAATATTATTTTGAAAACTATGTTAATTGACAGTTTGTGGTCATTTTTTTTGTTTTGTTTAAAGTCTCCCACATGTACCAAAAGCTCATAAGTCAGTATTAGAATTTCACTGAAGTTCATTGTGTCAGGGCTCTAGAGCTATTGCAAATCTCTTAACCATGACACTCCCCTTTTAAAGGAAAGTAAAAAAAATCAAAATTGTTGGTGGGGGTCTCTGTTATGTTTGTTTTCTTTTTAGTTTTGTTCTATTATTATTATTATTTTCATTTTTAGAGGGGGAGGAGAATTCAGCTAAAAAAAGCCAAAGGTCAATTCAAGCAACTAGTACAAAAGATGTTTTTTTGCAGTCCTTTATTCAATATATTCAAGGTTATCATGCAATTCTGTTGTTTGACTGCATATATATATATATTTTTCTTTCTTTTCATTACAAGTTCTATATGTGTAAGTGGTGACCATAGCTATGATTACTATTATTTAGAATATTTTTGTACCTACTAACAGAAAACAACTTGACTGCAAAACACTTACTGTAGGGCACTCGATATTAGGCATTACTTTCATATGGATGTAAGGTTGAAATGTCAAAACCTTCATTAACCCGTGAACTACGCTTTAGCGTATTACACTTTGTGGTGATCTGATTCTATTGTTCTTTTTTGTGTTTTACTAACTATTACCGTTTAACTATCACACTTTGTTTCACGGGTTAATGAAAACCACTCTAATTACTTACAGTAGTTCTTTTTTAATATTATCATTTACTTGTATAATTTAGATGAGCAATACATATTTCTTCTCGGCCTTGTAGAGCTCATCTCGTTTCTCAAAAATAACAAACGAAATGAAGTTTGTTCTTATTTTGGTGCAAAGGAATCTACAGTAGTTTTCTAATCAGATAATTGTTTTTCTTTTAACACTCACCTGTTATTTCAACAGCCTTACTTGAGTTTGCTTGTCTCAGAAATAGACCTTGCTTAATAAACAAAGACATGTTACAAACTTATTTAATAATAGGTAACAACTGCAATATTGTATGAAGAGAGTGCCCCTCTCTTCCCCCTGCTATTGTTGAAATTATGCTCAATAAACTTTTACCTCTTCCCTCTCCACCAGTTAAGCATTCTATGTATGCTTCCCTGTACAAAATGCACCCCTTCAAATAGAACATTAAAGTTCACATACTTGTTTACTTCCTCAAACTCTTTGCTTTGTGTTTTTTGTTAACTTCCTAGGAACAAATTGAATACATATAATCAATAAATCTAGCAAGCTTATTTTGCAAACTCACTTTTTTTTATTATTTTTGCGCAAAACCTATCAGGATTAAGGGGGTCCAGCACACAGAAAAAAAACGAACTAAAAAAAAAAGCCCACTGGCCTGGGATCGAACCCGGTCTGAAGAACAAAACGGAAACCATACATACGGATTACCCAATCGGTATGGCAGCACAAGGCTTTTACGGAAGGCTGTAAAGAACCCGAAGGCCCCAAGCACCGATATTTCCGAGCGAATATGCTGTACAACACTCTTGCAAGGTTATCCCAACCCGCGCATTAATGGGGAGGACAATAACCAGGATCCCAGGCCTGTAATACGGTTACGCCACGCACAGCTCGCCGAGATTGTGGATGACAAAAAATAGAGGTCTATTTGGGCGCTTGGGTCACTTGGGGACTCGCCATGCGCACGGGCGCATCTCTTTTATTGTGTACATGACATCAAATTAGCGAAGAAAAAAGACGCTGTTTTGGTATCATGTGAAAATCATAAAAAAAATAGAAATAAAGACGTAAGGGGGGAGAATATTGACATCTTCATATTAGAATATTGACAAAATCCGCAATTTTGTCTACGCTGACTAAGTAAAGTGTATTTTACTTTAAAGGAGCAGCAGCATAGTACTGCGCATGTCTGGAGTCAGTGATTATTGTAGGCTTTTAAGTGTCAACAAACAGTTGAACTTTTTAAAAGCGGTGAATACCTTATTAAATAATATGCAATATTATTTTGAAAACTATGTTAATTGACAGTTTGTGGTCATTTTTTTTGTTTTGTTTAAAGTCTCCCACATGTACCAAAAGCTCATAAGTCAGTATTAGAATTTCACTGAAGTTCATTGTGTCAGGGCTCTAGAGCTATTGCAAATCTCTTAACCATGACACTCCCCTTTTAAAGGAAAGTAAAAAAAATCAAAATTGTTGGTGGGGGTCTCTGTTATGTTTGTTTTCTTTTTAGTTTTGTTCTATTATTAATATTATTTTCATTTTTAGAGGGGGAGGAGAATTCAGCTAAAAAAAGCCAAAGGTCAATTCAAGCAACTAGTACAAAAGATGTTTTTTTGCAGTCCTTTATTCAATATATTCAAGGTTATCATGCAATTCTGTTGTTTGACTGCATATAAATATATATTTTTCTTTATTTTCATTACAAGTTCTATATGTGTAAGTGGTGACCATAGCTATGATTACTATTATTTAGAATATTTTTGTACCTACTAACAGAAAACAACTTGACTGCAAAACACTTACTGTAGGGCACTCGATATTAGGCATTACTTTCATATGGATGTAAGGTTGAAATGTCAAAACCTTCATTAACCCGTGAACTACGCTTTAGCGTATTACACTTTGTGGTGATCTGATTCTATTGTTCTTTTTTGTGTTTTACTAACTATTACCGTTTAACTATCACACTTTGTTTCACGGGTTAATGAAAACCACTCTAATTACTTACAGTAGTTCTTTTTTAATATTATCATTTACTTGTATAATTTAGATGAGCAATACATATTTCTTCTCGGCCTTGTAGAGCTCATCTCGTTTCTCAAAAATAACAAACGAAATGAAGTTTGTTCTTATTTTGGTGCAAAGGAATCTACAGTAGTTTTCTAATCAAATAATTGTTTTTCTTTTAACACTCACCTATTATTTCAACAGCTCTTACTTGAGTTTGCTTGTCTCAGAAATAGACCTTGCTTAATAAACAAAGACATGTTACAAACTTATTTAATAATAGGTAACAACTGCAATATTGTATGAAGAGAGTGCCCCTCTCTTCCCCCTGCTATTGTTGAAATTATGCTCAATAAACTTTTACCTCTTCCCTCTCCACCAGTTAAGCATTCTATGTATGCTTCCCTGTACAAAATGCACCCCTTCAAATAGAACATTAAAGTTCACATACTTGTTTACTTCCTCAAACTCTTTGCTTTGTGTTTTTTGTTAACTTCCTAGGAACAAATTGAATACATATAATCAATAAATCTAGCAAGCTTATTTTGCAAACTCACTTTTTTTATTATTTTTGCGCAAAACCTATCAGGATTAAGGGGGTCCAGCACAAGGAAAAAAAAACGAACTAAAAAAAAAGCCCATTGGCCTGGGATCGAACCCGGTCTGAAGAACAAAACGGAAACCATACATACGGATTACCCAATCGGTATGGCAGCACAAGGCTTTTACGGAAGGCTGTAAAGAACCCGAAGGCCCCAAGCACCGATATTTCCGAGCGAATATGCTGTACAACACTCTTGCAAGGTTATCCCAACCCGCGCATTAATGGGGAGGACAATAACCAGGATCCCAGTCCTGTAATACGGTTACGCCACGCACAGCTCGCCGAGATTGTGGATGACAAAAAATAGATGTCTATTTGGGCGTCTTGGGTCCCTTGGGGACTCGCCATGCGCACGGGCGCATCTCTTTTATTGTGTACATGACATCAAATTAGCGAAGAAAAAAGACGCTGTTTTGGTATCATGTGAAAATCATAAAATAAATAGAAATAAAGACGTAAGGGGGGAGAATATTGACATCTTCATATTAGAATATTGACAAAATCCGCAATTTTGTCTACGCTGACTAAGTAAAGTGTATTTTACTTTAAAGGGGCAGCAGCATAGTACTGCGCATGTCTGGAGTCAGTGATTATTGTAGGCTTTTAAGTGTCAACAAACAGTTGAACTTTTTAAAAGCTGTGAATACCTTATTAAATAATATGCAATATTATATTGAAAACTATGTTAATTGACAGTTTGTGGTCATTTTGATTGTTTTGTTTAAAGTCTCCTACATGTACCAAAAGCTCATAAGTCAGTATTAGAATTTCACTGAAGTTCATTGTGTCAGGGCTCTAGAGCTATTGCAAATCTCTTAACCATGACACTCCCCTTTTAAAGGAAAGTAAAAAAAATCAAAATTGTTGGTAGGGGTCTCTGTTATGTTTGTTTTCTTTTTAGTTTTGTTTTATTATTATTATTATTTTCTTTTTTGAAGGGGGAGGGGAATTCAGCTAAAAATAGCCAAGGGTCAATTCAAGCAACTAGTTCAAAAGATGTTTTTTTGCAGTCCTTTATTCAATATATTCAAGGTTATCATGCAATTCGGTTGTTTGACTGCATATATATATATTTTGTTTCTTTCTTTTCATTACAAGTTCTATATGTGTAAGTGGTGACCATAGCTATGATTACTATTATTTAGAATATTTTTTTACCTACTAACAGAAAACAACTTGACTGCAAAACACTTACTGTAGGGCACTCGATATTAGGCATTACTTTCATGTGGATGTAAGGTTGAAATGTCAAAACCTTCATTAACCCGTGAACTACGCTTTAGCGTATTACACTTTGTGGTGATCTGATTCTATTGTACTTTTTTGTGTTTTACCAACTATTACCGTTTAACTATCACACTTTGTTTCACGGGTTAATGAAAACCACTCTAATTACTTACAGTAGTTCTTTTTTTAATATTATTATTTACTTGTATAATTTAGATGAGCAATACATATTTCTTTATGGCTTTGTAGAGCTCATCTCGTCCCTCATAAATAACAAACAAAATGAAGTTTGTTCTTATTTTGGTGCAAAGGAATCTACAGTAGTTTTCTAATCAGATAATTGTTTTTCTTTTAACACTCACCTGTTATTTCAACAGCCTTACTTGAGTTTGCTTGTCTCAGAAATAGACCTTGCTTAATAAACAAAGACATGTTGCAAACTTATTTAATAATAGGTAACAACTGCAATATTGTATGAAGAGAGTGCCCCTCTCTTCCCCCTGCTATTGTTGAAATTATGCTCAATAAACTTTTACCTCTTCCCTCTCCACCAGTTAAGCATTCTATGTATGCTTCCCTGTACAAAATGCACCCCTTCAAATAGAACATTAAAGTTCACATACTTGTTTACTTCCTCAAACTCTTTGCTTTGTGTTTTTTGTTAACTTCCTAGGAACAAATTGAATACATATAATCAATAAATCTAGCAAGCTTATTTTGCAAACTCACTTTTTTTTATTATTTTTGCGCAAAACCTATCAGGATTAAGGGGGTCCAGCACAAAGAAAAAAAAACGAACTAAAAAAAAAAGCCCATTGGCCTGGGATCGAACCCGGTCTGAAGAACAAAACGGAAACCATACATACGGATTACCCAATCGGTATGGCAGCACAAGGCTTTTACGGAAGGCTGTAAAGAACCCGAAGGCCCCAAGCACCGATATTTCCGAGCGAATATTCTGTACAACGCTCTTGCAAGGTTATCCCAACCCGCGCATTAATGGGGAGGACAATAACCAGGATCCCAGGCCTGTAATACGGTTACGCCACGCACAGCTCGCCGAGATTGTGGATGACAAAAAATAGAGGTCTATTTGGGCGTCTTGGGTCCCTTGGGGACTCGCCATGCGCACGGCGCATCTCTTTTATTGTGTACATGACATCAAATTAGCGAAGAAAAAAGACGCTGTTTTGGTATCATGTGAAAATCATAAAATAAATAGAAATAAAGACGTAAGGGGGGAGAATATTGACATCTTCATATTAGAATATTGACAAAATCCGCAATTTTGTCTACGCTGACTAAGTAAAGTGTATTTTACTTTAAAGGGGCAGCAGCATAGTACTGCGCATGTCTAGAGTCAGTGATTATTGTAGGCTTTTAAGTGTCAACAAACAGTTGAACTTTTTAAAAGCTGTGAATACCTTATTAAATAATATGCAATATTATATTGAAAACTATGTTAATTGACAGTTTGTGGTCATTTGTTTTGTTTTGTTTAAAGTCTCCCACATGTACCAAAAGCTCATAAGTCAGTATTAGAATTTCACTGAAGTTCATTGTGTCAGGGCTCTAGAGCTATTGCAAATCTCTTAACCATGACACTCCCCTTTTGAAGGAAAGTAAAAAAAATGAAAATTGTTGGTGGGGGTCTCTGTTATGTTTGTTGTCTTTTTAGTTTTGTTCTATTATTATTATTATTATTTTCTTTTTTAGAGGGGGAGGTGAATTCAGCTAAAAATAGCCAAGGGTCAATTCAAGCAACTAGTACAAAAGATGTTTTTTTGCAGTCCTTTATTCAATATATTCAAGGTTATCATGCAATTCTGTTGTTTGACTGCATATATATATATTTTGTTTCTTTCTTTTCATTACAAGTTCTATATGTGTAAGTGGTGACCATAGCTATGATTACTATTATTTAGAATATTTTTGTACCTACTAACAGAAAACAACTTGACTGCAAAACACTTACTGTAGGGCACTCGATATTAGGCATTACTTTCATGTGGATGTAAGGTTGAAATGTCAAAACCTTCATTAAACCGTGAACTACGCTTTAGCGTATTACACTTTGTGGTGATCTGATTCTATTGTACTTTTTTGTGTTTTACTAACTATTACCGTTTAACTATCACACTTTGTTTCACGGGTTAATGAAAACCACTCTAATTACTTACAGTAGTTCTTTTTTAGAATTATTATTTACTTGTATAATTTAGATGAGCAATACATATTTCTTTATGGCTTTGTAGAGCTCATCTCGTTCCTCATAAATAACAAACAAAATGAAGTTTGTTCTTATTTTGGTGCAAAGGAATCTACAGTAGTTTTCTAATCAGATAATTGTTTTTCTTTTAACACTCACCTGTTATTTCAACAGCCTTACTTGAGTTTGCTTGTCTCAGAAATAGACCTTGCTTAATAAACAAAGACATGTTACAAACTTATTTAATAATAGGTAACAACTGCAATATTGTATGAAGAGAGTGCCCCTCTCTTCCCCCTGCTATTGTTGAAATTATGCTAAATAAACTTTTACCTCTTCCCTCTACACCAGTTAAGCATTCTATGTATGCTTCCCTGTACAAAATGCACCCCTTCAAATAGAACATTAAAGTTCACATACTTGTTTACTTCCTCAAACTCTTTGCTTTGTGTTTTTTGTTAACTTCCTAGGAACAAATTGAATACATATAATCAATAAAGCTAGCAAGCTTATTTTGCAAACTCACTTTTTTTATTATTTTTGCGCAAAACCTATCAGGATTAAGGGGGTCCAGCACAAAGAAAAAAAAAACGAACTAAAAAAAAAAAGCCCATTGGCCTGGGATCGAACCCGGTCTGAAGAACAAAACGGAAACCATACATACGGATTACCCAATCGGTATGGCAGCACAAGGCTTTTACGGAAGGCTGTAAAGAACCCGAAGGCCCCAAGCACCGATATTTCCGAGCGAATATGCTGTACAACACTCTTGCAAGGTTATCCCAACCCGCGCATTAATGGTGAGGACAATAACCAGGATCCCAGGCCTGTAATACGGTTACGCCACGCACAGCTCGCCGAGATTGTGGATGACAAAAAATAGAGGTCTATTTGGGCGTCTTGGGTCCCTTGGGGACTCGCCATGCGCACGGGCGCATCTCTTTTATTGTGTACATGACATCAAATTACCGAAGAAAAAAGACGCTGTTTTGGTATCATGTAAAAATCTTAAAATAAATAGAAATAAAGACGTAAGGGGAGTTTATATTGACATCTTCATATTAGAATATTGACAAAATCCGCAATTTTGTCTACGCTGACTAAGTAAAGTGTATTTTACTTTAAAGGGGCAGCAGCATAGTACTGCGCATGTCTAGAGTCAGTGATTATTGTAGGCTTTTAAGTGTCAACAAACAGTTGAACTTTTTAAAAGCTGTGAATACCTTATTAAATAATATGCAATATTATATTGAAAACTATGTTAATTGACAGTTTGTGGTCATTTGTTTTGTTTTGTTTAAAGTCTCCCACATGTACCAAAAGCTTATAAGTCAGTATTAGAATTTCACTGAAGTTCATTGTGTCAGGGCTCTAGAGCTATTGCAAATCTCTTAACCATGACACTCAACTTTTAAAGGAAAGTAAAAAAAAATCAAAATTGTTGGTGGGGGTCTCTGTTATGTTTGTTGTCTTTTTAGTTTTGTTCTATTATTATTATTTTTTTCTTTTTTAGAGGGGGAGGGGAATTCAGCTAAAAATAGCCAAGGGTCAATTCAAGCAACTAGTACAAAAGATGTTTTTTTGCAGTCCTTTATTCAATATATTCAAGGTTATCATGCAATTCTGTTGTTTGACTGCATATATATATATTTTGTTTCTTTCTTTTCATTACAAGTTCTATATGTGTAAGTGGTGACCATAGCTATGATTACTATTATTTAGAATATTTTTGTACCTACTAACAGAAAACAACTTGACTGCAAAACACTTACTGTAGGGCACTCGATATTAGGCATTACTTTCATGTGGATGTAAGGTTGAAATGTCAAAACCTTCATTAACCCGTGAACTACGCTTTAGCGTATTACACTTTGTGGTGATCTGATTCTATTGTACTTTTTTGTGTTTTACTAACTATTACCGTTTAACTATCACACTTTGTTTCACGGGTTAATGAAAACCACTCTAATTACTTACAGTAGTTTTTTTTTTAATATTATTATTTACTTGTATAATTTAGATGAGCAATACATATTTCTTTATGGCTTTGTAGAGCTCATCTCGTTCCTCATAAATAACAAACAAAATGAAGTTTGTTCTTATTTTGGTGCAAAGGAATCTACAGTAGTTTTCTAATCAGATAATTGTTTTTCTTTTAACACTCACCTGTTATTTCAACAGCCTTACTTGAGTTTGCTTGTCTCAGAAATAGACCTTGCTTAATAAACAAAGACATGTTGCAAACTTATTTAATAATAGGTAACAACTGCAATATTGTATGAAGAGAGTGCCCCTCTCTTCCCCCTGCTATTGTTGAAATTATGCTCAATAAACTTTTACCTCTTCCCTCTACACCAGTTAAGCATTCTATGTATGCTTCCCTGTACAAAATGCACCCCTTCAAATAGAACATTAAAGTTCACATACTTGTTTACTTCCTCAAACTCTTTGCTTTGTGTTTTTTGTTAACTTCCTAGGAACAAATTGAATACATATAATCAATAAATCTAGCAAGCTTATTTTGCAAACTCACTTTTTTTTATTATTTTTGCGCAAAACCTATCAGGATTAAGGGGGTCCAGCACAAAGAAAAAAAAACGAACTAAAAAAAAAAGCCCATTGGCCTGGGATCGAACCCGGTCTGAAGAACAAAACGGAAACCATACATACGGATTACCCAATCGGTATGGCAGCACAAGGCTTTTACGGAAGGCTGTAAAGAACCCGAAGGCCCCAAGCACCGATATTTCCGAGCGAATATGCTGTACAACACTCTTGCAAGGTTATCCCAACCCGCGCATTAATGGGGAGGACAATAACCAGGATCCCAGGCCTGTAATACGGTTACGCCACGCACAGCTCGCCGAGATTGTGGATGACAAAAAATAGAGGTCTATTTGGGCGTCTTGGGTCCCTTGGGGACTCGCCATGCGCACGGGCGCATCTCTTTTATTGTGTACATGACATCAAATTAGCGAAGAAAAAAGACGCTGTTTTGGTATCATGTAAAAATCATAAAATAAATAGAAATAAAGACGTAAGGGGGGAGAATATTGACATCTTCATATTAGGATATTGACAAAATCCTCAATTTTGTCTACGCTGACTAAGTAAAGTGTATTTTACTTTAAAGGGGCAGCAGCATAGTACTGCACATGTCTAGAGTCAGTGATTATTGTAGGCTTTTAAGTGTCAACAAACAGTTGAACTTTTTAAAAGCTGTGAATACCTTATTAAATAATATGCAATATTATATTGAAAACTATGTTAATTGACAGTTTGTGGTCATTTGTTTTGTTTTGTTTAAAGTCTCCCACATGTACCAAAAGCTCATAAGTCAGTATTAGAATTTCACTGAAGTTCATTGTGTCAGGGCTCTAGAGCTATTGCAAATCTCTTAACCATGACACTCAACTTTTAAAGGAAAGTAAAAAAAAATCAAAATTGTTGGTGGGGGTCTCTGTTATGTTTGTTGTCTTTTTAGTTTTGTTCTATTATTATTATTATTTTCTTTTTTAGAGGGGGAGGGGAATTCAGCTAAAAATAGCCAAGGGTCAATTCAAGCAACTAGTACAAAAGATGTTTTTTTGCAGTCCTTTATTCAATATATTCAAGGTTATCATGCAATTCTGTTGTTTGACTGCATATATATATATTTTGTTTCTTTCTTTTCATTACAAGTTCTATATGTGTAAGTGGTGACCATAGCTATGATTACTATTATTTAGAATATTTTTGTACCTACTAACAGAAAACAACTTGACTGCAAAACACTTACTGTAGGGCACTCGATATTAGGCATTACTTTCATGTGGATGTAAGGTTGAAATGTCAAAACCTTCATTAAACCGTGAACTACGCTTTAGCGTATTACACTTTGTGGTGATCTGATTCTATTGTACTTTTTTGTGTTTTACTAACTATTACCGTTTAACTATCACACTTTGTTTCACGGGTTAATGAAAACCACTCTAATTACTTACAGTAGTTCTTTTTTAATATTATTATTTACTTGTATAATTTAGATGAGCAATACATATTTCTTTATGGCTTTGTAGAGCTCATCTCGTTCCTCATAAATAACAAACAAAATGAAGTTTGTTCTTATTTTGGTGCAAAGGAATCTACAGTAGTTTTCTAATCAGATAATTGTTTTTCTTTTAACACTCACCTGTTATTTCAACAGCCTTACTTGAGTTTGCTTGTCTCAGAAATAGACCTTGCTTAATAAACAAAGACATGTTACAAACTTATTTAATAATAGGTAACAACTGAAATATTGTATGAAGAGAGTGCCCCTCTCTTCCCCCTGCTATTGTTGAAATTATGCTAAATAAACTTTTACCTCTTCCCTCTCCACCAGTTAAGCATTCTATGTATGCTTCCCTGTACAAAATGCACCCCTTCAAATAGAACATTAAAGTTCACATACTTGTTTACTTCCTTAAACTCTTTGCTTTGTGTTTTTTGTTAACTTCCTAGGAACAAATTGAATACATATAATCAATAAATCTAGCAAGCTTATTTTGCAAACTCACTTTTTTTTATTATTTTTGCGCAAAACCTATCAGGATTAAGGGGGTCCAGCACAAAGAAAAAAAAACGAACTAAAAAAAAAAGCCCATTGGCCTGGGATCGAACCCGGTCTGAAGAACAAAACGGAAACCATACATACGGATTACCCAATCGGTATGGCAGCACAAGGCTTTTACGGAAGGCTGTAAAGAACCCGAAGGCCCCAAGCACCGATATTTCCGAGCGAATATGCTGTACAACACTCTTGCAAGGTTATCCCAACCCGCGCATTAATGGTGAGGACAATAACCAGGATCCCAGGCCTGTAATACGGTTACGCCACGCACAGCTCGCCGAGATTGTGGATGACAAAAAATAGAGGTCTATTTGGGCGTCTTGGGTCCCTTGGGGACTCGCCATGCCCACGGGCGCATCTCTTTTATTGTGTACATAACATCAAATTAGCGAAGAAAAAAGACGCTGTTTTGGTATCATGTGAAAATCATAAAATAAATAGAAATAAAGACGTAAGGGGGGAGAATATTGACATCTTCATATTAGAATATTGACAAAATCCGCAATTTTGTCTACGCTGACTAAGTAAAGTGTATTTTACTTTAAAGGGGCAGCAGCATAGTACTGCGCATGTCTAGAGTCAGTGATTATTGTAGGCTTTTAAGTGTCAACAAACAGTTGAACTTTTTAAAAGCTGTGAATACCTTATTAAATAATATGCAATATTATATTGAAAACTATGTTAATTGACAGTTTGTGGTCATTTGTTTTGTTTTGTTTAAAGTCTCCCACATGTACCAAAAGCTCATATGTCAGTATTAGAATTTCACTGAAGTTCATTGTGTCAGGGCTCTAGAGCTATTGCAAATCTCTTAACCATGACACTCCCCTTTTAAAGGAAAGTAAAAAAAATCAAAATTGTTGGTGGGGGTCTCTGTTATGTTTGTTGTCTTTTTAGTTTTGTTCTATTATTATTATTATTATTTTCTTTTTAGAGGGGGAGGGGAATTCAGCTAAAAATAGCCAAGGGTCAATTCAATCAACTAGTACAAAAGATGTTTTTTTGCAGTCCTTTATTCAATATATTCAAGGTTATCATGCAATTCTGTTGTTTGAATGCATATATATATATATTTTTTACTTTCTTTTCATTACAAGTTCTATATGTGTAAGTGGTGACCATAGCTATGATTACTATTATTTAGAATATTTTTTTCCTACTAACAGAAAACAACTTGACTTCAAAACACTTACTTTATTGCACTCGATATTAGGCATTACTTTCATGTGGATTTAAGGTTGAAATGTCAAAACCTTCATTAACCCGTGAACTACGCTTTAGCGTATTACACTTTGTGGTGATCTGATTCTATTGTACTTTTTTGTGTTTTACTAACTATTACCGTTTAACTATCACACTTTGTTTCACGGGTTAATGAAAACCACTCTAATTACTTACAGTAGTTCTGTTTTAATATTATTATTAACTTGTATAATTTAGATGAGCAATACATATTTCTTTATGGCTTTGTAGAGCTCATCTCGTTCCTCATAAATAACAAACAAAATGAAGTTTGTTCTTATTTTGGTGCAAAGGAATCTACAGTAGTTTTCTAATCAGATAATTGTTTTTCTTTTAACACTCACCTGTTATTTCAACAGCCTTACTTGAGTTTGCTTGTCTCAGAAATAGACCTTGCTTAATAAACAAAGACATGTTACAAACTTATTTAATAATAGGTAACAACTGCAATATTGTATGAAGAGAGTGCCCCTCTCTTCCCCCTGCTATTGTTGAAATTATGCTCAATAAACTTTTACCTCTTCCCTCTCCACCAGTTAAGCATTCTATGTATGCTTCCCTGTACAAAATGCACCCCTTCAAATAGAACATTAAAGTTCACATACTTGTTTACTTCCTCAAACTCTTTGCTTTGTGTTTTTTGTTAACTTCCTAGGAACAAATTGAATACATATAATCAATAAATCTAGCAAGCTTATTTTGCAAACTCACTTTTTTTTATTATTTTTGCGCAAAACCTATCAGGATTAAGGGGGTCCAGCACACAGAAAAAAAACGAACTAAAAAAAAAAGCCCACTGGCCTGGGATCGAACCCGGTCTGAAGAACAAAACGGAAACCATACATACGGATTACCCAATCGGTATGGCAGCACAAGGCTTTTACGGAAGGCTGTAAAGAACCCGAAGGCCCCAAGCACCGATATTTCCGAGCGAATATGCTGTACAACACTCTTGCAAGGTTATCCCAGCCCGCGCATTAATGGGGAGGACAATAACCAGGATCCCAGGCCTGTAATACGGTTACGCCACGCACAGCTCGCCGAGATTGTGGATGACAAAAAATAGAGGTCTATTTGGGCGCTTGGGTCACTTGGGGACTCGCCATGCGCACGGGCGCATCTCTTTTATTGTGTACATGACATCAAATTAGCGAAGAAAAAAGACGCTGTTTTGGTATCATGTGAAAATCATAAAATAAATAGAAATAAAGACGTAAGGGGGGAGAATATTGACATCTTCATATTAGAATATTGACAAAATCCGCAATTTTGTCTACGCTGACTAAGTAAAGTGTATTTTACTTTAAAGGAGCAGCAGCATAGTACTGCGCATGTCTGGAGTCAGTGATTATTGTAGGCTTTTAAGTGTCAACAAACAGTTGAACTTTTTAAAAGCTGTGAATACCTTATTAAATAATATGCAATATTATTTTGAAAACTATGTTAATTGACAGTTTGTGGTCATTTTTTTTTGTTTTGTTTAAAGTCTCCCACATGTACCAAAAGCTCATAAGTCAGTATTAGAATTTCACTGAAGTTCATTGTGTCAGGGCTCTAGAGCTATTGCAAATCTCTTAACCATGACACTCCCCTTTAAAAGGAAAGTAAAAAAAATCAAAATTGTTGGTGGGGGTCTCTGTTATGTTTGTTTTCTTTTTAGTTTTGTTCTATTATTATTATTATTTTCATTTTTAGAGGGGGAGGAGAATTCAGCTAAAAAAAGCCAAAGGTCAATTCAAGCAACTAGTACAAAAGATGTTTTTTTGCAGTCCTTTATTCAATATATTCAAGGTTATCATGCAATTCTGTTGTTTGACTGCATATATATATATATTTTTCTTTCTTTTCATTACAAGTTCTATATGTGTAAGTGGTGACCATAGCTATGATTACTATTATTTAGAATATTTTTGTACCTACTAACAGAAAACAACTTGACTGCAAAACACTTACTGTAGGGCACTCGATATTAGGCATTACTTTCATATGGATGTAAGGTTGAAATGTCAAAACCTTCATTAACCCGTGAACTACGCTTTAGCGTATTACACTTTGTGGTGATCTGATTCTATTGTTCTTTTTTGTGTTTTACTAACTATTACCGTTTAACTATCACACTTTGTTTCACGGGTTAATGAAAACCACTCTAATTACTTACAGTAGTTCTTTTTTAATATTATCATTTACTTGTATAATTTAGATGAGCAATACATATTTCTTCTCGGCCTTGTAGAGCTCATCTCGTTTCTCAAAAATAACAAACGAAATGAAGTTTGTTCTTATTTTGGTGCAAAGGAATCTACAGTAGTTTTCTAATCAGATAATTGTTTTTCTTTTAACACTCACCTGTTATTTCAACAGCCTTACTTGAGTTTGCTTGTCTCAGAAATAGACCTTGCTTAATAAACAAAGACATGTTACAAACTTATTTAATAATAGGTAACAACTGCAATATTGTATGAAGAGAGTGCCCCTCTCTTCCCCCTGCTATTGTTGAAATTATGCTCAATAAACTTTTACCTCTTCCCTCTCCACCAGTTAAGCATTCTATGTATGCTTCCCTGTACAAAATGCACCCCTTCAAATAGAACATTAAAGTTCACATACTTGTTTACTTCCTCAAACTCTTTGCTTTGTGTTTTTTGTTAACTTCCTAGGAACAAATTGAATACATATAATCAATAAATCTAGCAAGCTTATTTTGCAAACTCACTTTTTTTTATTATTTTTGCGCAAAACCTATCAGGATTAAGGGGGTCCAGCACACAGAAAAAAAACGAACTAAAAAAAAAAGCCCACTGGCCTGGGATCGAACCCGGTCTGAAGAACAAAACGGAAACCATACATACGGATTACCCAATCGGTATGGCAGCACAAGGCTTTTACGGAAGGCTGTAAAGAACCCGAAGGCCCCAAGCACCGATATTTCCGAGCGAATATGCTGTACAACACTCTTGCAAGGTTATCCCAACCCGCGCATTAATGGGGAGGACAATAACCAGGATCCCAGGCCTGTAATACGGTTACGCCACGCACAGCTCGCCGAGATTGTGGATGACAAAAAATAGAGGTCTATTTGGGCGCTTGGGTCACTTGGGGACTCGCCATGCGCACGGGCGCATCTCTTTTATTGTGTACATGACATCAAATTAGCGAAGAAAAAAGACGCTGTTTTGGTATCATGTGAAAATCATAAAATAAATAGAAATAAAGACGTAAGGGGGGAGAATATTGACATCTTCATATTAGAATATTGACAAAATCCGCAATTTTGTCTACGCTGACTAAGTAAAGTGTATTTTACTTTAAAGGAGCAGCAGCATAGTACTGCGCATGTCTGGAGTCAGTGATTATTGTAGGCTTTTAAGTGTCAACAAACAGTTGAACTTTTTAAAAGCTGTGAATACCTTATTAAATAATATGCAATATTATTTTGAAAACTATGTTAATTGACAGTTTGTGGTCATTTTTTTTTGTTTTGTTTAAAGTCTCCCACATGTACCAAAAGCTCATAAGTCAGTATTAGAATTTCACTGAAGTTCATTGTGTCAGGGCTCTAGAGCTATTGCAAATCTCTTAACCATGACACTCCCCTTTTAAAGGAAAGTAAAAAAAATCAAAATTGTTGGTGGGGGTCTCTGTTATGTTTGTTTTCTTTTTAGTTTTGTTCTATTATTAATATTATTTTCATTTTTAGAGGGGGAGGAGAATTCTGCTAAAAAAAGCCAAAGGTCAATTCAAGCAACTAGTACAAAAGATGTTTTTTTGCAGTCCTTTATTCAATATATTCAAGGTTATCATGCAATTCTGTTGTTTGACTGCATATATATATATATTTTTCTTTCTTTTCATTACAAGTTCTATATGTGTAAGTGGTGACCATAGCTATGATTACTATTATTTAGAATATTTTTGTACCTACTAACAGAAAACAACTTGACTGCAAAACACTTACTGTAGGGCACTCGATATTAGGCATTACTTTCATATGGATGTAAGGTTGAAATGTCAAAACCTTCATTAACCCGTGAACTACGCTTTAGCGTATTACACTTTGTGGTGATCTGATTCTATTGTTCTTTTTTGTGTTTTACTAACTATTACCGTTTAACTATCACACTTTGTTTCACGGGTTAATGAAAACCACTCTAATTACTTACAGTAGTTCTTTTTTAATATTATCATTTACTTGTATAATTTAGATGAGCAATACATATTTCTTCTCGGCCTTGTAGAGCTCATCTCGTTTCTCAAAAATAACAAACGAAATGAAGTTTGTTCTTATTTTGGTGCAAATGAATCTACAGTAGTTTTCTAATCAAATAATTGTTTTTCTTTTAACACTTACCTATTATTTCAACAGCTCTTACTTGAGTTTGCTTGTCTCAGAAATAGACCTTGCTTAATAAACAAAGACATGTTACAAACTTATTTAATAATAGGTAACAACTGCAATATTGTATGAAGAGAGTGCCCCTCTCTTCCCCCTGCTATTGTTGAAATTATGCTCAATAAACTTTTACCTCTTCCCTCTCCACCAGTTAAGCATTCTATGTATGCTTCCCTGTACAAAATGCACCCCTTCAAATAGAACATTAAAGTTCACATACTTGTTTACTTCCTCAAACTCTTTGCTTTGTGTTTTTTGTTAACTTCCTAGGAACAAATTGAATACATATAATCAATAAATCTAGCAAGCTTATTTTGCAAACTCACTTTTTTTATTATTTTTGCGCAAAACCTATCAGGATTAAGGGGGTCCAGCACAAGGAAAAAAAAACGAACTAAAAAAAAAGCACATTGGCCTGGGATCGAACCCGGTCTGAAGAACAAAACGGAAACCATACATACGGATTACCCAATCGGTATGGCAGCACAAGGCTTTTACGGAAGGCTGTAAAGAACCCGAAGGCCCCAAGCACCGATATTTCCGAGCGAATATGCTGTACAACACTCTTGCAAGGTTATCCCAACCCGCGCATTAATGGGGAGGACAATAACCAGGATCCCAGTCCTGTAATACGGTTACGCCACGCACAGCTCGTCGAGATTGTGGATGACAAAAAATAGATGTCTATTTGGGCGTCTTGGGTCCCTTGGGGACTCGCCATGCGCACGGGCGCATCTCTTTTAT
The DNA here is from genome assembly GCF_932526225.1 of Nematostella vectensis. Taxonomy (NCBI): domain Eukaryota; kingdom Metazoa; phylum Cnidaria; class Anthozoa; order Actiniaria; family Edwardsiidae; genus Nematostella; species Nematostella vectensis. Next base: position 370,692 of record NC_064044.1, on the reverse strand, counting down.
TGTGTACATGACATCAAATTAGCGAAGAAAAAAGACGCTGTTTTGGTATCATGTGAAAATCATAAAATAAATAGAAATAAAGACGTAAGGGGGGAGAATATTGACATCTTCATATTAGAATATTGACAAAATCCGCAATTTTGTCTACGCTGACTAAGTAAAGTGTATTTTACTTTAAAGGGGCAGCGGCATAGTACTGCGCATGTCTGGAGTCAGTGATTATTGTAGGCTTTTAAGTGTCAACAAACAGTTGAACTTTTTAAAAGCTGTGAATACCTTATTAAATAATATGCAATATTATATTGAAAACTATGTTAATTGACAGTTTGTGGTCATTTTGATTGTTTTGTTTAAAGTCTCCCACATGTACCAAAAGCTCATAAGTCAGTATTAGAATTTCGCTGAAGTTCATTGTGTCAGGGCTCTAGAGCTATTGCAAATCTCTTAACCATGACACTCCCCTTTTAAAGGAAAGTAAAAAAAATCAAAATTGTTGGTAGGGGTCTCTGTTATGTTTGTTTTCTTTTTAGTTTTGTTCTATTATTATTATTATTTTCTTTTTTAAAGGGGGAGGGGAATTCAGCTAAAAATAGCCAAGGGTCAATTCAAGCAACTAGTTCAAAAGATGTTTTTTTGCAGTCCTTTATTCAATATATTCAAGGTTATCATGCAATTCTGTTGTTTGACTGCATATATATATATTTTTTTCTTTCTTTTCATTACAAGTTCTATATGTGTAAGTGGTGACCATAGCTATGATTACTATTATTTAGAAAATTTTTTTACCTACTAACAGAAAACAACTTGACTGCAAAACACTTACTGTAGGGCACTCGATATTAGGCATTACTTTCATATGGATGTAAGGTTGAAATGTCAAAACCTTCATTAACCTGTGAACTACGCTTTAGCGTATTACACTTTGTGGTGATCTGATTCTATTGTTCTTTTTTGTGTTTTACTAACTATTACCGTTTAACTATCACACTTTGTTTCACGGGTTAATGAAAACCACTCTAATTACTTACAGTAGTTCTTTTTTAATATTATCATTTACTTGTATAATTTAGATAAGCAATACATATTTCTTCTAGGCCTTGTAGAGCTCATCTCGTTTCTCAAAAATAACAAACGAAATGAAGTTTGTTCTTATTTTGGTGCAAAGGAATCTACAGTAGTTTTCTAATCAAATAATTGTTTTTCTTTTAACACTCACCTATTATTTCAACAGCTATTACTTGAGTTTGCTTGTCTCAGAAATATACCTTGCTTAATAAACAAAGACATGTTACAAACTTATTTAATAATAGGTAACAACTGCAATATTGTATGAAGAGAGTGCCCCCCTCTTCCCCCTGCTATTGTTGAAATTATGCTCAATAAACTTTTACCTCTTCCCTCTCCACCAGTTAAGCATTCTATGTATGCTTCCCTGTACAAAATGCACCCCTTCAAATAGAACATTAAAGTTCACATACTTGTTTACTTCCTCAAACTCTTTGCTTTGTGTTTTTTGTTAACTTCCTAGGAACAAATTGAATACATATAATCAATAAATCTAGCAAGCTTATTTTGCAAACTCACTTTTTTTATTATTTTTGCGCAAAACCTATCAGGATTAAGGGGGTCCAGCACAAGGAAAAACAAACGAACTAAAAAAAAAAGCCCATTGGCCTGGGATCGAACCCGGTCTGAAGAACAAAACGGAAACCATACATAAGGATTACCCAATCGGTATGGCAGCACAAGGCTTTTACGGAAGGCTGTAAAGAACCCGAAGGCCCCAAGCACCGATATTTCCGAGCGAATATGCTGTACAACACTCTTGCAAGGTTATCCCAACCCGCGCATTAATGGGGAGGACAATAACCAGGATCCCAGGCCTGTAATACGGTTACGCCACGCACAGCTCGCTGAGATTGTGGATGACAAAAAATAGAGGTCTACTTGGGCGTCTTGGGTCCCTTGGGGACTCGCCATGCGCACGGGCGCATCTCTTTTATTGTGTACATGACATCAAATTAGCGAAGAAAAATGACGCTGTTTTGGTATCATGTGAAAATCATAAAATAAATAGAAATAAAGACGTAAGGGGGGAGAATATTGACATCTTCATATTAGAATATTGACAAAACCCGCAATTTTGTCTACGCTGACTAAGTAAAGCTTATTTTACTTTAAAGGGGCAGCAGCATAGTACTGCGCATGTCTGGAGTCAGTGATTATTGTAGGCTTTCAAGTGTCAACAAACAGTTGAACTTTTTAAAAGCTGTGAATACCTTATTAAATAATATGCAATATTATATTGAAAACTATGTTAATTGACAGTTTGTGGTCATTTTGTTTGTTTTGTTTAAAGTCTCCCACATGTACCAAAAGCTCATAAGTCAGTATTAGAATTTCACTTAAGTTCATTGTGTCAGGGCTCTAGAGCTATTGCAAATCTCTTAACCATGACACTCCCCTTTTAAAGGAAAGTAAAAAAAATCAAAATTGTTGGTGGGGGTCTCTGTTATGTTTGTTTTCTTTTTAGTTTTGTTCTATTATTATTATTATTATCTTTTTTAGAGGGGGAGGGGAATTCAGCTAAAAATAGCCAAGGGTCAATTCAAGCAACTAGTACAAAAGATGTTTTTTTGCAGTCCTTTATTCAATATATTCAAGGTTATCATGCAATTCTGTTGTTTGACTGCATATATATATATATATTTTGTTTCTTTCTTTTCATTACAAGTTCTATATGTGTAAGTGGTGACCATAGCTATGATTACTATTATTTAGAATATTTTTTTACCTACTAACAGAAAACAACTTGACTGCAAAACACTTACTGTAGGGCACTCGATATTAGGCATTACTTTCATGTGGATGTAAGGTTGAAATGTCAAAACCTTCATTAACCCGTGAACTACGCTTTAGCGTATTACACTTTGTGGTGATCTGATTCTATTGTACTTTTTTGTGTTTTACCAACTATTACCGTTTAACTATCACACTTTGTTTCACGGGTTAATGAAAACCACTCTAATTACTTACAGTAGTTCTTTTTTTAATATTATTATTTACTTGTATAATTTAGATGAGCAATACATATTTCTTTATGGCTTTGTAGAGCTCATCTCGTTCCTCATAAATAACAAACAAAATGAAGTTTGTTCTTATTTTGGTGCAAAGGAATCTACAGTAGTTTTCTAATCAGATAATTGTTTTTCTTTTAACACTCACCTGTTATTTCAACAGCCTTACTTGAGTTTGCTTGTCTCAGAAATAGACCTTGCTTAATAAACAAAGACATGTTGCAAACTTATTTAATAATAGGTAACAACTGCAATATTGTATGAAGAGAGTGCCCCTCTCTTCCCCCTGCTATTGTTGAAATTATGCTCAATAAACTTTTACCTCTTCCCTCTCCACCAGTTAAGCATTCTATGTATGCTTCCCTGTACAAAATGCACCCCTTCAAATAGAACATTAAAGTTCACATACTTGTTTACTTCCTCAAACTCTTTGCTTTGTGTTTTTTGTTAACTTCCTAGGAACAAATTGAATACATATAATCAATAAATCTAGCAAGCTTATTTTGCAAACTCACTTTTTTTTATTATTTTTGCGCAAAACCTATCAGGATTAAGGGGGTCCAGCACAAAGAAAAAAAAACGAACTAAAAAAAAAAGCCCATTGGCCTGGGATCGAACCCGGTCTGAAGAACAAAACGGAAACCATACATACGGATTACCCAATCGGTATGGCAGCACAAGGCTTTTACGGAAGGCTGTAAAGAACCCGAAGGCCCCAAGCACCGATATTTCCGAGCGAATATGCTGTACAACACTCTTGCAAGGTTATCCCAACCCGCGCATTAATGGGGAGGACAATAACCAGGATCCCAGGCCTGTAATACGGTTACGCCACGCACAGCTCGCCGAGATTGTGGATGACAAAAAATAGAGGTCTATTTGGGCGTCTTGGGTCCCTTGGGGACTCGCCATGCGCACGGCGCATCTCTTTTATTGTGTACATGACATCAAATTAGCGAAGAAAAAAGACGCTGTTTTGGTATCATGTGAAAATCATAAAATAAATAGAAATAAAGACGTAAGGGGGGAGAATATTGACATCTTCATATTAGAATATTGACAAAATCCGCAATTTTGTCTACGCTGACTAAGTAAAGTGTATTTTACTTTAAAGGGGCAGCAGCATAGTACTGCGCATGTCTAGAGTCAGTGATTATTGTAGGCTTTTAAGTGTCAACAAACAGTTGAACTTTTTAAAAGCTGTGAATACCTTATTAAATAATATGCAATATTATATTGAAAACTATGTTAATTGACAGTTTGTGGTCATTTGTTTTGTTTTGTTTAAAGTCTCCCACATGTACCAAAAGCTCATAAGTCAGTATTAGAATTTCACTGAAGTTCATTGTGTCAGGGCTCTAGAGCTATTGCAAATCTCTTAACCATGACACTCCCCTTTTAAAGGAAAGTAAAAAAAATCAAAATTGTTGGTGGGGGTCTCTGTTATGTTTGTTGTCTTTTTAGTTTTGTTCTATTATTATTATTATTATTTTCTTTTTTAGAGGGGGAGGTGAATTCAGCTAAAAATAGCCAAGGGTCAATTCAAGCAACTAGTACAAAAGATGTTTTTTTGCAGTCCTTTATTCAATATATTCAAGGTTATCATGCAATTCTGTTGTTTGACTGCATATATATATATTTTGTTTCTTTCTTTTCATTACAAGTTCTATATGTGTAAGTGGTGACCATAGCTATGATTACTATTATTTAGAATATTTTTGTACCTACTAACAGAAAACAACTTGACTGCAAAACACTTACTGTAGGGCACTCGATATTAGGCATTACTTTCATGTGGATGTAAGGTTGAAATGTCAAAACCTTCATTAAACCGTGAACTACGCTTTAGCGTATTACACTTTGTGGTGATCTGATTCTATTGTACTTTTTTGTGTTTTACTAACTATTACCGTTTAACTATCACACTTTGTTTCACGGGTTAATGAAAACCACTCTAATTACTTACAGTAGTTCTTTTTTAATATTATTATTTACTTGTATAATTTAGATGAGCAATACATATTTCTTTATGGCTTTGTAGAGCTCATCTCGTTCCTCATAAATAACAAACAAAATGAAGTTTGTTCTTATTTTGGTGCAAAGGAATCTACAGTAGTTTTCTAATCAGATAATTGTTTTTCTTTTAACACTCACCTGTTATTTCAACAGCCTTACTTGAGTTTGCTTGTCTCAGAAATAGACCTTGCTTAAAAAACAAAGACATGTTACAAACTTATTTAATAATAGGTAACAACTGCAATATTGTATGAAGAGAGTGCCCCTCTCTTCCCCCTGCTATTGTTGAAATTATGCTCAATAAACTTTTACCTCTTCCCTCTACACCAGTTAAGCATTCTATGTATGCTTCCCTGTACAAAATGCACCCCTTCAAATAGAACATTAAAGTTCACATACTTGTTTACTTCCTCAAACTCTTTGCTTTGTGTTTTTTGTTAACTTCCTAGGAACAAATTGAATACATATAATCAATAAAGCTAGCAAGCTTATTTTGCAAACTCACTTTTTTTATTATTTTTGCGCAAAACCTATCAGGATTAAGGGGGTCCAGCACAAAGAAAAAAAAAACGAACTAAAAAAAAAGCCCATTGGCCTGGGATCGAACCCGGTCTGAAGAACAAAACGGAAACCATACATACGGATTACCCAATCGGTATGGCAGCACAAGGCTTTTACGGAAGGCTGTAAAGAACCCGAAGGCCCCAAGCACCGATATTTCCGAGCGAATATGCTGTACAACACTCTTGCAAGGTTATCCCAACCCGCGCATTAATGGTGAGGACAATAACCAGGATCCCAGGCCTGTAATACGGTTACGCCACGCACAGCTCGCCGAGATTGTGGATGACAAAAAATAGAGGTCTATTTGGGCGTCTTGGGTCCCTTGGGGACTCGCCATGCGCACGGGCGCATCTCTTTTATTGTGTACATGACATCAAATTACCGAAGAAAAAAGACGCTGTTTTGGTATCATGTAAAAATCATAAAATAAATAGAAATAAAGACGTAAGGGGGGAGAATATTGACATCTTCATATTAGAATATTGACAAAATCCGCAATTTTGTCTACGCTGACTAAGTAAAGTGTATTTTACTTTAAAGGGGCAGCAGCATAGTACTGCGCATGTCTAGAGTCAGTGATTATTGTAGGCTTTTAAGTGTCAACAAACAGTTGAACTTTTTAAAAGCTGTGAATACCTTATTAAATAATATGCAATATTATATTGAAAACTATGTTAATTGACAGTTTGTGGTCATTTGTTTTGTTTTGTTTAAAGTCTCCCACATGTACCAAAAGCTCATAAGTCAGTATTAGAATTTCACTGAAGTTCATTGTGTCAGGGCTCTAGAGCTATTGCAAATCTCTTAACCATGACACTCAACTTTTAAAGGAAAGTAAAAAAAATCAAAATTGTTGGTGGGGGTCTCTGTTATGTTTGTTGTCTTTTTAGTTTTGTTCTATTATTATTATTTTTTTCTTTTTTAGAGGGGGAGGGGAATTCAGCTAAAAATAGCCAAGGGTCAATTCAAGCAACTAGTACAAAAGATGTTTTTTTGCAGTCCTTTATTCAATATATTCAAGGTTATCATGCAATTCTGTTGTTTGACTGCATATATATATATTTTGTTTCTTTCTTTTCATTACAAGTTCTATATGTGTAAGTGGTGACCATAGCTATGATTACTATTATTTAGAATATTTTTGTACCTACTAACAGAAAACAACTTGACTGCAAAACACTTACTGTAGGGCACTCGATATTAGGCATTACTTTCATGTGGATGTAAGGTTGAAATGTCAAAACCTTCATTAACCCGTGAACTACGCTTTAGCGTATTACACTTTGTGGTGATCTGATTCTATTGTACTTTTTTGTGTTTTACTAACTATTACCGTTTAACTATCACACTTTGTTTCACGGGTTAATGAAAACCACTCTAATTACTTACAGTAGTTCTTTTTTTAATATTATTATTTACTTGTATAATTTAGATGAGCAATACATATTTCTTTATGGCTTTGTAGAGCTCATCTCGTTCCTCATAAATAACAAACAAAATGAAGTTTGTTCTTATTTTGGTGCAAAGGAATCTACAGTAGTTTTCTAATCAGATAATTGTTTTTCTTTTAACACTCACCTGTTATTTCAACAGCCTTACTTGAGTTTGCTTGTCTCAGAAATAGACCTTGCTTAATAAACAAAGACTTGTTGCAAACTTATTTAATAATAGGTAACAACTGCAATATTGTATGAAGAGAGTGCCCCTCTCTTCCCCCTGCTATTGTTGAAATTATGCTCAATAAACTTTTACCTCTTCCCTCTACACCAGTTAAGCATTCTATGTATGCTTCCCTGTACAAAATGCACCCCTTCAAATAGAACATTAAAGTTCACATACTTGTTTACTTCCTCAAACTCTTTGCTTTGTGTTTTTTGTTAACTTCCTAGGAACAAATTGAATACATATAATCAATAAATCTAGCAAGCTTATTTTGCAAACTCACTTTTTTTTATTATTTTTGCGCAAAACCTATCAGGATTAAGGGGGTCCAGCACAAAGAAAAAAAAACGAACTAAAAAAAAAAGCCCATTGGCCTGGGATCGAACCCGGTCTGAAGAACAAAACGGAAACCATACATACGGATTACCCAATCGGTATGGCAGCACAAGGCTTTTACGGAAGGCTGTAAAGAACCCGAAGGCCCCAAGCACCGATATTTCCGAGCGAATATGCTGTACAACACTCTTGCAAGGTTATCCCAACCCGCGCATTAATGGGGAGGACAATAACCAGGATCCCAGGCCTGTAATACGGTTACGCCACGCACAGCTCGCCGAGATTGTGGATGACAAAAAATAGAGGTCTATTTGGGCGTCTTGGGTCCCTTGGGGACTCGCCATGCGCACGGGCGCATCTCTTTTATTGTGTACATGACATCAAATTAGCGAAGAAAAAAGACGCTGTTTTGGTATCATGTAAAAATCATAAAATAAATAGAAATAAAGACGTAAGGGGGGAGAATATTGACATCTTCATATTAGGATATTGACAAAATCCGCAATTTTGTCTACGCTGACTAAGTAAAGTGTATTTTACTTTAAAGGGGCAGCAGCATAGTACTGCGCATGTCTAGAGTCAGTGATTATTGTAGGCTTTTAAGTGTCAACAAACAGTTGAACTTTTTAAAAGCTGTGAATACCTTATTAAATAATATGCAATATTATATTGAAAACTATGTTAATTGACAGTTTGTGGTCATTTGTTTTGTTTTGTTTAAAGTCTCCCACATGTACCAAAAGCTCATAAGTCAGTATTAGAATTTTACTGAAGTTCATTGTGTCAGGGCTCTAGAGCTATTGCAAATCTCTTAACCATGACACTCAACTTTTAAAGGAAAGTAAAAAAAATCAAAATTGTTGGTGGGGGTCTCTGTTATGTTTGTTGTCTTTTTAGTTTTGTTCTATTATTATTATTATTTTCTTTTTTAGAGGGGGAGGGGAATTCAGCTAAAAATAGCCAAGGGTCAATTCAAGCAACTAGTACAAAAGATGTTTTTTTGCAGTCCTTTATTCAATATATTCAAGGTTATCATGCAATTCTGTTGTTTGACTGCATATATATATATTTTGTTTCTTTCTTTTCATTACAAGTTCTATATGTGTAAGTGGTGACCATAGCTATGATTACTATTATTTAGAATATTTTTGTACCTACTAACAGAAAACAACTTGACTGCAAAACACTTACTGTAGGGCACTCGATATTAGGCATTACTTTCATGTGGATGTAAGGTTGAAATGTCAAAACCTTCATTAAACCGTGAACTACGCTTTAGCGTATTACACTTTGTGGTGATCTGATTCTATTGTACTTTTTTGTGTTTTACTAACTATTACCGTTTAACTATCACACTTTGTTTCACGGGTTAATGAAAACCACTCTAATTACTTACAGTAGTTCTTTTTTAATATTATTATTTACTTGTATAATTTAGATGAGCAATACATATTTCTTTATGGCTTTGTAGAGCTCATCTCGTTCCTCATAAATAACAAACAAAATGAAGTTTGTTCTTATTTTGGTGCAAAGGAATCTACAGTAGTTTTCTAATCAGATAATTGTTTTTCTTTCAACACTCACCTGTTATTTCAACAGCCTTACTTGAGTTTGCTTGTCTCAGAAATAGACCTTGCTTAATAAACAAAGACATGTTACAAACTTATTTAATAATAGGTAACAACTGCAATATTGTATGAAGAGAGTGCCCCTCTCTTCCCCCTGCTATTGTTGAAATTATGCTAAATAAACTTTTACCTCTTCCCTCTCCACCAGTTAAGCATTCTATGTATGCTTCCCTGTACAAAATGCACCCCTTCAAATAGAACATTAAAGTTCACATACTTGTTTACTTCCTTAAACTCTTTGCTTTGTGTTTTTTGTTAACTTCCTAGGAACAAATTGAATACATATAATCAATAAATCTAGCAAGCTTATTTTGCAAACTCACTTTTTTTTATTATTTTTGCGCAAAACCTATCAGGATTAAGGGGGTCCAGCACAAAGAAAAAAAAACGAACTAAAAAAAAAAGCCCATTGGCCTGGGATCGAACCCGGTCTGAAGAACAAAACGGAAACCATACATACGGATTACCCAATCGGTATGGCAGCACAAGGCTTTTACGGAAGGCTGTAAAGAACCCGAAGGCCCCAAGCACCGATATTTCCGAGCGAATATGCTGTACAACACTCTTGCTAGGTTATCCCAACCCGCGCATTAATGGTGAGGACAATAACCAGGATCCCAGGCCTGTAATACGGTTACGCCACGCACAGCTCGCCGAGATTGTGGATGACAAAAAATAGAGGTCTATTTGGGCGTTTTGGGTCCCTTGGGGACTCGCCATGCGCACGGGCGCATCTCTTTTATTGTGTACATAACATCAAATTAGCGAAGAAAAAAGACGCTGTTTTGGTATCATGTGAAAATCATAAAATAAATAGAAATAAAGACGTAAGGGGGGAGAATATTGACATCTTCATATTAGAATATTGACAAAATCCGCAATTTTGTCTACGCTGACTAAGTAAAGTGTATTTTACTTTAAAGGGGCAGCAGCATAGTACTGCGCATGTCTAGAGTCAGTGATTATTGTAGGCTTTTAAGTGTCAACAAACAGTTGAACTTTTTAAAAGCTGTGAATACCTTATTAAATAATATGCAATATTATATTGAAAACTATGTTAATTGACAGTTTGTGGTCATTTGTTTTGTTTTGTTTAAAGTCTCCCACATGTACCAAAAGCTCATAAGTCAGTATTAGAATTTCACTGAAGTTCATTGTGTAAGGGCTCTAGAGCTATTGCAAATCTCTTAACCATGACACTCCCCTTTTAAAGGAAAGTAAAAAAAATCAAAATTGTTGGTGGGGGTCTCTGTTATGTTTGTTGTCTTTTTAGTTTTGTTCTATTATTATTATTATTATTTTCTTTTTTAGAGGGGGAGGGGAATTCAGCTAAAAATAGCCAAGGGTCAATTCAAGCAACTAGTACAAAAGATGTTTTTTTTGCAGTCCTTTATTCAATATATTCAAGGTTATCATGCAATTCTGTTGTTTGACTGCATATATATATATTTTGTTTCTTTCTTTTCATTACAAGTTCTATATGTGTAAGTGGTGACCATAGCTATGATTACTATTATTTAGAATATTTTTGTACCTACTAACAGAAAACAACTTGACTGCAAAACACTTACTGTAGGGCACTCGATATTAGGCATTACTTTCATGTGGATGTAAGGTTGAAATGTCAAAACCTTCATTAAACCGTGAACTACGCTTTAGCGTATTACACTTTGTGGTGATCTGATTCTATTGTACTTTTTTGTGTTTTACTAACTATTACCGTTTAACTATCACACTTTGTTTCACGGGTTAATGAAAACCACTCTAATTACTTACAGTAGTTCTTTTTTAATATTATTATTTACTTGTATAATTTAGATGAGCAATACATATTTCTTTATGGCTTTGTAGAGCTCATCTCGTTCCTCATAAATAACAAACAAAATGAAGTTTGTTCTTATTTTGGTGCAAAGGAATCTACAGTAGTTTTCTAATCAGATAATTGTTTTTCTTTTAACACTCACCTGTTATTTCAACAGCCTTACTTGAGTTTGCTTGTCTCAGAAATAGACCTTGCTTAATAAACAAAGACATGTTACAAACTTATTTAATAATAGGTAACAACTGCAATATTGTATGAAGAGAGTGCCCCTCTCTTCCCCCTGCTATTGTTGAAATTATGCTAAATAAACTTTTACCTCTTCCCTCTCCACCAGTTAAGCATTCTATGTATGCTTCCCTGTACAAAATGCACCCCTTCAAATAGAACATTAAAGTTCACATACTTGTTTACTTCCTTAAACTCTTTGCTTTGTGTTTTTTGTTAACTTCCTAGGAACAAATTGAATACATATAATCAATAAATCTAGCAAGCTTATTTTGCAAACTCACTTTTTTTATTATTTTTGCGCAAAACCTATCAGGATTAAGGGGGTCCAGCACAAAGAAAAAAAAACGAACTAAAAAAAAAAGCCCATTGGCCTGGGATCGAACCCGGTCTGAAGAACAAAACGGAAACCATACATACGGATTACCCAATCGGTATGGCAGCACAAGGCTTTTACGGAAGGCTGTAAAGAACCCGAAGGCCCCAAGCACCGATATTTCCGAGCGAATATGCTGTACAACACTCTTGCTAGGTTATCCCAACCCGCGCATTAATGGTGAGGACAATAACCAGGATCCCAGGCCTGTAATACGGTTACGCCACGCACAGCTCGCCGAGATTGTGGATGACAAAAAATAGAGGTCTATTTGGGCGTCTTGGGTCCCTTGGGGACTCGCCATGCGCACGGGCGCATCTCTTTTATTGTGTACATAACATCAAATTAGCGAAGAAAAAAGACGCTGTTTTGGTATCATGTGAAAATCATAAAATAAATAGAAATAAAGACGTAAGGGGGGAGAATATTGACATCTTCATATTAGAATATTGACAAAATCCGCAATTTTGTCTACGCTGACTAAGTAAAGTGTATTTTACTTTAAAGGGGCAGCAGCATAGTACTGCGCATGTCTAGAGTCAGTGATTATTGTAGGCTTTTAAGTGTCAACAAACAGTTGAACTTTTTAAAAGCTGTGAATACCTTATTAAATAATATGCAATATTATATTGAAAACTATGTTAATTGACAGTTTGTGGTCATTTGTTTTGTTTTGTTTAAAGTCTCCCACATGTACCAAAAGCTCATAAGTCAGTATTAGAATTTCACTGAAGTTCATTGTGTAAGGGCTCTAGAGCTATTGCAAATCTCTTAACCATGACACTCCCCTTTTAAAGGAAAGTAAAAAAAATCAAAATTGTTGGTGGGGGTCTCTGTTATGTTTGTTGTCTTTTTAGTTTTGTTCTATTATTATTATTATTATTTTCTTTTTTAGAGGGGGAGGGGAATTCAGCTAAAAATAGCCAAGGGTCAATTCAAGCAACTAGTACAAAAGATGTTTTTTTTGCAGTCCTTTATTCAATATATTCAAGGTTATCATGCAATTCTGTTGTTTGACTGCATATATATATATTTTGTTTCTTTCTTTTCATTACAAGTTCTATATGTGTAAGTGGTGACCATAGCTATGATTACTATTATTTAGAATATTTTTGTACCTACTAACAGAAAACAACTTGACTGCAAAACACTTACTGTAGGGCACTCGATATTAGGCATTACTTTCATGTGGATGTAAGGTTGAAATGTCAAAACCTTCATTAAACCGTGAACTACGCTTTAGCGTATTACACTTTGTGGTGATCTGATTCTATTGTACTTTTTTGTGTTTTACTAACTATTACCGTTTAACTATCACACTTTGTTTCACGGGTTAATGAAAACCACTCTAATTACTTACAGTAGTTCTTTTTTAATATTATTATTTACTTGTATAATTTAGATGAGCAATACATATTTCTTTATGGCTTTGTAGAGCTCATCTCGTTCCTCATAAATAACAAACAAAATGAAGTTTGTTCTTATTTTGGTGCAAAGGAATCTACAGTAGTTTTCTAATCAGATAATTGTTTTTCTTTTAACACTCACCTGTTATTTCAACAGCCTTACTTGAGTTTGCTTGTCTCAGAAATAGACCTTGCTTAATAAACAAAGACATGTTACAAACTTTTTTAATAATAGGTAACAACTGCAATATTGTATGAAGAGAGTGCCCCTCTCTTCCCCCTGCTATTGTTGAAATTATGCTAAATAAACTTTTACCTCTTCCCTCTCCACCAGTTAAGCATTCTATGTATGCTTCCCTGTACAAAATGCACCCCTTCAAATAGAACATTAAAGTTCACATACTTGTTTACTTCCTCAAACTCTTTGCTTTGTGTTTTTTGTTAACTTCCTAGGAACAAATTGAATACATATAATCAATAAAGCTAGCAAGCTTATTTTGCAAACTCACTTTTTTTATTATTTTTGCGCAAAACCTATCAGGATTAAGGGGGTCCAGCACAAAGAAAAAAAAAGGAACTAAAAAAAAAAACCCATTGGCCTGGGATCGAACCCGGTCTGAAGAACAAAACGGAAACCATACATACGGATTACCCAATCGGTATGGCAGCACAAGGCTTTTACGGAAGGCTGTAAAGAACCCGAAGGCCCCAAGCACCGATATTTCCGAGCGAATATGCTGTACAACACTCTTGCAAGGTTATCCCAACCCGCGCATTAATGGGGAGGACAATAACCAGGATCCCAGGCCTGTAATACGGTTACGCCACGCACAGCTCGCCGAGATTGTGGATGACAAAAAATAGAGGTCTATTTGGGCGTCTTGGGTCCCTTGGGGACTCGCCATGCGCACGGGCGCATCTCTTTTATTGTGTACATGACATCAAATTAGCGAAGAAAAAAGACGCTGTTTTGGTATCATGTGAAAATCATAAAATAAATAGAAATAAAGACGTAAGGGGGGAGAATATTGACATCTTCATATTAGAATATTGACAAAATCCGCAATTTTGTCTACGCTGACTAAGTAAAGTGTATTTTACTTTAAAGGGGCAGCAGCATAGTACTGCGCATGTCTGGAGTCAGTGATTATTGTAGGCTTTTAAGTGTGAACAAACAGTTGAACTTTTTAAAAGCTGTGAATACCTTATTAAATAATATGCAATATTATATTGAAAACTATGTTAATTGACAGTTTGTGGTCATTTGTTTTGTTTTGTTTAAAGTCTCCCACATGTACCAAAAGCTCATAAGTCAGTATTAGAATTTCACTGAAGTTCATTGTGTCAGGGCTCTAGAGCTATTGCAAATCTCTTAACCATGACACTCCCCTTTTAAAGGAAAGTAAAAAAAATCAAAATTGTTGGTGGGGGTCTCTGTTATGTTTGTTTTCTTTTTAGTTTTGTTCTATTATTATTATTATTTTCTTTTTTAGAGGGGGAGGGGAATTCAGCTAAAAATAGCCAAGGGTCAATTCAAGCAACTAGTACAAAAGATGTGTTTTTGCAGTCCTTTATTCAATATATTCAAGGTTATAATGCAATTCTGTTGTTTGACTGCATATATATATATATTTTGTTTCTTTCTTTTCATTACAAGTTCTATATGTGTAAGTGGTGACCATAGCTATGATTACTATTATTTAGAATATTTTTGTACCTACTAACAGAAAACAACTTGACTGCAAAACACTTACTGTAGGGCACTCGATATTAGGCATTACTTTCATGTGGATGTAAGGTTGAAATGTCAAAACCTTCATTAAACCGTGAACTACGCTTTAGCGTATTACACTTTGTGGTGATCTGATTCTATTGTACTTTTTTGTGTTTTACTAACTATTACCGTTTAACTATCACACTTTGTTTCACGGGTTAATGAAAACAACTCTAATTACTTACAGTTGTTCTTTTTTTATATTATTATTTACTTGTATAATTTAGATGAGCAATACATATTTCTTTATGGCTTTGTAGATCTCATCTTGTTCCTCATAAATAACAAACAAAATGAAGTTTGTTCTTATTTTGGTGCAAAGGAATCTACAGTAGTTTTCTAATCAGATAATTGTTTTTCTTTTAACACTCACCTGTTATTTCAACAGCCTTACTTGAGTTTGCTTGTCTCAGAAATAGACCTTGCTTAATAAACAAAGACATGTTACAAACTTATTTAATCATAGGTAACAACTGCAATATTGTATGAAGAGAGTGCCCCTCTCTTCCCCCTGCTATTGTTGAAATTATGCTCAATAAACTTTTACCTCTTCCCTCTCCACCAGTTAAGCATTCTATGTATGCTTCCCTGTACAAAATGCACCCCTTCAAATAGAACATTAAAGTTCACATACTTGTTTACTTCCTCAAACTCTTTGCTTTGTGTTTTTTGTTAACTTCCTAGGAACAAATTGAATACATATAATCAATAAATCTAGCAA
This sequence comes from Nematostella vectensis, assembly GCF_932526225.1. NCBI lineage: Eukaryota > Metazoa > Cnidaria > Anthozoa > Actiniaria > Edwardsiidae > Nematostella > Nematostella vectensis. Next base: position 355,085 of record NC_064044.1, on the reverse strand, counting down.
GCTTATTTTGCAAACTCACTTTTTTTTATTATTTTTGCGCAAAACCTATCAGGATTAAGGGGGTCCAGCACAAAGAAAAAAAAACGAACTAAAAAGAAAAGCCCATTGGCCTGGGATCGAACCCGGTCTGAAGAACAAAACGGAAACCATACATACGGATTACCCAATCGGTATGACAGCACAAGGCTTTTACGGAAGGCTGTAAAGAACCCGAAGGCCCCAAGCACCGATATTTCCGAGCGAATATGCTGTACAACACTCTTGCAAGGTTATCCCAACCCGCGCATTAATGGGGAGGACAATAACCAGGATCCCAGGCCTGTAATACGGTTACGCCACGCACAGCTCGCCGAGATTGTGGATGACAAAAAATAGAGGTCTATTTGGGCGTCTTGGGTCCCTTGGGGACTCGCCATGCGCACGGGCGCATCTCTTTTTTTGTGTACATGACATCAAATTAGCGAAGAAAAACGACGCTGTTTTGGTATCATGTGAAAATCATAAAATAAATAGAAATAAAGACGTAAGGGGGAGAATATTGACATCTTCATATTAGAATATTGACAAAACCCGCAATTTTGTCTACGCTGACTAAGTAAAGTGTATTTTACTTTAAAGGGGCAGCAGCATAGTACTGCGCATGTCTGGAGTCAGTGATTATTGTAGGCTTTTAAGTGTCAACAAACAGTTTAACTTTTTAAAAGCTGTGAATACCTTATTAAATAATATGCAATATTATATTGAAAACTATGTTAATTGACAGTTTGTGGTCATTTTTTTTGTTTTGTTTAAAGTCTCCCACATGTACCAAAAGCTCATAAGTCAGTATTAGAATTTCACTGAAGTTTATTGTATCAGGGCTCTAGAGTTATTGCAAATCTCTTAACCATGACACTCCCCTTTTAAAGGAAAGTAAAAAAAATCAAAATTGTTGGTGGGAGTCTCTGTTATGTTTGTTTTCTTTTTAGTTTTGTTCTATTATTATTATTTTCTTTTTTAGAGGGGGAGTTGAATTCAGCTAAAAATAGCCAAGGGTCAATTCAAGCAACTAGTACAAAAGATGTTTTTTTGCAGTCCTTTATTCAATATATTCAAGGTTATCATGCAATTCTGTTGTTTGACTGCATATATATATATTTTTTCTTTCTTTTCATTACAAGTTCTATATGTGTAAGTGGTGACCATAGCTATGATTACTATTTTTTAGAATATTTTTTTACCTACTAACAGAAAACAACTTGACTGCAAAACACTTACTGTAGGGCACTCGATATTAGGCATTACTTTCATGTGGATGTAAGGTTGAAATGTCAAAACCTTCATTAACCCGTGAACTATGCTTTAGCGTATTACACTTTGTGGTGATCTGATTCTATTGTTCTTTTTTGTGTTTTACTAACTATTACCGTTTAACTATCACACTTTGTTTCACGGGTTAATGAAAACCACTCTAATTACTTACAGTAGTTCTTTTTTAATATTATCATTTACTTGTATAATTTAGATGAGCAATACATATTTCTTTATGGCTTTGTAGAGCTTATCTCGTTCCTCATAAATAACAAAGAAAATGAAGTTTGTTCTTATTTTGGTGCAAAGGAATCTACAGTAGTTTTCTAATCAGATAATTGTTTTTCTTTTAACACTCACCTGTTATTTCAACAGCCTTACTTGAGTTTGCTTGTCTCAGAAATAGACCTTGCTTAATAAACAAAGACATGTTACAAACTTATTTAATAATAGGTAACAACTGCAATATTGTATGAAGAGAGTGCCCCTCTCTTCCCCCTGCTATTGTTGAAATTATGCTAAATAAACTTTTACCTCTTCCCTCTCCACCAGTTAAGCATTCTATGTATGCTTCCCTGTACAAAATGCACCCCTTCAAATAGAACATTAAAGTTCACATACTTGTTTACTTCCTCAAACTCTTTGCTTTGTGTTTTTTGTTAACTTCCTAGGAACAAATTGAATACATATAATCAATAAAGCTAGCAAGCTTATTTTGCAAACTCACTTTTTTTATTATTTTTGCGCAAAACCTATCAGGATTAAGGGGGTCCAGCACAAAGAAAAAAAAAGGAACTAAAAAAAAAGCCCATTGGCCTGGGATCGAACCCGGTCTGAAGAACAAAACGGAAACCATACATACGGATTACCCAATCGGTATGGCAGCACAAGGCTTTTATGGAAGGCTGTAAAGAACCCGAAGGCCCCAAGCACCGATATTTCCGAGCGAATATGCTGTACAACACTCTTGCAAGGTTATCCCAACCCGCGCATTAATGGGGAGGACAATAACCAGGATCCCAGGCCTGTAATACGGTTACGCCACGCACAGCTCGCCGAGATTGTGGATGACAAAAAATAGAGGTCTATTTGGGCGTCTTGGGTCCCTTGGGGACTCGCCATGCGCACGGGCGCATCTCTTTTTTTGTGTACATGACATCAAATTAGCGAAGAAAAACGACGCTGTTTTGGTATCATGTGAAAATCATTAAATAAATAGAAATAAAGACGTAAGGGGGAGAATATTGACATCTTCATATTAGAATATTGACAAAACCCGCAATTTTGTCTACGCTGACTAAGTAAAGTGTATTTTACTTTAAAGGGGCAGCAGCATAGTACTGCGCATGTCTGGAGTCAGTGATTATTGTAGGCTTTTAAGTGTCAACAAACAGTTTAACTTTTTAAAAGCTGTGAATACCTTATTAAATAATATGCAATATTATATTGAAAACTATTCTAATTGACAGTTTGTGGTCATTTTTTTTTGTTTTGTTTAAAGTCTCCCACATGTACCAAAAGCTCATAAGTCAGTATTAGAATTTCACTGAAGTTTATTGTATCAGGGCTCTAATGCTATTGCAAATCTCTTAACCATGACACTCCCCTTTTAAAGGAAAGTAAAAAAAATCAAAATTGTTGGTGGGAGTCTCTGTTATGTTTGTTTTCTTTTTAGTTTTGTTCTATTATTATTATTATTTTCTTTTTTAGAGGGGGAGGGGAATTCAGCTAAAAATAGCCAAGGGTCAATTCAAGCAACTAGTACAAAAGATGTTTTTTTGCAGTCCTATATTCAATATATTCAAGGTTATCATGCAATTCTGTTGTTTGACTGCATATATATATATATTTTTTCTTTCTTTTCATTACAAGTTCTATATGTGTAAGTGGTGACCATAGCTATGATTACTATTATTTAGAAAATTTTTTTACCTACTAACAGAAAACAACTTGACTGCAAAACACTTACTGTAGGGCACTCGATATTAGGCATTACTTTCATGTGGATGTAAGGTTGAAATGTCAAAACTTTCATTAACCCGTGAACTACGCTTTAGCGTATTACACTTTGTGGTGATCTGATTCTATTGTACTTTTTTGTGTTTTACTAACTATTACCGTTTAACTATCACACTTTGTTTCACGGGTTAATGAAAACCACTCTAATTACTTACAGTAGTTCTGTTTTAATATTATTATTTACTTGTATAATTTAGATGAGCAATACATATTTCTTTATGGCTTTGTAGAGCTCATCTCGTTCCTCATAAATAACAAACAAAATGAAGTTTGTTCTTATTTTGGTGCAAAGGAATCTACAGTAGTTTTCTAATCAGATAATTGTTTTTCTTTTAACACTCACCTGTTATTTCAACAGCCTTACTTGAGTTTGCTTGTCTCAGAAATAGACCTTGCTTAATAAACAAAGACATGTTACAAACTTATTTAATAATAGGTAACAACTGCAATATTGTATGAAGAGAGTGCCCCTCTCTTCCCCCTGCTATTGTTGAAATTATGCTCAATAAACTTTTACCTCTTCCCTCTCCACCAGTTAAGCATTCTATGTATGCTTCCCTGTACAAAATGCACCCCTTCAAATAGAACATTAAAGTTCACATACTTGTTTACTTCCTCAAACTCTTTGCTTTGTGTTTTTTGTTAACTTCCTAGGAACAAATTGAATACATATAATCAATAAATCTTGCAAGCTTATTTTGCAAACTCACTTTTTTTTATTATTTTTGCGCAAAACCTATCAGGATTAAGGGGGTCCAGCACACAGAAAAAAAAACGAACTAAAAAAAAAAGCCCATTGGCCTGGGATCGAACCCGGTCTGAAGAACAAAACGGAAACCATACATACGGATTACCCAATCGGTATGGCAGCACAAGGCTTTTACGGAAGGCTGTAAAGAACCCGAAGGCCCCAAGCACCGATATTTCCGAGCGAATATGCTGTACAACACTCTTGCAAGGTTATCCCAACCCGCGCATTAATGGGGAGGACAATAACCAGGATCCCAGGCCTGTAATACGGTTACGCCACGCACAGCTCGCCGAGATTGGTGATGACAAAAAATAGAGGTCTATTTGGGCGTCTTGGGTCCCTTGGGGACTCGCCATGCGCACGGGCGCATCTCTTTTATTGTGTACATGACATCAAATTAGCGAAGAAAAAAGACGCTGTTTTGGTATCATGTGAAAATCATAAAATAAATAGAAATAAAGACGTAAGGGGGAGAATATTGACATCCTCATATTAGAATATTGACAAAATTCGCAATTTTGTCTACGCTGACTAAGTAAAGCTGTATTTTACTTTAAAGGGGCAGCAGCATAGTACTGCGCATGTCTGGAGTCAGTGATTATTGTAGGCTTTTAAGTGTCAACAAACAGTTGAACTTTTTAAAAGCTGTGAATACCTTATTAAATAATATGCAATATTATATTGAAAACTATGTTAATTGACAGTTTGTGGTCATTTTGTTTGTTTTGTTTAAAGTCTCCCACATGTACCAAAAGCTCATAAGTCAGTATTAGAATTTCACTGAAGTTCATTGTGTCAGGGCTCTAGAGCTATTGCAAATCTCTTAACCATGACACTCCCTTTTAAAGGAAAGTAAAAAAAATCAAAATTGTTGGTGGGGGTCTCTGTTATGTTTGTTTTCTTTTTAGTTTTGTTCTATTATTATTATTATTTTCTTTTTTAGAGGGGGAGGGGAATTCAGCTAAAAATAGCCAAGGGTCAATTCAAGCAACTAGTACAAAAGATGTTTTTTTGCAGTCCTTTATTCAATATATTCAAGGTTATCATGCAATTCTGTTGTTTGACTGCATATATATAAATATATATATATTTTTTCTTTCTTTTCATTACAAGTTCTATATGTGTAAGTGGTGACCATAGCTATGATTACTATTATTTAGAATAATTTTTTACCTACTAAAAGAAAACAACTTGACTGCAAAACAGTTACTGTAGGGCACTCGATATTAGGCATTACTTTCATGTGGATGTAAGGTTGAAATGTCAAAACCTTCATTAACCCGTGAACTACGCTTTAGCGTATTACACTTTGTGGTGATCTGATTCTATTGTTCTTTTTTGTGTTTTACTAACTATTACCGTTTAACTATCACACTTTGTTTCACCGGTTAATGAAAACCACTCTAATTACTTACAGTAGTTCTTTTTTTAATATTATCATTTACTTGTATAATTTAGATGAGCAATACATATTTCTTTATGGCTTTGTAGAGCTCATCTCCTTCCTCATAAATAACAAACAAAATGAAGTTTGTTCTTATTTTGGTGCAAAGGAATCTACAGTAGTTTTCTAATCAGATAATTGTTTTTCTTTTAACACTCACCTGTTATTTCAACAGCCTTACTTGAGTTTGCTTGTCTCAGAAATAGACCTTGCTTAATAAACAAAGACATGTTACAAACTTATTTAATAATAGGTAACAACTGCAATATTGTATGAAGAGAGTGCCCCTCTCTTCCCCCTGCTATTGTTGAAATTATGCTCAATAAACTTTTACCTCTTCCCTCTACACCAGTTAAGCATTCTATGTATGCTTCCCTGTACAAAATGCACCCCTTCAAATAGAACATTAAAGTTCACATACTTGTTTACTTCCTCAAACTCTTTGCTTTGTGTTTTTTGTTAACTTCCTAGGAACAAATTGAATACATATAATCAATAAATCTAGCAAGCTTATTTTGCAAACTCACTTTTTTTATTATTTTTGCGCAAAACCTATCAGGATTAAGGGGGTCCAGCACAAAGAAAAAAAAACGAACTAAAAAAAAAAGCAAATTGGCCTGGGATCGAACCCGGTCTGAAGAACAAAACGGAAACCATACATACGGATTACCCAATCGGTATGGCAGCACAAGGCTTTTACGGAAGGCTGTAAAGAACCCGAAGGCCCCAAGCACCGATATTTCCGAGCGAATATGCTGTACAACACTCTTGCAAGGTTATCCCAACCCGCGCATTAATGGGGAGGACAATAACCAGGATCCCAGGCCTGTAATACGGTTACGCCACGCACAGCTCGCCGAGATTGTGGATGACAAAAAATAGAGGTCTATTTGGGCGTCTTGGGTCCCTTGGGGACTCGCCATGCGCACGGGCGCATCTCTTTTATTGTGTACATGACATCAAATTAGCGAAGAAAAAAGACGCTGTTTTGGTATCATGTAAAAATCATAAAATAAATAGAAATAAAGACGTAAGGGGGGAGAATATTGACATCTTCATATTAGGATATTGACAAAATCCGCAATTTTGTCTACGCTGACTAAGTAAAGTGTATTTTACTTTAAAGGGGCAGCAGCATAGTACTGCGCATGTCTAGAGTCAGTGATTATTGTAGGCTTTTAAGTGTCAACAAACAGTTGAACTTTTTAAAAGCTGTGAATACCTTATTAAATAATATGCAATATTATATTGAAAACTATGTTAATTGACAGTTTGTGGTCATTTGTTTTGTTTTGTTTAAAGTCAACCACATGTACCAAAAGCTCATAAGTCAGTATTAGAATTTCACTGAAGTTCATTGTGTCAGGGCTCTAGAGCTATTGCAAATCTCTTAACCATGACACTCAACTTTTAAAGGAAAGTAAAAAAAATCAAAATTGTTGGTGGGGGTCTCTGTTATGTTTGTTGTCTTTTTAGTTTTGTTCTATTATTATTATTATTTTCTTTTTTAGAGGGGGAGGGGAATTCAGCTAAAAATAGCCAAGGGTCAATTCAAGCAACTAGTACAAAAGATGTTTTTTTGCAGTCCTTTATTCAATATATTCAAGGTTATCATGCAATTCTGTTGTTTGACTGCATATATATATATTTTGTTTCTTTCTTTTCATTACAAGTTCTATATGTGTAAGTGGTGACCATAGCTATGATTACTATTATTTAGAATATTTTTGTACCTACTAACAGAAAACAACTTGACTGCAAAACACTTACTGTAGGGCACTCGATATTAGGCATTACTTTCATGTGGATGTAAGGTTGAAATGTCAAAACCTTCATTAAACCGTGAACTACGCTTTAGCGTATTACACTTTGTGGTGATCTGATTCTATTGTACTTTTTTGTGTTTTACTAACTATTACCGTTTAACTATCACACTTTGTTTCACGGGTTAATGAAAACCACTCTAATTACTTACAGTAGTTCTTTTTTAATATTATTATTTACTTGTATAATTTAGATGAGCAATACATATTTCTTTATGGCTTTGTAGAGCTCATCTCGTTCCTCATAAATAACAAACAAAATGAAGTTTGTTCTTATTTTGGTGCAAAGGAATCTACAGTAGTTTTCTAATCAGATAATTGTTTTTCTTTTAACACTCACCTGTTATTTCAACAGCCTTACTTGAGTTTGCTTGTCTCAGAAATAGACCTTGCTTAATAAACAAAGACATGTTACAAACTTATTTAATAATAGGTAACAACTGCAATATTGTATGAAGAGAGTGCCCCTCTCTTCCCCCTGCTATTGTTGAAATTATGCTAAATAAACTTTTACCTCTTCCCTCTCCACCAGTTAAGCATTCTATGTATGCTTCCCTGTACAAAATGCACCCCTTCAAATAGAACATTAAAGTTCACATACTTGTTTACTTCCTTAAACTCTTTGCTTTGTGTTTTTTGTTAACTTCCTAGGAACAAATTGAATACATATAATCAATAAATCTAGCAAGCTTATTTTGCAAACTCATTTTTTTTTTATTATTTTTGCGCAAAACCTATCAGGATTAAGGGGGTCCAGCACAAAGAAAAAAAAACGAACTAAAAAAAAAAGCCCATTGGCCTGGGATCGAACCCGGTCTGAAGAACAAAACGGAAACCATACATACGGATTACCCAATCGGTATGGCAGCACAAGGCTTTTACGGAAGGCTGTAAAGAACCCGAAGGCCCCAAGCACCGATATTTCCGAGCGAATATGCTGTACAACACTCTTGCAAGGTTATCCCAACCCGCGCATTAATGGTGAGGACAATAACCAGGATCCCAGGCCTGTAATACGGTTACGCCACGCACAGCTCGCCGAGATTGTGGATGACAAAAAATAGAGGTCTATTTGGGCGTCTTGGGTCCCTTGGGGACTCGCCATGCGCACGGGCGCATCTCTTTTATTGTGTACATAACATCAAATTAGCAAAGAAAAAAGACGCTGTTTTGGTATCATGTGAAAATCATAAAATAAATAGAAATAAAGACGTAAGGGGGGAGAATATTGACATCTTCATATTAGAATATTGACAAAATCCGCAATTTTGTCTACGCTGACTAAGTAAAGTGTATTTTACTTTAAAGGGGCAGCAGCATAGTACTGCGCATGTCTAGAGTCAGTGATTATTGTAGGCTTTTAAGTGTCAACAAACAGTTGAACTTTTTAAAAGCTGTGAATACCTTATTAAATAATATGCAATATTATATTGAAAACTATGTTAATTGACAGTTTGTGGTCATTTGTTTTGTTTTGTTTAAAGTCTCCCACATGTACCAAAAGCTCATAAGTCAGTATTAGAATTTCACTGAAGTTCATTGTGTCAGGGCTCTAGAGCTATTGCAAATCTCTTAACCATGACACTCCCCTTTTAAAGGAAAGTAAAAAAAATCAAAATTGTTGGTGGGGGTCTCTGTTATGTTTGTTGTCTTTTTAGTTTTGTTCTATTATTATTATTATTATTTTCTTTTTTAGAGGGGGAGGTGAATTCAGCTAAAAATAGCCAAGGGTCAATTCAAGCAACTAGTACAAAAGATGTTTTTTGCAGTCCTTTATTCAATATATTCAAGGTTATCATGCAATTCTGTTGTTTGACTGCATATATATATATTTTGTTTCTTTCTTTTCATTACAAGTTCTATATGTAAAAGTGGTGACCATAGCTATGATTACTATTATTTAGAATATTTTTGTACCTACTAACAGAAAACAACTTGACTGCAAAACACTTACTGTAGGGCACTCGATATTAGGCATTACTTTCATGTGGATGTAAGGTTGAAATGTCAAAACCTTCATTAAACCGTGAACTACGCTTTAGCGTATTACACTTTGTGGTGATCTGATTCTATTGTACTTTTTTGTGTTTTACTAACTATTACCGTTTAACTATCACACTTTGTTTCACGGGTTAATGAAAACCACTCTAATTACTTACAGTAGTTCTTTTTTAATATTATTATTTACTTGTATAATTTAGATGAGCAATACATATTTCTTTATGGCTTTGTAGAGCTCATCTCGTTCCTCATAAATAACAAACAAAATGAAGTTTGTTCTTATTTTGGTGCAAAGGAATCTACAGTAGTTTTCTAATCAGATAATTGTTTTTCTTTTAACACTCACCTGTTATTTCAACAGCCTTACTTGAGTTTGCTTGTCTCAGAAATAGACCTTGCTTAATAAACAAAGACATGTTACAAACTTATTTAATAATAGGTAACAACTGCAATATTGTATGAAGAGAGTGCCCCTCTCTTCCCCCTGCTATTGTTGAAATTATGCTAAATAAACTTTTACCTCTTCCCTCTCCACCAGTTAAGCATTCTATGTATGCTTCCCTGTACAAAATGCACCCCTTCAAATAGAACATTAAAGTTCACATACTTGTTTACTTCCTCAAACTCTTTGCTTTGTGTTTTTTGTTAACTTCCTAGGAACAAATTGAATACATATAATCAATAAAGCTAGCAAGCTTATTTTGCAAACTCACTTTTTTTATTATTTTTGCGCAAAACCTATCAGGATTAAGGGGGTCCAGCACAAAGAAAAAAAAAAGGAACTAAAAAAAAAGCCCATTGGCCTGGGATCGAACCCGGTCTGAAGAACAAAACGGAAACCATACATACGGATTACCCAATCGGTATGGCAGCACAAGGCTTTTACGGAAGGCTGTAAAGAACCCGAAGGCCCCAAGCACCGATATTTCCGAGCGAATATGCTGTACAACACTCTTGCAAGGTTATCCCGACCCGCGCATTAATGGTGAGGACAATAACCAGGATCCCAGGCCTGTAATACGGTTACGCCACGCACAGCTCGCCGAGATTGTGGATGACAAAAAATAGAGGTCTATTTGGGCGTCTTGGGTCCCTTGGGGACTCGCCATGCGCACGGGCGCATCTCTTTTATTGTGTACATGACATCAAATTAGCGAAGAAAAAAGACGCTGTTTTGGTATCATGTGAAAATCATAAAATAAATAGAAATAAAGACGTAAGGGGGGAGAATATTGACATCTTCATATTAGAATATTGACAAAATCCGCAATTTTGTCTACGCTGACTAAGTAAAGTGTATTTTACTTTAAAGGGGCAGCAGCATAGTACTGCGCATGTCTAGAGTCAGTGATTATTGTAGGCTTTTAAGTGTCAACAAACAGTTGAACTTTTTAAAAGCTGTGAATACCTTATTAAATAATATGCAATATTATATTGAAAACTATGTTAATTGACAGTTTGTGGTCATTTGTTTTGTTTTGTTTAAATTCTCCAACATGTACCAAAAGCTCATAAGTCAGTATTAGAATTTCACTGAAGTTCATTGTGTCAGGGCTCTAGAGCTATTGCAAATCTCTTAACCATGACACTCCCCTTTTAAAGGAAAGTAAAAAAAATCAAAATTGTTGGTGGGGGTCTATGTTATGTTTGTTGTCTTTTTAGTTTTGTTCTATTATTATTATTATTATTTTCTTTTTTAGAGGGGGAGGGGAATTCAGCTAAAAATAGCCAAGGGTCAATTCAAGCAACTAGTACAAAAGATGTTTTTTTTGCAGTCCTTTATTCAATATATTCAAGGTTATCATGCAATTCTGTTGTTTGACTGCATATATATATATTTTGTTTCTTTCTTTTCATTACAAGTTCTATATGTGTAAGTGGTGACCATAGCTATGATTACTATTATTTAGAATATTTTTGTACCTACTAACAGAAAACAACTTGACTGCAAAACACTTACTGTAGGGCACTCGATATTAGGCATTACTTTCATGTGGATGTAAGGTTGAAATGTCAAAACCTTCATTAAACCGTGAACTACGCTTTAGCGTATTACACTTTGTGGTGATCTGATTCTATTGTACTTTTTTGTGTTTTACTAACTATTACCGTTTAACTATCACACTTTGTTTCACGGGTTAATGAAAACCACTCTAATTATTTACAGTAGTTCTTTTTTAATATTATTATTTACTTGTATAATTTAGATGAGCAATACATATTTCTTTATGGCTTTGTAGAGCTCATCTCGTTCCTCATAAATAACAAACAAAATGAAGTTTGTTCTTATTTTGGTGCAAAGGAATCTACAGTAGTTTTCTAATCAGATAATTGTTTTTCTTTTAACACTCACCTGTTATTTCAACAGCCTTACTTGAGTTTGCTTGTCTCAGAAATAGACCTTGCTTAATAAACAAAGACATGTTACAAACTTATTTAATAATAGGTAACAACTGCAATATTGTATGAAGAGAGTGCCCCTCTCTTCCCCCTGCTATTGTTGAAATTATGCTAAATAAACTTTTACCTCTTCCCTCTCCACCAGTTAAGCATTCTATGTATGCTTCCCTGTACAAAATGCACCCCTTCAAATAGAACATTAAAGTTCACATACTTGTTTACTTCCTCAAACTCTTTGCTTTGTGTTTTTTGTTAACTTCCTAGGAACAAATTGAATACATATAATCAATAAAGCTAGCAAGCTTATTTTGCAAACTCACTTTTTTTATTATTTTTGCGCAAAACCTATCAGGATTAAGGGGGTCCAGCACAAAGAAAAAAAAAAGGAACTAAAAAAAAAGCCCATTGGCCTGGGATCGAACCCGGTCTGAAGAACAAAACGGAAACCATACATACGGATTACCCAATCGGTATGGCAGCACAAGGCTTTTACGGAAGGCTGTAAAGAACCCGAAGGCCCCAAGCACCGATATTTCCGAGCGAATATGCTGTACAACACTCTTGCAAGGTTATCCCGACCCGCGCATTAATGGTGAGGACAATAACCAGGATCCCAGGCCTGTAATACGGTTACGCCACGCACAGCTCGCCGAGATTGTGGATGACAAAAAATAGAGGTCTATTTGGGCGTCTTGGGTCCCTTGGGGACTCGCCATGCGCACGGGCGCATCTCTTTTATTGTGTACATGACATCAAATTAGCGAAGAAAAAAGACGCTGTTTTGGTATCATGTGAAAATCATAAAATAAATAGAAATAAAGACGTAAGGGGGGAGAATATTGACATCTTCATATTAGAATATTGACAAAATCCGCAATTTTGTCTACGCTGACTAAGTAAAGTGTATTTTACTTTAAAGGGGCAGCAGCATAGTACTGCGCATGTCTAGAGTCAGTGATTATTGTAGGCTTTTAAGTGTCAACAAACAGTTGAACTTTTTAAAAGCTGTGAATACCTTATTAAATAATATGCAATATTATATTGAAAACTATGTTAATTGACAGTTTGTGGTCATTTGTTTTGTTTTGTTTAAATTCTCCAACATGTACCAAAAGCTCATAAGTCAGTATTAGAATTTCACTGAAGTTCATTGTGTCAGGGCTCTAGAGCTATTGCAAATCTCTTAACCATGACACTCCCCTTTTAAAGGAAAGTAAAAAAAATCAAAATTGTTGGTGGGGGTCTATGTTATGTTTGTTGTCTTTTTAGTTTTGTTCTATTATTATTATTATTATTTTCTTTTTTAGAGGGGGAGGGGAATTCAGCTAAAAATAGCCAAGGGTCAATTCAAGCAACTAGTACAAAAGATGTTTTTTTTGCAGTCCTTTATTCAATATATTCAAGGTTATCATGCAATTCTGTTGTTTGACTGCATATATATATATTTTGTTTCTCTCTTTTCATTACAAGTTCTATATGTGTAAGTGGTGACCATAGCTATGATTACTATTATTTAGAATATTTTTGTACCTACTAACAGAAAACAACTTGACTGCAAAACACTTACTGTAGGGCACTCGATATTAGGCATTACTTTCATGTGGATGTAAGGTTGAAATGTCAAAACCTTCATTAAACCGTGAACTACGCTTTAGCGTATTACACTTTGTGGTGATCTGATTCTATTGTACTTTTTTGTGTTTTACTAACTATTACCGTTTAACTATCACACTTTGTTTCACGGGTTAATGAAAACCACTCTAATTACTTACAGTAGTTCTTTTTTAATATTATTATTTACTTGTATAATTTAGATGAGCAATACATATTTCTTTATGGCTTTGTAGAGCTCATCTCGTTCCTCATAAATAACAAACAAAATGAAGTTTGTTCTTATTTTGGTGCAAAGGAATCTACAGTAGTTTTCTAATCAGATAATTGTTTTTCTTTTAACACTCACCTGTTATTTCAACAGCCTTACTTGAGTTTGCTTGTCTCAGAAATAGACCTTGCTTAATAAACAAAGACATGTTACAAACTTATTTAATAATAGGTAACAACTGCAATATTGTATGAAGAGAGTGCCCCTCTCTTCCCCCTGCTATTGTTGAAATTATGCTAAATAAACTTTTACCTCTTCCCTCTCCACCAGTTAAGCATTCTATGTATGCTTCCCTGTACAAAATGCACCCCTTCAAATAGAACATTAAAGTTCACATACTTGTTTACTTCCTCAAACTCTTTGCTTTGTGTTTTTTGTTAACTTCCTAGGAACAAATTGAATACATATAATCAATAAAGCTAGCAAGCTTATTTTGCAAACTCACTTTTTTTATTATTTTTGCGCAAAACCTATCAGGATTAAGGGGGTCCAGCACAAAGAAAAAAAAAAGGAACTAAAAAAAAAGCCCATTGGCCTGGGATCGAACCCGGTCTGAAGAACAAAACGGAAACCATACATACGGATTACCCAATCGGTATGGCAGCACAAGGCTTTTACGGAAGGCTGTAAAGAACCCGAAGGCCCCAAGCACCGATATTTCCGAGCGAATATGCTGTACAACACTCTTGCAAGGTTATCCCGACCCGCGCATTAATGGTGAGGACAATAACCAGGATCCCAGGCCTGTAATACGGTTACGCCACGCACAGCTCGCCGAGATTGTGGATGACAAAAAATAGAGGTCTATTTGGGCGTCTTGGGTCCCTTGGGGACTCGCCATGCGCACGGGCGCATCTCTTTTATTGTGTACATGACATCAAATTAGCGAAGAAAAAAGACGCTGTTTTGGTATCATGTGAAAATCATAAAATAAATAGAAATAAAGACGTAAGGGGGGAGAATATTGACATCTTCATATTAGAATATTGACAAAATCCGCAATTTTGTCTACGCTGACTAAGTAAAGTGTATTTTACTTTAAAGGGGCAGCAGCATAGTACTGCGCATGTCTAGAGTCAGTGATTATTGTAGGCTTTTAAGTGTCAACAAACAGTTGAACTTTTTAAAAGCTGTGAATACCTTATTAAATAATATGCAATATTATATTGAAAACTATGTTAATTGACAGTTTGTGGTCATTTGTTTTGTTTTGTTTAAATTCTCCAACATGTACCAAAAGCTCATAAGTCAGTATTAGAATTTCACTGAAGTTCATTGTGTCAGGGCTCTAGAGCTATTGCAAATCTCTTAACCATGACACTCCCCTTTTAAAGGAAAGTAAAAAAAATCAAAATTGTTGGTGGGGGTCTATGTTATGTTTGTTGTCTTTTTAGTTTTGTTCTATTATTATTATTATTATTTTCTTTTTTAGAGGGGGAGGGGAATTCAGCTAAAAATAGCCAAGGGTCAATTCAAGCAACTAGTACAAAAGATGTTTTTTTTGCAGTCCTTTATTCAATATATTCAAGGTTATCATGCAATTCTGTTGTTTGACTGCATATATATATATTTTGTTTCTCTCTTTTCATTACAAGTTCTATATGTGTAAGTGGTGACCATAGCTATGATTACTATTATTTAGAATATTTTTGTACCTACTAACAGAAAACAACTTGACTGCAAAACACTTACTGTAGGGCACTCGATATTAGGCATTACTTTCATGTGGATGTAAGGTTGAAATGTCAAAACCTTCATTAAACCGTGAACTACGCTTTAGCGTATTACACTTTGTGGTGATCTGATTCTATTGTACTTTTTTGTGTTTTACTAACTATTACCGTTTAACTATCACACTTTGTTTCACGGGTTAATGAAAACCACTCTAATTACTTACAGTAGTTCTTTTTTAATATTATTATTTACTTGTATAATTTAGATGAGCAATACATATTTCTTTATGGCTTTGTAGAGCTCATCTCGTTCCTCATAAATAACAAACAAAATGAAGTTTGTTCTTATTTTGGTGCAAAGGAATCTACAGTAGTTTTCTAATCAGATAATTGTTTTTCTTTTAACACTCACCTGTTATTTCAACAGCCTTACTTGAGTTTGCTTGTCTCAGAAATAGACCTTGCTTAATAAACAAAGACATGTTACAAACTTATTTAATAATAGGTAACAACTGCAATATTGTATGAAGAGAGTGCCCCTCTCTTCCCCCTGCTATTGTTGAAATTATGCTAAATAAACTTTTACCTCTTCCCTCTCCACCAGTTAAGCATTCTATGTATGCTTCCCTGTACAAAATGCACCCCTTCAAATAGAACATTAAAGTTCACATACTTGTTTACTTCCTCAAACTCTTTGCTTTGTGTTTTTTGTTAACTTCCTAGGAACAAATTGAATACATATAATCAATAAAGCTAGCAAGCTTATTTTGCAAACTCACTTTTTTTATTATTTTTGCGCAAAACCTATCAGGATTAAGGGGGTCCAGCACAAAGAAAAAAAAAGGAACTAAAAAAAAAAGCCCATTGGCCTGGGATCGAACCCGGTCTGAAGAACAAAACGGAAACCATACATACGGATTACCCAATCGGTATGGCAGCACAAGGCATTTACGGAAGGCTGTAAAGAACCCGAAGGCCCCAAGCACCGATATTTCCGAGCGAATATGCTGTACAACACTCTTGCAAGGTTATCCCAACCCGCGCATTAATGGGGAGGACAATAACCAGGATCCCAGGCCTGTAATACGGTTACGCCACGCACAGCTCGCCGAGATTGTGGATGACAAAAAATAGAGGTCTATTTGGGCGTCTTGGGTCCCTTGGGGACTCGCCATGCGCACGGGAGCATCTCTTTTATTGTGTACATGACATCAAATTAGCGAAGAAAAAAGACGCTGTTTTGGTATCATGTGAAAATCATAAAATAAATAGAAATAAAGACGTAAGGGGGGAGAATATTGACATCTTCATATTAGAATATTGACAAAATCCGCAATTTTGTCTACGCTGACTAAGTAAAGTGTATTTTACTTTAAAGGGGCAGCAGCATAGTACTGCGCATGTCTAGAGTCAGTGATTATTGTAGGCTTTTAAGTGTCAACAAACAGTTGAACTTTTTAAAAGCTGTGAATACCTTATTAAATAATATGCAATATTATATTGAAAACTATGTTAATTGACAGTTTGTAGTCATTTGTTTTGTTTTGTTTAAAGTCTCCCACATGTACCAAAAGCTCATAAGTCAGTATTAGAATTTCACTGAAGTTCATTGTGTCAGGGCTCTAGAGCTATTGCAAATCTCTTAACCATGACACTCCCCTTTTAAAGGAAAGTAAAAAAAATCAAAATTGTTGGTGGGGGTCTCTGTTATGTTTGTTTTCTTTTTAGTTTTGTTCTATTATTATTATTATTTTCTTTTTTAGAGGGGGAGGGGAATTCAGCTAAAAATAGCCAAGGGTCAATTCAAGCAACTAGTACAAAAGATGTGTTTTTGCAGTCCTTTATTCAATATATTCAAGGTTATAATGCAATTCTGTTGTTTGACTGCATATATATATATATATTTTGTTTCTTTCTTTTCATTACAAGTTCTATATGTGTAAGTGGTGACCATAGCTATGATTACTATTATTTAGAATATTTTTGTACCTACTAACAGAAAACAACTTGACTGCAAAACACTTACTGTAGGGCACTCGATATTAGGCATTACTTTCATGTGGATGTAAGGTTGAAATGTCAAAACCTTCATTAAACCGTGAACTACGCTTTAGCGTATTACACTTTGTGGTGATCTGATTCTATTGTACTTTTTTGTGTTTTACTAACTATTACCGTTTAACTATCACACTTTGTTTCACGGGTTAATGAAAACAACTCTAATTACTTACAGTTGTTCTTTTTTTATATTATTATTTACTTGTATAATTTAGATGAGCAATACATATTTTTATGGCTTTGTAGATCTCATCTTGTTCCTCATAAATAACAAACAAAATGAAGTTTGTTCTTATTTTGGTGCAAAGGAATCTACAGTAGTTTTCTAATCAGATAATTGTTTTTCTTTTAACACTCACCTGTTATTTCAACAGCCTTACTTGAGTTTGCTTGTCTCAGAAATAGACCTTGCTTAATAAACAAAGACATGTTACAAACTTATTTAATAATAGGTAACAACTGCAATATTGTATGAAGAGAGTGCCCCTCTCTTCCCCCTGCTATTGTTGAAATTATGCTCAATAAACTTTTACCTCTTCCCTCTCCACCAGTTAAGCATTCTATGTATGCTTCCCTGTACAAAATGCACCCCTTCAAATAGAACATTAAAGTTCACATACTTGTTTACTTCCTCAAACTCTTTGCTTTGTGTTTTTTGTTAACTTCCTAGGAACAAATTGAATACATATAATCAATAAATCTAGCAAGCTTATTTTGCAAACTCACTTTTTTTTATTATTTTTGCGCAAAACCTATCAGGATTAAGGGGGTCCAGCACAAAGAAAAAAAAACGAACTAAAAAGAAAAGCCCATTGGCCTGGGATCGAACCCGGTCTGAAGAACAAAACGGAAACCATACATACGGATTACCCAATCGGTATGACAGCACAAGGCTTTTACAGAAGGCTGTAAAGAACCCGAAGGCCCCAAGCACCGATATTTCCGAGCGAATATGCTGTACAACACTCTTGCAAGGTTATCCCAACCCGCGCATTAATGGGGAGGACAATAACCAGGATCCCAGGCCTGTAATACGGTTACGCCACGCACAGCTCGCCGAGATTGTGGATGACAAAAAATAGAGGTCTATTTGGGCGTCTTGGGTCCCTTGGGGACTCGCCATGCGCACGGGCGCATCTCTTTTTTTGTGTACATGACATCAAATTAGCGAAGAAAAACGACGCTGTTTTGGTATCATGTGAAAATCATAAAATAAATAGAAATAAAGACGTAAGGGGAAGAATATTGACATCTTCATATTAGAATATTGACAAAACCCGCAATTTTGTCTACGCTGACTAAGTAAAGTGTATTTTACTTTAAAGGGGCAGCAGCATAGTACTGCGCATGTCTGGAGTCAGTGATTATTGTAGGCTTTTAAGTGTCAACAAACAGTTTAACTTTTTAAAAGCTGTGAATACCTTATTAAATAATATGCAATATTATATTGAAAACTATGTTAATTGACAGTTTGTGGTCATTTTTTTTGTTTTGTTTAAAGTCTCCCACATGTACCAAAAGCTCATAAGTCAGTATTAGAATTTCACTGAAGTTTATTGTATCAGGGCTCTAGAGTTATTGCAAATCTCTTAACCATGACACTCCCCTTTTAAAGGAAAGTAAAAAAAATCAAAATTGTTGGTGGGAGTCTCTGTTATGTTTGTTTTCTTTTTAGTTTTGTTCTATTATTATTATTTTCTTTTTTAGAGGGGGAGTTGAATTCAGCTAAAAATAGCCAAGGGTCAATTCAAGCAACTAGTACAAAAGATGTTTTTTTGCAGTCCTTTATTCAATATATTCAAGGTTATCATGCAATTCTGTTGTTTGACTGCATATATATATATTTTTTCTTTCTTTTCATTACAAGTTCTATATGTGTAAGTGGTGACCATAGCTATGATTACTATTATTTAGAATATTTTTTTACCTACTAACAGAAAACAACTTGACTGCAAACCAGTTACTGTAGGGCACTCGATAATAGGCATTACTTTCATGTGGATGTAAGGTTGAAATGTCAAAACCTTCATTAACCCGTGAACTATGCTTTAGCGTATTACACTTTGTGGTGATCTGATTCTATTGTTCTTTTTTGTGTTTTACTAACTATTACCGTTTAACTATCACACTTTGTTTCACGGGTTAATGAAAACCACTCTAATTACTTACAGTAGTTCTTTTTTAATATTATCATTTACTTGTATAATTTAGATGAGCAATACATATTTCTTTATGGCTTTGTAGAGCTTATCTCGTTCCTCATAAATAACAAAGAAAATGAAGTTTGTTCTTATTTTGGTGCAAAGGAATCTACAGTAGTTTTCTAATCAGATAATTGTTTTTCTTTTAACACTCACCTGTTATTTCAACAGCCTTACTTGAGTTTGCTTGTCTCAGAAATAGACCTTGCTTAATAGACAAAGACATGTTACAAACTTATTTAATAATAGGTAACAACTGCAATATTGTATGAAGAGAGTGCCCCTCTCTTCCCCCTGCTATTGTTGAAATTATGCTAAATAAACTTTTACCTCTTCCCTCTCCACCAGTTAAGCATTCTATGTATGCTTCCCTGTACAAAATGCACCCCTTCAAATAGAACATTAAAGTTCACATACTTGTTTACTTCCTCAAACTCTTTGCTTTGTGTTTTTTGTTAACTTCCTAGGAACAAATTGAATACATATAATCAATAAAGCTAGCAAGCTTATTTTGCAAACTCACTTTTTTTATTATTTTTGCGCAAAACCTATCAGGATTAAGGGGGTCCAGCACAAAGAAAAAAAAAGGAACTAAAAAAAAAGCCCATTGGCCTGGGATCGAACCCGGTCTGAAGAACAAAACGGAAACCATACATACGGATTACCCAATCGGTATGGCAGCACAAGGCTTTTACGGAAGGCTGTAAAGAACCCGAAGGCCCCAAGCACCGATATTTCCGAGCGAATATGCTGTACAACACTCTTGCACGGTTATCCCAACCCGCGCATTAATGGGGAGGACAATAACCAGGATCCCAGGCCTGTAATACGGTTACGCCACGCACAGCTCGCCGAGATTGTGGATGACAAAAAATAGAGGTCTATTTGGGCGTCTTGGGTCCCTTGGGGACTCGCCATGAGCACGGGCGCATCTCTTTTTTTGTGTACATGACATCAAATTAGCGAAGAAAAACGACGCTGTTTTGGTATCATGTGAAAATCATTAAATAAATAGAAATAAAGTCGTAAGGGGGAGAATATTGACATCTTCATATTAGAATATTGACAAAACCCGCAATTTTGTCTACGCTGACTAAGTAAAGTGTATTTTACTTTAAAGGGGCAGCAGCATAGTACTGCGCATGTCTGGAGTCAGTGATTATTGTAGGCTTTTAAGTGTCAACAAACAGTTTAACTTTTTAAAAGCTGTGAATACCTTATTAAATAATATGCAATATTATATTGAAAACTATGTTAATTGACAGTTTGTGGTCATTTTTTTTTGTTTTGTTTAAAGTCTCCCACATGTACCAAAAGCTCATAAGTCAGTATTAGAATTTCACTGAAGTTTATTGTATCAGGGCTCTAGAGCTATTGCAAATCTCTTAACCATGACACTCCCCTTTTAAAGGAAAGTAAAAAAAATCAAAATTGTTGGTGGGAGTCTCTGTTATGTTTGTTTTCTTTTTAGTTTTGTTCTATTATTATTATTATTTTCTTTTTTAGAGGGGGAGGGGAATTCAGCTAAAAATAGCCAAGGGTCAATTCAAGCAACTAGTACAAAAGATGTTTTTTTGCAGTCCTATATTCAATATATTCAAGGTTATCATGCAATTCTGTTGTTTGACTGCATATATATATATATTTTTCTTTCTTTTCATTACAAGTTCTATATGTGTAAGTGGTGACCATAGCTATGATTACTATTATTTAGAAAATTTTTTTACCTACTAACAGAAAACAACTTGACTGCAAAACACTTACTGTAGGGCACTCGATATTAGGCATTACTTTCATGTGGATGTAAGGTTGAAATGTCAAAACTTTCATTAACCCGTGAACTACGCTTTAGCGTATTACACTTTGTGGTGATCTGATTCTATTGTACTTTTTTGTGTTTTACTAACTATTACCGTTTAACTATCACACTTTGTTTCACGGGTTAATGAAAACCACTCTAATTACTTACAGTAGTTCTGTTTTAATATTATTATTTACTTGTATAATTTAGATGAGCAATACATATTTCTTTATGGCTTTGTAGAGCTCATCTCGTTCCTCATAAATAACAAACAAAATGAAGTTTGTTCTTATTTTGGTGCAAAGGAATCTACAGTAGTTTTCTAATCAGATAATTGTTTTTCTTTTAACACTCACCTGTTATTTCAACAGCCTTACTTAAGTTTGCTTGTCTCAGAAATAGACCTTGCTTAATAAACAAAGACATGTTACAAACTTATTTAATAATAGGTAACAACTGCAATATTGTATGAAGAGAGTGCCCCTCTCTTCCCCCTGCTATTGTTGAAATTATGCTCAATAAACTTTTACCTCTTCCCTCTCCACCAGTTAAGCATTCTATGTATGCTTCCCTGTACAAAATGCACCCCTTCAAATAGAACATTAAAGTTCACATACTTGTTTACTTCCTCAAACTCTTTGCTTTGTGTTTTTTGTTAACTTCCTAGGAACAAATTGAATACATATAATCAATAAATCTAGCAAGCTTATTTTGCAAACTCACTTTTTTTTATTATTTTTGCGCAAAACCTATCAGGATTAAGGGGGTCCAGCACACAGAAAAAAAAACGAACTAAAAAAAAAAGCCCATTGGCCTGGGATCGAACCCGGTCTGAAGAACAAAACGGAAACCATACATACGGATTACCCAATCGGTATGGCAGCACAAGGCTTTTACGGAAGGCTGTAAAGAACCCGAAGGCCCCAAGCACCGATATTTCCGAGCGAATATGCTGTACAACACTCTTGCAAGGTTATCCCAACCCGCGCATTAATGGGGAGGACAATAACCAGGATCCCAGGCCTGTAATACGGTTACGCCACGCACAGCTCGCCGAGATTGGTGATGACAAAAAATAGAGGTCTATTTGGGCGTCTTGGGTCCCTTGGGGACTCGCCATGCGCACGGGCGCATCTCTTTTTTTGTGTACATGACATCAAATTAGCGAAGAAAAACGACGCTGTTTTGGTATCATGTGAAAATCATAAAATAAATAGAAATAAAGACGTAAGGGGGAGAATATTGACATCTTCATATTAGAATATTGACAAAACCCGCAATTTTGTCTACGCTGACTAAGTAAAGTGTATTTTACTTTAAAGGGGCAGCAGCATAGTACTGCGCATGTCTGGAGTCAGTGATTATTGTAGGCTTTTAAGTGTCAACAAACAGTTTAACTTTTTAAAAGCTGTGAATACCTTATTAAATAATATGCAATATTATATTGAAAACTATGTTAATTGACAGTTTGTGGTCATTTTTTTTGTTTTGTTTAAAGTCTCCCACATGTACCAAAAGCTCATAAGTCAGTATTAGAATTTCACTGAAGTTTATTGTATCAGGGCTCTAGAGTTATTGCAAATCTCTTAACCATGACACTCCCCTTTTAAAGGAAAGTAAAAAAAATCAAAATTGTTGGTGGGAGTCTCTGTTATGTTTGTTTTCTTTTTAGTTTTGTTCTATTATTATTATTTTCTTTTTTAGAGGGGGAGTTGAATTCAGCTAAAAATAGCCAAGGGTCAATTCAAGCAACTAGTACAAAAGATGTTTTTTTGCAGTCCTTTATTCAATATATTCAAGGTTATCATGCAATTCTGTTGTTTGACTGCATATATATATATTTTTTCTTTCTTTTCATTACAAGTTCTATATGTGTAAGTGGTGACCATAGCTATGATTACTATTATTTAGAATATTTTTTTACCTACTAACAGAAAACAACTTGACTGCAAAACAGTTACTGTAGGGCACTCGATATTAGGCATTACTTTCATGTGGATGTAAGGTTGAAATGTCAAAACCTTCATTAACCCGTGAACTATGCTTTAGCGTATTACACTTTGTGGTGATCTGATTCTATTGTTCTTTTTTGTGTTTTACTAACTATTACCGTTTAACTATCACACTTTGTTTCACGGGTTAATGAAAACCACTCTAATTACTTACAGTAGTTCTTTTTTAATATTATCATTTACTTGTATAATTTAGATGAGCAATACATATTTCTTTATGGCTTTGTAGAGCTTATCTCGTTCCTCATAAATAACAAAGAAAATGAAGTTTGTTCTTATTTTGGTGCAAAGGAATCTACAGTAGTTTTCTAATCAGATAATTGTTTTTCTTTTAACACTCACCTGTTATTTCAACAGCCTTACTTGAGTTTGCTTGTCTCAGAAATAGACCTTGCTTAATAGACAAAGACATGTTACAAACTTATTTAATAATAGGTAACAACTGCAATATTGTATGAAGAGAGTGCCCCTCTCTTCCCCCTGCTATTGTTGAAATTATGCTAAATAAACTTTTACCTCTTCCCTCTCCACCAGTTAAGCATTCTATGTATGCTTCCCTGTACAAAATGCACCCCTTCAAATAGAACATTAAAGTTCACATACTTGTTTACTTCCTCAAACTCTTTGCTTTGTGTTTTTTGTTAACTTCCTAGGAACAAATTGAATACATATAATCAATAAAGCTAGCAAGCTTATTTTGCAAACTCACTTTTTTTATTATTTTTGCGCAAAACCTATCAGGATTAAGGGGGTCCAGCACAAAGAAAAAAAAAAGGAACTAAAAAAAAAGCCCATTGGCCTGGGATCGAACCCGGTCTGAAGAACAAAACGGAAACCATACATACGGATTACCCAATCGGTATGGCAGCACAAGGCTTTTACGGAAGGCTGTAAAGAACCCGAAGGCCCCAAGCACCGATATTTCCGAGCGAATATGCTGTACAACACTCTTGCACGGTTATCCCAACCCGCGCATTAATGGGGAGGACAATAACCAGGATCCCAGGCCTGTAATACGGTTACGAAACGCACAGCTCGCCGAGATTGTGGATGACAAAAAATAGAGGTCTATTTGGGCGTCTTGGGTCCCTTGGGGACTCGCCATGAGCACGGGCGCATCTCTTTTTTTGTGTACATGACATCAAATTAGCGAAGAAAAACGACGCTGTTTTGGTATCATGTGAAAATCATTAAATAAATAGAAATAAAGTCGTAAGGGGGAGAATATTGACATCTTCATATTAGAATATTGACAAAACCCGCAATTTTGTCTACGCTGACTAAGTAAAGTGTATTTTACTTTAAAGGGGCAGCAGCATAGTACTGCGCATGTCTGGAGTCAGTGATTATTGTAGGCTTTTAAGTGTCAACAAACAGTTTAACTTTTTAAAAGCTGTGAATACCTTATTAAATAATATGCAATATTATATTGAAAACTATGTTAATTGACAGTTTGTGGTCATTTTTTTTTGTTTTGTTTAAAGTCTCCCACATGTACCAAAAGCTCATAAGTCAGTATTAGAATTTCACTGAAGTTTATTGTATCAGGGCACTAGAGCTATTGCAAATCTCTTAACCATGACACTCCCCTTTTAAAGGAAAGTAAAAAAAATCAAAATTGTTGGTGGGAGTCTCTGTTATGTTTGTTTTCTTTTTAGTTTTGTTCTATTATTATTATTATTTTCTTTTTTAGAGGGGGAGGGGAATTCAGCTAAAAATAGCCAAGGGTCAATTCAAGCAACTAGTACAAAAGATGTTTTTTTGCAGTCCTATATTCAATATATTCAAGGTTATCATGCAATTCTGTTGTTTGACTGCATATATATATATATTTTTTCTTTCTTTTCATTACAAGTTCTATATGTGTAAGTGGTGACCATAGCTATGATTACTATTATTTAGAAAATTTTTTTACCTACTAACAGAAAACAACTTGACTGCAAAACACTTACTGTAGGGCACTCGATATTAGGCATTACTTTCATGTGGATGTAAGGTTGAAATGTCAAAACTTTCATTAACCCGTGAACTACGCTTTAGCGTATTACACTTTGTGGTGATCTGATTCTATTGTACTTTTTTGTGTTTTACTAACTATTACCGTTTAACTATCACACTTTGTTTCACGGGTTAATGAAAACCACTCTAATTACTTACAGTAGTTCTGTTTTAATATTATTATTTACTTGTATAATTTAGATGAGCAATACATATTTCTTTATGGCTTTGTAGAGCTCATCTCGTTCCTCATAAATAACAAACAAAATGAAGTTTGTTCTTATTTTGGTGCAAAGGAATCTACAGTAGTTTTCTAATCAGATAATTGTTTTTCTTTTAACACTCACCTGTTATTTCAACAGCCTTACTTGAGTTTGCTTGTCTCAGAAATAGACCTTGCTTAATAAACAAAGACATGTTACAAACTTATTTAATAATAGGTAACAACTGCAATATTGTATGAAGAGAGTGCCCCTCTCTTCCCCCTGCTATTGTTGAAATTATGCTCAATAAACTTTTACCTCTTCCCTCTCCACCAGTTAAGCATTCTATGTATGCTTCCCTGTACAAAATGCACCCCTTCAAATAGAACATTAAAGTTCACATACTTGTTTACTTCCTCAAACTCTTTGCTTTGTGTTTTTTGTTAACTTCCTAGGAACAAATTGAATACATATAATCAATAAATCTAGCAAGCTTATTTTGCAAACTCACTTTTTTTTATTATTTTTGCGCAAAACCTATCAGGATTAAGGGGGTCCAGCACACAGAAAAAAAAACGAACTAAAAAAAAAAGCCCATTGGCCTGGGATCGAACCCGGTCTGAAGAACAAAACGGAAACCATACATACGGATTACCCAATCGGTATGGCAGCACAAGGCTTTTACGGAAGGCTGTAAAGAACCCGAAGGCCCCAAGCACCGATATTTCCGAGCGAATATGCTGTACAACACTCTTGCAAGGTTATCCCAACCCGCGCATTAATGGGGAGGACAATAACCAGGATCCCAGGCCTGTAATACGGTTACGCCACGCACAGCTCGCCGAGATTGGTGATGACAAAAAATAGAGGTCTATTTGGGCGTCTTGGGTCCCTTGGGGACTCGCCATGCGCACGGGCGCATCTCTTTTATTGTGTACATGACATCAAATTAGCGAAGAAAAAAGACGCTGTTTTGGTATCATGTGAAAATCATAAAATAAATAGAAATAAAGACGTAAGGGGGGAGAATATTGACATCCTCATATTAGAATATTGACAAAATTCGCAATTTTGTCTACGCTGACTAAGTAAAGCTGTATTTTACTTTAAAGGGGCAGCAGCATAGTACTGCGCATGTCTGGAGTCAGTGATTATTGTAGGCTTTTAAGTGTCAACAAACAGTTGAACTTTTTAAAAGCTGTGAATACCTTATTAAATAATATGCAATATTATATTGAAAACTATGTTAATTGACAGTTTGTGGTCATTTTGTTTGTTTTGTTTAAAGTCTCCCACATGTACCAAAAGCTCATAAGTCAGTATTAGAATTTCACTGAAGTTCATTGTGTCAGGGCTCTAGAGCTATTGCAAATCTCTTAACCATGACACTCCCTTTTAAAGGAAAGTAAAAAAAATCAAAATTGTTGGTGGGGGTCTCTGTTATGTTTGTTTTCTTTTTAGTTTTGTTCTATTATTATTATTATTTTCTTTTTTAGAGGGGGAGGGGAATTCAGCTAAAAATAGCCAAGTGTCAATTCAAGCAACTAGTACAAAAGATGTTTTTTTGCAGTCCTATATTCAATATATTCAAGGTTATCATGCAATTCTGTTGTTTGACTGCATATATATATATATTTTTTCTTTCTTTTCATTACAAGTTCTATATGTGTAAGTGGTGACCATAGCTATGATTACTATTATTTAGAAAATTTTTTTACCTACTAACAGAAAACAACTTGACTGCAAAACACTTACTGTAGGGCACTCGATATTAGGCATTACTTTCATGTGGATGTAAGGTTGAAATGTCAAAACTTTCATTAACCCGTGAACTACGCTTTAGCGTATTACACTTTGTGGTGATCTGATTCTATTGTACTTTTTTGTGTTTTACTAACTATTACCGTTTAACTATCACACTTTGTTTCACGGGTTAATGAAAACCACTCTAATTACTTACAGTAGTTCTGTTTTAATATTATTATTTACTTGTATAATTTAGATGAGCAATACATATTTCTTTATGGCTTTGTAGAGCTCATCTCGTTCCTCATAAATAACAAACAAAATGAAGTTTGTTCTTATTTTGGTGCAAAGGAATCTACAGTAGTTTTCTAATCAGATAATTGTTTTTCTTTTAACACTCACCTGTTATTTCAACAGCCTTACTTGAGTTTGCTTGTCTCAGAAATAGACCTTGCTTAATAAACAAAGACATGTTACAAACTTATTTAATAATAGGTAACAACTGCAATATTGTATGAAGAGAGTGCCCCTCTCTTCCCCCTGCTATTGTTGAAATTATGCTCAATAAACTTTTACCTCTTCCCTCTCCACCAGTTAAGCATTCTATGTATGCTTCCCTGTACAAAATGCACCCCTTCAAATAGAACATTAAAGTTCACATACTTGTTTACTTCCTCAAACTCTTTGCTTTGTGTTTTTTGTTAACTTCCTAGGAACAAATTGAATACATATAATCAATAAATCTAGCAAGCTTATTTTGCAAACTCACTTTTTTTTATTATTTTTGCGCAAAACCTATCAGGATTAAGGGGGTCCAGCACACAGAAAAAAAAACGAACTAAAAAAAAAAGCCCATTGGCCTGGGATCGAACCCGGTCTGAAGAACAAAACGGAAACCATACATACGGATTACCCAATCGGTATGGCAGCACAAGGCTTTTACGGAAGGCTGTAAAGAACCCGAAGGCCCCAAGCACCGATATTTCCGAGCGAATATGCTGTACAACACTCTTGCAAGGTTATCCCAACCCGCGCATTAATGGGGAGGACAATAACCAGGATCCCAGGCCTGTAATACGGTTACGCCACGCACAGCTCGCCGAGATTGGTGATGACAAAAAATAGAGGTCTATTTGGGCGTCTTGGGTCCCTTGGGGACTCGCCATGCGCACGGGCGCATCTCTTTTATTGTGTACATGACATCAAATTAGCGAAGAAAAAAGACGCTGTTTTGGTATCATGTGAAAATCATAAAATAAATAGAAATAAAGACGTAAGGGGGAGAATATTGACATCCTCATATTAGAATATTGACAAAATTCGCAATTTTGTCTACGCTGACTAAGTAAAGCTGTATTTTACTTTAAAGGGGCAGCAGCATAGTACTGCGCATGTCTGGAGTCAGTGATTATTGTAGGCTTTTAAGTGTCAACAAACAGTTGAACTTTTTAAAAGCTGTGAATACCTTATTAAATAATATGCAATATTATATTGAAAACTATGTTAATTGACAGTTTGTGGTCATTTTGTTTGTTTTGTTTAAAGTCTCCCACATGTACCAAAAGCTCATAAGTCAGTATTAGAATTTCACTGAAGTTCATTGTGTCAGGGCTCTAGAGCTATTGCAAATCTCTTAACCATGACACTCCCTTTTAAAGGAAAGTAAAAAAAATCAAAATTGTTGGTGGGGGTCTCTGTTATGTTTGTTTTCTTTTTAGTTTTGTTCTATTATTATTATTATTTTCTTTTTTAGAGGGGGAGGGGAATTCAGCTAAAAATAGCCAAGGGTCAATTCAAGCAACTAGTACAAAAGATGTTTTTTTGCAGTCCTTTATTCAATATATTCAAGGTTATCATGCAATTCTGTTGTTTGACTGCATTTATATAAATATATATATATTTTTTCTTTCTTTTCATTACAAGTTCTATATGTGTAAGTGGTGACCATAGCTATGATTACTATTATTTAGAATAATTTTTTACCTACTAAAAGAAAACAACTTGACTGCAAAACAGTTACTGTAGGGCACTCGATATTAGGCATTACTTTCATGTGGATGTAAGGTTGAAATGTCAAAACCTTCATTAACCCGTGAACTACGCTTTAGCGTATTACACTTTGTGGTGATCTGATTATATTGTTCTTTTTTGTGTTTTACTAACTATTACCGTTTAACTATCACACTTTGTTTCACCGGTTAATGAAAACCACTCTAATTACTTACAGTAGTTCTTTTTTTAATATTATCATTTACTTGTATAATTTAGATGAGCAATACATATTTCTTTATGGCTTTGTAGAGCTCATCTCCTTCCTCATAAATAACAAACAAAATGAAGTTTGTTCTTATTTTGGTGCAAAGGAATCTACAGTAGTTTTCTAATCAGATAATTGTTTTTCTTTTAACACTCACCTGTTATTTCAACAGCCTTACTTGAGTTTGCTTGTCTCAGAAATAGACCTTGCTTAATAAACAAAGACATGTTACAAACTTATTTAATAATAGGTAACAACTGCAATATTGTATGAAGAGAGTGCCCCTCTCTTCCCCCTGCTATTGTTGAAATTATGCTCAATAAACTTTTACCTCTTCCCTCTCCACCAGTTAAGCATTCTATGTATGCTTCCCTGTACAAAATGCACCCCTTCAAATAGAACATTAAAGTTCACATACTTTTTTACTTCCTCAAACTCTTTGCTTTGTGTTTTTTGTTAACTTCCTAGGAACAAATTGAATACATATAATCAATAAATCTAGCAAGCTTATTTTGCAAACTCACTTTTTTTATTATTTTTGCGCAAAACCTATCAGGATTAAGGGGGTCCAGCACAAAGAAAAAAAACGAACTAAAAAAAAAGCCCATTGGCCTGGGATCGAACCCGGTCTGAAGAACAAAACGGAAACCATACATACGGATTACCGAATCGGTATGGCAGCACAAGGCTTTTACGGAAGGCTGTAAAGAACCCGAAGGCCCCAAGGACCGATATTTCCGAGCGAATATGCTGTACAACACTCTTGCAAGGTTATCCCAACCCGCGCATTAATGGGGAGGACAATAACCAGGATCCCAGGCCTGTAATACGGTTACGCCACGCACAGCTCGCCGAGATTGTGGATGACAAAAAATAGAGGTCTATTTGGGCGTCTTGGGTCCCTTGGGGACTCGCCATGCGCACGGGCGCATCTCTTTTATTGTGTACATGACATCAAATTAGCGAAGAAAAAAGACGCTGTTTTGGTATCATGTGAAAATCATAAAATAAATAGAAATAAAGACGTAATGGGAGAGAATATTGACATCTTCATATTAGAATATTGACAAAATCCGCAATTTTGTCTACGCTGACTAAGTAAAGCTGTATTTTACTTTAAAGGGTCAGCAGCTTAGTACTGCGCATGTCTGGAGTCAGTGATTATTGTAGGCTTTTAAGTGTCAACAAACAGTTGAACTTTTTAAAAGCTGTGAATACCTTATTAAATAATATGCAATATTATATTGAAAACTATGTTAATTGACAGTTTGTGGTCATTTTTTTTGTTTTGTTTAAAGTCTCCCACATGTACCAAAAGCTCATAAGTCAGTATTAGAATTTCACTGAAGTTCATTGTGTCAGGGCTCTAGAGCAATTGCAAATCTCTTAACCATGACACTCCCCCTTTAAAGGAAAGTAAAAAAAAATCAAAATTGTTGGTGGGGGTCTCTGTTGTGTTTGTTTTCTTTTTAGTTTTGTTCTATTATTATTATTATTTTCTTTTTTAGAGGGGGAGGGGAATTCAGCTAAAAATAGCCAAGGGTCAATTCAAGCAACTAGTACAAAAGATGTTTTTTTGCAGTCCTTTATTCAATATATTCAAGGTTATCATGCAATTCTGTTGTTTGACTGCATATATATATATATTTTTTCTTTCTTTTCATTACAAGTTCTATATGTGTAAGTGGTGACCATAGCTATGATTACTATTATTTAGAAAATTTTTTTACCTACTAACAGAAAACAACTTGACTGCAAAACACTGTAGGGCACTCGATATTAGGCATTACTTTCATGTGGATGTAAGGTTGAAATGTCAAAACCTTCATTAACCCGTGAACTACGCTTTAGCGTATT
Source organism: Nematostella vectensis (assembly GCF_932526225.1). Taxonomy (NCBI): domain Eukaryota; kingdom Metazoa; phylum Cnidaria; class Anthozoa; order Actiniaria; family Edwardsiidae; genus Nematostella; species Nematostella vectensis. The sequence goes on along the minus strand of NC_064044.1, from coordinate 323,669 downwards.
ACACTTTGTGGTGATCTGATTCTATTGTACTTTTTTGTGTTTTACTAACTATTACCGTTTAACTATCACACTTTGTTTCACGGGTTAATGAAAACCACTCTAATTACTTACAGTAGTTCTGTTTTAATATTATTATTTACTTGTATAATTTAGATGAGCAAAACATATTTCTTTATGGCTTTGTAGAGCTCATCTCGTTCCTCATAAATAACAAACAAAATGAAGTTTGTTCTTATTTTGGTGCAAAGGAATCTACAGTAGTTTTCTAATCAGATAATTGTTTTTCTTTTAACACTCACCTGTTATTTCAACAGCCTTACTTGAGTTTGCTTGTCTCAGAAATAGACCTTGCTTAATAAACAAAGACATGTTACAAACTTATTTAATAATAGGTAACAACTGCAATATTGTATAAAGAGAGTGCCCCTCTCTTCCCCCTGCTATTGTTGAAATTATGCTCAATAAACTTTTACCTCTTCCCTCTCCACCAGTTAAGCATTCTATGTATGCTTCCCTGTACAAAATGCACCCCTTCAAATAGAACATTAAAGTTCACATACTTGTTTACTTCCTCAAACTCTTTGCTTTGTGTTTTTTGTTAACTTCCTAGGAACAAATTGAATACATATAATCAATAAATCTAGCAAGCTTATTTTGCAAACTCACTTTTTTTATTATTTTTGCGCAAAACCTATCAGGATTAAGGGGGTCCAGCACACAGAAAAAAAAACGAACTAAAAAAAAAAGCCCATTGGCCTGGGATCGAACCCGGTCTGAAGAACAAAACGGAAACCATACATACGGATTACCCAATCGGTATGGCAGCACAAGGCTTTTACGGAAGGCTGTAAAGAACCCGAAGGCCCCAAGCACCGATATTTCCGAGCGAATATGCTGTACAACACTCTTGCAAGGTTATCCCAACCCGCGCATTAATGGGGAGGACAATAACCAGGATCCCAGGCCTGTAATACGGTTACGCCACGCACAGCTCGCCGAGATTGTTGATGACAAAAAATAGAGGTCTATTTGGGCGTCTTGGGTCCCTTGGGGACTCGCCATGCGCACGGGCGCATCTCTTTTATTGTGTACATGACATCAAATTAGCGAAGAAAAAAGACGCTGTTTTGGTATCATGTGAAAATCATAAAATAAATTGAAATAAAGACGTAAGGGGGAGAATATTGACATCCTCATATTAGAATATTGACAAAATTCGCAATTTTGTCTACGCTGACTAAGTAAAGCTGTATTTTACTTTAAAGGGGCAGCAGCATAGTACTGCGCATGTCTGGAGTCAGTGATTATTGTAGGCTTTTAAGTGTCAACAAACAGTTGAACTTTTTAAAAGCTGTGAATACCTTATTAAATAATATGCAATATTATATTGAAAACTATGTTAATTGACAGTTTGTGGTCATTTTGTTTGTTTTGTTTAAAGTCTCCCACATGTACCAAAAGCTCATAAGTCAGTATTAGAATTTCACTGAAGTTCCTTGTGTCAGGGCTCTAGAGCTATTGCAAATCTCTTAACCATGACACTCCCTTTTAAAGGAAAGTAAAAAAAATCAAAATTGTTGGTGGGGGTCTCTGTTATGTTTGTTTTCTTTTTAGTTTTGTTCTATTATTATTATTATTTTCTTTTTTAGAGGGGGAGGGGAATTCAGCTAAAAATAGCCAAGGGTCAATTCAAGCAACTAGTACAAAAGATGTTTTTTTGCAGTCCTTTATTCAATATATTCAAGGTTATCATGCAATTCTGTTGTTTGACTGCATATATATAAATATATATATATTTTTTCTTTCTTTTCATTACAAGTTCTATATGTGTAAGTGGTGACCATAGCTATGATTACTATTATTTAGAATATTTTTTTACCTACTAACAGAAAACAACTTGACTGCAAAACAGTTACTGTAGGGCACTCGATATTAGGCATTACTTTCATGTGGATGTAAGGTTGAAATGTCAAAACCTTCATTAACCCGTGAACTATGCTTTAGCGTATTACACTTTGTGGTGATCTGATTCTATTGTTCTTTTTTGTGTTTTACTAACTATTACCGTTTAACTATCACACTTTGTTTCACGGGTTAATGAAAACCACTCTAATTACTTACAGTAGTTTTTTTTATATTATCATTTACTTGTATAATTTAGATGAGCAATACATATTTCTTTATGGCTTTGTAGAGCTCATCTCGTTCCTCATAAATAACAAACAAAATGAAGTTTGTTCTTATTTTGGTGTAAAGGAATCTACAGTAGTTTTCTAATCAGATAATTCTTTTTCTTTTAACACTCACCTGTTATTTCAACAGCCTTACTTGAGTTTGCTTGTCTCAGAAATAGACCTTGCTTAATAAACAAAGACATGTTACAAACTTATTTAATAATAGGTAACAACTGCAATATTGTATGAAGAGAGTGCCCCTCTCTTCCCCCTGCTATTATTGAAATTATGCTCAATAAACTTTTACCTCTTCCCTCTCCACCAGTTAAGCATTCTATGTATGCTTCCCTGTACAAAATGCACCCCTTCAAATAGAACATTAAAGTTCACATACTTGTTTACTTCCTCAAACTCTTTGCTTTGTGTTTTTTGTTAACTTCCTAGGAACAAATTGAATACATATAATCAATAAATCTAGCAAGCTTATTTTGCAAACTCACTTTTTTTATTATTTTTGCGCAAAACCTATCAGAATTAAGGGGGTCCAGCACAAAGAAAAAAAAACGAACTAAAAAAAAAGCCCATTGGCCTGGGATCGAACCCGGTCTGAAGAACAAAACGGAAACCATACATACGGATTACCCAATCGGTATGGCAGCACAAAGCTTTTACGGAAGGCTGTAAAGAACCCGAAGGCCCCAAGCACCGATATTTCCGAGCGAATATGCTGTACAACACTCTTGCAAGGTTATCCCAAACCGCGCATTAATGGGGAGGACAATAACCAGGATCCCAGGCCTGTAATACGGTTACGCCACGCACAGCTCGCCAAGATTGTGGATGACAAAAAATAGAGGTCTATTTGGGCGTCTTGGGTCCCTTGGGGACTCGCCATGCGCACGGGCGCATCTCTTTTATTGTGTACATGACATCAAATTAGCGAAGAAAAAAGACGCTGTTTTGGTATCATGTGAAAATCATAAAATAAATAGAAATAAAGACGTAAGGGGGAGAATATTGACATCTTCATATTAGAATATTGACAAAATCCGCAATTTTGTCTACGCTGACTAAGTAAAGTGTATTTTACTTTAAAGGGGCAGCAGCATAGTACTGCGCATGTCTGGAGTCAGTGATTATTGTAGTCTTTTAAGTGTCAACAAACAGTTGAACTTTTTAAAAGCTGTGAATACCTTATTAAATAATATGCAATATTATATTGAAAACTATGTTAATTGACAGTTTGTGGTCATTTTTTTTTGTTTTGTTTAAAGTCTCCCTAATGTACCAAAAGCTCATAAGTCAGTATTAGAATTTCACTGAAGTTCATTGTGTCAGGGCTCTAGAGCTATTGCAAATCTCTTAACCATGACACTCCCCTTTTAAAGGAAAGTAAAAAAAATCAAAATTGTTGGTGGGGGTCTCTGTTATGTTTGTTTTCTTTTTAGTTTTGTTCTATTATTATTATTATTATTATTATTTTCATTTTTAGAGGGGGAGGGGAATTCAGCTAAAAATAGCCAAGGGTCAATTCAAGCAACTAGTACAAAAGATGTTTTTTTGCAGTCCTTTATTCAATATATTCAAGGTTATCATGCAATTCTGTTGTTTGACTGCATATATATATTTTTTTCTTTCTTTTCATTACAAGTTCTATATGTGTAAGTGGTGACCATAGCTATGATTACTATTATTTAGAATAATTTTTTACCTACTAAAAGAAAACAACTTGACTGCAAAACAGTTACTGTAGGGCACTCGATATTAGGCATTACTTTCATGTGGATGTAAGGTTGAAATGTCAAAACCTTCATTAACCCGTGAACTACGCTTTAGCGTATTACACTTTGTGGTGATCTGATTCTATTGTTCTTTTTTGTGTTTTACTAACTATTACCGTTTAACTATCACACTTTGTTTCACCGGTTAATGAAAACCACTCTAATTACTTACAGTAGTTCTTTTTTTAATATTATCATTTACTTGTATAATTTAGATGAGCAATACATATTTCTTTATGGCTTTGTAGAGCTCATCTCGTTCCTCATAAATAACAAACAAAATGAAGTTTGTTCTTATTTTGGTGCAAAGGAATCTACAGTAGTTTTCTAATCAGATAATTGTTTTTCTTTTAACACTCACCTGTTATTTCAACAGCCTTACTTGAGTTTGCTTGTCTCAGAAATAGACCTTGCTTAATAAACAAAGACATGTTACAAACTTATTTAATAATAGGTAACAACTGCAATATTGTATGAAGAGAGTGCCCCTCTCTTCCCCCTGCTATTGTTGAAATTATGCTCAATAAACTTTTACCTCTTCCCTCTCCACCAGTTAAGCATTCTATGTATGCTTCCCTGTACAAAATGCACCCCTTCAAATAGAACATTAAAGTTCACATACTTTTTTACTTCCTCAAACTCTTTGCTTTGTGTTTTTTGTTAACTTCCTAGGAACAAATTGAATACATATAATCAATAAATCTAGCAAGCTTATTTTGCAAACTCACTTTTTTTATTATTTTTGCGCAAAACCTATCAGGATTAAGGGGGTCCAGCACAAAGAAAAAAAACGAACTAAAAAAAAAGCCCATTGGCCTGGGATCGAACCCGGTCTGAAGAACAAAACGGAAACCATACATACGGATTACCTAATCGGTATGGCAGCACAAGGCTTTTACGGAAGGCTGTAAAGAACCCGAAGGCCCCAAGCACCGATATTTCCGAGCGAATATGCTGTACAACACTCTTGCAAGGTTATCCCAACCCGCGCATTAATGGGGAGGACAATAACCAGGATCCCAGGCCTGTAATACGGTTACGCCACGCACAGCTCGCCGAGATTGTGGATGACAAAAAATAGAGGTCTATTTGGGCGTCTTGGGTCCCTTGGGGACTCGCCATGCGCACGGGTGCATCTCTTTTATTGTGTACATGACATCAAATTAGCGAAGAAAAAAGACGCTGTTTTGGTATCATTTAAAAATCATAAAATAAATAGAAATAAAGACGTAAGGGGGGAGAATATTGACATCTTCATATTAGAATATTGACAAAATCCGCAATTTTGTCTACGCTGACTAAGTAAAGCTGTATTTTACTTTAAAGGGTCAGCAGCATAGTACTGCGCATGTCTGGAGTCAGTGATTATTGTAGGCTTTTAAGTGTCAACAAACAGTTGAACTTTTTAAAAGCTGTGAATACCTTATTAAATAATATGCAATATTATATTGAAAACTATGTTAATTGACAGTTTGTGGTCATTTTGTTTGTTTTGTTTAAAGTCTCCCACATGTACCAAAAGCTCATAAGTCAGTATTAGAATTTCACTGAAGTTCATTGTGTCAGGGCTCTAGAGCTATTGCAAATCTCTTAACCATGACACTCCCCTTTTAAAGGAAAGTAAAAAAAATCAAAATTGTTGGTGGGGGTCTCTGTTATGTTTGTTTTCTTTTTAGTTTTGTTCTATTATTACTATTATTTTCTTTTTTAGAGGGGGAGGGGAATTCAGCTAAAAATAGCCAAGGGTCAATTCAAGCAACTAGTACAAAAGATGTTTTTTTGCAGTCCTTTATTCAATATATTCAAGGTTATCATGCAATTCTGTTGTTTGACTGCATATATATATATATATTTTTTTTCTTTCTTTTAATTACAAGTTCTATATGTGTAAGTGGTGACAATAGCTATGATTACAATTATTTAGAATATTTTTTTACCTACTAACCGAAAACAACTTGACTGCAAAACACTTACTGTAGGGCACTCGATATTAGGCATTACTTTCATGTGGATGTAAGGTTGAAATGTCAAAACCTTCATTAACCCGTGAACTACGCTTTAGCGTATTACACTTTGTGGTGATCTGATTATATTGTACTTTTTTGTGTTTTACTAACTATTACCGTTTAACTATCACACTTTGTTCAACGGGTTAATGAAAACCACTCTAATTACTTACAGTAGTTCTTTTTTAATATTATTATTTACTTGTATAATTTAGATGAGCAATACATATTTCTTTATGGCTTTGTAGAGCTCATCTCGTTCCTCATAAATAACAAACAAAATAAAGTTTGTTCTTATTTTGGTGCAAAGGAATCTACAGTAGTTTTCTAATCAGATAATTGTTTTTCTTTTAACACTCACCTGTTATTTCAACAGCCTTACTTGAGTTTGCTTGTCTCAGAAATAGACCTTGCTTAATAAACAAAGACATGTTACAAACTTATTTAATAATAGGTAACAACTGCAATATTGTATGAAGAGAGTGCCCCTCTCTTCCCCCTGCTATTATTGAAATTATTCTCAATAAACGTTTACCTCTTCCCTCTCCACCAGTTAAGCATTCTATGTATGCTTCCCTGTACAAAATGCACCCCTTCAAATAGAACATTAAAGTTCACATACTTGTTTACTTCCTCAAATTCTTTGCTTTGTGTTTTTTGTTAACTTCCTAGGAACAAATTGAATACATATAATCAATAAATCTAGCAAGCTTATTTTGCAAACTCACTTTTTTTTATTATTTTTGCGCAAAACCTATCAGGATTAAGGGGGTCCAGCACAAAGAAAAAAAAACGAACTAAAAAAAAAAGCCCATTGGCCTGGGATCGAACCCGGTCTGAAGAACAAAACGGAAACCATACATACGGATTACCCAATCGGTATGGCAGCTCAAGGCTTTTACGGAAGGCTGTAAAGAACCCGAAGGCCCCAAGCACCGATATTTCCGAGCGAATATGCTGTACAACACTCTTGCAAGGTTATCCCAACCCGCGCATTAATGGGGAGGACAATAACCAGGATCCCAGGCCTGTAATACGGTTACGCCACGCACAGCTCGCCGAGATTGTGGATGACAAAAAATAGAGGTCTATTTGGGCGTCTTGGGTCCCTTGGGGACTCGCCATGCGCACGGGCGCATCTCTTTTATTGTGTACATGACATCAAATTAGCGAAGAAAAAAGACGCTGTTTTGGTATCATGTGAAAATCATAAAATAAATAGAAATAAAGACGTAAGGGGGGAGAATATTGACATCTTCATATTAGAATATTGACAAAATCCGCAATTTTGTCTACGCTGACTAAGTAAAGTGTATTTTACTTTAAAGGGGCAGCAGCATAGTACTGCGCATGTCTAGAGTCAGTGATTATTGTAGGCTTTTAAGTGTCAACAAACAGTTGAACTTTTTAAAAGCTGTGAATACCTTATTAAATAATATGCAATATTATATTGAAAACTATGTTAATTGACAGTTTGTGGTCATTTGTTTTGTTTTGTTTAAAGTCTCCCACATGTACCAAAAGCTCATAAGTCAGTATTAGAATTTCACTGAAGTTCATTGTGTCAGGGCTCTAGAGCTATTGCAAATCTCTTAACCATGACACTCCCCTTTTAAAGGAAAGTACAAAAAATCAAAATTGTTGGTGGGGGTCTCTGTTATGTTTGTTTTCTTTTTAGTTTTGTTCTATTATTATTATTATTATTTTCTTTTTTAGAGGGGGAGGGGAATTCAGCTAAAAATAGCCAAGGGTCAATTCAAGCAACTAGTACAAAAGATGTTTTTTGCAGTCCTTTATTCAATATATTCAAGGTTATCATGCAATTCTGTTGTTTGACTGCATATATATATATATTTTGTTTCTTTCTTTTCATTACAAGTTCTATATGTGTAAGTGGTGACCATCGCTATGATTACTATTATTTAGAATATTTTTTTACCTACTAACAGAAAACAACTTGACTGCAAAACACTTACTGTAGGGCACTCGATATTAGGCATTACTTTCATGTGGATGTAAGGTTAAAATGTCAAAACCTTCATTAACCCGTGAACTACGCTTTATCGTATTACACTTTGTGGTGATCTGATTCTATTGTTCTTTTTTGTGTTTTACTAACTATTACCGTTTAACTATCACACTTTGTTTCACGGGTTAATGAAAACCACTCTAATTACTTACAGTAGTTCTTTTTTAATATTATTATTTACTTGTATAATTTAGATGAGCAATACATATTTTTTTATGGCTTTGTAGAGCTCATCTCGTTCCTCATAAATAACAAACAAAATGAAGTTTGTTCTTATTTTGGTGCAAAGGAATCTACAGTAGTTTTCTAATCAGATAATTGTTTTTCTTTTAACACTCACCTGTTATTTCAACAGCCTTACTTGAGTTTGCTTGTCTCAGAAATAGACCTTGCTTAATAAACAAAGACATGTTACAAACTTATTTAATAATAGGTAACAACTGCAATATTGTATGAAGAGAGTGCCCCTCTCTTCCCCCTGCTATTGTTGAAATTATGCTCAATAAACTTTTACCTCTTCCCTCTCCACCAGTTAAGCATTCTATGTATGCTTCCCTGTACAAAATGCACCCCTTCAAATAGAACATTAAAGTTCACATACTTGTTTACTTCCTCAAACTCTTTGCTTTGTGTTTTTTGTTAACTTCCTAGGAACAAATTGAATACATATAATCAATAAAGCTAGCAAGCTTATTTTGCAAACTCACTTTTTTTATTATTTTTGCGCAAAACCTATCAGGATTAAGGGGGTCCAGCACAAAGAAAAAAAAAGGAACTAAAAAAAAGCCCATTGGCCTGGGATCGAACCCGGTCTGAAGAACAAAACGGAAACCATACATACGGATTACCCAATCGGTATGGCAGCACAAGGCTTTTACGGAAGGCTGTAAAGAACCCGAAGGCCCCAAGCACCGATATTTCCGAGCGAATATGCTGTACAACACTCTTGCAAGGTTATCCCAACCCGCGCATTAATGGTGAGGACAATAACCAGGATCCCAGGCCTGTAATACGGTTACGCCACGCACAGCTCGCCGAGATTGTGGATGACAAAAAATAGAGGTCAATTTGGGCGTCTTGGGTCCCTTGGGGACTCGCCATGCGCACGGGCGCATCTCTTTTATTGTGTACATGACATCAAATTAGCGAAGAAAAAAGACGCTGTTTTGGTATCATGTGAAAATCATAAAATAAATAGAAATAAAGACGTAAGGGGGGAGAATATTGACATCTTCATATTAGAATATTGACAAAATCCGCAATTTTGTCTACGCTGACTAAGTAAAGTGTATTTTACTTTAAAGGGGCAGCAGCATAGTACTGCGCATGTCTAGAGTCAGTGATTATTGTAGGCTTTTAAGTGTCAACAAACAGTTGAACTTTTTAAAAGCTGTGAATACCTTATTAAATAATATGCAATATTATATTGAAAACTATGTTAATTGACAGTTTGTGGTCATTTGTTTTGTTTTGTTTAAAGTCTCCCACATGTACCAAAAGCTCATAAGTCAGTATTAGAATTTCACTGAAGTTCATTGTGTCAGGGCTCTAGAGCTATTGCAAATCTCTTAACCATGACACTCCCCTTTTAAAGGAAAGTAAAAAAAATCAAAATTGTTGGTGGGGGTCTCTGTTTTGTTTGTTTTCTTTTTAGTTTTATTCTATTATTATTATTATTATTTTCTTTTTTAGAGGGGGAGGGGAATTCAGCTAAAAATAGCCAAGGGTCAATTCAAGCAACTAGTACAAAAGATGTTTTTTTGCAGTCCTTTATTCAATATATTCAAGGTTATCATGCAATTCTGTTGTTTGACTGCATATATATATATTTTGTTTCTTTCTTTTCATTACAAGTTCTATATGTGTAAGTGGTGACCACATCTATGATTACTATTATTTAGAATATTTTTGTACCTACTAACAGAAAACAACTTGACTGCAAAACACTTACTGTAGGGCACTCGATATTAGGCATTACTTTCATGTGGATGTAAGGTTGAAATGTCAAAACCTTTATTAAACCGTGAACTACGCTTTAGCGTATTACACTTTGTGGTGATCTGATTCTATTGTACTTTTTTGTGTTTTACTAACTATTACCGTTTAACTATCACGCTTTGTTTCACGGGTTAATGAAAACCACTCTAATTACTTACAGTAGTTCTTTTTTAATATTATTATTTACTTGTATAATTTAGATGAGCAATACATATTTCTTTATGGCTTTGTAGAGCTCATCTCGTTCCTCATAAATAACAAACAAAATGAAGTTTGTTCTTATTTTGGTGCAAAGGAATCTACAGTAGTTTTCTAATCAGATAATTGTTTTTCTTTTAACACTCACCTGTTATTTCAACAGCCTTACTTGAGTTTGCTTGTCTCAGAAATAGACCTTGCTTAATAAACAAAGACATGTTACAAACTTATTTAATAATAGGTAACAACTGCAATATTGTATGAAGAGAGTGCCCCTCTCTTCCCCCTGCTATTGTTGAAATTATGCTAAATAAACTTTTACCTCTTCCCTCTCCACCAGTTAAGCATTCTATGTATGCTTCCCTGTACAAAATGCACCCCTTCAAATAGAACATTAAAGTTCACATACTTGTTTACTTCCTCAAACTCTTTGCTTTGTGTTTTTTGTTAACTTCCTAGGAACAAATTGAATACATATAATCAATAAAGCTAGCAAGCTTATTTTGCAAACTCACTTTTTTTATTATTTTTGCGCAAAACCTATCAGGATTAAGGGGGTCCAGCACAAAGAAAAAAAAAACGAACTAAAAAAAAAGCCCATTGGCCTGGGATCGAACCCGGTCTGAAGAACAAAACGGAAACCATACATACGGATTACCCAATCGGTATGGCAGCACAAGGCTTTTACGGAAGGCTGTAAAGAACCCGAAGGCCCCAAGCACCGATATTTCCGAGCGAATATGCTGTACAACACTCTTGCAAGGTTATCCCAACCCGCGCATTAATGGTGAGGACAATAACCAGGATCCCAGGCCTGTAATACGGTTACGCCACGCACAGCTCGCCGAGATTGTGGATGACAAAAAATAGAGGTCTATTTGGGCGTCTTGGGTCCCTTGGGGACTCGCCATGCGCACGGGCGCATCTCTTTTATTGTGTACATGACATCAAATTACCGAAGAAAAAAGACGCTGTTTTGGTATCATGTAAAAATCATAAAATAAATAGAAATAAAGACGTAAGGGGGGAGAATATTGACATCTTCATATTAGAATATTGACAAAATCCGCAATTTTGTCTACGCTGACTAAGTAAAGTGTATTTTACTTTAAAGGGGCAGCAGCATAGTACTGCGCATGTCTAGAGTCAGTGATTATTGTAGGCTTTTAAGTGTCAACAAACAGTTGAACTTTTTAAAAGCTGTGAATACCTTATTAAATAATATGCAATATTATATTGAAAACTATGTTAATTGACATTTTGTGGTCATTTGTTTTGTTTTGTTTAAAGTCTCCCACATGTACCAAAAGCTCATAAGTCAGTATTAGAATTTCACTGAAGTTCATTGTGTCAGGGCTCTAGAGCTATTGCAAATCTCTTAACCATGACACTCAACTTTTAAAGGAAAGTAAAAAAAATCAAAATTGTTGGTGGGGGTCTCTGTTATGTTTGTTGTCTTTTTAGTTTTGTTCTATTATTATTATTTTTTTCTTTTTTAGAGGGGGAGGGGAATTCAGCTAAAAATAGCCAAGGGTCAATTCAAGCAACTAGTACAAAAGATGTTTTTTTGCAGTCCTTTATTCAATATATTCAAGGTTATCATGCAATTCTGTTGTTTGACTGCATATATATATATTTTGTTTCTTTCTTTTCATTACAAGTTCTATATGTGTAAGTGGTGACCATAGCTATGATTACTATTATTTAGAATATTTTTGTACCTACTAACAGAAAACAACTTGACTGCAAAACACTTACTGTAGGGCACTCGATATTAGGCATTACTTTCATGTGGATGTAAGGTTGAAATGTCAAAACCTTCATTAACCCGTGAACTACGCTTTAGCGTATTACACTTTGTGGTGATCTGATTCTATTGTACTTTTTTGTGTTTTACTAACTATTACCGTTTAACTATCACACTTTGTTTCACGGGTTAATGAAAACCACTCTAATTACTTACAGTAGTTCTTTTTTTAATATTATTATTTACTTGTATAATTTAGAGGAGCAATACATATTTCTTTATGGCTTTGTAGAGCTCATCTCGTTCCTCATAAATAACAAACAAAATGAAGTTTGTTCTTATTTTGGTGCAAAGGAATCTACAGTAGTTTTCTAATCAGATAATTGTTTTTCTTTTAACACTCACCTGTTATTTCAACAGCCTTACTTGAGTTTGCTTGCCTCAGAAATAGACCTTGCTTAATAAACAAAGACATGTTGCAAACTTATTTAATAATAGGTAACAACTGCAATATTGTATGAAGAGAGTGCCCCTCTCTTCCCCCTGCTATTGTTGAAATTATGCTCAATAAACTTTTACCTCTTCCCTCTACACCAGTTAAGCATTCTATGTATGCTTCCCTGTACAAAATGCACCCCTTCAAATAGAACATTAAAGTTCACATACTTGTTTACTTCCTCAAACTCTTTGCTTTGTGTTTTTTGTTAACTTCCTAGGAACAAATTGAATACATATAATCAATAAATCTAGCAAGCTTATTTTGCAAACTCACTTTTTTTTATTATTTTTGCGCAAAACCTATCAGGATTAAGGGGGTCCAGCACAAAGAAAAAAAAACGAACTAAAAAAAAAAGCCCATTGGCCTGGGATCGAACCCGGTCTGAAGAACAAAACGGAAACCATACATACGGATTACCCAATCGGTATGGCAGCACAAGGCTTTTACGGAAGGCTGTAAAGAACCCGAAGGCCCCAAGCACCGATATTTCCGAGCGAATATGCTGTACAACACTCTTGCAAGGTTATCCCAACCCGCGCATTAATGGGGAGGACAATAACCAGGATCCCAGGCCTGTAATACGGTTACGCCACGCACAGCTCGCCGAGATTGTGGATGACAAAAAATAGAGGTCTATTTGGGCGTCTTGGGTCCCTTGGGGACTCGCCATGCGCACGGGCGCATCTCTTTTATTGTGTACATGACATCAAATTAGCGAAGAAAAAAGACGCTGTTTTGGTATCATGTAAAAATCATAAAATAAATAGAAATAAAGACGTAAGGGGGGAGAATATTGACATCTTCATATTAGGATATTGACAAAATCCGCAATTTTGTCTACGCTGACTAAGTAAAGTGTATTTTACTTTAAAGGGGCAGCAGCATAGTACTGCACATGTCTAGAGTCAGTGATTATTGTAGGCTTTTAAGTGTCAACAAACAGTTGAACTTTTTAAAAGCTGTGAATACCTTATTAAATAATATGCAATATTATATTGAAAACTATGTTAATTGACAGTTTGTGGTCATTTGTTTTGTTTTGTTTAAAGTCTCCCACATGTACCAAAAGCTCATAAGTCAGTATTAGAATTTCACTGAAGTTCATTGTGTCAGGGCTCTAGAGCTATTGCAAATCTCTTAACCATGACACTCAACTTTTAAAGGAAAGTAAAAAAAATCAAAATTGTTGGTGGGGGTCTCTGTTATGTTTGTTGTCTTTTTAGTTTTGTTCTATTATTATTATTATTTTCTTTTTTAGAGGGGGAGGGGAATTCAGCTAAAAATAGCCAAGGGTCAATTCAAGCAACTAGTACAAAAGATGTTTTTTTGCAGTCCTTTATTCAATATATTCAAGGTTATCATGCAATTCTGTTGTTTGACTGCATATATATATATTTTGTTTCTTTCTTTTCATTACAAGTTCTATATGTGTAAGTGGTGACCATAGCTATGATTACTATTATTTAGAATATTTTTGTACCTACTAACAGAAAACAACTTGACTGCAAAACACTTACTGTAGGGCACTCGATATTAGGCATTACTTTCATGTGGATGTAAGGTTGAAATGTCAAAACCTTCATTAAACCGTGAACTACGCTTTAGCGTATTACACTTTGTGGTGATCTGATTCTATTGTACTTTTTTGTGTTTTACTAACTATTACCGTTTAACTATCACACTTTGTTTCACGGGTTAATGAAAACCACTCTAATTACTTACAGTAGTTCTTTTTTAATATTATTATTTACTTGTATAATTTAGATGAGCAATACATATTTCTTTATGGCTTTGTAGAGCTCATCTCGTTCCTCATAAATAACAAACAAAATGAAGTTTGTTCTTATTTTGGTGCAAAGGAATCTACAGTAGTTTTCTAATCAGATAATTGTTTTTCTTTTAACACTCACCTGTTATTTCAACAGCCTTACTTGAGTTTGCTTGTCTCAGAAATAGACCTTGCTTAATAAACAAAGACATGTTACAAACTTATTTAATAATAGGTAACAACTGCAATATTGTATGAAGAGAGTGCCCCTCTCTTCCCCCTGCTATTGTTGAAATTATGCTCAATAAACTTTTACCTCTTCCCTCTCCACCAGTTAAGCATTCTATGTATGCTTCCCTGTACAAAATGCACCCCTTCAAATAGAACATTAAAGTTCACATACTTGTTTACTTCCTTAAACTCTTTGCTTTGTGTTTTTTGTTAACTTCCTAGGAACAAATTGAATACATATAATCAATAAATCTAGCAAGCTTATTTTGCAAACTCACTTTTTTTTATTATTTTTGCGCAAAACCTATCAGGATTAAGGGGGTCCAGCACAAAGAAAAAAAAACGAACTAAAAAAAAAAGCCCATTGGCCTGGGATCGAACCCGGTCTGAAGAACAAAACGGAAACCATACATACGGATTACCCAATCGGTATGGCAGCACAAGGCTTTTACGGAAGGCTGTAAAGAACCCGAAGGCCCCAAGCACCGATATTTCCGAGCGAATATGCTGTACAACACTCTTGCAAGGTTATCCCAACCCGCGCATTAATGGTGAGGACAATAACCAGGATCCCAGGCCTGTAATACGGTTACGCCACGCACAGCTCGCCGAGATTGTGGATGACAAAAAATAGAGGTCTATTTGGGCGTCTTGGGTCCCTTGGGGACTCGCCATGCGCACGGGCGCATCTCTTTTATTGTGTACATAACATCAAATTAGCGAAGAAAAAAGACGCTGTTTTGGTATCATGTGAAAATCATAAAATAAATAGAAATAAAGACGTAAGGGGGGAGAATATTGACATCTTCATATTAGAATATTGACAAAATCCGCAATTTTGTCTACGCTGACTAAGTAAAGTGTATTTTACTTTAAAGGGGCAGCAGCATAGTACTGCGCATGTCTAGAGTCAGTGATTATTGTAGGCTTTTAAGTGTCAACAAACAGTTGAACTTTTTAAAAGCTGTGAATACCTTATTAAATAATATGCAATATTATATTGAAAACTATGTTAATTGACAGTTTATGGTCATTTGTTTTGTTTTGTTTAAAGTCTCCCACATGTACCAAAAGCTCATAAGTCAGTATTAGAATTTCACTGAAGTTCATTGTGTCAGGGCTCTAGAGCTATTGCAAATCTCTTAACCATGACACTCCCCTTTTAAAGGAAAGTAAAAAAAATCAAAATTGTTGGTGGGGGTCTCTGTTATGTTTGTTGTCTTTTTAGTTTTGTTCTATTATTATTATTATTATTTTCTTTTTTAGAGGGGGAGGGGAATTCAGCTAAAAATAGCCAAGGGTCAATTCAAGCAACTAGTACAAAAGATGTTTTTTTTGCAGTCCTTTATTCAATATATTCAAGGTTATCATGCAATTCTGTTGTTTGACTGCATATATATATATTTTGTTTCTTTCTTTTCATTACAAGTTCTATATGTGTAAGTGGTGACCATAGCTATGATTACTATTATTTAGAATATTTTTGTACCTACTAACAGAAAACAACTTGACTGCAAAACACTTACTGTAGGGCACTCGATATTAGGCATTACTTTCATGTGGATGTAAGGTTGAAATGTCAAAACCTTCATTAAACCGTGAACTACGCTTTAGCGTATTACACTTTGTGGTGATCTGATTCTATTGTACTTTTTTGTGTTTTACTAACTATTACCGTTTAACTATCACACTTTGTTTCACGGGTTAATGAAAACCACTCTAATTACTTACAGTAGTTCTTTTTTAATATTATTATTCACTTGTATAATTTAGATGAGCAATACATATTTCTTTATGGCTTTGTAGAGCTCATCTCGTTCCTCATAAATAACAAACAAAATGAAGTTTGTTCTTATTTTGGTGCAAAGGAATCTACAGTAGTTTTCTAATCAGATAATTGTTTTTCTTTTAACACTCACCTGTTATTTCAACAGCCTTACTTGAGTTTGCTTGTCTCAGAAATAGACCTTGCTTAATAAACAAAGACATGTTACAAACTTTTTTAATAATAGGTAACAACTGCAATATTGTATGAAGAGAGTGCCCCTCTCTTCCCCCTGCTATTGTTGAAATTATGCTAAATAAACTTTTACCTCTTCCCTCTCCACCAGTTAAGCATTCTATGTATGCTTCCCTGTACAAAATGCACCCCTTCAAATAGAACATTAAAGTTCACATACTTGTTTACTTCCTCAAACTCTTTGCTTTGTGTTTTTTGTTAACTTCCTAGGAACAAATTGAATACATATAATCAATAAAGCTAGCAAGCTTAGTTTGCAAACTCACTTTTTTTATTATTTTTGCGCAAAACCTATCAGGATTAAGGGGGTCCAGCACAAAGAAAAAAAAAGGAACTAAAAAAAAAAACCCATTGGCCTGGGATCGAACCCGGTCTGAAGAACAAAACGGAAACCATACATACGGATTACCCAATCGGTATGGCAGCACAAGGCTTTTACGGAAGGCTGTAAAGAACCCGAAGGCCCCAAGCACCGATATTTCCGAGCGAATATGCTGTACAACACTCTTGCAAGGTTATCCCAACCCGCGCATTAATGGGGAGGACAATAACCAGGATCCCAGGCCTGTAATACGGTTACGCCACGCACAGCTCGCCGTGATTGTGGATGACAAAAAATAGAGGTCTATTTGGGCGTCTTGGGTCCCTTGGGGACTCGCCATGCGCACGGGCGCATCTCTTTTATTGTGTACATGACATCAAATTAGCGAAGAAAAAAGACGCTGTTTTGGTATCATGTGAAAATCATAAAATAAATAGAAATAAAGACGTAAGGGGGGAGAATATTGACATCTTCATATTAGAATATTGACAAAATCCGCAATTTTGTCTACGCTGACTAAGTAAAGTGTATTTTACTTTAAAGGGGCAGCAGCATAGTACTGCGCATGTCTAGAGTCAGTGATTATTGTAGGCTTTTAAGTGTGAACAAACAGTTGAACTTTTTAAAAGCTGTGAATACCTTATTAAATAATATGCAATATTATATTGAAAACTATGTTAATTGACAGTTTGTGGTCATTTGTTTTGTTTTGTTTAAAGTCTCACACATGTACCAAAAGCTCATAAGTCAGTATTAGAATTTCACTGAAGTTCATTGTGTCAGGGCTCTAGAGCTATTGCAAATCTCTTAACCATGACACTCCCCTTTTAAAGGAAAGTAAAAAAAATCAAAATTGTTGGTGGGGGTCTCTGTTATGTTTGTTTTCTTTTTAGTTTTGTTCTATTATTATTATTATTTTCTTTTTTAGAGGGGGAGGGGAATTCAGCTAAAAATAGCCAAGGGTCAATTCAAGCAACTAGTACAAAAGATGTGTTTTTGCAGTCCTTTATTCAATATATTCAAGGTTATAATGCAATTCTGTTGTTTGACTGCATATATATATATATTTTGTTTCTTTCTTTTCATTACAAGTTCTATATGTGTAAGTGGTGACCATAGCTATGATTACTATTATTTAGAATATTTTTGTACCTACTAACAGAAAACAACTTGACTGCAAAACACTTACTGTAGGGCACTCGATATTAGGCATTACTTTCATGTGGATGTAAGGTTGAAATGTCAAAACCTTCATTAAACCGTGAACTACGCTTTAGCGTATTACACTTTGTGGTGATCTGATTCTATTGTACTTTTTTGTGTTTTACTAACTATTACCGTTTAACTATCACACTTTGTTTCACGGGTTAATGAAAACAACTCTAATTACTTACAGTTGTTCTTTTTTTATATTATTATTTACTTGTATAATTTAGATGAGCAATACATTTTTTTTATGGCTTTGTAGATCTCATCTTGTTCCTCATAAATAACAAACAAAATGAAGTTTGTTCTTATTTTGGTGCAAAGGAATCTACAGTAGTTTTCTAATCAGATAATTGTTTTTCTTTTAACACTCACCTGTTATTTCAGCAGCCTTACTTGAGTTTGCTTGTCTCAGAAATAGACCTTGCTTAATAAACAAAGACATGTTACAAACTTATTTAATAATAGGTAACAACTGCAATATTGTATGAAGAGAGTGCCCCTCTCTTCCCCCTGCTATTGTTGAAATTATGCTCAATAAACTTTTACCTCTTCCCTCTCCACCAGTTAAGCATTCTATGTATGCTTCCCTGTACAAAATGCACCCCTTCAAATAGAACATTAAAGTTCACATACTTGTTTACTTCCTCAAACTCTTTGCTTTGTGTTTTTTGTTAACTTCCTAGGAACAAATTGAATACATATAATCAATAAATCTAGCAAGCTTATTTTGCAAACTCACTTTTTTTTATTATTTTTGCGCAAAACCTATCAGGATTAAGGGGGTCCAGCACAAAGAAAAAAAAACGAACTAAAAAGAAAAGCCCATTGGCCTGGGATCGAACCCGGTCTGAAGAACAAAACGGAAACCATACATACGGATTACCCAATCGGTATGACAGCACAAGGCTTTTACGGAAGGCTGTAAAGAACCCGAAGGCCCCAAGCACCGATATTTCCGAGCGAATATGCTGTACAACACTCTTGCAAGGTTATCCCAACCCGCGCATTAATGGGGAGGACAATAACCAGGATCCCAGGCCTGTAATACGGTTACGCCACGCACAGCTCGCCGAGATTGTGGATGACAAAAAATAGAGGTCTATTTGGGCGTCTTGGGTCCCTTGGGGACTCGCCATGCGCACGGGCGCATCTCTTTTTTTGTGTACATGACATCAAATTAGCGAAGAAAAACGACGCTGTTTTGGTATCATGTGAAAATCATAAAATAAATAGAAATAAAGACGTAAGGGGGAGAATATTGACATCTTCATATTAGAATATTGACAAAACCCGCAATTTTGTCTACGCTGACTAAGTAAAGTGTATTTTACTTTAAAGGGGCAGCAGCATAGTACTGCGCATGTCTGGAGTCAGTGATTATTGTAGGCTTTTAAGTGTCAACAAACAGTTTAACTTTTTAAAAGCTGTGAATACCTTATTAAATAATATGCAATATTATATTGAAAACTATGTTAATTGACAGTTTGTGGTCATTTTTTTTGTTTTGTTTAAAGTCTCCCACATGTACCAAAAGCTCATAAGTCAGTATTAGAATTTCACTGAAGTTTATTGTATCAGGGCTCTAGAGTTATTGCAAATCTCTTAACCATGACACTCCCCTTTTAAAGGAAAGTAAAAAAAATCAAAATTGTTGGTGGGAGTCTCTGTTATGTTTGTTTTCTTTTTAGTTTTGTTCTATTATTATTATTTTCTTTTTTAGAGGGGGAGTTGAATTCAGCTAAAAATAGCCAAGGGTCAATTCAAGCAACTAGTACAAAAGATGTTTTTTTGCAGTCCTTTATTCAATATATTCAAGGTTATCATGCAATTCTGTTGTTTGACTGCATATATATATAAATATATATATATTTTTTCTTTCTTTTCATTACAAGTTCTATATGTGTAAGTGGTGACCATAGCTATGATTACTATTATTTAGAATAATTTTTTACCTACTAAAAGAAAACAACTTGACTGCAAAACAGTTACTGTAGGGCACTCGATATTAGGCATTACTTTCATGTGGATGTAAGGTTGAAATGTCAAAACCTTCATTAACCCGTGAACTACGCTTTAGCGTATTACACTTTGTGGTGATCTGATTCTATTGTTCTTTTTTGTGTTTTACTAACTATTACCGTTTAACTATCACACTTTGTTTCACCGGTTAATGAAAACCACTCTAATTACTTACAGTAGTTCTTTTTTTAATATTATCATTTACTTGTATAATTTAGATGAGCAATACATATTTCTTTATGGCTTTGTAGAGCTCATCTCCTTCCTCATAAATAACAAACAAAATGAAGTTTGTTCTTATTTTGGTGCAAAGGAATCTACAGTAGTTTTCTAATCAGATAATTGTTTTTCTTTTAACACTCACCTGTTATTTCAACAGCCTTACTTGAGTTTGCTTGTCTCAGAAATAGACCTTGCTTAATAAACAAAGACATGTTACAAACTTATTTAATAATAGGTAACAACTGCAATATTGTATGAAGAGAGTGCCCCTCTCTTCCCCCTGCTATTGTTGAAATTATGCTCAATAAACTTTTACCTCTTCCCTCTACACCAGTTAAGCATTCTATGTATGCTTCCCTGTACAAAATGCACCCCTTCAAATAGAACATTAAAGTTCACATACTTGTTTACTTCCTCAAACTCTTTGCTTTGTGTTTTTTGTTAACTTCCTAGGAACAAATTGAATACATATAATCAATAAATCTAGCAAGCTTATTTTGCAAACTCACTTTTTTTATTATTTTTGCGCAAAACCTATCAGGATTAAGGGGGTCCAGCACAAAGAAAAAAAAACGAACTAAAAAAAAAAGCCCATTGGCCTGGGATCGAACCCGGTCTGAAGAACAAAACGGAAACCATACATACGGATTACCCAATCGGTATGGCAGCACAAGGCTTTTACGGAAGGCTGTAAAGAACCCGAAGGCCCCAAGCACCGATATTTCCGAGCGAATATGCTGTACAACACTCTTGCAAGGTTATCCCAACCCGCGCATTAATGGGGAGGACAATAACCAGGATCCCAGGCCTGTAATACGGTTACGCCACGCACAGCTCGCCGAGATTGTGGATGACAAAAAATAGAGGTCTATTTGGGCGTCTTGGGTCCCTTGGGGACTCGCCATGCGCACGGGCGCATCTCTTTTATTGTGTACATGACATCAAATTAGCGAAGAAAAAAGACGCTGTTTTGGTATCATGTAAAAATCATAAAATAAAGAGAAATAAAGACGTAACGGGGGAGAATATTGACATCTTCATATTAGGATATTGACAAAATCCGCAATTTTGTCTACGCTGACTAAGTAAAGTGTATTTTACTTTAAAGGGGCAGCAGCATAGTACTGCGCATGTCTAGAGTCAGTGATTATTGTAGGCTTTTAAGTGTCAACAAACAGTTGAACTTTTTAAAAGCTGTGAATACCTTATTAAATAATATGCAATATTATATTGAAAACTATGTTAATTGACAGTTTGTGGTCATTTGTTTTGTTTTGTTTAAAGTCTCCCACATGTACCAAAAGCTCATAAGTCAGTATTAGAATTTCACTGAAGTTCATTGTGTCAGGGCTCTAGAGCTATTGCAAATCTCTTAACCATGACACTCAACTTTTAAAGGAAAGTAAAAAAAATCAAAATTGTTGGTGGGGGTCTCTGTTATGTTTGTTGTCTTTTTAGTTTTGTTCTATTATTATTATTATTTTCTTTTTTAGAGGGGGAGGGGAATTCAGCTAAAAATAGCCAAGGGTCAATTCAAGCAACTAGTACAAAAGATGTTTTTTTGCAGTCCTTTATTCAATATATTCAAGGTTATCATGCAATTCTGTTGTTTGACTGCATATATATATATTTTGTTTCTTTCTTTTCATTACAAGTTCTATATGTGTAAGTGGTGACCACATCTATGATTACTATTATTTAGAATATTTTTGTACCTACTAACAGAAAACAACTTGACTGCAAAACACTTACTGTAGGGCACTCGATATTAGGCATTACTTTCATGTGGATGTAAGGTTGAAATGTCAAAACCTTTTTTAAACCGTGAACTACGCTTTAGCGTATTACACTTTGTGGTGATCTGATTCTATTGTACTTTTTTGTGTTTTACTAACTATTACCGTTTAACTATCACGCTTTGTTTCACGGGTTAATGAAAACCACTCTAATTACTTACAGTAGTTCTTTTTTAATATTATTATTTACTTGTATAATTTAGATGAGCAATACATATTTCTTTATGGCTTTGTAGAGCTCATCTCGTTCCTCATAAATAACAAACAAAATGAAGTTTGTTCTTATTTTGGTGCAAAGGAATCTACAGTAGTTTTCTAATCAGATAATTGTTTTTCTTTTAACACTCACCTGTTATTTCAACAGCCTTACTTGAGTTTGCTTGTCTCAGAAATAGACCTTGCTTAATAAACAAAGACATGTTACAAACTTATTTAATAATAGGTAACAACTGCAATATTGTATGAAGAGAGTGCCCCTCTCTTCCCCCTGCTATTGTTGAAATTATGCTAAATAAACTTTTACCTCTTCCCTCTCCACCAGTTAAGCATTCTATGTATGCTTCCCTGTACAAAATGCACCCCTTCAAATAGAACATTAAAGTTCACATACTTGTTTACTTCCTCAAACTCTTTGCTTTGTGTTTTTTGTTAACTTCCTAGGAACAAATTGAATACATATAATCAATAAAGCTAGCAAGCTTATTTTGCAAACTCACTTTTTTTATTATTTTTGCGCAAAACCTATCAGGATTAAGGGGGTCCAGCACAAAGAAAAAAAAAAACGAACTAAAAAAAAAGCCCATTGGCCTGGGATCGAACCCGGTCTGAAGAACAAAACGGAAACCATACATACGGATTACCCAATCGGTATGGCAGCACAAGGCTTTTACGGAAGGCTGTAAAGAACCCGAAGGCCCCAAGCACCGATATTTCCGAGCGAATATGCTGTACAACACTCTTGCAAGGTTATCCCAACCCGCGCATTAATGGTGAGGACAATAACCAGGATCCCAGGCCTGTAATACGGTTACGCCACGCACAGCTCGCCGAGATTGTGGATGACAAAAAATAGAGGTCTATTTGGGCGTCTTGGGTCCCTTGGGGACTCGCCATGCGCACGGGCGCATCTCTTTTATTGTGTACATGACATCAAATTACCGAAGAAAAAAGACGCTGTTTTGGTATCATGTAAAAATCATAAAATAAATAGAAATAAAGACGTAAGGGGGGAGAATATTGACATCTTCATATTAGAATATTGACAAAATCCGCAATTTTGTCTACGCTGACTAAGTAAAGTGTATTTTACTTTAAAGGGGCAGCAGCATAGTACTGCGCATGTCTAGAGTCAGTGATTATTGTAGGCTTTTAAGTGTCAACAAACAGTTGAACTTTTTAAAAGCTGTGAATACCTTATTAAATAATATGCAATATTATATTGAAAACTATGTTAATTGACATTTTGTGGTCATTTGTTTTGTTTTGTTTAAAGTCTCCCACATGTACCAAAAGCTCATAAGTCAGTATTAGAATTTCACTGAAGTTCATTGTGTCAGGGCTCTAGAGCTATTGCAAATCTCTTAACCATGACACTCAACTTTTAAAGGAAAGTAAAAAAAATCAAAATTGTTGGTGGGGGTCTCTGTTATGTTTGTTGTCTTTTTAGTTTTGTTCTATTATTATTATTTTTTTCTTTTTTAGAGGGGGAGGGGAATTCAGCTAAAAATAGCCAAGGGTCAATTCAAGCAACTAGTACAAAAGATGTTTTTTTGCAGTCCTTTATTCAATATATTCAAGGTTATCATGCAATTCTGTTGTTTGACTGCATATATATATATTTTGTTTCTTTCTTTTCATTACAAGTTCTATATGTGTAAGTGGTGACCATAGCTATGATTACTATTATTTAGAATATTTTTGTACCTACTAACAGAAAACAACTTGACTGCAAAACACTTACTGTAGGGCACTCGATATTAGGCATTACTTTCATGTGGATGTAAGGTTGAAATGTCAAAACCTTCATTAACCCGTGAACTACGCTTTAGCGTATTACACTTTGTGGTGATCTGATTCTATTGTACTTTTTTGTGTTTTACTAACTATTACCGTTTAACTATCACACTTTGTTTCACGGGTTAATGAAAACCACTCTAATTACTTACAGTAGTTCTTTTTTTAATATTATTATTTACTTGTATAATTTAGAGGAGCAATACATATTTCTTTATGGCTTTGTAGAGCTCATCTCGTTCCTCATAAATAACAAACAAAATGAAGTTTGTTCTTATTTTGGTGCAAAGGAATCTACAGTAGTTTTCTAATCAGATAATTGTTTTTCTTTTAACACTCACCTGTTATTTCAACAGCCTTACTTGAGTTTGCTTGCCTCAGAAATAGACCTTGCTTAATAAACAAAGACATGTTGCAAACTTATTTAATAATAGGTAACAACTGCAATATTGTATGAAGAGAGTGCCCCTCTCTTCCCCCTGCTATTGTTGAAATTATGCTCAATAAACTTTTACCTCTTCCCTCTACACCAGTTAAGCATTCTATGTATGCTTCCCTGTACAAAATGCACCCCTTCAAATAGAACATTAAAGTTCACATACTTGTTTACTTCCTCAAACTCTTTGCTTTGTGTTTTTTGTTAACTTCCTAGGAACAAATTGAATACATATAATCAATAAATCTAGCAAGCTTATTTTGCAAACTCACTTTTTTTTATTATTTTTGCGCAAAACCTATCAGGATTAAGGGGGTCCAGCACAAAGAAAAAAAAACGAACTAAAAAAAAAAGCCCATTGGCCTGGGATCGAACCCGGTCTGAAGAACAAAACGGAAACCATACATACGGATTACCCAATCGGTATGGCAGCACAAGGCTTTTACGGAAGGCTGTAAAGAACCCGAAGGCCCCAAGCACCGATATTTCCGAGCGAATATGCTGTACAACACTCTTGCAAGGTTATCCCAACCCGCGCATTAATGGGGAGGACAATAACCAGGATCCCAGGCCTGTAATACGGTTACGCCACGCACAGCTCGCCGAGATTGTGGATGACAAAAAATAGAGGTCTATTTGGGCGTCTTGGGTCCCTTGGGGACTCGCCATGCGCACGGGCGCATCTCTTTTATTGTGTACATGACATCAAATTAGCGAAGAAAAAAGACGCTGTTTTGGTATCATGTAAAAATCATAAAATAAATAGAAATAAAGACGTAAGGGGGGAGAATATTGACATCTTCATATTAGGATATTGACAAAATCCGCAATTTTGTCTACGCTGACTAAGTAAAGTGTATTTTACTTTAAAGGGGCAGCAGCATAGTACTGCACATGTCTAGAGTCAGTGATTATTGTAGGCTTTTAAGTGTCAACAAACAGTTGAACTTTTTAAAAGCTGTGAATACCTTATTAAATAATATGCAATATTATATTGAAAACTATGTTAATTGACAGTTTGTGGTCATTTGTTTTGTTTTGTTTAAAGTCTCCCACATGTACCAAAAGCTCATAAGTCAGTATTAGAATTTCACTGAAGTTCATTGTGTCAGGGCTCTAGAGCTATTGCAAATCTCTTAACCATGACACTCAACTTTTAAAGGAAAGTAAAAAAAATCAAAATTGTTGGTGGGGGTCTCTGTTATGTTTGTTGTCTTTTTAGTTTTGTTCTATTATTATTATTATTTTCTTTTTTAGAGGGGGAGGGGAATTCAGCTAAAAATAGCCAAGGGTCAATTCAAGCAACTAGTACAAAAGATGTTTTTTTGCAGTCCTTTATTCAATATATTCAAGGTTATCATGCAATTCTGTTGTTTGACTGCATATATATATATTTTGTTTCTTTCTTTTCATTACAAGTTCTATATGTGTAAGTGGTGACCATAGCTATGATTACTATTATTTAGAATATTTTTGTACCTACTAACAGAAAACAACTTGACTGCAAAACACTTACTGTAGGGCACTCGATATTAGGCATTACTTTCATGTGGATGTAAGGTTGAAATGTCAAAACCTTCATTAAACCGTGAACTACGCTTTAGCGTATTACACTTTGTGGTGATCTGATTCTATTGTACTTTTTTGTGTTTTACTAACTATTACCGTTTAACTATCACACTTTGTTTCACGGGTTAATGAAAACCACTCTAATTACTTACAGTAGTTCTTTTTTAATATTATTATTTACTTGTATAATTTAGATGAGCAATACATATTTCTTTATGGCTTTGTAGAGCTCATCTCGTTCCTCATAAATAACAAACAAAATGAAGTTTGTTCTTATTTTGGTGCAAAGGAATCTACAGTAGTTTTCTAATCAGATAATTGTTTTTCTTTTAACACTCACCTGTTATTTCAACAGCCTTACTTGAGTTTGCTTGTCTCAGAAATAGACCTTGCTTAATAAACAAAGACATGTTACAAACTTATTTAATAATAGGTAACAACTGCAATATTGTATGAAGAGAGTGCCCCTCTCTTCCCCCTGCTATTGTTGAAATTATGCTCAATAAACTTTTACCTCTTCCCTCTCCACCAGTTAAGCATTCTATGTATGCTTCCCTGTACAAAATGCACCCCTTCAAATAGAACATTAAAGTTCACATACTTGTTTACTTCCTTAAACTCTTTGCTTTGTGTTTTTTGTTAACTTCCTAGGAACAAATTGAATACATATAATCAATAAATCTAGCAAGCTTATTTTGCAAACTCACTTTTTTTTATTATTTTTGCGCAAAACCTATCAGGATTAAGGGGGTCCAGCACAAAGAAAAAAAAACGAACTAAAAAAAAAAGCCCATTGGCCTGGGATCGAACCCGGTCTGAAGAACAAAACGGAAACCATACATACGGATTACCCAATCGGTATGGCAGCACAAGGCTTTTACGGAAGGCTGTAAAGAACCCGAAGGCCCCAAGCACCGATATTTCCGAGCGAATATGCTGTACAACACTCTTGCAAGGTTATCCCAACCCGCGCATTAATGGTGAGGACAATAACCAGGATCCCAGGCCTGTAATACGGTTACGCCACGCACAGCTCGCCGAGATTGTGGATGACAAAAAATAGAGGTCTATTTGGGCGTCTTGGGTCCCTTGGGGACTCGCCATGCGCACGGGCGCATCTCTTTTATTGTGTACATAACATCAAATTAGCGAAGAAAAAAGACGCTGTTTTGGTATCATGTGAAAATCATAAAATAAATAGAAATAAAGACGTAAGGGGGGAGAATATTGACATCTTCATATTAGAATATTGACAAAATCCGCAATTTTGTCTACGCTGACTAAGTAAAGTGTATTTTACTTTAAAGGGGCAGCAGCATAGTACTGCGCATGTCTAGAGTCAGTGATTATTGTAGGCTTTTAAGTGTCAACAAACAGTTGAACTTTTTAAAAGCTGTGAATACCTTATTAAATAATATGCAATATTATATTGAAAACTATGTTAATTGACAGTTTATGGTCATTTGTTTTGTTTTGTTTAAAGTCTCCCACATGTACCAAAAGCTCATAAGTCAGTATTAGAATTTCACTGAAGTTCATTGTGTCAGGGCTCTAGAGCTATTGCAAATCTCTTAACCATGACACTCCCCTTTTAAAGGAAAGTAAAAAAAATCAAAATTGTTGGTGGGGGTCTCTGTTATGTTTGTTGTCTTTTTAGTTTTGTTCTATTATTATTATTATTATTTTCTTTTTTAGAGGGGGAGGGGAATTCAGCTAAAAATAGCCAAGGGTCAATTCAAGCAACTAGTACAAAAGATGTTTTTTTTGCAGTCCTTTATTCAATATATTCAAGGTTATCATGCAATTCTGTTGTTTGACTGCATATATATATATTTTGTTTCTTTCTTTTCATTACAAGTTCTATATGTGTAAGTGGTGACCATAGCTATGATTACTATTATTTAGAATATTTTTGTACCTACTAACAGAAAACAACTTGACTGCAAAACACTTACTGTAGGGCACTCGATATTAGGCATTACTTTCATGTGGATGTAAGGTTGAAATGTCAAAACCTTCATTAAACCGTGAACTACGCTTTAGCGTATTACACTTTGTGGTGATCTGATTCTATTGTACTTTTTTGTGTTTTACTAACTATTACCGTTTAACTATCACACTTTGTTTCACGGGTTAATGAAAACCACTCTAATTACTTACAGTAGTTCTTTTTTAATATTATTATTTACTTGTATAATTTAGATGAGCAATACATATTTCTTTATGGCTTTGTAGAGCTCATCTCGTTCCTCATAAATAACAAACAAAATGAAGTTTGTTCTTATTTTGGTGCAAAGGAATCTACAGTAGTTTTCTAATCAGATAATTGTTTTTCTTTTAACACTCACCTGTTATTTCAACAGCCTTACTTGAGTTTGCTTGTCTCAGAAATAGACCTTGCTTAATAAACAAAGACATGTTACAAACTTTTTTAATAATAGGTAACAACTGCAATATTGTATGAAGAGAGTGCCCCTCTCTTCCCCCTGCTATTGTTGAAATTATGCTAAATAAACTTTTACCTCTTCCCTCTCCACCAGTTAAGCATTCTATGTATGCTTCCCTGTACAAAATGCACCCCTTCAAATAGAACATTAAAGTTCACATACTTGTTTACTTCCTCAAACTCTTTGCTTTGTGTTTTTTGTTAACTTCCTAGGAACAAATTGAATACATATAATCAATAAAGCTAGCAAGCTCAGTTTGCAAACTCACTTTTTTTATTATTTTTGCGCAAAACCTATCAGGATTAAGGGGGTCCAGCACAAAGAAAAAAAAAGGAACTAAAAAAAAAAACCCATTGGCCTGGGATCGAACCCGGTCTGAAGAACAAAACGGAAACCATACATACGGATTACCCAATCGGTATGGCAGCACAAGGCTTTTACGGAAGGCTGTAAAGAACCCGAAGGCCCCAAGCACCGATATTTCCGAGCGAATATGCTGTACAACACTCTTGCAAGGTTATCCCAACCCGCGCATTAATGGGGAGGACAATAACCAGGATCCCAGGCCTGTAATACGGTTACGCCACGCACAGCTCGCCGTGATTGTGGATGACAAAAAATAGAGGTCTATTTGGGCGTCTTGGGTCCCTTGGGGACTCGCCATGCGCACGGGCGCATCTCTTTTATTGTGTACATGACATCAAATTAGCGAAGAAAAAAGACGCTGTTTTGGTATCATGTGAAAATCATAAAATAAATAGAAATAAAGACGTAAGGGGGGAGAATATTGACATCTTCATATTAGAATATTGACAAAATCCGCAATTTTGTCTACGCTGACTAAGTAAAGTGTATTTTACTTTAAAGGGGCAGCAGCATAGTACTGCGCATGTCTAGAGTCAGTGATTATTGTAGGCTTTTAAGTGTGAACAAACAGTTGAACTTTTTAAAAGCTGTAAATACCTTATTAAATAATATGCAATATTATATTGAAAACTATGTTAATTGACAGTTTGTGGTCATTTGTTTTGTTTTGTTTAAAGTCTCACACATGTACCAAAAGCTCATAAGTCAGTATTAGAATTTCACTGAAGTTCATTGTGTCAGGGCTCTAGAGCTATTGCAAATCTCTTAACCATGACACTCCCCTTTTAAAGGAAAGTAAAAAAAATCAAAATTGTTGGTGGGGGTCTCTGTTATGTTTGTTTTCTTTTTAGTTTTGTTCTATTATTATTATTATTTTCTTTTTTAGAGGGGGAGGGGAATTCAGCTAAAAATAGCCAAGGGTCAATTCAAGCAACTAGTACAAAAGATGTGTTTTTGCAGTCCTTTATTCAATATATTCAAGGTTATAATGCAATTCTGTTGTTTGACTGCATATATATATAAATATTTTGTTTCTTTCTTTTCATTACAAGTTCTATATGTGTAAGTGGTGACCATAGCTATGATTACTATTATTTAGAATATTTTTGTACCTACTAACAGAAAACAACTTGACTGCAAAACACTTACTGTAGGGCACTCGATATTAGGCATTACTTTCATGTGGATGTAAGGTTGAAATGTCAAAACCTTCATTAAACCGTGAACTACGCTTTAGCGTATTACACTTTGTGGTGATCTGATTCTATTGTACTTTTTTGTGTTTTACTAACTATTACCGTTTAACTATCACACTTTGTTTCACGGGTTAATGAAAACAACTCTAATTACTTACAGTTGTTCTTTTTTTATATTATTATTTACTTGTATAATTTAGATGAGCAATACATTTTTTTTATGGCTTTGTAGATCTCATCTTGTTCCTCATAAATAACAAACAAAATGAAGTTTGTTCTTATTTTGGTGCAAAGGAATCTACAGTAGTTTTCTAATCAGATAATTGTTTTTCTTTTAACACTCACCTGTTATTTCAGCAGCCTTACTTGAGTTTGCTTGTCTCAGAAATAGACCTTGCTTAATAAACAAAGACATGTTACAAACTTATTTAATAATAGGTAACAACTGCAATATTGTATGAAGAGAGTGCCCCTCTCTTCCCCCTGCTATTGTTGAAATTATGCTCAATAAACTTTTACCTCTTCCCTCTCCACCAGTTAAGCATTCTATGTATGCTTCCCTGTACAAAATGCACCCCTTCAAATAGAACATTAAAGTTCACATACTTGTTTACTTCCTCAAACTCTTTGCTTTGTGTTTTTTGTTAACTTCCTAGGAACAAATTGAATACATATAATCAATAAATCTAGCAAGCTTATTTTGCAAACTCACTTTTTTTTATTATTTTTGCGCAAAACCTATCAGGATTAAGGGGGTCCAGCACAAAGAAAAAAAAACGAACTAAAAAGAAAAGCCCATTGGCCTGGGATCGAACCCGGTCTGAAGAACAAAACGGAAACCATACATACGGATTACCCAATCGGTATGACAGCACAAGGCTTTTACGGAAGGCTGTAAAGAACCCGAAGGCCCCAAGCACCGATATTTCCGAGCGAATATGCTGTACAACACTCTTGCAAGGTTATCCCAACCCGCGCATTAATGGGGAGGACAATAACCAGGATCCCAGGCCTGTAATACGGTTACGCCACGCACAGCTCGCCGAGATTGTGGATGACAAAAAATAGAGGTCTATTTGGGCGTCTTGGGTCCCTTGGGGACTCGCCATGCGCACGGGCGCATCTCTTTTTTTGTGTACATGACATCAAATTAGCGAAGAAAAACGACGCTGTTTTGGTATCATGTGAAAATCATAAAATAAATAGAAATAAAGACGTAAGGGGGAGAATATTGACATCTTCATATTAGAATATTGACAAAACCCGCAATTTTGTCTACGCTGACTAAGTAAAGTGTATTTTACTTTAAAGGGGCAGCAGCATAGTACTGCGCATGTCTGGAGTCAGTGATTATTGTAGGCTTTTAAGTGTCAACAAACAGTTTAACTTTTTAAAAGCTGTGAATACCTTATTAAATAATATGCAATATTATATTGAAAACTATGTTAATTGACAGTTTGTGGTCATTTTTTTTGTTTTGTTTAAAGTCTCCCACATGTACCAAAAGCTCATAAGTCAGTATTAGAATTTCACTGAAGTTTATTGTATCAGGGCTCTAGAGTTATTGCAAATCTCTTAACCATGACACTCCCCTTTTAAAGGAAAGTAAAAAAAATCAAAATTGTTGGTGGGAGTCTCTGTTATGTTTGTTTTCTTTTTAGTTTTGTTCTATTATTATTATTTTCTTTTTTAGAGGGGGAGTTGAATTCAGCTAAAAATAGCCAAGGGTCAATTCAAGCAACTAGTACAAAAGATGTTTTTTTGCAGTCCTTTATTCAATATATTCAAGGTTATCATGCAATTCTGTTGTTTGACTGCATATATATAAATATATATATATTTTTTCTTTCTTTTCATTACAAGTTCTATATGTGTAAGTGGTGACCATAGCTATGATTACTATTATTTAGAATAATTTTTTACCTACTAAAAGAAAACAACTTGACTGCAAAACAGTTACTGTAGGGCACTCGATATTAGGCATTACTTTCATGTGGATGTAAGGTTGAAATGTCAAAACCTTCATTAACCCGTGAACTACGCTTTAGCGTATTACACTTTGTGGTGATCTGATTCTATTGTTCTTTTTTGTGTTTTACTAACTATTACCGTTTAACTATCACACTTTGTTTCACCGGTTAATGAAAACCACTCTAATTACTTACAGTAGTTCTTTTTTTAATATTATCATTTACTTGTATAATTTAGATGAGCAATACATATTTCTTTATGGCTTTGTAGAGCTCATCTCCTTCCTCATAAATAACAAACAAAATGAAGTTTGTTCTTATTTTGGTGCAAAGGAATCTACAGTAGTTTTCTAATCAGATAATTGTTTTTCTTTTAACACTCACCTGTTATTTCAACAGCCTTACTTGAGTTTGCTTGTCTCAGAAATAGACCTTGCTTAATAAACAAAGACATGTTACAAACTTATTTAATAATAGGTAACAACTGCAATATTGTATGAAGAGAGTGCCCCTCTCTTCCCCCTGCTATTGTTGAAATTATGCTCAATAAACTTTTACCTCTTCCCTCTACACCAGTTAAGCATTCTATGTATGCTTCCCTGTACAAAATGCACCCCTTCAAATAGAACATTAAAGTTCACATACTTGTTTACTTCCTCAAACTCTTTGCTTTGTGTTTTTTGTTAACTTCCTAGGAACAAATTGAATACATATAATCAATAAATCTAGCAAGCTTATTTTGCAAACTCACTTTTTTTATTATTTTTGCGCAAAACCTATCAGGATTAAGGGGGTCCAGCACAAAGAAAAAAAAACGAACTAAAAAAAAAAGCCCATTGGCCTGGGATCGAACCCGGTCTGAAGAACAAAACGGAAACCATACATACGGATTACCCAATCGGTATGGCAGCACAAGGCTTTTACGGAAGGCTGTAAAGAACCCGAAGGCCCCAAGCACCGATATTTCCGAGCGAATATGCTGTACAACACTCTTGCAAGGTTATCCCAACCCGCGCATTAATGGGGAGGACAATAACCAGGATCCCAGGCCTGTAATACGGTTACGCCACGCACAGCTCGCCGAGATTGTGGATGACAAAAAATAGAGGTCTATTTGGGCGTCTTGGGTCCCTTGGGGACTCGCCATGCGCACGGGCGCATCTCTTTTATTGTGTACATGACATCAAATTAGCGAAGAAAAAAGACGCTGTTTTGGTATCATGTAAAAATCATAAAATAAAGAGAAATAAAGACGTAACGGGGGAGAATATTGACATCTTCATATTAGGATATTGACAAAATCCGCAATTTTGTCTACGCTGACTAAGTAAAGTGTATTTTACTTTAAAGGGGCAGCAGCATAGTACTGCGCATGTCTAGAGTCAGTGATTATTGTAGGCTTTTAAGTGTCAACAAACAGTTGAACTTTTTAAAAGCTGTGAATACCTTATTAAATAATATGCAATATTATATTGAAAACTATGTTAATTGACAGTTTGTGGTCATTTGTTTTGTTTTGTTTAAAGTCTCCCACATGTACCAAAAGCTCATAAGTCAGTATTAGAATTTCACTGAAGTTCATTGTGTCAGGGCTCTAGAGCTATTGCAAATCTCTTAACCATGACACTCAACTTTTAAAGGAAAGTAAAAAAAATCAAAATTGTTGGTGGGGGTCTCTGTTATGTTTGTTGTCTTTTTAGTTTTGTTCTATTATTATTATTATTTTCTTTTTTAGAGGGGGAGGGGAATTCAGCTAAAAATAGCCAAGGGTCAATTCAAGCAACTAGTACAAAAGATGTTTTTTTGCAGTCCTTTATTCAATATATTCAAGGTTATCATGCAATTCTGTTGTTTGACTGCATATATATATATTTTGTTTCTTTCTTTTCATTACAAGTTCTATATGTGTAAGTGGTGACCATAGCTATGATTACTATTATTTAGAATATTTTTGTACCTACTAACAGAAAACAACTTGACTGCAAAACACTTACTGTAGGGCACTCGATATTAGGCATTACTTTCATGTGGATGTAAGGTTGAAATGTCAAAACCTTCATTAAACCGTGAACTACGCTTTAGCGTATTACACTTTGTGGTGATCTGATTCTATTGTACTTTTTTGTGTTTTACTAACTATTACCGTTTAACTATAACACTTTGTTTCACGGGTTAATGAAAACCACTCTAATTACTTACAGTAGTTCTTTTTTAATATTATTATTTACTTGTATAATTTAGATGAGCAATACATATTTCTTTATGGCTTTGTAGAGCTCATCTCGTTCCTCATAAATAACAAACAAAATGAAGTTTGTTCTTATTTTGGTGCAAAGGAATCTACAGTAGTTTTCTAATCAGATAATTGTTTTTCTTTTAACACTCACCTGTTATTTCAACAGCCTTACTTGAGTTTGCTTGTCTCAGAAATAGACCTTGCTTAATAAACAAAGACATGTTACAAACTTATTTAATAATAGGTAACAACTGCAATATTGTATGAAGAGAGTGCCCCTCTCTTCCCCCTGCTATTGTTGAAATTATGCTAAATAAACTTTTACCTCTTCCCTCTCCACCAGTTAAGCATTCTATGTATGCTTCCCTGTACAAAATGCACCCCTTCAAATAGAACATTAAAGTTCACATACTTGTTTACTTCCTTAAACTCTTTGCTTTGTGTTTTTTGTTAACTTCCTAGGAACAAATTGAATACATATAATCAATAAATCTAGCAAGCTTATTTTGCAAACTCACTTTTTTTTATTATTTTTGCGCAAAACCTATCAGGATTAAGGGGGTCCAGCACAAAGAAAAAAAAAACGAACTAAAAAAAAAAGCCCATTGGCCTGGGATCGAACCCGGTCTGAAGAACAAAACGGAAACCATACATACGGATTACCCAATCGGTATGGCAGCACAAGGCTTTTACGGAAGGCTGTAAAGAACCCGAAGGCCCCAAGCACCGATATTTCCGAGCGAATATGCTGTACAACACTCTTGCAAGGTTATCCCAACCCGCGCATTAATGGTGAGGACAATAACCAGGATCCCAGGCCTGTAATACGGTTACGCCACGCACAGCTCGCCGAGATTGTGGATGACAAAAAATAGAGGTCTATTTGGGCGTCTTGGGTCCCTTGGGGACTCGCCATGCGCACGGGCGCATCTCTTTTATTGTGTACATAACATCAAATTAGCGAAGAAAAAAGACGCTGTTTTGGTATCATGTGAAAATCATAAAATAAATAGAAATAAAGACGTAAGGGGGGAGAATATTGACATCTTCATATTAGAATATTGACAAAATCCGCAATTTTGTCTACGCTGACTAAGTAAAGTGTATTTTACTTTAAAGGGGCAGCAGCATAGTACTGCGCATGTCTAGAGTCAGTGATTATTGTAGGCTTTTAAGTGTCAACAAACAGTTGAACTTTTTAAAAGCTGTGAATACCTTATTAAATAATATGCAATATTATATTGAAAACTATGTTAATTGACAGTTTGTGGTCATTTGTTTTGTTTTGTTTAAAGTCTCCCACATGTACCAAAAGCTCATAAGTCAGTATTAGAATTTCACTGAAGTTCATTGTGTCAGGGCTCTAGAGCTATTGCAAATCTCTTAACCATGACACTCCCCTTTTAAAGGAAAGTAAAAAAAATCAAAATTGTTGGTGGGGGTCTCTGTTATGTTTGTTGTCTTTTTAGTTTTGTTCTATTATTATTATTATTATTTTCTTTTTTAGAGGGGGAGGTGAATTCAGCTAAAAATAGCCAAGGGTCAATTCAAGCAACTAGTACAAAAGATGTTTTTTGCAGTCCTTTATTCAATATATTCAAGGTTATCATGCAATTCTGTTGTTTGACTGCATATATATATATTTTGTTTCTTTCTTTTCATTACAAGTTCTATATGTGTAAGTGGTGACCATAGCTATGATTACTATTATTTAGAATATTTTTGTACCTACTAACAGAAAACAACTTGACTGCAAAACACTTACTGTAGGGCACTCGATATTAGGCATTACTTTCATGTGGATGTAAGGTTGAAATGTCAAAACCTTCATTAAACCGTGAACTACGCTTTAGCGTATTACACTTTGTGGTGATCTGATTCTATTGTACTTTTTTGTGTTTTACTAACTATTACCGTTTAACTATCACACTTTGTTTCACGGGTTAATGAAAACCACTCTAATTACTTACAGTAGTTCTTTTTTAATATTATTATTTACTTGTATAATTTAGATGAGCAATACATATTTCTTTATGGCTTTGTAGAGCTCATCTCGTTCCTCATAAATAACAAACAAAATGAAGTTTGTTCTTATTTTGGTGCAAAGGAATCTACAGTAGTTTTCTAATCAGATAATTGTTTTTCTTTTAACACTCACCTGTTATTTCAACAGCCTTACTTGAGTTTGCTTGTCTCAGAAATAGACCTTGCTTAATAAACAAAGACATGTTACAAACTTATTTAATAATAGGTAACAACTGCAATATTGTATGAAGAGAGTGCCCCTCTCTTCCCCCTGCTATTGTTGAAATTATGCTAAATAAACTTTTACCTCTTCCCTCTCCACCAGTTAAGCATTCTATGTATGCTTCCCTGTACAAAATGCACCCCTTCAAATAGAACATTAAAGTTCACATACTTGTTTACTTCCTCAAACTCTTTGCTTTGTGTTTTTTGTTAACTTCCTAGGAACAAATTGAATACATATAATCAATAAAGCTAGCAAGCTTATTTTGCAAACTCACTTTTTTTATTATTTTTGCGCAAAACCTATCAGGATTAAGGGGGTCCAGCACAAAGAAAAAAAAAGGAACTAAAAAAAAAGCCCATTGGCCTGGGATCGAACCCGGTCTGAAGAACAAAACGGAAACCATACATACGGATTACCCAATCGGTATGGCAGCACAAGGCTTTTACGGAAGGCTGTAAAGAACCCGAAGGCCCCAAGCACCGATATTTCCGAGCGAATATGCTGTACAACACTCTTGCAAGGTTATCCCGACCCGCGCATTAATGGTGAGGACAATAACCAGGATCCCAGGCCTGTAATACGGTTACGCCACGCACAGCTCGCCGAGATTGTGGATGACAAAAAATAGAGGTCTATTTGGGCGTCTTGGGTCCCTTGGGGACTCGCCATGCGCACGGGCGCATCTCTTTTTTTGTGTACATGACATCAAATTAGCGAAGAAAAAAGACGCTGTTTTGGTATCATGTGAAAATCATAAAATAAATAGAAATAAAGACGTAAGGGGGGAGAATATTGACATCTTCATATTAGAATATTGACAAAATCCGCAATTTTGTCTACGCTGACTAAGTAAAGTGTATTTTACTTTAAAGGGGCAGCAGCATAGTACTGCGCATGTCTAGAGTCAGTGATTATTGTAGGCTTTTAAGTGTCAACAAACAGTTGAACTTTTTAAAAGCTGTGAATACCTTATTAAATAATATGCAATATTATATTGAAAACTATGTTAATTGACAGTTTGTGGTCATTTGTTTTGTTTTGTTTAAATTCTCCAACATGTACCAAAAGCTCATAAGTCAGTATTAGAATTTCACTGAAGTTCATTGTGTCAGGGCTCTAGAGCTATTGCAAATCTCTTAACCATGACACTCCCCTTTTAAAGGAAAGTAAAAAAAATCAAAATTGTTGGTGGGGGTCTATGTTATGTTTGTTTTCTTTTTAGTTTTGTTCTATTATTATTATTATTATTTTCTTTTTTAGAGGGGGAGGGGAATTCAGCTAAAAATAGCCAAGGGTCAATTCAAGCAACTAGTACAAAAGATGTTTTTTTTGCAGTCCTTTATTCAATATATTCAAGGTTATCATGCAATTCTGTTGTTTGACTGCATATATATATATTTTGTTTCTTTCTTTTCATTACAAGTTCTATATGTGTAAGTGGTGACCATAGCTATGATTACTATTATTTAGAATATTTTTGTACCTACTAACAGAAAACAACTTGACTGCAAAACACTTACTGTAGGGCACTCGATATTAGGCATTACTTTCATGTGGATGTAAGGTTGAAATGTCAAAACCTTCATTAAACCGTGAACTACGCTTTAGCGTATTACACTTTGTGGTGATCTGATTCTATTGTACTTTTTTGTGTTTTACTAACTATTACCGTTTAACTATCACACTTTGTTTCACGGGTTAATGAAAACCACTCTAATTACTTACAGTAGTTCTTTTTTAATATTATTATTTACTTGTATAATTTAGATGAGCAATACATATTTCTTTATGGCTTTGTAGAGCTCATCTCGTTCCTCATAAATAACAAACAAAATGAAGTTTGTTCTTATTTTGGTGCAAAGGAATCTACAGTAGTTTTCTAATCAGATAATTGTTTTTCTTTTAACACTCACCTGTTATTTCAACAGCCTTACTTGAGTTTGCTTGTCTCAGAAATAGACCTTGCTTAATAAACAAAGACATGTTACAAACTTATTTAATAATAGGTAACAACTGCAATATTGTATGAAGAGAGTGCCCCTCTCTTCCCCCTGCTATTGTTGAAATTATGCTAAATAAACTTTTACCTCTTCCCTCTCCACCAGTTAAGCATTCTATGTATGCTTCCCTGTACAAAATGCACCCCTTCAAATAGAACATTAAAGTTCACATACTTGTTTACTTCCTCAAACTCTTTGCTTTGTGTTTTTTGTTAACTTCCTAGGAACAAATTGAATACATATAATCAATAAAGCTAGCAAGCTTATTTTGCAAACTCACTTTTTTTATTATTTTTGCGCAAAACCTATCAGGATTAAGGGGGTCCAGCACAAAGAAAAAAAAAGGAACTAAAAAAAAAAGCCCATTGGCCTGGGATCGAACCCGGTCTGAAGAACAAAACGGAAACCATACATACGGATTACCCAATCGGTATGGCAGCACAAGGCTTTTACGGAAGGCTGTAAAGAACCCGAAGGCCCCAAGCACCGATATTTCCGAGCGAATATGCTGTACAACACTCTTGCAAGGTTATCCCAACCCGCGCATTAATGGGGAGGACAATAACCAGGATCCCAGGCCTGTAATACGGTTACGCCACGCACAGCTCGCCGAGATTGTGGATGACAAAAAATAGAGGTCTATTTGGGCGTCTTGGGTCCCTTGGGGACTCGCCATGCGCACGGGCGCATCTCTTTTATTGTGTACATGACATCAAATTAGCGAAGAAAAAAGACGCTGTTTTGGTATCATGTGAAAATCATAAAATAAATAGAAATAAAGACGTAAGGGGGGAGAATATTGACATCTTCATATTAGAATATTGACAAAATCCGCAATTTTGTCTACGCTGACTAAGTAAAGTGTATTTTACTTTAAAGGGGCAGCAGCATAGTACTGCGCATGTCTAGAGTCAGTGATTATTGTAGGCTTTTAAGTGTCAACAAACAGTTGAACTTTTTAAAAGCTGTGAATACCTTATTAAATAATATGCAATATTATATTGAAAACTATGTTAATTGACAGTTTGTGGTCATTTGTTTTGTTTTGTTTAAAGTCTCCCACATGTACCAAAAGCTCATAAGTCAGTATTAGAATTTCACTGAAGTTCATTGTGTCAGGGCTCTAGAGCTATTGCAAATCTCTTAACCATGACACTCCCCTTTTAAAGGAAAGTAAAAAAAATCAAAATTGTTGGTGGGGGTCTCTGTTATGTTTGTTTTCTTTTTAGTTTTGTTCTATTATTATTATTATTTTCTTTTTTAGAGGGGGAGGGGAATTCAGCTAAGAATAGCCAAGGGTCAATTCAAGCAACTAGTACAAAAGATGTGTTTTTGCAGTCCTTTATTCAATATATTCAAGGTTATAATGCAATTCTGTTGTTTGACTGCATATATATATATATTTTGTTTCTTTCTTTTCATTACAAGTTCTATATGTGTAAGTGGTGACCATAGCTATGATTACTATTATTTAGAATATTTTTGTACCTACTAACAGAAAACAACTTGACTGCAAAACACTTACTGTAGGGCACTCGATATTAGGCATTACTTTCATGTGGATGTAAGGTTGAAATGTCAAAACCTTCATTAAACCGTGAACTACGCTTTAGCGTATTACACTTTGTGGTGATCTGATTCTATTGTACTTTTTTGTGTTTTACTAACTATTACCGTTTAACTATCACACTTTGTTTCACGGGTTAATGAAAACAACTCTAATTAATTACAGTTGTTCTTTTTTTATATTATTATTTACTTGTATAATTTAGATGAGCAATACATTTTTTTATGGCTTTGTAGATCTCATCTTGTTCCTCATAAATAACAAACAAAATGAAGTTTGTTCTTATTTTGGTGCAAAGGAATCTACAGTAGTTTTCTAATCAGATAATTGTTTTTCTTTTAACACTCACCTGTTATTTCAACAGCCTTACTTGAGTTTGCTTGTCTCAGAAATAGACCTTGCTTAATAAACAAAGACATGTTACAAACTTATTTAATAATAGGTAACAACTGCAATATTGTATGAAGAGAGTGCCCCTCTCTTCCCCCTGCTATTGTTGAAATTATGCTCAATAAACTTTTACCTCTTCCCTCTCCACCAGTTAAGCATTCTATGTATGCTTCCCTGTACAAAATGCACCCCTTCAAATAGAACATTAAAGTTCACATACTTGTTTACTTCCTCAAACTCTTTGCTTTGTGTTTTTTGTTAACTTCCTAGGAACAAATTGAATACATATAATCAATAAATCTAGCAAGCTTATTTTGCAAACTCACTTTTTTTTATTATTTTTGCGCAAAACCTATCAGGATTAAGGGGGTCCAGCACAAAGAAAAAAAAACGAACTAAAAAGAAAAGCCCATTGGCCTGGGATCGAACCCGGTCTGAAGAACAAAACGGAAACCATACATACGGATTACCCAA
This sequence comes from Nematostella vectensis, assembly GCF_932526225.1. Classification (NCBI taxonomy): domain Eukaryota; kingdom Metazoa; phylum Cnidaria; class Anthozoa; order Actiniaria; family Edwardsiidae; genus Nematostella; species Nematostella vectensis. Next base: position 282,735 of record NC_064044.1, on the reverse strand, counting down.
TCGGTATGACAGCACAAGGCTTTTACGGAAGGCTGTAAAGAACCCGAAGGCCCCAAGCACCGATATTTCCGAGCGAATATGCTGTACAACACTCTTGCAAGGTTATCCCAACCCGCGCATTAATGGGGAGGACAATAACCAGGATCCCAGGCCTGTAATACGGTTACGCCACGCACAGCTCGCCGAGATTGTGGATGACAAAAAATAGAGGTCTATTTGGGCGTCTTGGGTCCCTTGGGGACTCGCCATGCGCACGGGCGCATCTCTTTTTTTGTGTACATGACATCAAATTAGCGAAGAAAAACGACGCTGTTTTGGTATCATGTGAAAATCATAAAATAAATAGAAATAAAGACGTAAGGGGGAGAATATTGACATCTTCATATTAGAATATTGACAAAACCCGCAATTTTGTCTACGCTGACTAAGTAAAGTGTATTTTACTTTAAAGGGGCAGCAGCATAGTACTGCGCATGTCTGGAGTCAGTGATTATTGTAGGCTTTTAAGTGTCAACAAACAGTTTAACTTTTTAAAAGCTGTGAATACCTTATTAAATAATATGCAATATTATATTGAAAACTATGTTAATTGACAGTTTGTGGTCATTTTTTTTGTTTTGTTTAAAGTCTCCCACATGTACCAAAAGCTCATAAGTCAGTATTAGAATTTCACTGAAGTTTATTGTATCAGGGCTCTAGAGTTATTGCAAATCTCTTAACCATGACACTCCCCTTTTAAAGGAAAGTAAAAAAAATCAAAATTGTTGGTGGGAGTCTCTGTTATGTTTGTTTTCTTTTTAGTTTTGTTCTATTATTATTATTTTCTTTTTTAGAGGGGGAGTTGAATTCAGCTAAAAATAGCCAAGGGTCAATTCAAGCAACTAGTACAAAAGATGTTTTTTTGCAGTCCTTTATTCAATATATTCAAGGTTATCATGCAATTCTGTTGTTTGACTGCATATATATATATTTTTTCTTTCTTTTCATTACAAGTTCTATATGTGTAAGTGGTGACCATAGCTATGATTACTATTATTTAGAATATTTTTTTACCTACTAACAGAAAACAACTTGACTGCAAAACAGTTACTGTAGGGCACTCGATATTAGGCATTACTTTCATGTGGATGTAAGGTTGAAATGTCAAAACCTTCATTAACCCGTGAACTATGCTTTAGCGTATTACACTTTGTGGTGATCTGATTCTATTGTTCTTTTTTGTGTTTTACTAACTATTACCGTTTAACTATCACACTTTGTTTCACGGGTTAATGAAAACCACTCTAATTACTTACAGTAGTTCTTTTTTAATATTATCATTTACTTGTATAATTTAGATGAGCAATACATATTTCTTTATGGCTTTGTAGAGCTTATCTCGTTCCTCATAAATAACAAACAAAATGAAGTTTGTTCTTATTTTGGTGCAAAGGAATCTACAGTAGTTTTCTAATCAGATAATTGTTTTTCTTTTAACACTCACCTGTTATTTCAACAGCCTTACTTGAGTTTGCTTGTCTCAGAAATAGACCTTGCTTAATAAACAAAGACATGTTACAAACTTATTTAATAATAGGTAACAACTGCAATATTGTATGAAGAGAGTGCCCCTCTCTTCCCCCTGCTATTGTTGAAATTATGCTCAATAAACTTTTACCTCTTCCCTCTCCACCAGTTAAGCATTCTATGTATGCTTCCCTGTACAAAATGCACCCCTTCAAATAGAACATTAAAGTTCACATACTTGTTTACTTCCTCAAACTCTTTGCTTTGTGTTTTTTGTTAACTTCCTAGGAACAAATTGAATACATATAATCAATAAATCTAGCAAGCTTATTTTGCAAACTCACTTTTTTTTATTATTTTTGCGCAAAACCTATCAGGATTAAGGGGGTCCAGCACACAGAAAAAAAAACGAACTAAAAAAAAAAGCCCATTGGCCTGGGATCGAACAAGGTCTGAAGAACAAAACGGAAACCATACATACGGATTACCCAATCGGTATGGCAGCACAAGGCTTTTACGGAAGGCTGTAAAGAACCCGAAGGCCCCAAGCACCGATATTTCCGAGCGAATATGCTGTACAACACTCTTGCAAGGTTATCCCAACCCGCGCATTAATGGGGAGGACAATAACCAGGATCCCAGGCCTGTAATACGGTTACGCCACGCACAGCTCGCCGAGATTGGTGATGACAAAAAATAGAGGTCTATTTGGGCGTCTTGGGTCCCTTGGGGACTCGCCATGCGCACGGGCGCATCTCTTTTATTGTGTACATGACATCAAATTAGCGAAGAAAAAAGACGCTGTTTTGGTATCATGTGAAAATCATAAAATAAATAGAAATAAAGACGTAAGGGGGAGAATATTGACATCCTCATATTAGAATATTGACAAAATTCGCAATTTTGTCTACGCTGACTAAGTAAAGCTGTATTTTACTTTAAAGGGGCAGCAGCATAGTACTGCGCATGTCTGGAGTCAGTGATTATTGTAGGCTTTTAAGTGTCAACAAACAGTTGAACTTTTTAAAAGCTGTGAATACCTTATTAAATAATATGCAATATTATATTGAAAACTATGTTAATTGACAGTTTGTGGTCATTTTGTTTGTTTTGTTTAAAGTCTCCCACATGTACCAAAAGCTCATAAGTCAGTATTAGAATTTCACTGAAGTTCATTGTGTCAGGGCTCTAGAGCTATTGCAAATCTCTTAACCATGACACTCCCTTTTAAAGGAAAGTAAAAAAAATCAAAATTGTTGGTGGGGGTCTCTGTTATGTTTGTTTTCTTTTTAGTTTTGTTCTATTATTATTATTATTTTCTTTTTTAGAGGGGGAGGGGAATTCAGCTAAAAATAGCCAAGGGTCAATTCAAGCAACTAGTACAAAAGATGTTTTTTTGCAGTCCTTTATTCAATATATTCAAGGTTATCATGCAATTCTGTTGTTTGACTGCATATATGTAAATATATATATTTTTTTTCTTTCTTTTCATTACAAGTTCTATATGTGTAAGTGGTGACCATAGCTATGATTACTATTATTTAGAATAATTTTTTACCTACTAAAAGAAAACAACTTGACTGCAAAACAGTTACTGTAGGGCACTCGATATTAGGCATTACTTTCATGTGGATGTAAGGTTGAAATGTCAAAACCTTCATTAACCCGTGAACTACGCTTTAGCGTATTACACTTTGTGGTGATCTGATTATATTGTTCTTTTTTGTGTTTTACTAACTATTACCGTTTAACTATCACACTTTGTTTCACCGGTTAATGAAAACCACTCTAATTACTTACAGTAGTTCTTTTTTTAATATTATCATTTACTTGTATAATTTAGATGAGCAATACATATTTCTTTATGGCTTTGTAGAGCTCATCTCCTTCCTCATAAATAACAAACAAAATGAAGTTTGTTCTTATTTTGGTGCAAAGGAATCTACAGTAGTTTTCTAATCAGATAATTGTTTTTCTTTTAACACTCACCTGTTATTTCAACAGCCTTACTTGAGTTTGCTTGTCTCAGAAATAGACCTTGCTTAATAAACAAAGACATGTTACAAACTTATTTAATAATAGGTAACAACTGCAATATTGTATGAAGAGAGTGCCTCTCTCTTCCCCCTGCTATTGTTGAAATTATGCTCAATAAACTTTTACCTCTTCCCTCTCCACCAGTTAAGCATTCTATGTATGCTTCCCTGTACAAAATGCACCCCTTCAAATAGAACATTAAAGTTCACATACTTTTTTACTTCCTCAAACTCTTTGCTTTGTGTTTTTTGTTAACTTCCTAGGAACAAATTGAATACATATAATCAATAAATCTAGCAAGCTTATTTTGCAAACTCACTTTTTTTATTATTTTTGCGCAAAACCTATCAGGATTAAGGGGGTCCAGCACAAAGAAAAAAAACGAACTAAAAAAAAAGCCCATTGGCCTGGGATCGAACCCGGTCTGAAGAACAAAACGGAAACCATACATACGGATTACCGAATCGGTATGGCAGCACAAGGCTTTTACGGAAGGCTGTAAAGAACCCGAAGGCCCCAAGCACCGATATTTCCGAGCGAATATGCTGTACAACACTCTTGCAAGGTTATCCCAACCCGCGCATTAATGGGGAGGACAATAACCAGGATCCCAGGCCTGTAATACGGTTACGCCACGCACAGCTCGCCGAGATTGTGGATGACAAAAAATAGAGGTCTATTTGGGCGTCTTGGGTCCCTTGGGGACTCGCCATGCGCACGGGCGCATCTCTTTTATTGTGTACATGACATCAAATTAGCGAAGAAAAAAGACGCTGTTTTGGTATCATTTAAAAATCATAAAATAAATAGAAATAAAGACGTAATGGGAGAGAATATTGACATCTTCATATTAGAATATTGACAAAATCCGCAATTTTGTCTACGCTGACTAAGTAAAGCTGTATTTTACTTTAAAGGGTCAGCAGCATAGTACTGCGCATGTCTGGAGTCAGTGATTATTGTAGGCTTTTAAGTGTCAACAAACAGTTGAACTTTTTAAAAGCTGTGAATACCTTATTAAATAATATGCAATATTATATTGAAAACTATGTTAATTGACAGTTTGTGGTCATTTTTTTTGTTTTGTTTAAAGTCTCCCACATGTACCAAAAGCTCATAAGTCAGTATTAGAATTTCACTGAAGTTCATTGTGTCAGGGCTCTAGAGCAATTGCAAATCTCTTAACCATGACACTCCCCCTTTAAAGGAAAGTAAAAAAAAATCAAAATTGTTGGTGGGGGTCTCTGTTGTGTTTGTTTTCTTTTTAGTTTTGTTCTATTATTATTATTATTTTCTTTTTTAGAGGGGGAGGGGAATTCAGCTAAAAATAGCCAAGGGTCAATTCAAGCAACTAGTACAAAAGATGTTTTTTTGCAGTCCTTTATTCAATATATTCAAGGTTATCATGCAATTCTGTTGTTTGACTGCATATATATATATATTTTTTCTTTCTTTTCATTACAAGTTCTATATGTGTAAGTGGTGACCATAGCTATGATTACTATTATTTAGAATATTTTTTTACCTACTAACAGAAAACAACTTGACTGCAAAACAGTTACTGTAGGGCACTCGATATTAGGCATTACTTTCATGTGGATGTAAGGTTGAAATGTCAAAACCTTCATTAACCCGTGAACTATGCTTTAGCGTATTACACTTTGTGGTGATCTGATTCTATTGTTCTTTTTTGTGTTTTACTATTTATTACCGTTTAACTATCACACTTTGTTTCACGGGTTAATGAAAACCACTCTAATTACTTACAGTAGTTTTTTTTTATATTATCATTTACTTGTATAATTTAGATGAGCAATACATATTTCTTTATGGCTTTGTAGAGCTCATCTCGTTCCTCATAAATAACAAACAAAATGAAGTTTGTTCTTATTTTGGTGTAAAGGAATCTACAGTAGTTTTCTAATCAGATAATTCTTTTTCTTTTAACACTCACCTGTTATTTCAACAGCCTTACTTGAGTTTGCTTGTCTCAGAAATAGACCTTGCTTAATAAACAAAGACATGTTACAAACTTATTTAATAATAGGTAACAACTGCAATATTGTATGAAGAGAGTGCCCCTCTCTTCCCCCTGCTATTATTGAAATTATGCTCAATAAACTTTTACCTCTTCCCTCTCCACCAGTTAAGCATTCTATGTATGCTTCCCTGTACAAAATGCACCCCTTCAAATAGAACATTAAAGTTCACATACTTGTTTACTTCCTCAAACTCTTTGCTTTGTGTTTTTTGTTAACTTCCTAGGAACAAATTGAATACATATAATCAATAAATCTAGCAAGCTTATTTTGCAAACTCACTTTTTTTATTATTTTTGCGCAAAACCTATCAGGATTAAGGGGGTCCAGCACAAAGAAAAAAAAACGAACTAAAAAAAAAGCCCATTGGCCTGGGATCGAACCCGGTCTGAAGAACAAAACGGAAACCATACATACGGATTACCCAATCGGTATGGCAGCACAAAGCTTTTACGGAAGGCTGTAAAGAACCCGAAGGCCCCAAGCACCGATATTTCCGAGCGAATATGCTGTACAACACTCTTGCAAGGTTATCCCAAACCGCGCATTAATGGGGAGGACAATAACCAGGATCCCAGGCCTGTAATACGGTTACGCCACGCACAGCTCGCCAAGATTGTGGATGACAAAAAATAGAGGTCTATTTGGGCGTCTTGGGTCCCTTGGGGACTCGCCATGCGCACGGGCGCATCTCTTTTATTGTGTACATGACATCAAATTAGCGAAGAAAAAAGACGCTGTTTTGGTATCATGTGAAAATCATAAAATAAATAGAAATAAAGACGTTAGGGATGAGAATATTGACATCTTCATATTAGAATATTGACAAAATCCGCAATTTTGTCTACGCTGACTAAGTAAAGTGTATTTTACTTTAAAGGGGCAGCAGCATAGTACTGCGCATGTCTGGAGTCAGTGATTATTGTAGTCTTTTAAGTGTCAACAAACAGTTGAACTTTTTAAAAGCTGTGAATACCTTATTAAATAATATGCAATATTATATTGAAAACTATGTTAATTGACAGTTTGTGGTCATTTTTTTTTGTTTTGTTTAAAGTCTCCCTAATGTACCAAAAGCTCATAAGTCAGTATTAGAATTTCACTGAAGTTCATTGTGTCAGGGCTCTAGAGCTATTGCAAATCTCTTAACCATGACACTCCCCTTTTAAAGGAAAGTAAAAAAAATCAAAATTGTTGGTGGGGGTCTCTGTTATGTTTGTTTTCTTTTTAGTTTTGTTCTATTATTATTATTATTATTATTATTTTCATTTTTAGAGGGGGAGGGGAATTCAGCTAAAAATAGCCAAGGGTCAATTCAAGCAACTAGTACAAAAGATGTTTTTTTGCAGTCCTTTATTCAATATATTCAAGGTTATCATGCAATTCTGTTGTTTGACTGCATATATATATTTTTTTCTTTCTTTTCATTACAAGTTCTATATGTGTAAGTGGTGACCATAGCTATGATTACTATTATTTAGAATAATTTTTTACCTACTAAAAGAAAACAACTTGACTGCAAAACAGTTACTGTAGGGCACTCGATATTAGGCATTACTTTCATGTGGATGTAAGGTTGAAATGTCAAAACCTTCATTAACCCGTGAACTACGCTTTAGCGTATTACACTTTGTGGTGATCTGATTCTATTGTTCTTTTTTGTGTTTTACTAACTATTACCGTTAAACTATCACACTTTGTTTCACCGGTTAATGAAAACCACTCTAATTACTTACAGTAGTTCTTTTTTTAATATTATCATTTACTTGTATAATTTAGATGAGCAATACATATTTCTTTATGGCTTTGTAGAGCTCATCTCGTTCCTCATAAATAACAAACAAAATGAAGTTTGTTCTTATTTTGGTGCAAAGGAATCTACAGTAGTTTTCTAATCAGATAATTGTTTTTCTTTTAACACTCACCTGTTATTTCAACAGCCTTACTTGAGTTTGCTTGTCTCAGAAATAGACCTTGCTTAATAAACAAAGACATGTTACAAACTTATTTAATAATAGGTAACAACTGCAATATTGTATGAAGAGAGTGCCCCTCTCTTCCCCCTGCTATTGTTGAAATTATGCTCAATAAACTTTTACCTCTTCCCTCTCCACCAGTTAAGCATTCTATGTATGCTTCCCTGTACAAAATGCACCCCTTCAAATAGAACATTAAAGTTCACATACTTGTTTACTTCCTCAAACTCTTTGCTTTGTGTTTTTTGTTAACTTCCTAGGAACAAATTGAATACATATAATCAATAAATCTAGCAAGCTTATTTTGCAAACTCACTTTTTTTTATTATTTTTGCGCAAAACCTATCAGGATTAAGGGGGTCCAGCACACAGAAAAAAAAACGAACTAAAAAAAAAAGCCCATTGGCCTGGGATCGAACAAGGTCTGAAGAACAAAACGGAAACCATACATACGGATTACCCAATCGGTATGGCAGCACAAGGCTTTTACGGAAGGCTGTAAAGAACCCGAAGGCCCCAAGCACCGATATTTCCGAGCGAATATGCTGTACAACACTCTTGCAAGGTTATCCCAACCCGCGCATTAATGGGGAGGACAATAACCAGGATCCCAGGCCTGTAATACGGTTACGCCACGCACAGCTCGCCGAGATTGGTGATGACAAAAAATAGAGGTCTATTTGGGCGTCTTGGGTCCCTTGGGGACTCGCCATGCGCACGGGCGCATCTCTTTTATTGTGTACATGACATCAAATTAGCGAAGAAAAAAGACGCTGTTTTGGTATCATGTGAAAATCATAAAATAAATAGAAATAAAGACGTAAGGGGGAGAATATTGACATCCTCATATTAGAATATTGACAAAATTCGCAATTTTGTCTACGCTGACTAAGTAAAGCTGTATTTTACTTTAAAGGGGCAGCAGCATAGTACTGCGCATGTCTGGAGTCAGTGATTATTGTAGGCTTTTAAGTGTCAACAAACAGTTGAACTTTTTAAAAGCTGTGAATACCTTATTAAATAATATGCAATATTATATTGAAAACTATGTTAATTGACAGTTTGTGGTCATTTTGTTTGTTTTGTTTAAAGTCTCCCACATGTACCAAAAGCTCATAAGTCAGTATTAGAATTTCACTGAAGTTCATTGTGTCAGGGCTCTAGAGCTATTGCAAATCTCTTAACCATGACACTCCCTTTCAAAGGAAAGTAAAAAAAATCAAAATTGTTGGTGGGGGTCTCTGTTATGTTTGTTTTCTTTTTAGTTTTGTTCTATTATTATTATTATTTTCTTTTTTAGAGGGGGAGGGGAATTCAGCTAAAAATAGCCAAGGGTCAATTCAAGCAACTAGTACAAAAGATGTTTTTTTGCAGTCCTTTATTCAATATATTCAAGGTTATCATGCAATTCTGTTGTTTGACTGCATATATGTAAATATATATATTTTTTTTCTTTCTTTTCATTACAAGTTCTATATGTGTAAGTGGTGACCATAGCTATGATTACTATTATTTAGAATAATTTTTTACCTACTAAAAGAAAACAACTTGACTGCAAAACAGTTACTGTAGGGCACTCGATATTAGGCATTACTTTCATGTGGATGTAAGGTTGAAATGTCAAAACCTTCATTAACCCGTGAACTACGCTTTAGCGTATTACACTTTGTGGTGATCTGATTATATTGTTCTTTTTTGTGTTTTACTAACTATTACCGTTTAACTATCACACTTTGTTTCACCGGTTAATGAAAACCACTCTAATTACTTACAGTAGTTCTTTTTTTAATATTATCATTTACTTGTATAATTTAGATGAGCAATACATATTTCTTTATGGCTTTGTAGAGCTCATCTCCTTCCTCATAAATAACAAACAAAATAAAGTTTGTTCTTATTTTGGTGCAAAGGAATCTACAGTAGTTTTCTAATCAGATAATTGTTTTTCTTTTAACACTCACCTGTTATTTCAACAGCCTTACTTGAGTTTGCTTGTCTCAGAAATAGACCTTGCTTAATAAACAAAGACATGTTACAAACTTATTTAATAATAGGTAACAACTGCAATATTGTATGAAGAGAGTGCCCCTCTCTTCCCCCTGCTATTGTTGAAATTATGCTCAATAAACTTTTACCTCTTCCCTCTCCACCAGTTAAGCATTCTATGTATGCTTCCCTGTACAAAATGCACCCCTTCAAATAGAACATTAAAGTTCACATACTTTTTTACTTCCTCAAACTCTTTGCTTTGTGTTTTTTGTTAACTTCCTAGGAACAAATTGAATACATATAATCAATAAATCTAGCAAGCTTATTTTGCAAACTCACTTTTTTTATTATTTTTGCGCAAAACCTATCAGGATTAAGGGGGTCCAGCACAAAGAAAAAAAACGAACTAAAAAAAAAGCCCATTGGCCTGGGATCGAACCCGGTCTGAAGAACAAAACGGAAACCATACATACGGATTACCGAATCGGTATGGCAGCACAAGGCTTTTACGGAAGGCTGTAAAGAACCCGAAGGCCCCAAGCACCGATATTTCCGAGCGAATATGCTGTACAACACTCTTGCAAGGTTATCCCAACCCGCGCATTAATGGGGAGGACAATAACCAGGATCCCAGGCCTGTAATACGGTTACGCCACGCACAGCTCGCCGAGATTGTGGATGACAAAAAATAGAGGTCTATTTGGGCGTCTTGGGTCCCTTGGGGACTCGCCATGCGCACGGGCGCATCTCTTTTATTGTGTACATGACATCAAATTAGCGAAGAAAAAAGACGCTGTTTTGGTATCATTTAAAAATCATAAAATAAATAGAAATAAAGACGTAATGGGAGAGAATATTGACATCTTCATATTAGAATATTGACAAAATCCGCAATTTTGTCTACGCTGACTAAGTAAAGCTGTATTTTACTTTAAAGGGTCAGCAGCATAGTACTGCGCATGTCTGGAGTCAGTGATTATTGTAGGCTTTTAAGTGTCAACAAACAGTTGAACTTTTTAAAAGCTGTGAATACCTTATTAAATAATATGCAATATTATATTGAAAACTATGTTAATTGACAGTTTGTGGTCATTTTTTTTGTTTTGTTTAAAGTCTCCCACATGTACCAAAAGCTCATAAGTCAGTATTAGAATTTCACTGAAGTTCATTGTGTCAGGGCTCTAGAGCAATTGCAAATCTCTTAACCATGACACTCCCCCTTTAAAGGAAAGTAAAAAAAAATCAAAATTGTTGGTGGGGGTCTCTGTTGTGTTTGTTTTCTTTTTAGTTTTGTTCTATTATTATTATTATTTTCTTTTTTAGAGGGGGAGGGGAATTCAGCTAAAAATAGCCAAGGGTCAATTCAAGCAACTAGTACAAAAGATGTTTTTTTGCAGTCCTTTATTCAATATATTCAAGGTTATCATGCAATTCTGTTGTTTGACTGCATATATATATATATTTTTTCTTTCTTTTCATTACAAGTTCTATATGTGTAAGTGGTGACCATAGCTATGATTACTATTATTTAGAATATTTTTTTACCTACTAACAGAAAACAACTTGACTGCAAAACAGTTACTGTAGGGCACTCGATATTAGGCATTACTTTCATGTGGATGTAAGGTTGAAATGTCAAAACCTTCATTAACCCGTGAACTATGCTTTAGCGTATTACACTTTGTGGTGATCTGATTCTATTGTTCTTTTTTGTGTTTTACTATTTATTACCGTTTAACTATCACACTTTGTTTCACGGGTTAATGAAAACCACTCTAATTACTTACAGTAGTTTTTTTTTATATTATCATTTACTTGTATAATTTAGATGAGCAATACATATTTCTTTATGGCTTTGTAGAGCTCATCTCGTTCCTCATAAATAACAAACAAAATGAAGTTTGTTCTTATTTTGGTGTAAAGGAATCTACAGTAGTTTTCTAATCAGATAATTCTTTTTCTTTTAACACTCACCTGTTATTTCAACAGCCTTACTTGAGTTTGCTTGTCTCAGAAATAGACCTTGCTTAATAAACAAAGACATGTTACAAACTTATTTAATAATAGGTAACAACTGCAATATTGTATGAAGAGAGTGCCCCTCTCTTCCCCCTGCTATTATTGAAATTATGCTCAATAAACTTTTACCTCTTCCCTCTCCACCAGTTAAGCATTCTATGTATGCTTCCCTGTACAAAATGCACCCCTTCAAATAGAACATTAAAGTTCACATACTTGTTTACTTCCTCAAACTCTTTGCTTTGTGTTTTTTGTTAACTTCCTAGGAACAAATTGAATACATATAATCAATAAATCTAGCAAGCTTATTTTGCAAACTCACTTTTTTTATTATTTTTGCGCAAAACCTATCAGGATTAAGGGGGTCCAGCACAAAGAAAAAAAAACGAACTAAAAAAAAAGCCCATTGGCCTGGGATCGAACCCGGTCTGAAGAACAAAACGGAAACCATACATACGGATTACCCAATCGGTATGGCAGCACAAAGCTTTTACGGAAGGCTGTAAAGAACCCGAAGGCCCCAAGCACCGATATTTCCGAGCGAATATGCTGTACAACACTCTTGCAAGGTTATCCCAAACCGCGCATTAATGGGGAGGACAATAACCAGGATCCCAGGCCTGTAATACGGTTACGCCACGCACAGCTCGCCAAGATTGTGGATGACAAAAAATAGAGGTCTATTTGGGCGTCTTGGGTCCCTTGGGGACTCGCCATGCGCACGGGCGCATCTCTTTTATTGTGTACATGACATCAAATTAGCGAAGAAAAAAGACGCTGTTTTGGTATCATGTGAAAATCATAAAATAAATAGAAATAAAGACGTTAGGGATGAGAATATTGACATCTTCATATTAGAATATTGACAAAATCCGCAATTTTGTCTACGCTGACTAAGTAAAGTGTATTTTACTTTAAAGGGGCAGCAGCATAGTACTGCGCATGTCTGGAGTCAGTGATTATTGTAGTCTTTTAAGTGTCAACAAACAGTTGAACTTTTTAAAAGCTGTGAATACCTTATTAAATAATATGCAATATTATATTGAAAACTATGTTAATTGACAGTTTGTGGTCATTTTTTTTTGTTTTGTTTAAAGTCTCCCTAATGTACCAAAAGCTCATAAGTCAGTATTAGAATTTCACTGAAGTTCATTGTGTCAGGGCTCTAGAGCTATTGCAAATCTCTTAACCATGACACTCCCCTTTTAAAGGAAAGTAAAAAAAATCAAAATTGTTGGTGGGGGTCTCTGTTATGTTTGTTTTCTTTTTAGTTTTGTTCTATTATTATTATTATTATTATTATTTTCATTTTTAGAGGGGGAGGGGAATTCAGCTAAAAATAGCCAAGGGTCAATTCAAGCAACTAGTACAAAAGATGTTTTTTTGCAGTCCTTTATTCAATATATTCAAGGTTATCATGCAATTCTGTTGTTTGACTGCATATATATATTTTTTTCTTTCTTTTCATTACAAGTTCTATATGTGTAAGTGGTGACCATAGCTATGATTACTATTATTTAGAATAATTTTTTACCTACTAAAAGAAAACAACTTGACTGCAAAACAGTTACTGTAGGGCACTCGATATTAGGCATTACTTTCATGTGGATGTAAGGTTGAAATGTCAAAACCTTCATTAACCCGTGAACTACGCTTTAGCGTATTACACTTTGTGGTGATCTGATTCTATTGTTCTTTTTTGTGTTTTACTAACTATTACCGTTAAACTATCACACTTTGTTTCACCGGTTAATGAAAACCACTCTAATTACTTACAGTAGTTCTTTTTTTAATATTATCATTTACTTGTATAATTTAGATGAGCAATACATATTTCTTTATGGCTTTGTAGAGCTCATCTCGTTCCTCATAAATAACAAACAAAATGAAGTTTGTTCTTATTTTGGTGCAAAGGAATCTACAGTAGTTTTCTAATCAGATAATTGTTTTTCTTTTAACACTCACCTGTTATTTCAACAGCCTTACTTGAGTTTGCTTGTCTCAGAAATAGACCTTGCTTAATAAACAAAGACATGTTACAAACTTATTTAATAATAGGTAACAACTGCAATATTGTATGAAGAGAGTGCCCCTCTCTTCCCCCTGCTATTGTTGAAATTATGCTCAATAAACTTTTACCTCTTCCCTCTCCACCAGTTAAGCATTCTATGTATGCTTCCCTGTACAAAATGCACCCCTTCAAATAGAACATTAAAGTTCACATACTTTTTTACTTCCTCAAACTCTTTGCTTTGTGTTTTTTGTTAACTTCCTAGGAACAAATTGAATACATATAATCAATAAATCTAGCAAGCTTATTTTGCAAACTCACTTTTTTTATTATTTTTGCGCAAAACCTATCAGGATTAAGGGGGTCCAGCACAAAGAAAAAAAACGAACTAAAAAAAAAGCCCATTGGCCTGGGATCGAACCCGGTCTGAAGAACAAAACGGAAACCATACATACGGATTACCTAATCGGTATGGCAGCACAAGGCTTTTACGGAAGGCTGTAAAGAACCCGAAGGCCCCAAGCACCGATATTTCCGAGCGAATATGCTGTACAACACTCTTGCAAGGTTATCCCAACCCGCGCATTAATGGGGAGGACAATAACCAGGATCCCAGGCCTGTAATACGGTTACGCCACGCACAGCTCGCCGAGATTGTGGATGACAAAAAATAGAGGTCTATTTGGGCGTCTTGGGTCCCTTGGGGACTCGCCATGCGCACGGGTGCATCTCTTTTATTGTGTACATGACATCAAATTAGCGAAGAAAAAAGACGCTGTTTTGGTATCATTTAAAAATCATAAAATAAATAGAAATAAAGACGTAAGGGGGGAGAATATTGACATCTTCATATTAGAATATTGACAAAATCCGCAATTTTGTCTACGCTGACTAAGTAAAGCTGTATTTTACTTTAAAGGGTCAGCAGCATAGTACTGCGCATGTCTGGAGTCAGTGATTATTGTAGGCTTTTAAGTGTCAACAAACAGTTGAACTTTTTAAAAGCTGTGAATACCTTATTAAATAATATGCAATATTATATTGAAAACTATGTTAATTGACAGTTTGTGGTCATTTTGTTTGTTTTGTTTAAAGTCTCCCACATGTACCAAAAGCTCATAAGTCAGTATTAGAATTTCACTGAAGTTCATTGTGTCAGGGCTCTAGAGCTATTGCAAATCTCTTAACCATGACACTCCCCTTTTAAAGGAAAGTAAAAAAAATCAAAATTGTTGGTGGGGGTCTCTGTTATGTTTGTTTTCTTTTTAGTTTTGTTCTATTATTACTATTATTTTCTTTTTTAGAGGGGGAGGGGAATTCAGCTAAAAATAGCCAAGGGTCAATTCAAGCAACTAGTACAAAAGATGTTTTTTTGCAGTCCTTTATTCAATATATTCAAGGTTATCATGCAATTCTGTTGTTTGACTGCATATATATATATATTTTTTTTTTCTTTCTTTTAATTACAAGTTCTATATGTGTAAGTGGTGACCATAGCTATGATTACAATTATTTAGAATATTTTTTTACCTACTAACCGAAAACAACTTGACTGCAAAACACTTACTGTAGGGCACTCGATATTAGGCATTACTTTCATGTGGATGTAAGGTTGAAATGTCAAAACCTTCATTAACCCGTGAACTACGCTTTAGCGTATTACACTTTGTGGTGATCTGATTCTATTGTACTTTTTTGTGTTTTACTAACTATTACCGTTTAACTATCACACTTTGTTCAACGGGTTAATGAAAACCACTCTAATTACTTACAGTAGTTCTTTTTTAATATTATTATTTACTTGTATAATTTAGATGAGCAATACATATTTCTTTATGGCTTTGTAGAGCTCATCTCGTTCCTCATAAATAACAAACAAAATAAAGTTTGTTCTTATTTTGGTGCAAAGGAATCTACAGTAGTTTTCTAATCAGATAATTGTTTTTCTTTTAACACTCACCTGTTATTTCAACAGCCTTACTTGAGTTTGCTTGTCTCAGAAATAGACCTTGCTTAATAAACAAAGACATGTTACAAACTTATTTAATAATAGGTAACAACTGCAATATTGTATGAAGAGAGTGCCCCTCTCTTCCCCCTGCTATTATTGAAATTATTCTCAATAAACGTTTACCTCTTCCCTCTCCACCAGTTAAGCATTCTATGTATGCTTCCCTGTACAAAATGCACCCCTTCAAATAGAACATTAAAGTTCACATACTTGTTTACTTCCTCAAATTCTTTGCTTTGTGTTTTTTGTTAACTTCCTAGGAACAAATTGAATACATATAATCAATAAATCTAGCAAGCTTATTTTGCAAACTCACTTTTTTTTATTATTTTTGCGCAAAACCTATCAGGATTAAGGGGGTCCAGCACAAAGAAAAAAAAACGAACTAAAAAAAAAAGCCCATTGGCCTGGGATCGAACCCGGTCTGAAGAACAAAACGGAAACCATACATACGGATTACCCAATCGGTATGGCAGCTCAAGGCTTTTACGGAAGGCTGTAAAGAACCCGAAGGCCCCAAGCACCGATATTTCCGAGCGAATATGCTGTACAACACTCTTGCAAGGTTATCCCAACCCGCGCATTAATGGGGAGGACAATAACCAGGATCCCAGGCCTGTAATACGGTTACGCCACGCACAGCTCGCCGAGATTGTGGATGACAAAAAATAGAGGTCTATTTGGGCGTCTTGGGTCCCTTGGGGACTCGCCATGCGCACGGGCGCATCTCTTTTATTGTGTACATGACATCAAATTAGCGAAGAAAAAAGACGCTGTTTTGGTATCATGTGAAAATCATAAAATAAATTGAAATAAAGACGTAAGGGGGAGAATATTGACATCCTCATATTAGAATATTGACAAAATTCGCAATTTTGTCTACGCTGACTAAGTAAAGCTGTATTTTACTTTAAAGGGGCAGCAGCATAGTACTGCGCATGTCTGGAGTCAGTGATTATTGTAGGCTTTTAAGTGTCAACAAACAGTTGAACTTTTTAAAAGCTGTGAATACCTTATTAAATAATATGCAATATTATATTGAAAACTATGTTAATTGACAGTTTGTGGTCATTTTGTTTGTTTTGTTTAAAGTCTCCCACATGTAATAAAAGCTCATAAGTCAGTATTAGAATTTCACTGAAGTTCATTGTGTCAGGGCTCTAGAGCTATTGCAAATCTCTTAACCATGACACTCCCTTTTAAAGGAAAGTAAAAAAAATCAAAATTGTTGGTGGGGGTCTCTGTTATGTTTGTTTTCTTTTTAGTTTTGTTCTATTATTATTATTATTTTCTTTTTTAGAGGGGGAGGGGAATTCAGCTAAAAATAGCCAAGGGTCAATTCAAGCAACTAGTACAAAAGATGTTTTTTTGCAGTCCTTTATTCAATATATTCAAGGTTATCATGCAATTCTGTTGTTTGACTGCATATATATAAATATATATATATTTTTTCTTTCTTTTCATTACAAGTTCTATATGTGTAAGTGGTGACCATAGCTATGATTACTATTATTTAGAATATTTTTTTACCTACTAACAGAAAACAACTTGACTGCAAAACAGTTACTGTAGGGCACTCGATATTAGGCATTACTTTCATGTGGATGTAAGGTTGAAATGTCAAAACCTTCATTAACCCGTGAACTATGCTTTAGCGTATTACACTTTGTGGTGATCTGATTCTATTGTTCTTTTTTGTGTTTTACTAACTATTACCGTTTAACTATCACACTTTGTTTCACGGGTTAATGAAAACCACTCTAATTACTCACAGTAGTTTTTTTTTATATTATCATTTACTTGTATAATTTAGATGAGCAATACATATTTCTTTATGGCTTTGTAAAGCTCATCTCGTTCCTCATAAATAACAAACAAAATGAAGTTTGTTCTTATTTTGGTGTAAAGGAATCTACAGTAGTTTTCTAATCAGATAATTCTTTTTCTTTTAACACTCACCTGTTATTTCAACAGCCTTACTTGAGTTTGCTTGTCTCAGAAATAGACCTTGCTTAATAAACAAAGACATGTTACAAACTTATTTAATAATAGGTAACAACTGCAATATTGTATGAAGAGAGTGCCCCTCTCTTCCCCCTGCTATTATTGAAATTATGCTCAATAAACTTTTACCTCTTCCCTCTCCACCAGTTAAGCATTCTATGTATGCTTCCCTGTACAAAATGCACCCCTTCAAATAGAACATTAAAGTTCTCATACTTGTTTACTTCCTCAAACTCTTTGCTTTGTGTTTTTTGTTAACTTCCTAGGAACAAATTGAATACATATAATCAATAAATCTAGCAAGCTTATTTTGCAAACTCACTTTTTTTATTATTTTTGCGCAAAACCTATCAGAATTAAGGGGGTCCAGCACAAAGAAAAAAAAACGAACTAAAAAAAAAGCCCATTGGCCTGGGATCGAACCCGGTCTGAAGAACAAAACGGAAACCATACATACGGATTACCCAATCGGTATGGCAGCACAAAGCTTTTACGGAAGGCTGTAAAGAACCCGAAGGCCCCAAGCACCGATATTTCCGAGCGAATATGCTGTACAACACTCTTGCAAGGTTATCCCAACCCGCGCATTAATGGGGAGGACAATAACCAGGATCCCAGGCCTGTAATACGGTTACGCCACGCACAGCTCGCCGAGATTGTGGATGACAAAAAATAGAGGTCTATTTGGGCGTCTTGGGTCCCTTGGGGACTCGCCATGCGCACGGGCGCATCTCTTTTATTGTGTACATGACATCAAATTAGCGAAGAAAAAAGACGCTGTTTTGGTATCATTTAAAAATCATAAAATAAATAGAAATAAAGACGTAATGGGAGAGAATATTGACATCTTCATATTAGAATATTGACAAAATCCGCAATTTTGTCTACGCTGACTAAGTAAAGCTGTATTTTACTTTAAAGGGTCAGCAGCATAGTACTGCGCATGTCTGGAGTCAGTGATTATTGTAGGCTTTTAAGTGTCAACAAACAGTTGAACTTTTTAAAAGCTGTGAATACCTTATTAAATAATATGCAATATTATATTGAAAACTATGTTAATTGACAGTTTGTGGTCATTTTTTTTGTTTTGTTTAAAGTCTCCCACATGTACCAAAAGCTCATAAGTCAGTATTAGAATTTCACTGAAGTTCATTGTGTCAGGGCTCTAGAGCAATTGCAAATCTCTTAACCATGACACTCCCCCTTTAAAGGAAAGTAAAAAAAAATCAAAATTGTTGGTGGGGGTCTCTGTTGTGTTTGTTTTCTTTTTAGTTTTGTTCTATTATTATTATTATTTTCTTTTTTAGAGGGGGAGGGGAATTCAGCTAAAAATAGCCAAGGGTCAATTCAAGCAACTAGTACAAAAGATGTTTTTTTGCAGTCCTTTATTCAATATATTCAAGGTTATCATGCAATTCTGTTGTTTGACTGCATATATATATATATTTTTTCTTTCTTTTCATTACAAGTTCTATATGTGTAAGTGGTGACCATAGCTATGATTACTATTATTTAGAATATTTTTTTACCTACTAACAGAAAACAACTTGACTGCAAAACAGTTACTGTAGGGCACTCGATATTAGGCATTACTTTCATGTGGATGTAAGGTTGAAATGTCAAAACCTTCATTAACCCGTGAACTATGCTTTAGCGTATTACACTTTGTGGTGATCTGATTCTATTGTTCTTTTTTGTGTTTTACTATTTATTACCGTTTAACTATCACACTTTGTTTCACGGGTTAATGAAAACCACTCTAATTACTTACAGTAGTTTTTTTTTATATTATCATTTACTTGTATAATTTAGATGAGCAATACATATTTCTTTATGGCTTTGTAGAGCTCATCTCGTTCCTCATAAATAACAAACAAAATGAAGTTTGTTCTTATTTTGGTGTAAAGGAATCTACAGTAGTTTTCTAATCAGATAATTCTTTTTCTTTTAACACTCACCTGTTATTTCAACAGCCTTACTTGAGTTTGCTTGTCTCAGAAATAGACCTTGCTTAATAAACAAAGACATGTTACAAACTTATTTAATAATAGGTAACAACTGCAATATTGTATGAAGAGAGTGCCCCTCTCTTCCCCCTGCTATTATTGAAATTATGCTCAATAAACTTTTACCTCTTCCCTCTCCACCAGTTAAGCATTCTATGTATGCTTCCCTGTACAAAATGCACCCCTTCAAATAGAACATTAAAGTTCACATACTTGTTTACTTCCTCAAACTCTTTGCTTTGTGTTTTTTGTTAACTTCCTAGGAACAAATTGAATACATATAATCAATAAATCTAGCAAGCTTATTTTGCAAACTCACTTTTTTTATTATTTTTGCGCAAAACCTATCAGGATTAAGGGGGTCCAGCACAAAGAAAAAAAAACGAACTAAAAAAAAAGCCCATTGGCCTGGGATCGAACCCGGTCTGAAGAACAAAACGGAAACCATACATACGGATTACCCAATCGGTATGGCAGCACAAAGCTTTTACGGAAGGCTGTAAAGAACCCGAAGGCCCCAAGCACCGATATTTCCGAGCGAATATGCTGTACAACACTCTTGCAAGGTTATCCCAAACCGCGCATTAATGGGGAGGACAATAACCAGGATCCCAGGCCTGTAATACGGTTACGCCACGCACAGCTCGCCAAGATTGTGGATGACAAAAAATAGAGGTCTATTTGGGCGTCTTGGGTCCCTTGGGGACTCGCCATGCGCACGGGCGCATCTCTTTTATTGTGTACATGACATCAAATTAGCGAAGAAAAAAGACGCTGTTTTGGTATCATGTGAAAATCATAAAATAAATAGAAATAAAGACGTTAGGGATGAGAATATTGACATCTTCATATTAGAATATTGACAAAATCCGCAATTTTGTCTACGCTGACTAAGTAAAGTGTATTTTACTTTAAAGGGGCAGCAGCATAGTACTGCGCATGTCTGGAGTCAGTGATTATTGTAGTCTTTTAAGTGTCAACAAACAGTTGAACTTTTTAAAAGCTGTGAATACCTTATTAAATAATATGCAATATTATATTGAAAACTATGTTAATTGACAGTTTGTGGTCATTTTTTTTTGTTTTGTTTAAAGTCTCCCTAATGTACCAAAAGCTCATAAGTCAGTATTAGAATTTCACTGAAGTTCATTGTGTCAGGGCTCTAGAGCTATTGCAAATCTCTTAACCATGACACTCCCCTTTTAAAGGAAAGTAAAAAAAATCAAAATTGTTGGTGGGGGTCTCTGTTATGTTTGTTTTCTTTTTAGTTTTGTTCTATTATTATTATTATTATTATTATTTTCATTTTTAGAGGGGGAGGGGAATTCAGCTAAAAATAGCCAAGGGTCAATTCAAGCAACTAGTACAAAAGATGTTTTTTTGCAGTCCTTTATTCAATATATTCAAGGTTATCATGCAATTCTGTTGTTTGACTGCATATATATATTTTTTTCTTTCTTTTCATTACAAGTTCTATATGTGTAAGTGGTGACCATAGCTATGATTACTATTATTTAGAATAATTTTTTACCTACTAAAAGAAAACAACTTGACTGCAAAACAGTTACTGTAGGGCACTCGATATTAGGCATTACTTTCATGTGGATGTAAGGTTGAAATGTCAAAACCTTCATTAACCCGTGAACTACGCTTTAGCGTATTACACTTTGTGGTGATCTGATTCTATTGTTCTTTTTTGTGTTTTACTAACTATTACCGTTAAACTATCACACTTTGTTTCACCGGTTAATGAAAACCACTCTAATTACTTACAGTAGTTCTTTTTTTAATATTATCATTTACTTGTATAATTTAGATGAGCAATACATATTTCTTTATGGCTTTGTAGAGCTCATCTCGTTCCTCATAAATAACAAACAAAATGAAGTTTGTTCTTATTTTGGTGCAAAGGAATCTACAGTAGTTTTCTAATCAGATAATTGTTTTTCTTTTAACACTCACCTGTTATTTCAACAGCCTTACTTGAGTTTGCTTGTCTCAGAAATAGACCTTGCTTAATAAACAAAGACATGTTACAAACTTATTTAATAATAGGTAACAACTGCAATATTGTATGAAGAGAGTGCCCCTCTCTTCCCCCTGCTATTGTTGAAATTATGCTCAATAAACTTTTACCTCTTCCCTCTCCACCAGTTAAGCATTCTATGTATGCTTCCCTGTACAAAATGCACCCCTTCAAATAGAACATTAAAGTTCACATACTTTTTTACTTCCTCAAACTCTTTGCTTTGTGTTTTTTGTTAACTTCCTAGGAACAAATTGAATACATATAATCAATAAATCTAGCAAGCTTATTTTGCAAACTCACTTTTTTTATTATTTTTGCGCAAAACCTATCAGGATTAAGGGGGTCCAGCACAAAGAAAAAAAACGAACTAAAAAAAAAGCCCATTGGCCTGGGATCGAACCCGGTCTGAAGAACAAAACGGAAACCATACATACGGATTACCTAATCGGTATGGCAGCACAAGGCTTTTACGGAAGGCTGTAAAGAACCCGAAGGCCCCAAGCACCGATATTTCCGAGCGAATATGCTGTACAACACTCTTGCAAGGTTATCCCAACCCGCGCATTAATGGGGAGGACAATAACCAGGATCCCAGGCCTGTAATACGGTTACGCCACGCACAGCTCGCCGAGATTGTGGATGACAAAAAATAGAGGTCTATTTGGGCGTCTTGGGTCCCTTGGGGACTCGCCATGCGCACGGGTGCATCTCTTTTATTGTGTACATGACATCAAATTAGCGAAGAAAAAAGACGCTGTTTTGGTATCATTTAAAAATCATAAAATAAATAGAAATAAAGACGTAAGGGGGGAGAATATTGACATCTTCATATTAGAATATTGACAAAATCCGCAATTTTGTCTACGCTGACTAAGTAAAGCTGTATTTTACTTTAAAGGGTCAGCAGCATAGTACTGCGCATGTCTGGAGTCAGTGATTATTGTAGGCTTTTAAGTGTCAACAAACAGTTGAACTTTTTAAAAGCTGTGAATACCTTATTAAATAATATGCAATATTATATTGAAAACTATGTTAATTGACAGTTTGTGGTCATTTTGTTTGTTTTGTTTAAAGTCTCCCACATGTACCAAAAGCTCATAAGTCAGTATTAGAATTTCACTGAAGTTCATTGTGTCAGGGCTCTAGAGCTATTGCAAATCTCTTAACCATGACACTCCCCTTTTAAAGGAAAGTAAAAAAAATCAAAATTGTTGGTGGGGGTCTCTGTTATGTTTGTTTTCTTTTTAGTTTTGTTCTATTATTACTATTATTTTCTTTTTTAGAGGGGGAGGGGAATTCAGCTAAAAATAGCCAAGGGTCAATTCAAGCAACTAGTACAAAAGATGTTTTTTTGCAGTCCTTTATTCAATATATTCAAGGTTATCATGCAATTCTGTTGTTTGACTGCATATATATATATATTTTTTTTTTCTTTCTTTTAATTACAAGTTCTATATGTGTAAGTAGTGACCATAGCTATGATTACAATTATTTAGAATATTTTTTTACCTACTAACCGAAAACAACTTGACTGCAAAACACTTACTGTAGGGCACTCGATATTAGGCATTACTTTCATGTGGATGTAAGGTTGAAATGTCAAAACCTTCATTAACCCGTGAACTACGCTTTAGCGTATTACACTTTGTGGTGATCTGATTCTATTGTACTTTTTTGTGTTTTACTAACTATTACCGTTTAACTATCACACTTTGTTCAACGGGTTAATGAAAACCACTCTAATTACTTACAGTAGTTCTTTTTTAATATTATTATTTACTTGTATAATTTAGATGAGCAATACATATTTCTTTATGGCTTTGTAGAGCTCATCTCGTTCCTCATAAATAACAAACAAAATAAAGTTTGTTCTTATTTTGGTGCAAAGGAATCTACAGTAGTTTTCTAATCAGATAATTGTTTTTCTTTTAACACTCACCTGTTATTTCAACAGCCTTACTTGAGTTTGCTTGTCTCAGAAATAGACCTTGCTTAATAAACAAAGACATGTTACAAACTTATTTAATAATAGGTAACAACTGCAATATTGTATGAAGAGAGTGCCCCTCTCTTCCCCCTGCTATTATTGAAATTATTCTCAATAAACGTTTACCTCTTCCCTCTCCACCAGTTAAGCATTCTATGTATGCTTCCCTGTACAAAATGCACCCCTTCAAATAGAACATTAAAGTTCACATACTTGTTTACTTCCTCAAATTCTTTGCTTTGTGTTTTTTGTTAACTTCCTAGGAACAAATTGAATACATATAATCAATAAATCTAGCAAGCTTATTTTGCAAACTCACTTTTTTTTATTATTTTTGCGCAAAACCTATCAGGATTAAGGGGGTCCAGCACAAAGAAAAAAAAACGAACTAAAAAAAAAAGCCCATTGGCCTGGGATCGAACCCGGTCTGAAGAACAAAACGGAAACCATACATACGGATTACCCAATCGGTATGGCAGCTCAAGGCTTTTACGGAAGGCTGTAAAGAACCCGAAGGCCCCAAGCACCGATATTTCCGAGCGAATATGCTGTACAACACTCTTGCAAGGTTATCCCAACCCGCGCATTAATGGGGAGGACAATAACCAGGATCCCAGGCCTGTAATACGGTTACGCCACGCACAGCTCGCCGAGATTGTGGATGACAAAAAATAGAGGTCTATTTGGGCGTCTTGGGTCCCTTGGGGACTCGCCATGCGCACGGGCGCATCTCTTTTATTGTGTACATGACATCAAATTAGCGAAGAAAAAAGACGCTGTTTTGGTATCATGTGAAAATCATAAAATAAATTGAAATAAAGACGTAAGGGGGAGAATATTGACATCCTCATATTAGAATATTGACAAAATTCGCAATTTTGTCTACGCTGACTAAGTAAAGCTGTATTTTACTTTAAAGGGGCAGCAGCATAGTACTGCGCATGTCTGGAGTCAGTGATTATTGTAGGCTTTTAAGTGTCAACAAACAGTTGAACTTTTTAAAAGCTGTGAATACCTTATTAAATAATATGCAATATTATATTGAAAACTATGTTAATTGACAGTTTGTGGTCATTTTGTTTGTTTTGTTTAAAGTCTCCCACATGTAATAAAAGCTCATAAGTCAGTATTAGAATTTCACTGAAGTTCATTGTGTCAGGGCTCTAGAGCTATTGCAAATCTCTTAACCATGACACTCCCTTTTAAAGGAAAGTAAAAAAAATCAAAATTGTTGGTGGGGGTCTCTGTTATGTTTGTTTTCTTTTTAGTTTTGTTCTATTATTATTATTATTTTCTTTTTTAGAGGGGGAGGGGAATTCAGCTAAAAATAGCCAAGGGTCAATTCAAGCAACTAGTACAAAAGATGTTTTTTTGCAGTCCTTTATTCAATATATTCAAGGTTATCATGCAATTCTGTTGTTTGACTGCATATATATAAATATATATATATTTTTTCTTTCTTTTCATTACAAGTTCTATATGTGTAAGTGGTGACCATAGCTATGATTACTATTATTTAGAATATTTTTTTACCTACTAACAGAAAACAACTTGACTGCAAAACAGTTACTGTAGGGCACTCGATATTAGGCATTACTTTCATGTGGATGTAAGGTTGAAATGTCAAAACCTTCATTAACCCGTGAACTATGCTTTAGCGTATTACACTTTGTGGTGATCTGATTCTATTGTTCTTTTTTGTGTTTTACTAACTATTACCGTTTAACTATCACACTTTGTTTCACGGGTTAATGAAAACCACTCTAATTACTTACAGTAGTTTTTTTTTATATTATCATTTACTTGTATAATTTAGATGAGCAATACATATTTCTTTATGGCTTTGTAAAGCTCATCTCGTTCCTCATAAATAACAAACAAAATGAAGTTTGTTCTTATTTTGGTGTAAAGGAATCTACAGTAGTTTTCTAATCAGATAATTCTTTTTCTTTTAACACTCACCTGTTATTTCAACAGCCTTACTTGAGTTTGCTTGTCTCAGAAATAGACCTTGCTTAATAAACAAAGACATGTTACAAACTTATTTAATAATAGGTAACAACTGCAATATTGTATGAAGAGAGTGCCCCTCTCTTCCCCCTGCTATTATTGAAATTATGCTCAATAAACTTTTACCTCTTCCCTCTCCACCAGTTAAGCATTCTATGTATGCTTCCCTGTACAAAATGCACCCCTTCAAATAGAACATTAAAGTTCTCATACTTGTTTACTTCCTCAAACTCTTTGCTTTGTGTTTTTTGTTAACTTCCTAGGAACAAATTGAATACATATAATCAATAAATCTAGCAAGCTTATTTTGCAAACTCACTTTTTTTATTATTTTTGCGCAAAACCTATCAGAATTAAGGGGGTCCAGCACAAAGAAAAAAAAACGAACTAAAAAAAAAGCCCATTGGCCTGGGATCGAACCCGGTCTGAAGAACAAAACGGAAACCATACATACGGATTACCCAATCGGTATGGCAGCACAAAGCTTTTACGGAAGGCTGTAAAGAACCCGAAGGCCCCAAGCACCGATATTTCCGAGCGAATATGCTGTACAACACTCTTGCAAGGTTATCCCAAACCGCGCATTAATGGGGAGGACAATAACCAGGATCCCAGGCCTGTAATACGGTTACGCCACGCACAGCTCGCCAAGATTGTGGATGACAAAAAATAGAGGTCTATTTGGGCGTCTTGGGTCCCTTGGGGACTCGCCATGCGCACGGGCGCATCTCTTTTATTGTGTACATGACATCAAATTAGCGAAGAAAAAAGACGCTGTTTTGGTATCATGTGAAAATCATAAAATAAATAGAAATAAAGACGTAAGGGGGAGAATATTGACATCTTCATATTAGAATATTGACAAAATCCGCAATTTTGTCTACGCTGACTAAGTAAAGTGTATTTTACTTTAAAGGGGCAGCAGCATAGTACTGCGCATGTCTGGAGTCAGTGATTATTGTAGTCTTTTAAGTGTCAACAAACAGTTGAACTTTTTAAAAGCTGTGAATACCTTATTAAATAATATGCAATATTATATTGAAAACTATGTTAATTGACAGTTTGTGGTCCTTTTGTTTTGTTTTGTTTAAAGTCTCCCTAATGTACCAAAAGCTCATAAGTCAGTATTAGAATTTCACTGAAGTTCATTGTGTCAGGGCTCTAGAGCTATTGCAAATCTCTTAACCATGACACTCCCCTTTTAAAGGAAAGTAAAAAAAATCAAAATTGTTGGTGGGGGTCTCTGTTATGTTTGTTTTCTTTTTAGTTTTGTTCTATTATTACTATTATTTTCTTTTTTAGAGGGGGAGGGGAATTCAGCTAAAAATAGCCAAGGGTCAATTCAAGCAACTAGTACAAAAGATGTTTTTTTGCAGTCCTTTATTCAATATATTCAAGGTTATCATGCAATTCTGTTGTTGGACTGCATATATATATATATTTTTTTTTTCTTTCTTTTAATTACAAGTTCTATATGTGTAAGTGGTGACAATAGCTATGATTACAATTATTTAGAATATTTTTTTACCTACTAACCGAAAACAACTTGACTGCAAAACACTTACTGTAGGGCACTCGATATTAGGCATTACTTTCATGTGGATGTAAGGTTGAAATGTCAAAACCTTCATTAACCCGTGAACTACGCTTTAGCGTATTACACTTTGTGGTGATCTGATTCTATTGTACTTTTTTGTGTTTTACTAACTATTACCGTTTAACTATCACACTTTGTTCAACGGGTTAATGAAAACCACTCTAATTACTTACAGTAGTTCTTTTTTAATATTATTATTTACTTGTATAATTTAGATGAGCAATACATATTTCTTTATGGCTTTGTAGAGCTCATCTCGTTCCTCATAAATAACAAACAAAATAAAGTTTGTTCTTATTTTGGTGCAAAGGAATCTACAGTAGTTTTCTAATCAGATAATTGTTTTTCTTTTAACACTCACCTGTTATTTCAACAGCCTTACTTGAGTTTGCTTGTCTCAGAAATAGACCTTGCTTAATAAACAAAGACATGTTACAAACTTATTTAATAATAGGTAATAACTGCAGTATTGTATGAAGAGAGTGCCCCTCTCTTCCCCCTGCTATTATTGAAATTATTCTCAATAAACGTTTACCTCTTCCCTCTCCACCAGTTAAGCATTCTATGTATGCTTCCCTGTACAAAATGCACCCCTTCAAATAGAACATTAAAGTTCACATACTTGTTTACTTCCTCAAATTCTTTGCTTTGTGTTTTTTGTTAACTTCCTAGGAACAAATTGAATACATATAATCAATAAATCTAGCAAGCTTATTTTGCAAACTCACTTTTTTTTATTATTTTTGCGCAAAACCTATCAGGATTAAGGGGGTCCAGCACAAAGAAAAAAAAACGAACTAAAAAAAAAGCCCATTGGCCTGGGATCGAACCCGGTCTGAAGAACAAAACGGAAACCATACATACGGATTACCCAATCGGTATGGCAGCTCAAGGCTTTTACGGAAGGCTGTAAAGAACCCGAAGGCCCCAAGCACCGATATTTCCGAGCGAATATGCTGTACAACACTCTTGCAAGGTTATCCCAACCCGCGCATTAATGGGGAGGACAATAACCAGGATCCCAGGCCTGTAATACGGTTACGCCACGCACAGCTCGCCGAGATTGTGGATGACAAAAAATAGAGGTCTATTTGGGCGTCTTGGGTCCCTTGGGGACTCGCCATGCGCACGGGCGCATCTCTTTTATTGTGTACATGACATCAAATTAGCGAAGAAAAAAGACGCTGTTTTGGTATCATGTGAAAATCATAAAATAAATAGAAATAAAGACGTAAGGGGGGAGAATATTGACATCTTCATATTAGAATATTGACAAAATCCGCAATTTTGTCTACGCTGACTAAGTAAAGTGTATTTTACTTTAAAGGGGCAGCAGCATAGTACTGCGCATGTCTAGAGTCAGTGATTATTGTAGGCTTTTAAGTGTCAACAAACAGTTGAACTTTTTAAAAGCTGTGAATACCTTATTAAATAATATGCAATATTATATTGAAAACTATGTTAATTGACAGTTTGTGGTCATTTGTTTTGTTTTGTTTAAAGTCTCCCACATGTACCAAAAGCTCATAAGTCAGTATTAGAATTTCACTGAAGTTCATTGTGTCAGGGCTCTAGAGCTATTGCAAATCTCTTAACCATGACACTCCCCTTTTAAAGGAAAGTACAAAAAATCAAAATTGTTGGTGGGGGTCTCTGTTATGTTTGTTTTCTTTTTAGTTTTGTTCTATTATTATTATTATTATTTTCTTTTTTAGAGGGGGAGGGGAATTCTGCTAAAAATAGCCAAGGGTCAATTCAAGCAACTAGTACAAAAGATGTTTTTTGCAGTCCTTTATTCAATATATTCAAGGTTATCATGCAATTCTGTTGTTTGACTGCATATATATATATATTTTGTTTCTTTCTTTTCATTACAAGTTCTATATGTGTAAGTGGTGACCATCGCTATGATTACTATTATTTAGAATATTTTTTTACCTACTAACAGAAAACAACTTGACTGCAAAACACTTACTGTAGGGCACTCGATATTAGGCATTACTTTCATGTGGATGTAAGGTTAAAATGTCAAAACCTTCATTAACCCGTGAACTACGCTTTATCGTATTACACTTTGTGGTGATCTGATTCTATTGTTCTTTTTTGTGTTTTACTAACTATTACCGTTTAACTATCACACTTTGTTTCACGGGTTAATGAAAACCACTCTAATTACTTACAGTAGTTCTTTTATAATATTATTATTTACTTGTATAATTTAGATGAGCAATACATATTTTTTTATGGCTTTGTAGAGCTCATCTCGTTCCTCATAAATAACAAACAAAATGAAGTTTGTTCTTATTTTGGTGCAAAGGAATCTACAGTAGTTTTCTAATCAGATAATTGTTTTTCTTTTAACACTCACCTGTTATTTCAACAGCCTTACTTGAGTTTGCTTGTCTCAGAAATAGACCTTGCTTAATAAACAAAGACATGTTACAAACTTATTTAATAATAGGTAACAACTGCAATATTGTATGAAGAGAGTGCCCCTCTCTTCCCCCTGCTATTGTTGAAATTATGCTCAATAAACTTTTACCTCTTCCCTCTCCACCAGTTAAGCATTCTATGTATGCTTCCCTGTACAAAATGCACCCCTTCAAATAGAACATTAAAGTTCACATACTTGTTTACTTCCTCAAACTCTTTGCTTTGTGTTTTTTGTTAACTTCCTAGGAACAAATTGAATACATATAATCAATAAAGCTAGCAAGCTTATTTTGCAAACTCACTTTTTTTATTATTTTTGCGCAAAACCTATCAGGATTAAGGGGGTCCAGCACAAAGAAAAAAAAAGGAACTAAAAAAAAGCCCATTGGCCTGGGATCGAACCCGGTCTGAAGAACAAAACGGAAACCATACATACGGATTACCCAATCGGTATGGCAGCACAAGGCTTTTACGGAAGGCTGTAAAGAACCCGAAGGCCCCAAGCACCGATATTTCCGAGCGAATATGCTGTACAACACTCTTGCAAGGTTATCCCAACCCGCGCATTAATGGTGAGGACAATAACCAGGATCCCAGGCCTGTAATACGGTTACGCCACGCACAGCTCGCCGAGATTGTGGATGACAAAAAATAGAGGTCTATTTGGGCGTCTAGGGTCCCTTGGGGACTCGCCATGCGCACGGGCGCATCTCTTTTATTGTGTACATGACATCAAATTAGCGAAGAAAAAAGACGCTGTTTTGGTATCATGTGAAAATCATAAAATAAATAGAAATAAAGACGTAAGGGGGGAGAATATTGACATCTTCATATTAGAATATTGACAAAATCCGCAATTTTGTCTACGCTGACTAAGTAAAGTGTATTTTACTTTAAAGGGGCAGCAGCATAGTACTGCGCATGTCTAGAGTCAGTGATTATTGTAGGCTTTTAAGTGTCAACAAACAGTTGAACTTTTTAAAAGCTGTGAATACCTTATTAAATAATATGCAATATTATATTGAAAACTATGTTAATTGACAGTTTGTGGTCATTTGTTTTGTTTTGTTTAAAGTCTCCCACATGTACCAAAAGCTCATAAGTCAGTATTAGAATTTCACTGAAGTTCATTGTGTCAGGGCTCTAGAGCTATTGCAAATCTCTTAGCCATGACACTCCCCTTTTAAAGGAAAGTAAAAAAAATCAAAATTGTTGGTGGGGGTCTCTGTTATGTTTGTTTTCTTTTTAGTTTTATTCTATTATTATTATTATTATTTTCTTTTTTAGAGGGGGAGGGGAATTCAGCTAAAAATAGCCAAGGGTCAATTCAAGCAACTAGTACAAAAGATGTTTTTTTGCAGTCCTTTATTCAATATATTCAAGGTTATCATGCAATTCTGTTGTTTGACTGCATATATATATATTTTGTTTCTTTCTTTTCATTACAAGTTCTATATGTGTAAGTGGTGACCACAGCTATGATTACTATTATTTAGAATATTTTTGTACCTACTAACAGAAAACAACTTGACTGCAAAACACTTACTGTAGGGCACTCGATATTAGGCATTACTTTCATGTGGATGTAAGGTTGAAATGTCAAAACCTTTATTAAACCGTGAACTACGCTTTAGCGTATTACACTTTGTGGTGATCTGATTCTATTGTACTTTTTTGTGTTTTACTAACTATTACCGTTTAACTATCACGCTTTGTTTCACGGGTTAATGAAAACCACTCTAATTACTTACAGTAGTTCTTTTTTAATATTATTATTTACTTGTATAATTTAGATGAGCAATACATATTTCTTTATGGCTTTGTAGAGCTCATCTCGTTCCTCATAAATAACAAACAAAATGAAGTTTGTTCTTATTTTGGTGCAAAGGAATCTACAGTAGTTTTCTAATCAGATAATTGTTTTTCTTTTAACACTCACCTGTTATTTCAACAGCCTTACTTGAGTTTGCTTGTCTCAGAAATAGACCTTGCTTAATAAACAAAGACATGTTACAAACTTATTTAATAATAGGTAACAACTGCAATATTGTATGAAGAGAGTGCCCCTCTCTTCCCCCTGCTATTGTTGAAATTATGCTAAATAAACTTTTACCTCTTCCCTCTCCACCAGTTAAGCATTCTATGTATGCTTCCCTGTACAAAATGCACCCCTTCAAATAGAACATTAAAGTTCACATACTTGTTTACTTCCTCAAACTCTTTGCTTTGTGTTTTTTGTTAACTTCCTAGGAACAAATTGAATACATATAATCAATAAAGCTAGCAAGCTTATTTTGCAAACTCACTTTTTTTATTATTTTTGCGCAAAACCTATCAGGATTAAGGGGGTCCAGCACAAAGAAAAAAAAAGGAACTAAAAAAAAAGCCCATTGGCCTGGGATCGAACCCGGTCTGAAGAACAAAACGGAAACAATACATACGGATTACCCAATCGGTATGGCAGCACAAGGCTTTTACGGAAGGCTGTAAAGAACCCGAAGGCCCCAAGCACCGATATTTCCGAGCGAATATACTGTACAACACTCTTGCAAGGTTATCCCAACCCGCGCATTAATGGGGAGGACAATAACCAGGATCCCAGGCCTGTAATACGGTTACGCCACGCACAGCTCGCCGAGATTGTGGATGACAAAAAATAGAGGTCTATTTGGGCGTCTTGGGTCCCTTGGGGACTCGCCATGCGCACGGGCGCATCTCTTTTATTGTGTACATGACATCAAATTAGCGAAGAAAAAAGACGCTGTTTTGGTATCATGTGAAAATCATAAAATAAATAGAAATAAAGACGTAAGGGGGGAGAATATTGACATCTTCATATTAGAATATTGACAAAATCCGCAATTTTGTCTACGCTGACTAAGTAAAGTGTATTTTACTTTAAAGGGGCAGCAGCATAGTACTGCGCATGTCTAGAGTCAGTGATTATTGTAGGCTTTTAAGTGTCAACAAACAGTTGAACTTTTCAAAAGCTGTGAATACCTTATTTAATAATATGCAATATTATATTGAAAACTATGTTAATTGACAGTTTGTGGTCATTTGTTTTGTTTTGTTTAAAGTCTCCCACATGTACCAAAAGCTCATAAGTCAGTATTAGAATTTCACTGAAGTTCATTGTGTCAGGGCTCTAGAGCTATTGCAAATCTCTTAACCATGACACTCCCCTTTTAAAGGAAAGTACAAAAAATCAAAATTGTTGGTGGGGGTCTCTGTTATGTTTGTTTTCTTTTTAGTTTTGTTCTATTATTATTATTATTTTTTTTTTTAGAGGGGGAAGGGAATTCAGCTAAAAATAGCCAAGGGTCAATTCAAGCAACTAGTACAAAAGATGTGTTTTTGCAGTCCTTTATGCAATATATTCAAGGTTATAATGCAATTCTGTTGTTTGACTGCATATATATATATTTTGTTTCTTTCTTTTCATTACAAGTTCTATATGTGTAAGTGGTGACCATAGCTATGATTACTATTATTTAGAATATTTTTGTACCTACTAACAGAAAACAACTTGACTGCAAAACACTTACTGTAGGGCACTCGATATTAGGCATTACTTTCATGTGGATGTAAGGTTGAAATGTCAAAACCTTCATTAAACCGTGAACTACGCTTTAGCGTATTACACTTTGTGGTGATCTGATTCTATTGTACTTTTTTGTGTTTTACTAACTATTACCGTTTAACTATCACACTTTGTTTCACGGGTCAATGAAAACCACTCTAATTACTTACAGTAGTTCTTTTTTAATATTATTATTTACTTGTATAATTTAGATGAGCAATACATATTTCTTTATGGCTTTGTAGAGCTCATCTCGTTCCTCATAAATAACAAACAAAATGAAGTTTGTTCTTATTTTGGTGCAAAGGAATCTACAGTAGTTTTCTAATCAGATAATTGTTTTTCTTTTAACACTCACCTGTTATTTCAACAGCCTTACTTGAGTTTGCTTGCCTCAGAAATAGACCTTGCTTAATAAACAAAGACATGTTACAAACTTATTTAATAATAGGTAACAACTGCAATATTGTATGAAGAGAGTGCCCCTCTCTTCCCCCTGCTATTGTTGAAATTATGCTAAATAAACTTTTACCTCTTCCCTCTCCACCAGTTAAGCATTCTATGTATGCTTCCCTGTACAAAATGCACCCCTTCAAATAGAACATTAAAGTTCACATACTTGTTTACTTCCTCAAACTCTTTGCTTTGTGTTTTTTGTTAACTTCCTAGGAACAAATTGAATACATATAATCAATAAAGCTAGCAAGCTTATTTTGCAAACTCACTTTTTTTATTATTTTTGCGCAAAACCTATCAGGATTAAGGGGGTCCAGCACAAAGAAAAAAAAAGGAACTAAAAAAAAGCCCATTGGCCTGGGATCGAACCCGGTCTGAAGAACAAAACGGAAACAACACATACGGATTACCCAATCGGTATGGCAGCACAAGGCTTTTACGGAAGGCTGTAAAGAACCCGAAGGCCCCAAGTACCGATATTTCCGAGCGAATATGCTGTACAACACTCTTGCAAGGTTATCCCAACCCGCGCATTAATGGGGAGGACAATAACCAGGATCCCAGGCCTGTAATACGGTTACGCCACGCACAGCTCGCCGAGATTGTGGATGACAAAAAATAGAGGTCTATTTGGGCGTCTTGGGTCCCTTGGGGACTCGCCATGCGCACGGGCGCATCTCTTTTATTGTGTACATGACATCAAATTAGCGAAGAAAAAAGACGCTGTCTTGGTATCATGTGAAAATCATAAAATAAATAGAAATAAAGACGTAAGGGGGGAGAATATTGACATCTTCATATTAGAATATTGACAAAATCCGCAATTTTGTCTACGCTGACTAAGTAAAGCTGTATTTCACTTTAAAGGGGCAGCAGCATAGTACTGCGCATGTCTAGAGTCAGTGATTATTGTAGGCTTTTAAGTGTCAACAAACAGTTGAACTTTTTAAAAGCTGTGAATACCTTATTAAATAATATGCAATATTATATTGAAAACTATGTTAATTGACAGTTTGTGGTCATTTGTTTTGTTTTGTTTAAAGTCTCCCACATGTACCAAAAGCTCATAAGTCAGTATTAGAATTTCACTGAAGTTCATTGTGTCAGGGCTCTAGAGCTATTGCAAATCTCTTAACCATGACACTCCCCTTTTAAAGGAAAGTACAAAAAATCAAAATTGTTGGTGGGGGTCTCTGTTATGTTTGTTTTCTTTTTAGTTTTGTTCTATTATTATTATTATTTTCTTTTTTAGAGGGGGAGGGGAATTCAGCTAAAAATAGCCAAGGGTCAATTCAAGCAACTAGTACAAAAGATGTTTTTTGCAGTCCTTTATTCAATATATTCAAGGTTATCATGCAATTCTGTTGTTTGACTGCATATATATATATATTGTTTCTTTCTTTTCATTACAAGTTCTATATGTGTAAGTGGTGACCATAGCTATGATTACTATTAGTTAGAATATTTTTTTACCTACTAACAGAAAACAACTTGACTGCAAAACACTTACTGTAGGGCACTCGATATTAGGCATTACTTTCATGTGGATGTAAGGTTAAAATGTCAAAACCTTCATTAACCCGTGAACTACGCTTTATCGTATTACACTTTGTGGTGATCTGATTCTATTGTACTTTTTTGTGTTTTACTAACTATTACCGTTTAACTATCACACTTTGTTTCACGGGTTAATGAAAACCACTCTAATTACTTACAGTAGTTCTTTTTTAATATTATTATTTACTTGTATAATTTAGATGAGCAATACATATTTTTTATGGCTTTGTAGAGCTCATCTCGTTCCTCATAAATAACAAACAAAATGAAGTTTGTTCTTATTTTGGTGCAAAGGAATCTACAGTAGTTTTCTAATCAGATAATTGTTTTTCTTTTAACACTCACCTGTTATTTCAACAGCCTTACTTGAGTTTGCTTGTCTCAGAAGTAGACCTTGCTTAATAAACAAAGACATGTTACAAACTTATTTAATAATAGGTAACAACTGCAATATTGTATGAAGAGAGTGCCCTTCTCTTCCTCCTGCTATTGTTGAAATTATGCTCAATAAACTTTTACCTCTTCCCTCTCCACCAGTTAAGCATTCTATGTATGCTTCCCTGTACAAAATGCACCCCTTCAAATAGAACATTAAAGTTCA
Organism: Nematostella vectensis; assembly: GCF_932526225.1. Classification (NCBI taxonomy): domain Eukaryota; kingdom Metazoa; phylum Cnidaria; class Anthozoa; order Actiniaria; family Edwardsiidae; genus Nematostella; species Nematostella vectensis. Next base: position 246,884 of record NC_064044.1, on the reverse strand, counting down.
CATACTTGTTTACTTCCTCAAACTCTTTGCTTTGTGTTTTTTGTTAACTTCCTAGGAACAAATTGAATACATATAATCAATAAATCTAGCAAGCTTATTTTGCAAACTCACTTTTTTTTTTATTTTTGCGCAAAACCTATCAGGATTAAGGGGGTCCAGCACAAAGAAAAAAAAACGAACTAAAAAAAAGCCCATTGGCCTGGGATCGAACCCGGTCTGAAGAACAAAACGGAAACCATACATACGGATTACCCAATCGGTATGGCAGCACAAGGCTTTTACGGAAGGCTGTAAAGAACCCGAAGGCCCCAAGCACCGATATTTCCGAGCGAATATGCTGTACAACACTCTTGCAAGGTTATCCCAACCCGCGCATTAATGGGGAGGACAATAACCAGGATCCCAGGCCTGTAATACGGTTACGCCACGCACAGCTCGCCGAGATTGTGGATGACAAAAAATAGAGGTCTATTTGGGCGTCTTGGGTCCCTTGGGGACTCGCCATGCGCACGGGCGCATCTCTTTTTTTGTGTACATGACATCAAATTAGCGAAGAAAAACGACGCTGTTTTGGTATCATGTGAAAATCATAAAATAAATAGAAATAAAGACGTAAGGGGGGAGAATATTGACATCTTCATATTAGAATATTGACAAAATCCGCAATTTTGTCTACGCTGACTAAGTAAAGTGTATTTTACTTTAAAGGGGCAGCAGCATAGTACTGCGCATGTCTAGAGTCAGTGATTATTGTAGGCTTTTAAGTGTCAACAAACAGTTAAACTTTTTAAAAGCTGTGAATACCTTATTAAATAATATGCAATATTATATTGAAAACTATGTTAATTGACAGTTTGTGGTCATTTGTTTTGTTTTGTTTAAAGTCTCCCACATGTACCAAAAGCTCATAAGTCAGTATTAGAATTTCACTGAAGTTCATTGTGTCAGGGCTCTAGAGCTATTGCAAATCTCTTAACCATGACACTCCCCTTTTAAAGGAAAGTAAAATAAATCAAAATTGTTGGTGGAGGTCTCTGTTATGTTTGTTTTCTTTTTAGTTTTGTTCTATTATTATTATTATTTTCTTTTTTAGAGGGGGAGGGGAATTCAGCTAAAAATAGCCAAGGGTCAATTCAAGCAACTAGTACAAAAGATGTTTTTTTGCAGTCCTTTATTCAATATATTCAAGGTTATCATGCAATTTTGTTGTTTGACTGCATATATATATATTTTGTTTCTTTCTTTTCATTACAAGTTCTATATGTGTAAGTGGTGACCATAGCTATGATTACTATTATTTAGAATATTTTTGTACCTACTAACAGAAAACAACTTGACTGCAAAACACTTACTGTAGGGCACTCGATATTAGGCATTACTTTCATGTGGATGTAAGGTTGAAATGTCAAAACCTTCATTAAACCGTGAACTACGCTTTAGCGTATTACACTTTGTGGTGATCTGATTCTATTGTACTTTTTTGTGTTTTACTAACTATTACCGTTTAACTATCACACTTTGTTTCACGGGTCAATGAAAACCACTCTAATTACTTACAGTAGTTCTTTTTTAATATTATTATTTACTTGTATAATTTAGATGAGCAATACATATTTCTTTATGGCTTTGTAGAGCTCATCTCGTTCCTCATAAATAACAAACAAAATGAAGTTTGTTCTTATTTTGGTGCAAAGGAATCTACAGTAGTTTTCTAATCAGATAATTGTTTTTCTTTTAACACTCACCTGTTATTTCAACAGCCTTACTTGAGTTTGCTTGCCTCAGAAATAGACCTTGCTTAATAAACAAAGACATGTTACAAACTTATTTAATAATAGGTAACAACTGCAATATTGTATGAAGAGAGTGCCCCTCTCTTCCCCCTGCTATTGTTGAAATTATGCTAAATAAACTTTTACCTCTTCCCTCTCCACCAGTTAAGCATTCTATGTATGCTTCCCTGTACAAAATGCACCCCTTCAAATAGAACATTAAAGTTCACATACTTGTTTACTTCCTCAAACTCTTTGCTTTGTGTTTTTTGTTAACTTCCTAGGAACAAATTGAATACATATAATCAATAAAGCTAGCAAGCTTATTTTGCAAACTCACTTTTTTTATTATTTTTGCGCAAAACCTATCAGGATTAAGGGGGTCCAGCACAAAGAAAAAAAAAGGAACTAAAAAAAAGCCCATTGGCCTTGGATCGAACCCGGTCTGAAGAACAAAACGGAAACAACACATACGGATTACCCAATCGGTATGGCAGCACAAGGCTTTTACGGAAGGCTGTAAAGAACCCGAAGGCCCCAAGTACCGATATTTCCGAGCGAATATGCTGTACAACACTCTTGCAAGGTTATCCCAACCCGCGCATTAATGGGGAGGACAATAACCAGGATCCCAGGCCTGTAATACGGTTACGCCACGCACAGCTCGCCGAGATTGTGGATGACAAAAAATAGAGGTCTATTTGGGCGTCTTGGGTCCCTTGGGGACTCGCCATGCGCACGGGCGCATCTCTTTTATTGTGTACATGACATCAAATTAGCGAAGAAAAAAGACGCTGTTTTGGTATCATGTGAAAATCATAAAATAAATAGAAATAAAGACGTAAGGGGGGAGAATATTGACATCTTCATATTAGAATATTGACAAAATCCGCAATTTTGTCTACGCTGACTAAGTAAAGCTGTATTTCACTTTAAAGGGGCAGCAGCATAGTACTGCGCATGTCTGGAGTCAGTGATTATTGTAGGCTTTTAAGTGTCAACAAACAGTTGAACTTTTTAAAAGCTGTGAATACCTTATTAAATAATATGCAATATTATATTGAAAACTATGTTAATTGACAGTTTGTGGTCATTTTGTTTGTTTTGTTTAAAGTCTCCCACATGTACCAAAAGCTCATAAGTCAGTATTAGAATTTCACTGAAGTTCATTGTGTCAGGGCTCTAGAGCTATTGCAAATCTCTTAACCATGACACTCCCCTTTTAAAGGAAAGTACAAAAAATCAAAATTGTTGGTGGGGGTCTCTGTTATGTTTGTTTTCTTTTTAGTTTTGTTCTATTATTATTATTATTTTTTTTTTTAGAGGGGGAAGGGAATTCAGCTAAAAATAGCCAAGGGTCAATTCAAGCAACTAGTACAAAAGATGTGTTTTTGCAGTCCTTTATGCAATATATTCAAGGTTATAATGCAATTCTGTTGTTTGACTGCATATATATATATTTTGTTTCTTTCTTTTCATTACAAGTTCTATATGTGTAAGTGGTGACCATAGCTATGATTACTATTATTTAGAATATTTTTGTACCTACTAACAGAAAACAACTTGACTGCAAAACACTTACTGTAGGGCACTCGATATTAGGCATTACTTTCATGTGGATGTAAGGTTGAAATGTCAAAACCTTCATTAAACCGTGAACTACGCTTTAGCGTATTACACTTTGTGGTGATCTGATTCTATTGTACTTTTTTGTGTTTTACTAACTATTACCGTTTAACTATCACACTTTGTTTCACGGGTCAATGAAAACCACTCTAATTACTTACAGTAGTTCTTTTTTAATATTATTATTTACTTGTATAATTTAGATGAGCAATACATATTTCTTTATGGCTTTGTAGAGCTCATCTCGTTCCTCATAAATAACAAACAAAATGAAGTTTGTTCTTATTTTGGTGCAAAGGAATCTACAGTAGTTTTCTAATCAGATAATTGTTTTTCTTTTAACACTCACCTGTTATTTCAACAGCCTTACTTGAGTTTGCTTGCCTCAGAAATAGACCTTGCTTAATAAACAAAGACATGTTACAAACTTATTTAATAATAGGTAACAACTGCAATATTGTATGAAGAGAGTGCCCCTCTCTTCCCCCTGCTATTGTTGAAATTATGCTAAATAAACTTTTACCTCTTCCCTCTCCACCAGTTAAGCATTCTATGTATGCTTCCCTGTACAAAATGCACCCCTTCAAATAGAACATTAAAGTTCACATACTTGTTTACTTCCTCAAACTCTTTGCTTTGTGTTTTTTGTTAACTTCCTAGGAACAAATTGAATACATATAATCAATAAAGCTAGCAAGCTTATTTTGCAAACTCACTTTTTTTATTATTTTTGCGCAAAACCTATCAGGATTAAGGGGGTCCAGCACAAAGAAAAAAAAAGGAACTAAAAAAAGGCCCATTGGCCTGGGATCGAACCCGGTCTGAAGAACAAAACGGAAACCACACATACGGATTACCCAATCGGTATGGCAGCACAAGGCTTTTACGGAAGGCTGTAAAGAACCCGAAGGCCCCAAGTACCGATATTTCCGAGCGAATATGCTGTACAACACTCTTGCAAGGTTATCCCAACCCGCGCATTAATGGGGAGGACAATAACCAGGATCCCAGACCTGTAATACGGTTACGCCACGCACAGCTCGCCGAGATTGTGGATGACAAAAAATAGAGGTCTATTTGGGCGTCTTGGGTCCCTTGGGGACTCGCCATGCGCACGGGCGCATCTCTTTTATTGTGTACATGACATCAAATTAGCGAAGAAAAAAGACGCTGTTTTGGTATCATGTGAAAATCATAAAATAAATAGAAATAAAGACGTAAGGGGGGAGAATATTGACATCTTCATATTAGAATATTGACAAAATCCGCAATTTTGTCTACGCTGACTAAGTAAAGCTGTATTTCACTTTAAAGGGGCAGCAGCATAGTACTGCGCATGTCTGGAGTCAGTGATTATTGTAGGCTTTTAAGTGTCAACAAACAGTTGAACTTTTTAAAAGCTGTGAATACCTTATTAAATAATATGCAATATTATATTGAAAACAATGTTAATTGACAGTTTGTGGTCATTTTGTTTGTTTTGTTTAAAGTCTCCCACATGTACCAAAAGCTCATAAGTCAGTATTAGAATTTCACTGAAGTTCATTGTGTCAGGGCTCTATAGCTATTGCAAATCTCTTAACCATGACACTCCCCTTTTAAAGGAAAGTAAAAAAAATCAAAATTGTTGGTGGGGGTCTCTGTTATGTTTGTTTTCTTTTTAGTTTTGTTCTATTATTATTATTATTTTCTTTTTTAGAGGGGGAGGGGAATTCAGCTAAAAATAGCCAAGGGTCAATTCAAGCAACTAGTACAAAAGATGTTTTTTTGCAGTCCTTTATTCAATATATTCAAGGTTATCATGCAATTCTGTTGTTTGACTGCATATATATAAATATATATATATTTTTTCTTTCTTTTCATTACAAGTTCTATATGTGTAAGTGGTGACCATAGCTATGATTACTATTATTTAGAATATTTTTTTACCTACTAACAGAAAACAACTTGACTGCAAAACAGTTACTGTAGGGCACTCGATATTAGGCATTACTTTCATGTGGATGTAAGGTTGAAATGTCAAAACCTTCATTAACCCGTGAACTATGCTTTAGCGTATTACACTTTGTGGTGATCTGATTCTATTGTTCTTTTTTGTGTTTTACTAACTATTACCATTTAACTATCACACTTTGTTTCACGGGTTAATGAAAACCACTCTAATTACTTACAGTAGTTCTTTTTTAATATTATCATTTACTTGTATAATTTAGATGAGCAATACATATTTCTTTATGGCTTTGTAGAGCTCATCTCGTTCCTCATAAATAACAAACAAAATAAAGTTTGTTCTTATTTTGGTGTAAAGGAATCTACAGTAGTTTTCTAATCAGATAATTGTTTTTCTTTTAACACTCACCTGTTATTTCAACAGCCTTACTTGAGTTTGCTTGTCTCAGAAATAGACCTTGCTTAATAAACAAAGACATGTTACAAACTTATTTAATAATAGGTAACAACTGCAATATTGTATGAAGAGAGTGCCCCTCTCTTCCCCCTGCTATTATTGAAATTATGCTCAATAAACTTTTACCTCTTCCCTCTCCACCAGTTAAGCATTCTATGTATGCTTCCCTGTACAAAATGCACCCCTTCAAATAGAACATTAAAGTTCACATACTTGTTTACTTCCTCAAACTCTTTGCTTTGTGTTTTTTGTTAACTTCCTAGGAACAAATTGAATACATATAATCAATAAATCTAGCAAGCATATTTTGCAAACTCACTTTTTTTATTATTTTTGCGCAAAACCTATCAGAATTAAGGGGGTCCAGCACAAAGAAAAAAAAACGAACTAAAAAAAAAGCCCATTGGCCTGGGATCGAACCCGGTCTGAAGAACAAAACGGAAACCATACATACGGATTACCCAATCGGTATGGCAGCACAAGGCTTTTACGGAAGGCTGTAAAGAACCCGAAGGCCCCAAGCACCGATATTTCCGAGCGAATATGCTGTACAACACTCTTGCAAGGTTATCCCAAACCGCGCATTAATGGGGAGGACAATAACCAGGATCCCAGGCCTGTAATACGGTTACGCCACGCACAGCTCGCCAAGATTGTGGATGACAAAAAATAGAGGTCTATTTGGGCGTCTTGGGTCCCTTGGGGACTCGCCATGCGCACGGGCGCATCTCTTTTATTGTGTACATGACATCAAATTAGCGAAGAAAAAAGACGCTGTTTTGGTATCATGTGAAAATCATAAAATAAATAGAAATAAAGACGTAAGGGGGAGAATATTGACATCTTCATATTAGAATATTGACAAAATCCGCAATTTTGTATACGCTGACTAAGTAAAGTGTATTTTACTTTAAAGGGGCAGCAGCATAGTACTGCGCATGTCTGGAGTCAGTGATTATTGTAGGCTTTTAAGTGTCAACAAACAGTTGAACTTTTTAAAAGCTGTGAATACCTTATTAAATAATATGCAATATTATATTGAAAACTATGTTAATTGACAGTTTGTGGTCATTTTTTTTGTTTTGTTTAAAGTCTCCCTAATGTACCAAAAGCTCATAAGTCAGTATTAGAATTTCACTGAAGTTCATTGTGTCAGGGCTCTAGAGCTATTGCAAATCTCTTAACCATGACACTCCCCTTTTAAAGGAAAGTAAAAAAAATCAAAATTGTTGGTGGGGGTCTCTGTTATGTTTGTTTTCTTTTTAGTTTTGTTCTATTATTATTATTATTATTTTCATTTTTAGAGGGGGAGGGGAATTCAGCTAAAAATAGCCAAGGGTCAATTCAAGCAACTAGTACAAAAGATGTTTTTTTGCAGTCCTTTATTCAATATATTCAAGGTTATCATGCAATTCTGTTGTTTGACTGCATATATATATTTTTTTCTTTCTTTTAATTACAAGTTCTATATGTGTAAGTGGTGACAATAGCTATGATTACTATTATTTAGAATATTTTTTTACCTACTAACAGAAAACAACTTGACTGCAAAACACTTACTGTAGGGCACTCGATATTAGGCATTACTTTCATGTGGATGTAAGGTTGAAATGTCAAAACCTTCATTAACCCGTGAACTACGCTTTAGCGTATTACACTTTGTGGTGATCTGATTCTATTGTACTTTTTTGTGTTTTACTAACTATTACCGTTTAACTATCACACTTTGTTTCACGGGTTAATGAAAACCACTCTAATTACTTACAGTAGTTCGTTTTTAATATTATTATTTACTTGTATAATTTAGATGAGCAATACATATTTCTTTATGGCTTTGTAGAGCTCATCTCGTTCCTCATAAATAACAAACAAAATGAAGTTTGTTCTTATTTTGGTGCAAAGGAATCTACAGTAGTTTTCTAATCAGATAATTGTTTTTCTTTTAACACTCACCTGTTATTTCAACAGCCTTACTTGAGTTTGCTTGTCTCAGAAATAGACCTTGCTTAAAAAGAAAGACATGTTACAAACTTATTTAATAATAGGTAACAACTGCAATATTGTATGAAGAGAGTGCCCCTCTCTTCCCCCTGCTATTGTTGAAATTATGCTCAATAAACTTTTACCTCTTCCCTCTCCACCAGTTAAGCATTCTATGTATGCTTCCCTGTACAAAATGCACCCCTTCAAATAGAACATTAAAGTTCACATACTTGTTTACTTCCTCAAACTCTTTGCTTTGTGTTTTTTGTTAACTTCCTAGGAACAAATTGAATACATATAATCAATAAAGCTAGCAAGCTTATTTTGCAAACTCACTTTTTTTATTATTTTTGCGCAAAACCTATCAGGATTAAGGGGGTCCAGCACAAAGAAAAAAAAAGGAACTAAAAAAAAAGCCCATTGGCCTGGGATCGAACCCGGTCTGAAGAACAAAACGGAAACCACACATACGGATTACCCAATCGGTATGGCAGCACAAGGCTTTTACGGAAGGCTGTAAAGAACCCGAAGGCCCCAAGTACCGATATTTCCGAGCGAATATGCTGTACAACACTCTTGCAAGGTTATCCCAACCCGCGCATTAATGGGGAGGACAATAACCAGGATCCCAGGCCTGTAATACGGTTACGCCACGCACAGCTCGCCGAGATTGTGGATGACAAAAAATAGAGGTCTATTTGGGCGTCTTGGGTCCCTTGGGGACTCGCCATGCGCACGGGCGCATCTCTTTTATTGTGTACATGACATCAAATTAGCGAAGAAAAAAGACGCTGTTTTGGTATCATGTGAAAATCATAAAATAAATAGAAATAAAGACGTAAGGGGGGAGAATATTGACATCTTCATATTAGAATATTGACAAAATCCGCAATTTTGTCTACGCTGACTAAGTAAAGCTGTATTTCACTTTAAAGGGGCAGCAGCATAGTACTGCGCATGTCTGGAGTCAGTGATTATTGTAGGCTTTTAAGTGTCAACAAACAGTTGAACTTTTTAAAAGCTGTGAATACCTTATTAAATAATATGCAATATTATATTGCAAACTATGTTAATTGACAGTTTGTGGTCATTTTGTTTGTTTTGTTTAAAGTCTCCCACATGTACCAAAAGATCATAAGTCAGTATTAGAATTTCACTGAAGTTCATTGTGTCAGGGCTCTATAGCTATTGCAAATCTCTTAACCATGACACTCCCCTTTTAAAGGAAAGTAAAAAAAATCAAAATTGTTGGTGGGGGTCTCTGTTATGTTTGTTTTCTTTTTAGTTTTGTTCTATTATTATTATTATTTTCTTTTTTAGAGGGGGAGGGGAATTCAGCTAAAAATAGCCAAGGGTCAATTCAAGCAACTAGTACAAAAGATGTTTTTTTGCAGTCCTTTATTCAATATATTCAAGGTTATCATGCAATTCTGTTGTTTGACTGCATATATATAAATATATATATATTTTTTCTTTCTTTTCATTACAAGTTCTATATGTGTAAGTGGTGACCATAGCTATGATTACTATTATTTAGAATATTTTTTTACCTACTAACAGAAAACAACTTGACTGCAAAACAGTTACTGTAGGGCACTCGATATTAGGCATTACTTTCATGTGGATGTAAGGTTGAAATGTCAAAACCTTCATTAACCCGTGAACTACGCTTTAGCGTATTACACTTTGTGGTGATCTGATTCTATTGTACTTTTTTGTGTTTTACTAACTATTACCGTTTAACTATCACACTTTGTTTCACGGGTTAATGAAAACCACTCTAATTACTTACAGTAGTTCTTTTTTAATATTATTATTTACTTGTATAATTTAGATGAGCAATACATATTTCTTTATGGCTTTGTAGAGCTCATCTCGTTCCTCATAACTAACAAACAAAATAAAGTTTGTTCTTATTTTGGTGCAAAGGAATCTACAGTAGTTTTCTAATCAGATAATTGTTTTTCTTTTAACACTCACCTGTTATTTCAACAGCCTTACTTGAGTTTGCTTGTCTCAGAAATAGACCTTGCTTAATAAACAAAGACATGTTACAAACTTATTTAATAATAGGTAACAACTGCAATATTGTATGAAGAGAGTGCCCCTCTCTTCCCCCTGCTATTATTGAAATTATGCTCAATAAACTTTTACCTCTTCCCTCTCCACCAGTTAAGCATTCTATGTATGCTTCCCTGTACAAAATGCACCCCTTCAAATAGAACATTAAAGTTCACATACTTTTTTACTTCCTCAAACTCTTTGCTTTGTGTTTTTTGTTAACTTCCTAGGAACAAATTGAATACATATAATCAATAAATCTAGCAAGCTAATTTTGCAAACTCACTTTTTTTATTATTTTTGCGCAAAACCTATCAGAATTAAGGGGGTCCAGCACAAAGAAAAAAAAAGGAACTAAAAAAAAAGCCCATTGGCCTGGGATAGAACCCGGTCTGAAGAACAAAACGGAAACCATACATACGGATTACCCAATCGGTATGGCAGCACAAGGCTTTTACGGAAGGCTGTAAAGAACCCGAAGGCCCCAAGCACCGATATTTCCGAGCGAATATGCTGTACAACACTCTTGCAAGGTTATCCCAAACCGCGCATTAATGGGGAGGACAATAACCAGGATCCCAGGCCTGTAATACGGTTACGCCACGCACAGCTCGCCAAGATTGTGGATGACAAAAAATAGAGGTCTATTTGGGCGTCTTGGGTCCCTTGGGGACTCGCCATGCGCACGGGCGCATCTCTTTTATTGTGTACATGACATCAAATTAGCGAAGAAAAAAGACGCTGTTTTGGTATCATGTGAAAATCATAAAATAAATAGAAATAAAGACGTAAGGGGGAGAATATTGACATCTTCATATTAGAATATTGAAAAAATCCGCAATTTTGTCTACGCTGACTAAGTAAAGTGTATTTTACTTTAAAGGGGCAGCAGCATAGTACTGCGCATGTCTGGAGTCAGTGATTATTGTAGGCTTTTAAGTGTCAACAAACAGTTGAACTTTTTAAAAGCTGTGAATACCTTATTAAATAATATGCAATATTATATTGAAAACTATGTTAATTGACAGTTTGTGGTCATTTTTTTTGTTTTGTTTAAAGTCTCCCTAATGTACCAAAAGCTCATAAGTCAGTATTAGAATTTCACTGAAGTTCATTGTGTCAGGGCTCTAGAGCTATTGCAAATCTCTTAACCATGACACTCCCCTTTTAAAGGAAAGTAAAAAAAATCAAAATTGTTGGTGGGGGTCTCTGTTATGTTTGTTTTCTTTTTAGTTTTGTTCTATTATTATTATTATTATTTTCATTTTTAGAGGGGGAGGGGAATTCAGCTAAAAATAGCCAAGGGTCAATTCAAGCAACTAGTACAAAAGATGTTTTTTTGCAGTCCTTTATTCAATATATTCAAGGTTATCATGCAATTCTGTTGTTTGACTGCATATATATATTTTTTTCTTTCTTTTAATTACAAGTTCTATATGTGTAAGTGGTGACAATAGCTATGATTACTATTATTTAGAATATTTTTTTACCTACTAACAGAAAACAACTTGACTGCAAAACACTTACTGTAGGGCACTCGATATTAGGCATTACTTTCATGTGGATGTAAGGTTGAAATGTCAAAACCTTCATTAACCCGTGAACTACGCTTTAGCGTATTACACTTTGTGGTGATCTGATTCTATTGTACTTTTTTGTGTTTTACTAACTATTACCGTTTAACTATCACACTTTGTTTCACGGGTTAATGAAAACCACTCTAATTACTTACAGTAGTTCTTTTTTAATATTATTATTTACTTGTATAATTTAGATGAGCAATACATATTTCTTTATGGCTTTGTAGAGCTCATCTCGTTCCTCATAAATAACAAACAAAATGAAGTTTGTTCTTATTTTGGTGCAAAGGAATCTACAGAAGTTTTCTAATCAGATAATTGTTTTTCTTTTAACACTCACCTGTTATTTCAACAGCCTTACTTGAGTTTGCTTGTCTCAGAAATAGACCTTGCTTAAAAAGAAAGACATGTTACAAACTTATTTAATAATAGGTAACAACTGCAATATTGTATGAAGAGAGTGCCCCTCTCTTCCCCCTGCTATTGTTGAAATTATGCTCAATAAACTTTTACCTCTTCCCTCTCCACCAGTTAAGCATTCTATGTATGCTTCCCTGTACAAAATGCACCCCTTCAAATAGAACATTAAAGTTCACATACTTGTTTACTTCCTCAAACTCTTTGCTTTGTGTTTTTTGTTAACTTCCTAGGAACAAATTGAATACATATAATCAATAAAGCTAGCAAGCTTATTTTGCAAACTCACTTTTTTATTATTTTTGCGCAAAACCTATCAGGATTAAGGGGGTCCAGCACAAAGAAAAAAAAAGGAACTAAAAAAAAAGCCCATTGGCCTGGGATCGAACCCGGTCTGAAGAACAAAACGGAAACCACACATACGGATTACCCAATCGGTATGGCAGCACAAGGCTTTTACGGAAGGCTGTAAAGAACCCGAAGGCCCCAAGTACCGATATTTCCGAGCGAATATGCTGTACAACACTCTTGCAAGGTTATCCCAACCCGCGCATTAATGGGGAGGACAATAACCAGGATCCCAGGCCTGTAATACGGTTACGCCACGCACAGCTCGCAGAGATTGTGGATGACAAAAAATAGAGGTCTATTTGGGCGTCTTGGGTCCCTTGGGGACTCGCCATGCGCACGGGCGCATCTCTTTTATTGTGTACATGACATCAAATTAGCGAAGAAAAAAGACGCTGTTTTGGTATCATGTGAAAATCATAAAATAAATAGAAATAAAGACGTAAGGGGGGAGAATATTGACATCTTCATATTAGAATATTGACAAAATCCGCAATTTTGTCTACGCTGACTAAGTAAAGCTGTATTTCACTTTAAAGGGGCAGCAGCATAGTACTGCGCATGTCTGGAGTCAGTGATTATTGTAGGCTTTTAAGTGTCAACAAACAGTTGAACTTTTTAAAAGCTGTGAATACCTTATTAAATAATATGCAATATTATATTGCAAACTATGTTAATTGACAGTTTGTGGTCATTTTGTTTGTTTTGTTTAAAGTCTCCCACATGTACCAAAAGCTCATAAGTCAGTATTAGAATTTCACTGAAGTTCATTGTGTCAGGGCTCTATAGCTATTGCAAATCTCTTAACCATGACACTCCCCTTTTAAAGGAAAGTAAAAAAAATCAAAATTGTTGGTGGGGGTCTCTGTTATGTTTGTTTTCTTTTTAGTTTTGTTCTATTATTATTATTATTTTCTTTTTTAGAGGGGGAGGGGAATTCAGCTAAAAATAGCCAAGGGTCAATTCAAGCAACTAGTACAAAAGATGTTTTTTTGCAGTCCTTTATTCAATATATTCAAGGTTATCATGCAATTCTGTTGTTTGACTGCATATATATAAATATATATATATTTTTTCTTTCTTTTCATTACAAGTTCTATATGTGTAAGTGGTGACCATAGCTATGATTACTATTATTTAGAATATTTTTTTACCTACTAACAGAAAACAACTTGACTGCAAAACAGTTACTGTAGGGCACTCGATATTAGGCATTACTTTCATGTGGATGTAAGGTTGAAATGTCAAAACCTTCATTAACCCGTGAACTATGCTTTAGCGTATTACACTTTGTGGTGATCTGATTCTATTGTTCTTTTTTGTGTTTTACTAACTATTACCGTTTAACTATCACACTTTGTTTCACGGGTTAATGAAAACCACTCTAATTACTTACAGTAGTTCTTTTTTAATATTATCATTTACTTGTATAATTTAGATGAGCAATACATATTTCTTTATGGCTTTGTAGAGCTCATCTCGTTCCTCATAAATAACAAACAAAATGAAGTTTGTTCTTATTTTGGTGTAAAGGAATCTACAGTAGTTTTCTAATCAGATAATTGTTTTTCTTTTAACACTCACCTGTTATTTCAACAGCCTTACTTGAGTTTGCTTGTCTCAGAAATAGACCTTGCTTAATAAACAAAGACATGTTACAAACTTATTTAATAATAGGTAACAACTGCAATATTGTATGAAGAGAGTGCCCCTCTCTTCCCCCTGCTATTGTTGAAATTATGCTCAATAAACTTTTACCTCTTCCCTCTCCACCAGTTAAGCATTCTATGTATGCTTCCCTGTACAAAATGCACCCCTTCAAATAGAACATTAAAGTTCACATACTTTTTTACTTCCTCAAACTCTTTGCTTTGTGTTTTTTGTTAACTTCCTAGGAACAAATTGAATACATATAATCAATAAATCTAGCAAGCTTATTTTGCAAACTCACTTTTTTTATTATTTTTGCGCAAAACCTATCAGAATTAAGGGGGTCCAGCACAAAGAAAAAAAAACGAACTAAAAAAAAAGCCCATTGGCCTGGGATCGAACCCGGTCTGAAGAACAAAACGGAAACCATACATACGGATTACCCAATCGGTATGGCAGCACAAGGCTTTTACGGAAGGCTGTAAAGAACCCGAAGGCCCCAAGCACCGATATTTCCGAGCGAATATGCTGTACAACACTCTTGCAAGGTTATCCCAAACCGCGCATTAATGGGGAGGACAATAACCAGGATCCCAGGCCTGTAATACGGTTACGCCACGCACAGCTCGCCAAGATTGTGGATGACAAAAAATAGAGGTCTATTTGGGCGTCTTGGGTCCCTTGGGGACTCGCCATGCGCACTGGCGCATCTCTTTTATTGTGTACATGACATCAAATTAGCGAAGAAAAAAGACGCTGTTTTGGTATCATGTGAAAATCATAAAATAAATAGAAATAAAGACGTAAGGGGGAGAATATTGACATCTTCATATTAGAATATTGACAAAATCCGCAATTTTGTCTACGCTGACTAAGTAAAGTGTATTTTACTTTAAAGGGGCAGCAGCATAGTACTGCGCATGTCTGGAGTCAGTGATTATTGTAGGCTTTTAAGTGTCAACAAACAGTTGAACTTTTTAAAAGCTGTGAATACCTTATTAAATAATATGCAATATTATATTGAAAACTATGTTAATTGACAGTTTGTGGTCATTTTTTTTGTTTTGTTTAAAGTCTCCCTAATGTACCAAAAGCTCATAAGTCAGTATTAGAATTTCACTGAAGTTCATTGTGTCAGGGCTCTAGAGCTATTGCAAATCTCTTAACCATGACACTCCCCTTTTAAAGGAAAGTAAAAAAAATCAAAATTGTTGGTGGGGGTCTCTGTTATGTTTGTTTTCTTTTTAGTTTTGTTCTATTATTATTATTATTATTTTCATTTTTAGAGGGGGAGGGGAATTCAGCTAAAAATAGCCAAGGGTCAATTCAAGCAACTAGTACAAAAGATGTTTTTTTGCAGTCCTTTATTCAATATATTCAAGGTTATCATGCAATTCTGTTGTTTGACTGCATATATATATTTTTTTCTTTCTTTTAATTACAAGTTCTATATGTGTAAGTGGTGACAATAGCTATGATTACTATTATTTAGAATATTTTTTTACCTACTAACAGAAAACAACTTGACTGCAAAACACTTACTGTAGGGCACTCGATATTAGGCATTACTTTCATGTGGATGTAAGGTTGAAATGTCAAAACCTTCATTAACCCGTGAACTACGCTTTAGCGTATTACACTTTGTGGTGATCTGATTCTATTGTACTTTTTTGTGTTTTACTAACTATTACCGTTTAACTATCACACTTTGTTTCACGGGTTAATGAAAACCACTCTAATTACTTACAGTAGTTCTTTTTTAATATTATTATTTACTTGTATAATTTAGATTTGCAATACATATTTCTTTATGGCTTTGTAGAGCTCATCTCGTTCCTCATAAATAACAAACAAAATGAAGTTTGTTCTTATTTTGGTGCAAAGGAATCTACAGTAGTTTTCTAATCAGATAATTGTTTTTCTTTTAACACTCACCTGTTATTTCAACAGCCTTACTTGAGTTTGCTTGTCTCAGAAATAGACCTTGCTTAATAAACAAAGACATGTTACAAACTTATTTAATAATAGGTAACAACTGCAATATTGTATGAAGAGAGTGCCCCTCTCTTCCCCCTGCTATTATTGAAATTATGCTCAATAAACTTTTACCTCTTCCCTCTCCACCAGTTAAGCATTCTACGTATGCTTCCCTGTACAAAATGCACCCCTTTAAATAGAACATTAAAGTTCACATACTTTTTTACTTCCTCAAACTCTTTGCTTTGTGTTTTTTGTTAACTTCCTAGGAACAAATTGAATACATATAATCAATAAATCTAGCAAGCTTATTTTGCAAACTCACTTTTTTTATTATTTTTGCGCAAAACCTATCAGGATTAAGGGGGTCCAGCACAAAGAAAAAAAACGAACTAAAAAAAAAAGCCCATTGGCCTGGGATCGAACCCGGTCTGAAGAACAAAACGGAAACCATACATACGGATTACCCAATCGGTATGGCAGCACAAGGCTTTTACGGAAGGCTGTAAAGAACCCGAAGGCCCCAAGTACCGATATTTCCGAGCGAATATGCTGTACAACACTCTTGCAAGGTTATCCCAACCCGCGCATTAATGGGGAGGACAATAACCAGGATCCCAGGCCTGTAATACGGTTACGCCACGCACAGCTCGCCGAGATTGTGGATGACAAAAAATAGAGGTCTATTTGGGCGTCTTGGGTCCCTTGGGGACTCGCCATGCGCACGGGCGCATCTCTTTTATTGTGTACATGACATCAAATTAGCGAAGAAAAAAGACGCTGTTTTGGTATCATGTAAAAATCATAAAATAAATAGAAATAAAGACGTAAGGGGGGAGAATATTGACATCTTCATATTAGAATATTGACAAAATCCGCAATTTTGTCTACGCTGACTAAGTAAAGCTGTATTTCACTTTAAAGGGGCAGCAGCATAGTACTGCGCATGTCTGGAGTCAGTGATTATTGTAGGCTTTTAAGTGTCAACAAACAGTTGAACTTTTTAAAAGCTGTGAATACCTTATTAAATAATATGCAATATTATATTGAAAACTATGTTAATTGACAGTTTGTGGTCATTTTTTTTGTTTTGTTTAAAGTCTCCCTAATGTACCAAAAGCTCATAAGTCAGTATTAGAATTTCACTGAAGTTCATTGTGTCAGGGCTCTAGAGCTATTGCAAATCTCTTAACCATGACACTCCCCTTTTAAAGGAAAGTAAAAAAAATCAAAATTGTTGGTGGGGGTCTCTGTTATGTTTGTTTTCTTTTTAGTTTTGTTCTATTGTTATTATTATTATTTTCATTTTTAGAGGGGGAGGGGAATTCCGCTAAAAATAGCCAAGGGTCAATTCAAGCAACTAGTACAAAAGATGTTTTTTTGCAGTCCTTTATTCAATATATTCAAGGTTATCATGCAATTCTGTTGTTTGACTGCATATATATATTTTTTTCTTTCTTTTAATTACAAGTTCTATATGTGTAAGTGGTGACAATAGCTATGATTACTATTATTTAGAATATTTTTTTACCTACTAACAGAAAACAACTTGACTGCAAAACACTTACTGTAGGGCACTCGATATTAGGCATTACTTTCATGTGGATGTAAGGTTGAAATGTCAAAACCTTCATTAACCCGTGAACTACGCTTTAGCGTATTACACTTTGTGGTGATCTGATTCTATTGTACTTTTTTGTGTTTTACTAACTATTACCGTTTAACTATCACACTTTGTTTCACGGGTTAATGAAAACCACTCTAATTACTTACAGTAGTTCTTTTTTAATATTATTATTTACTTGTATAATTTAGATGAGCAATACATATTTCTTTATGGCTTTGTAGAGCTCATCTCGTTCCTCATAAATAACAAACAAAATGAAGTTTGTTCTTATTTTGGTGCAAAGGAATCTACAGTAGTTTTCTAATCAGATAATTGTTTTTCTTTTAACACTCACCTGTTATTTCAACAGCCTTACTTGAGTTTGCTTGTCTCAGAAATAGACCTTGCTTAAAAAGAAAGACATGTTACAAACTTATTTAATAATAGGTAACAACTGCAATATTGTATGAAGAGAGTGCCCCTCTCTTCCCCCTGCTATTGTTGAAATTATGCTCAATAAACTTTTACCTCTTCCCTCTCCACCAGTTAAGCATTCTATGTATGCTTCCCTGTACAAAATGCACCCCTTCAAATAGAACATTAAAGTTCACATACTTGTTTACTTCCTCAAACTCTTTGCTTTGTGTTTTTTGTTAACTTCCTAGGAACAAATTGAATACATATAATCAATAAAGCTAGCAAGCTTATTTTGCAAACTCACTTTTTTATTATTTTTGCGCAAAACCTATCAGGATTAAGGGGGTCCAGCACAAAGAAAAAAAAAGGAACTAAAAAAAAAGCCCATTGGCCTGGGATCGAACCCGGTCTGAAGAACAAAACGGAAACCACACATACGGATTACCCAATCGGTATGGAGCACAAGGCTTTTACGGAAGGCTGTAAAGAACCCGAAGGCCCCAAGTACCGATATTTCCGAGCGAATATGCTGTACAACACTCTTGCAAGGTTATCCCAACCCGCGCATTAATGGGGAGGACAATAACCAGGATCCCAGGCCTGTAATACGGTTACGCCACGCACAGCTCGCCGAGATTGTGGATGACAAAAAATAGAGGTCTATTTGGGCGTCTTGGGTCCCTTGGGGACTCGCCATGCGCACGGGCGCATCTCTTTTATTGTGTACATGACATCAAATTAGCGAAGAAAAAAGACGCTGTTTTGGTATCATGTGAAAATCATAAAATAAATAGAAATAAAGACGTAAGGGGGGAGAATATTGACATCTTCATATTAGAATATTGACAAAATCCGCAATTTTGTCTACGCTGACTAAGTAAAGCTGTATTTCACTTTAAAGGGGCAGCAGCATAGTACTGCGCATGTCTGGAGTCAGTGATTATTGTAGGCTTTTAAGTGTCAACAAACAGTTGAACTTTTTAAAAGCTGTGAATACCTTATTAAATAATATGCAATATTATATTGCAAACTATGTTAATTGACAGTTTGTGGTCATTTTGTTTGTTTTGTTTAAAGTCTCCCACATGTACCAAAAGCTCATAAGTCAGTATTAGAATTTCACTGAAGTTCATTGTGTCAGGGCTCTATAGCTATTGCAAATCTCTTAACCATGACACTCCCCTTTTAAAGGAAAGTAAAAAAAATCAAAATTGTTGGTGGGGGTCTCTGTTATGTTTGTTTTCTTTTTAGTTTTGTTCTATTATTATTATTATTTTCTTTTTTAGAGGGGGAGGGGAATTCAGCTAAAAATAGCCAAGGGTCAATTCAAGCAACTAGTACAAAAGATGTTTTTTTGCAGTCCTTTATTCAATATATTCAAGGTTATCATGCAATTCTGTTGTTTGACTGCATATATATAAATATATATATATTTTTTCTTTCTTTTCATTACAAGTTCTATATGTGTAAGTGGTGACCATAGCTATGATTACTATTATTTAGAATATTTTTTTACCTACTAACAGAAAACAACTTGACTGCAAAACAGTTACTGTAGGGCACTCGATATTAGGCATTACTTTCATGTGGATGTAAGGTTGAAATGTCAAAACCTTCATTAACCCGTGAACTATGCTTTAGCGTATTACACTTTGTGGTGATCTGATTCTATTGTTCTTTTTTGTGTTTTACTAACTATTACCGTTTAACTATCACACTTTGTTTCACGGGTTAATGAAAACCACTCTAATTACTTACAGTAGTTCTTTTTTAATATTATCATTTACTTGTATAATTTAGATGAGCAATACATATTTCTTTATGGCTTTGTAGAGCTCATCTCGTTCCTCATAAATAACAAACAAAATGAAGTTTGTTCTTATTTTGGTGTAAAGGAATCTACAGTAGTTTTCTAATCAGATAATTGTTTTTCTTTTAACACTCACCTGTTATTTCAACAGCCTTACTTGAGTTTGCTTGTCTCAGAAATAGACCTTGCTTAATAAACAAAGACATGTTACAAACTTATTTAATAATAGGTAACAACTGCAATATTGTATGAAGAGAGTGCCCCTCTCTTCCCCCTGCTATTGTTGAAATTATGCTCAATAAACTTTTACCTCTTCCCTCTCCACCAGTTAAGCATTCTATGTATGCTTCCCTGTACAAAATGCACCCCTTCAAATAGAACATTAAAGTTCACATACTTTTTTACTTCCTCAAACTCTTTGCTTTGTGTTTTTTGTTAACTTCCTAGGAACAAATTGAATACATATAATCAATAAATCTAGCAAGCTTATTTTGCAAACTCACTTTTTTTATTATTTTTGCGCAAAACCTATCAGAATTAAGGGGGTCCAGCACAAAGAAAAAAAAACGAACTAAAAAAAAAGCCCATTGGCCTGGGATCGAACCCGGTCTGAAGAACAAAACGGAAACCATACATACGGATTACCCAATCGGTATGGCAGCACAAGGCTTTTACGGAAGGCTGTAAAGAACCCGAAGGCCCCAAGCACCGATATTTCCGAGCGAATATGCTGTACAACACTCTTGCAAGGTTATCCCAACCCGCGCATTAATGGGGAGGACAATAACCAGGATCCCAGGCCTGTAATACGGTTACGCCACGCACAGCTCGCCAAGATTGTGGATGACAAAAAATAGAGGTCTATTTGGGCGTCTTGGGTCCCTTGGGGACTCGCCATGCGCACTGGCGCATCTCTTTTATTGTGTACATGACATCAAATTAGCGAAGAAAAAAGACGCTGTTTTGGTATCATGTGAAAATCATAAAATAAATAGAAATAAAGACGTAAGGGGGAGAATATTGACATCTTCATATTAGAATATTGACAAAATCCGCAATTTTGTCTACGCTGACTAAGTAAAGTGTATTTTACTTTAAAGGGGCAGCAGCATAGTACTGCGCATGTCTGGAGTCAGTGATTATTGTAGGCTTTTAAGTGTCAACAAACAGTTGAACTTTTTAAAAGCTGTGAATACCTTATTAAATAATATGCAATATTATATTGAAAACTATGTTAATTGACAGTTTGTGGTCATTTTTTTTGTTTTGTTTAAAGTCTCCCTAATGTACCAAAAGCTCATAAGTCAGTATTAGAATTTCACTGAAGTTCATTGTGTCAGGGCTCTAGAGCTATTGCAAATCTCTTAACCATGACACTCCCCTTTTAAAGGAAAGTAAAAAAAATCAAAATTGTTGGTGGGGGTCTCTGTTATGTTTGTTTTCTTTTTAGTTTTGTTCTATTATTATTATTATTATTTTCATTTTTAGAGGGGGAGGGGAATTCAGCTAAAAATAGCCAAGGGTCAATTCAAGCAACTAGTACAAAAGATGTTTTTTTGCAGTCCTTTATTCAATATATTCAAGGTTATCATGCAATTCTGTTGTTTGACTGCATATATATATTTTTTTCTTTCTTTTAATTACAAGTTCTATATGTGTAAGTGGTGACAATAGCTATGATTACTATTATTTAGAATATTTTTTTACCTACTAACAGAAAACAACTTGACTGCAAAACACTTACTGTAGGGCACTCGATATTAGGCATTACTTTCATGTGGATGTAAGGTTGAAATGTCAAAACCTTCATTAACCCGTGAACTACGCTTTAGCGTATTACACTTTGTGGTGATCTGATTCTATTGTACTTTTTTGTGTTTTATTAACTATTACCGTTTAACTATCACACTTTGTTTCACGGGTTAATGAAAACCACTCTAATTACTTACAGTAGTTCTTTTTTAATATTATTATTTACTTGTATAATTTAGATTTGCAATACATATTTCTTTATGGCTTTGTAGAGCTCATCTCGTTCCTCATAAATAACAAACAAAATGAAGTTTGTTCTTATTTTGGTGCAAAGGAATCTACAGTAGTTTTCTAATCAGATAATTGTTTTTCTTTTAACACTCACCTGTTATTTCAACAGCCTTACTTGAGTTTGCTTGTCTCAGAAATAGACCTTGCTTAATAAACAAAGACATGTTACAAACTTATTTAATAATAGGTAACAACTGCAATATTGTATGAAGAGAGTGCCCCTCTCTTCCCCCTGCTATTGTTGAAATTATGCTCAATAAACTTTTACCTCTTCCCTCTCCACCAGTTAAGCATTCTATGTATGCTTCCCTGTACAAAATGCACCCCTTCAAATAGAACATTAAAGTTCACATACTTTTTTACTTCCTCAAACTCTTTGCTTTGTGTTTTTTGTTAACTTCCTAGGAACAAATTGAATACATATAATCAATAAATCTAGCAAGCTTATTTTGCAAACTCACTTTTTTTATTATTTTTGCGCAAAACCTATCAGGATTAAGGGGGTCCAGCACAAAGAAAAAAAACGAACTAAAAAAAAAAGCCCATTGGCCTGGGATCGAACCCGGTCTGAAGAACAAAACGGAAACCATACATACGGATTATCCAATCGGTATGGCAGCACAAGGCTTTTACGGAAGGCTGTAAAGAACCCGAAGGCCCCAAGTACCGATATTTCCGAGCGAATATGCTGTACAACACTCTTGCAAGGTTATCCCAACCCGCGCATTAATGGGGAGGACAATAACCAGGATCCCAGGCCTGTAATACGGTTACGCCACGCACAGCTCGCCGAGATTGTGGATGACAAAAAATAGAGGTCTATTTGGGCGTCTTGGGTCCCTTGGGGACTCGCCATGCGCACGGGCGCATCTCTTTTATTGTGTACATGACATCAAATTAGCGAAGAAAAAAGACGCTGTTTTGGTATCATGTAAAAATCATAAAATAAATAGAAATAAAGACGTAAGGGGGGAGAATATTGACATCTTCATATTAGAATATTGACAAAATCCGCAATTTTGTCTACGCTGACTAAGTAAAGCTGTATTTCACTTTAAAGGGGCAGCAGCATAGTACTGCGCATGTCTGGAGTCAGTGATTATTGTAGGCTTTTAAGTGTCAACAAACAGTTGAACTTTTTAAAAGCTGTGAATACCTTATTAAATAATATGCAATATTATATTGCAAACTATGTTAATTGACAGTTTGTGGTCATTTTGTTTGTTTTGTTTAAAGTCTCCCACATGTACCAAAAGCTCATAAGTCAGTATTAGAATTTCACTGAAGTTCATTGTGTCAGGGCTCTATAGCTATTGCAAATCTCTTAACCATGACACTCCCCTTTTAAAGGAAAGTAAAAAAAATCAAAATTGTTGGTGGGGGTCTCTGTTATGTTTGTTTTCTTTTTAGTTTTGTTCTATTATTATTATTATTTTCTTTTTTAGAGGGGGAGGGGAATTCAGCTAAAAATAGCCAAGGGTCAATTCAAGCAACTAGTACAAAAGATGTTTTTTTGCAGTCCTTTATTCAATATATTCAAGGTTATCATGCAATTCTGTTGTTTGACTGCATATATATAAATATATATATATATTTTTTCTTTCTTTTCATTACAAGTTCTATATGTGTAAGTGGTGACCATAGCTATGATTACTATTATTTAGAATATTTTTTTACCTACTAACAGAAAACAACTTGACTGCAAAACAGTTACTGTAGGGCACTCGATATTAGGCATTACTTTCATGTGGATGTAAGGTTGAAATGTCAAAACCTTCATTAACCCGTGAACTATGCTTTAGCGTATTACACTTTGTGGTGATCTGATTCTATTGTTCTTTTTTGTGTTTTACTAACTATTACCATTTAACTATCACACTTTGTTTCACGGGTTAATGAAAACCACTCTAATTACTTACAGTAGTTC
This sequence comes from Nematostella vectensis, assembly GCF_932526225.1. Taxonomy (NCBI): domain Eukaryota; kingdom Metazoa; phylum Cnidaria; class Anthozoa; order Actiniaria; family Edwardsiidae; genus Nematostella; species Nematostella vectensis. The sequence goes on along the minus strand of NC_064044.1, from coordinate 223,260 downwards.
TTTTTTAATATTATCATTTACTTGTATAATTTAGATGAGCAATACATATTTCTTTATGGCTTTGTAGAGCTCATCTCGTTCCTCATAAATAACAAACAAAATGAAGTTTGTTCTTATTTTGGTGCAAAGGAATCTACAGTAGTTTTCTAATCAGATAATTGTTTTTCTTTTAACACTCACCTGTTATTTCAACAGCCTTACTTGAGTTTGCTTGTCTCAGAAATAGACCTTGCTTAATAAACAAAGACATGTTACAAACTTATTTAATAATAGGTAACAACTGCAATATTGTATGAAGAGAGTGCCCCTCTCTTCCCCCTGCTATTGTTGAAATTATGCTAAATAAACTTTTACCTCTTCCCTCTCCACCAGTTAAGCATTCTATGTATGCTTCCCTGTACAAAATGCACCCCTTCAAATAGAACATTAAAGTTCACATACTTGTTTACTTCCTCAAACTCTTTGCTTTGTGTTTTTTGTTAACTTCCTAGGAACAAATTGAATACATATAATCAATAAAGCTAGCAAGCTTATTTTGCAAACTCACTTTTTTTATTATTTTTGCGCAAAACCTATCAGGATTAAGGGGGTCCAGCACAAAGAAAAAAAAAGGAACTAAAAAAAAAGCCCATTGGCCTGGGATCGAACCCGGTCTGAAGAACAAAACGGAAACAATACATACGGATTACCCAATCGGTATGGCAGCACAAGGCTTTTACGGAAGGCTGTAAAGAACCCGAAGGCCCCAAGCACCGATATTTCCGAGCGAATATACTGTACAACACTCTTGCAAGGTTATCCCAACCCGCGCATTAATGGGGAGGACAATAACCAGGATCCCAGGCCTGTAATACGGTTACGCCACGCACAGCTCGCCGAGATTGTGGATGACAAAAAATAGAGGTCTATTTGGGCGTCTTGGGTCCCTTGGGGACTCGCCATGCGCACGGGCGCATCTCTTTTATTGTGTACATGACATCAAATTAGCGAAGAAAAAAGACGCTGTTTTGGTATCATGTGAAAATCATAAAATAAATAGAAATAAAGACGTAAGGGGGGAGAATATTGACATCTTCATATTAGAATATTGACAAAATCCGCAATTTTGTCTACGCTGACTAAGTAAAGTGTATTTTACTTTAAAGGGGCAGCAGCATAGTACTGCGCATGTCTAGAGTCAGTGATTATTGTAGGCTTTTAAGTGTCAACAAACAGTTGAACTTTTCAAAAGCTGTGAATACCTTATTTAATAATATGCAATATTATATTGAAAACTATGTTAATTGACAGTTTGTGGTCATTTGTTTTGTTTTGTTTAAAGTCTCCCACATGTACCAAAAGCTCATAAGTCAGTATTAGAATTTCACTGAAGTTCATTGTGTCAGGGCTCTAGAGCTATTGCAAATCTCTTAACCATGACACTCCCCTTTTAAAGGAAAGTACAAAAAATCAAAATTGTTGGTGGGGGTCTCTGTTATGTTTGTTTTCTTTTTAGTTTTGTTCTATTATTATTATTATTTTTTTTTTTAGAGGGGGAAGGGAATTCAGCTAAAAATAGCCAAGGGTCAATTCAAGCAACTAGTACAAAAGATGTGTTTTTGCAGTCCTTTATGCAATATATTCAAGGTTATAATGCAATTCTGTTGTTTGACTGCATATATATATATTTTGTTTCTTTCTTTTCATTACAAGTTCTATATGTGTAAGTGGTGACCATAGCTATGATTACTATTATTTAGAATATTTTTGTACCTACTAACAGAAAACAACTTGACTGCAAAACACTTACTGTAGGGCACTCGATATTAGGCATTACTTTCATGTGGATGTAAGGTTGAAATGTCAAAACCTTCATTAAACCGTGAACTACGCTTTAGTGTATTACACTTTGTGGTGATCTGATTCTATTGTACTTTTTTGTGTTTTACTAACTATTACCGTTTAACTATCACACTTTGTTTCACGGGTCAATGAAAACCACTCTAATTACTTACAGTAGTTCTTTTTTAATATTATTATTTACTTGTATAATTTAGATGAGCAATACATATTTCTTTATGGCTTTGTAGAGCTCATCTCGTTCCTCATAAATAACAAACAAAATGAAGTTTGTTCTTATTTTGGTGCAAAGGAATCTACAGTAGTTTTCTAATCAGATAATTGTTTTTCTTTTAACACTCACCTGTTATTTCAACAGCCTTACTTGAGTTTGCTTGCCTCAGAAATAGACCTTGCTTAATAAACAAAGACATGTTACAAACTTATTTAATAATAGGTAACAACTGCAATATTGTATGAAGAGAGTGCCCCTCTCTTCCCCCTGCTATTGTTGAAATTATGCTAAATAAACTTTTACCTCTTCCCTCTCCACCAGTTAAGCATTCTACGTATGCTTCCCTGTACAAAATGCACCCCTTCAAATAGAACATTAAAGTTCACATACTTGTTTACTTCCTCAAACTCTTTGCTTTGTGTTTTTTGTTAACTTCCTAGGAACAAATTGAATACATATAATCAATAAAGCTAGCAAGCTTATTTTGCAAACTCACTTTTTTTATTATTTTTGCGCAAAACCTATCAGGATTAAGGGGGTCCAGCACAAAGAAAAAAAAAGGAACTAAAAAAAAGCCCATTGGCCTGGGATCGAACCCGGTCTGAAGAACAAAACGGAAACAACACATACGGATTACCCAATCGGTATGGCAGCACAAGGCTTTTACGGAAGGCTGTAAAGAACCCGAAGGCCCCAAGTACCGATATTTCCGAGCGAATATGCTGTACAACACTCTTGCAAGGTTATCCCAACCCGCGCATTAATGGGGAGGACAATAACCAGGATCCCAGGCCTGTAATACGGTTACGCCACGCACAGCTCGCCGAGATTGTGGATGACAAAAAATAGAGGTCTATTTGGGCGTCTTGGGTCCCTTGGGGACTCGCCATGCGCACGGGCGCATCTCTTTTATTGTGTACATGACATCAAATTAGCGAAGAAAAAAGACGCTGTTTTGGTATCATGTGAAAATCATAAAATAAATAGAAATAAAGACGTAAGGGGGGAGAATATTGACATCTTTATATTAGAATATTGACAAAATCCGCAATTTTGTCTACGCTGACTAAGTAAAGCTGTATTTCACTTTAAAGGGGCAGCAGCATAGTACTGCGCATGTCTGGAGTCAGTGATTATTGTAGGCTTTTAAGTGTCAACAAACAGTTGAACTTTTTAAAAGCTGTGAATACCTTATTAAATAATATGCAATATTATATTGAAAACTATGTTAATTGACAGTTTGTGGTCATTTTGTTTGTTTTGTTTAAAGTCTCCCACATGTACCAAAAGCTCATAAGTCAGTATTAGAATTTCACTGAAGTTCATTGTGTCAGGGCTCTAGAGCTATTGCAAATCTCTTAACCATGACACTCCCCTTTTAAAGGAAAGTAAAAAAAATCAAAATTGTTGGTGGGGGTCTCTGTTATGTTTGTTTTCTTTTTAGTTTTGTTCTATTATTATTATTATTTTCTTTTTTAGAGGGGGAGGGGAATTCAGCTAAAAATAGCCAAGGGTCAATTCAAGCAACTAGTACAAAAGATGTTTTTTTGCAGTCCTTTATTCAATATATTCAAGGTTATCATGCAATTCTGTTGTTTGACTGCATATATATAAATATATATATATTTTTTCTTTCTTTTCATTACAAGTTCTATATGTGTAAGTGGTGACCATAGCTATGATTACTATTATTTAGAATATTTTTTTACCTACTAACAGAAAACAACTTGACTGCAAAACAGTTACTGTAGGGCACTCGATATTAGGCATTACTTTCATGTGGATGTAAGGTTGAAATGTCAAAACCTTCATTAACCCGTGAACTATGCTTTAGCGTATTACACTTTGTGGTGATCTGATTCTATTGTTCTTTTTTGTGTTTTACTAACTATTACCATTTAACTATCACACTTTGTTTCACGGGTTAATGAAAACCACTCTAATTACTTACAGTAGTTCTTTTTTAATATTATCATTTACTTGTATAATTTAGATGAGCAATACATATTTCTTTATGGCTTTGTAGAGCTCATCTCGTTCCTCATAAATAACAAACAAAATGAAGTTTGTTCTTATTTTGGTGTAAAGGAATCTACAGTAGTTTTCTAATCAGATAATTGTTTTTCTTTTAACACTCACCTGTTATTTCAACAGCCTTACTTGAGTTTGCTTGTCTCAGAAATAGACCTTGCTTAATAAACAAAGACATGTTACAAACTTATTTAATAATAGGTAACAACTGCAATATTGTATGAAGAGAGTGCCCCTCTCTTCCCCCTGCTATTATTGAAATTATGCTCAATAAACTTTTACCTCTTCCCTCTCCACCAGTTAAGCATTCTATGTATGCTTCCCTGTACAAAATGCACCCCTTCAAATAGAACATTAAAGTTCACATACTTGTTTACTTCCTCAAACTCTTTGCTTTGTGTTTTTTGTTAACTTCCTAGGAACAAATTGAATACATATAATCAATAAATCTAGCAAGCATATTTTGCAAACTCACTTTTTTTATTATTTTTGCGCAAAACCTATCAGAATTAAGGGGGTCCAGCACAAAGAAAAAAAAACGAACTAAAAAAAAAGCCCATTGGCCTGGGATCGAACCCGGTCTGAAGAACAAAACGGAAACCATACATACGGATTACCCAATCGGTATGGCAGCACAAGGCTTTTACGGAAGGCTGTAAAGAACCCGAAGGCCCCAAGCACCGATATTTCCGAGCGAATATGCTGTACAACACTCTTGCAAGGTTATCCCAAACCGCGCATTAATGGGGAGGACAATAACCAGGATCCCAGGCCTGTAATACGGTTACGCCACGCACAGCTCGCCAAGATTGTGGATGACAAACAATAGAGGTCTATTTGGGCGTCTTGGGTCCCTTGGGGACTCGCCATGCGCACGGGCGCATCTCTTTTATTGTGTACATGACATCAAATTAGCGAAGAAAAAAGACGCTGTTTTGGTATCATGTGAAAATCATAAAATAAATAGAAATAAAGACGTAAGGGGGAGAATATTGACATCTTCATATTAGAATATTGACAAAATCCGCAATTTTGTCTACGCTGACTAAGTAAAGTGTATTTTACTTTAAAGGGGCAGCAGCATAGTACTGCGCATGTCTGGAGTCAGTGATTATTGTAGGCTTTTAAGTGTCAACAAACAGTTGAACTTTTTAAAAGCTGTGAATACCTTATTAAATAATATGCAATATTATATTGAAAACTATGTTAATTGACAGTTTGTGGTCATTTTTTTTGTTTTGTTTAAAGTCTCCCTAATGTACCAAAAGCTCATAAGTCAGTATTAGAATTTCACTGAAGTTCATTGTGTCAGGGCTCTAGAGCTATTGCAAATCTCTTAACCATGACACTCCCCTTTTAAAGGAAAGTAAAAAAAATCAAAATTGTTGGTGGGGGTCTCTGTTATGTTTGTTTTCTTTTTAGTTTTGTTCTATTATTATTATTATTATTTTCATTTTTAGAGGGGGAGGGGAATTCAGCTAAAAATAGCCAAGGGTCAATTCAAGCAACTAGTACAAAAGATGTTTTTTTGCAGTCCTTTATTCAATATATTCAAGGTTATCATGCAATTCTGTTGTTTGACTGCATATATATATTTTTTTCTTTCTTTTAATTACAAGTTCTATATGTGTAAGTGGTGACAATAGCTATGATTACTATTATTTAGAATATTTTTTTACCTACTAACAGAAAACAACTTGACTGCAAAACACTTACTGTAGGGCACTCGATATTAGGCATTACTTTCATGTGGATGTAAGGTTGAAATGTCAAAACCTTCATTAACCCGTGAACTACGCTTTAGCGTATTACACTTTGTGGTGATCTGATTCTATTGTACTTTTTTGTGTTTTACTAACTATTACCGTTTAACTATCACACTTTGTTTCACGGGTTAATGAAAACCACTCTAATTACTTACAGTAGTTCTTTTTTAATATTATTATTTACTTGTATAATTTAGATGAGCAATACATATTTCTTTATGGCTTTGTAGAGCTCATCTCGTTCCTCATAAATAACAAACAAAATGAAGTTTGTTCTTATTTTGGTGCAAAGGAATCTACAGTAGTTTTCTAATCAGATAATTGTTTTTCTTTTAACACTCACCTGTTATTTCAACAGCCTTACTTGAGTTTGCTTGTCTCAGAAATAGACCTTGCTTAAAAAGAAAGACATGTTACAAACTTATTTAATAATAGGTAACAACTGCAATATTGTATGAAGAGAGTGCCCCTCTCTTCCCCCTGCTATTGTTGAAATTATGCTCAATAAACTTTTACCTCTTCCCTCTCCACCAGTTAAGCATTCTATGTATGCTTCCCTGTACAAAATGCACCCCTTCAAATAGAACATTAAAGTTCACATACTTGTTTACTTCCTCAAACTCTTTGCTTTGTGTTTTTTGTTAACTTCCTAGGAACAAATTGAATACATATAATCAATAAAGCTAGCAAGCTTATTTTGCAAACTCACTTTTTTTATTATTTTTGCGCAAAACCTATCAGGATTAAGGGGGTCCAGCACAAAGAAAAAAAAAGGAACTAAAAAAAAAGCCCATTGGCCTGGGATCGAACCCGGTCTGAAGAACAAAACGGAAACCACACATACGGATTACCCAATCGGTATGGCAGCACAAGGCTTTTACGGAAGGCTGTAAAGAACCCGAAGGCCCCAAGTACCGATATTTCCGAGCGAATATGCTGTACAACACTCTTGCAAGGTTATCCCAACCCGCGCATTAATGGGGAGGACAATAACCAGGATCCCAGGTCTGTAATACGGTTACGCCACGCACAGCTCGCCGAGATTGTGGATGACAAAAAATAGAGGTCTATTTGGGCGTCTTGGGTCCCTTGGGGACTCGCCATGCGCACGGGCGCATCTCTTTTATTGTGTACATGACATCAAATTAGCGAAGAAAAAAGACGCTGTTTTGGTATCATGTGAAAATCATAAAATAAATAGAAATAAAGACGTAAGGGGGGAGAATATTGACATCTTCATATTAGAATATTGACAAAATCCGCAATTTTGTCTACGCTGACTAAGTAAAGCTGTATTTCACTTTAAAGGGGCAGCAGCATAGTACTGCGCATGTCTGGAGTCAGTGATTATTGTAGGCTTTTAAGTGTCAACAAACAGTTGAACTTTTTAAAAGCTGTGAATACCTTATTAAATAATATGCAATATTATATTGCAAACTATGTTAATTGACAGTTTGTGGTCATTTTGTTTGTTTTGTTTAAAGTCTCCCACATGTACCAAAAGCTCATAAGTCAGTATTAGAATTTCACTGAAGTTCATTGTGTCAGGGCTCTATAGCTATTGCAAATCTCTTAACCATGACACTCCCCTTTTAAAGGAAAGTAAAAAAAATCAAAATTGTTGGTGGGGGTCTCTGTTATGTTTGTTTTCTTTTTAGTTTTGTTCTATTATTATTATTATTTTCTTTTTTAGAGGGGGAGGGGAATTCAGCTAAAAATAGCCAAGGGTCAATTCAAGCAACTAGTACAAAAGATGTTTTTTTGCAGTCCTTTATTCAATATATTCAAGGTTATCATGCAATTCTGTTGTTTGACTGCATATATATAAATATATATATATTTTTTCTTTCTTTTCATTACAAGTTCTATATGTGTAAGTGGTGACCATAGCTATGATTACTATTATTTAGAATATTTTTTTACCTACTAACAGAAAACAACTTGACTGCAAAACAGTTACTGTAGGGCACTCGATATTAGGCATTACTTTCATGTGGATGTAAGGTTGAAATGTCAAAACCTTCATTAACCCGTGAACTATGCTTTAGCGTATTACACTTTGTGGTGATCTGATTCTATTGTTCTTTTTTGTGTTTTACTAACTATTACCGTTTAACTATCACACTTTGTTTCACGGGTTAATGAAAACCACTCTAATTACTTACAGTAGTTCTTTTTTAATATTATCATTTACTTGTATAATTTAGATGAGCAATACATATTTCTTTATGGCTTTGTAGAGCTCATCTCGTTCCTCATAAATAACAAACAAAATGAAGTTTGTTCTTATTTTGGTGTAAAGGAATCTACAGTAGTTTTCTAATCAGATAATTGTTTTTCTTTTAACACTCACCTGTTATTTCAACAGCCTTACTTGAGTTTGCTTGTCTCAGAAATAGACCTTGCTTAATAAACAAAGACATGTTACAAACTTATTTAATAATAGGTAACAACTGCAATATTGTATGAAGAGAGTGCCCCTCTCTTCCCCCTGCTATTATTGAAATTATGCTCAATAAACTTTTACCTCTTCCCTCTCCACCAGTTAAGCATTCTATGTATGCTTCCCTGTACAAAATGCACCCCTTCAAATAGAACATTAAAGTTCACATACTTTTTTACTTCCTCAAACTCTTTGCTTTGTGTTTTTTGTTAACTTCCTAGGAACAAATTGAATACATATAATCAATAAATCTAGCAAGCTTATTTTGCAAACTCACTTTTTTTATTATTTTTGCGCAAAACCTATCAGAATTAAGGGGGTCCAGCACAAAGAAAAAAAAACGAACTAAAAAAAAAGCCCATTGGCCTGGGATCGAACCCGGTCTGAAGAACAAAACGGAAACCATACATACGGATTACCCAATCGGTATGGCAGCACAAGGCTTTTACGGAAGGCTGTAAAGAACCCGAAGGCCCCAAGCACCGATATTTCCGAGCGAATATGCTGTACAACACTCTTGCAAGGTTATCCCAAACCGCGCATTAATGGGGAGGACAATAACCAGGATCCCAGGCCTGTAATACGGTTACGCCACGCACAGCTCGCCAAGATTGTGGATGACAAAAAATAGAGGTCTATTTGGGCGTCTTGGGTCCCTTGGGGACTCGCCATGCGCACGGGCGCATCTCTTTTATTGTGTACATGACATCAAATTAGCGAAGAAAAAAGACGCTGTTTTGGTATCATGTGAAAATCATAAAATAAATAGAAATAAAGACGTAAGGGGGAGAATATTGACATCTTCATATTAGAATATTGACAAAATCCGCAATTTTGTCTACGCTGACTAAGTAAAGTGTATTTTACTTTAAAGGGGCAGCAGCATAGTACTGCGCATGTCTGGAGTCAGTGATTATTGTAGGCTTTTAAGTGTCAACAAACAGTTGAACTTTTTAAAAGCTGTGAATACCTTATTAAATAATATGCAATATTATATTGAAAACTATGTTAATTGACAGTTTGTGGTCATTTTTTTTGTTTTGTTTAAAGTCTCCCTAATGTACCAAAAGCTCATAAGTCAGTATTAGAATTTCACTGAAGTTCATTGTGTCAGGGCTCTAGAGCTATTGCAAATCTCTTAACCATGACACTCCCCTTTTAAAGGAAAGTAAAAAAAATCAAAATTGTTGGTGGGGGTCTCTGTTATGTTTGTTTTCTTTTTAGTTTTGTTCTATTATTATTATTATTATTTTCATTTTTAGAGGGGGAGGGGAATTCAGCTAAAAATAGCCAAGGGTCAATTCAAGCAACTAGTACAAAAGATGTTTTTTTGCAGTCCTTTATTCAATATATTCAAGGTTATCATGCAATTCTGTTGTTTGACTGCATATATATATTTTTTTCTTTCTTTTAATTACAAGTTCTATATGTGTAAGTGGTGACAATAGCTATGATTACTATTATTTAGAATATTTTTTTACCTACTAACAGAAAACAACTTGACTGCAAAACACTTACTGTAGGGCACTCGATATTAGGCATTACTTTCATGTGGATGTAAGGTTGAAATGTCAAAACCTTCATTAACCCGTGAACTACGCTTTAGCGTATTACACTTTGTGGTGATCTGATTCTATTGTACTTTTTTGTGTTTTACTAACTATTACCGTTTAACTATCACACTTTGTTTCACGGGTTAATGAAAACCACTCTAATTACTTACAGTAGTTCTTTTTTAATATTATTATTTACTTGTATAATTTAGATGAGCAATACATATTTCTTTATGGCTTTGTAGAGCTCATCTCGTTCCTCATAAATAACAAACAAAATGAAGTTTGTTCTTATTTTGGTGCAAAGGAATCTACAGTAGTTTTCTAATCAGATAATTGTTTTTCTTTTAACACTCACCTGTTATTTCAACAGCCTTACTTGAGTTTGCTTGTCTCAGAAATAGACCTTGCTTAAAAAGAAAGACATGTTACAAACTTATTTAATAATAGGTAACAACTGCAATATTGTATGAAGAGAGTGCCCCTCTCTTCCCCCTGCTATTGTTGAAATTATGCTCAATAAACTTTTACCTCTTCCCTCTCCACCAGTTAAGCATTCTATGTATGCTTCCCTGTACAAAATGCACCCCTTCAAATAGAACATTAAAGTTCACATACTTGTTTACTTCCTCAAACTCTTTGCTTTGTGTTTTTTGTTAACTTCCTAGGAACAAATTGAATACATATAATCAATAAAGCTAGCAAGCTTATTTTGCAAACTCACTTTTTTTATTATTTTTGCGCAAAACCTATCAGGATTAAGGGGGTCCAGCACAAAGAAAAAAAAAGGAACTAAAAAAAAAGCCCATTGGCCTGGGATCGAACCCGGTCTGAAGAACAAAACGGAAACCACACATACGGATTACCCAATCGGTATGGCAGCACAAGGCTTTTACGGAAGGCTGTAAAGAACCCGAAGGCCCCAAGTACCGATATTTCCGAGCGAATATGCTGTACAACACTCTTGCAAGGTTATCCCAACCCGCGCATTAATGGGGAGGACAATAACCAGGATCCCAGGCCTGTAATACGGTTACGCCACGCACAGCTCGCCGAGATTGTGGATGACAAAAAATAGAGGTCTATTTGGGCGTCTTGGGTCCCTTGGGGACTCGCCATGCGCACGGGCGCATCTCTTTTATTGTGTACATGACATCAAATTAGCGAAGAAAAAAGACGCTGTTTTGGTATCATGTGAAAATCATAAAATAAATAGAAATAAAGACGTAAGGGGGGAGAATATTGACATCTTCATATTAGAATATTGACAAAATCCGCAATTTTGTCTACGCTGACTAAGTAAAGTGTATTTTACTTTAAAGGGGCAGCAGCATAGTACTGCGCATGTCTGGAGTCAGTGATTATTGTAGGCTTTTAAGTGTCAACAAACAGTTGAACTTTTTAAAAGCTGTGAATACCTTATTAAATAATATGCAATATTATATTGAAAACTATGTTAATTGACAGTTTGTGGTCATTTTTTTTTGTTTTGTTTAAAGTCTCCCTAATGTACCAAAAGCTCATAAGTCAGTATTAGAATTTCACTGAAGTTCATTGTGTCAGGGCTCTAGAGCTATTGCAAATCTCTTAACCATGACACTCCCCTTTCAAAGGAAAGTAAAAAAAATCAAAATTGTTGGTGGGGGTCTCTGTTATGTTTGTTTTCTTTTTAGTTTTGTTCTATTATTATTATTATTATTTTCATTTTTAGAGGGGGAGGGGAATTCAGCTAAAAATAGCCAAGGGTCAATTCAAGCAACTAGTACAAAAGATGTTTTTTTGCAGTCCTTTATTCAATATATTCAAGGTTATCATGCAATTCTGTTGTTTGACTGCATATATATATTTTTTTCTTTCTTTTAATTACAAGTTCTATATGTGTAAGTGGTGACAATAGCTATGATTACTATTATTTAGAATATTTTTTTACCTACTAACAGAAAACAACTTGACTGCAAAACACTTACTGTAGGGCACTCGATATTAGGCATTACTTTCATGTGGATGTAAGGTTGAAATGTCAAAACCTTCATTAACCCGTGAACTACGCTTTAGCGTATTACACTTTGTGGTGATCTGATTCTATTGTACTTTTTTGTGTTTTACTAACTATTACCGTTTAACTATCACACTTTGTTTCACGGGTTAATGAAAACCACTCTAATTACTTACAGTAGTTCTTTTTTAATATTATTATTTACTTGTATAATTTAGATGAGCAATACATATTTCTTTATGGCTTTGTAGAGCTCATCTCGTTCCTCATAAATAACAAACAAAATGAAGTTTGTTCTTATTTTGGTGCAAAGGAATCTACAGTAGTTTTCTAATCAGATAATTGTTTTTCTTTTAACACTCACCTGTTATTTCAACAGCCTTACTTGAGTTTGCTTGTCTCAGAAATAGACCTTGCTTAATAAACAAAGACATGTTACAAACTTTTTTAATAATAGGTAACAACTGCAATATTGTATGAAGAGAGTGCCCCTCTCTTCCCCCTGCTATTGTTGAAATTATGCTCAATAAACTTTTACCTCTTCCCTCTCCACCAGTTAAGCATTCTATGTATGCTTCCCTGTACAAAATGCACCCCTTCAAATAGAACATTAAAGTTCACATACTTTTTTACTTCCTCAAACTCTTTGCTTTGTGTTTTTTGTTAACTTCCTAGGAACAAATTGAATACATATAATCAATAAATCTAGCAAGCTTATTTTGCAAACTCACTTTTTTTATTATTTTTGCGCAAAACCTATCAGGATTAAGGGGGTCCAGCACAAAGAAAAAAAACGAACTAAAAAAAAAGCCCATTGGCCTGGGATCGAACCCGGTCTGAAGAACAAAACGGAAACCATACATACGGATTACCGAATCGGTATGGCAGCACAAGGCTTTTACGGAAGGCTGTAAAGAACCCGAAGGCCCCAAGCACCGATATTTCCGAGCGAATATGCTGTACAACACTCATGCAAGGTTATCCCACCCGCGCATTAATGGGGAGGACAATAACCAGGATCCCAGGCCTGTAATACGGTTACGCCACGCACAGCTCGCCGAGATTGTGGATGACAAAAAATAGAGGTCTATTTGGGCGTCTTGGGTCCCTTGGGGACTCGCCATGCGCACGGGCGCATCTCTTTTATTGTGTACATGACATCAAATTAGCGAAGAAAAAAGACGCTGTTTTGGTATCATGTGAAAATCATAAAATAAATAGAAATAAAGACGTAAGGGGGAGAATATTGACATCTTCATATTAGAATATTGACAAAATCCGCAATTTTGTCTACGCTGACTAAGTAAAGTGTATTTTACTTTAAAGGGGCAGCAGCATAGTACTGCGCATGTCTGGAGTCAGTGATTATTGTAGGCTTTTAAGTGTCAACAAACAGTTGAACTTTTTAAAAGCTGTGAATACCTTATTAAATAATATGCAATATTATATTGAAAACTATGTTAATTGACAGTTTGTGGTCATTTTTTTTGTTTTGTTTAAAGTCTCCCTAATGTACCAAAAGCTCATAAGTCAGTATTAGAATTTCACTGAAGTTCATTGTGTCAGGGCTCTAGAGCTATTGCAAATCTCTTAACCATGACACTCCCCTTTTAAAGGAAAGTAAAAAAAATCAAAATTGTTGGTGGGGGTCTCTGTTATGTTTGTTTTCTTTTTAGTTTTGTTCTATTATTATTATTATTTTCTTTTTTAGAGGGGGAGGGGAATTCAGCTAAAAATAGCCAAGGGTCAATTCAAGCAACTAGTTCAAAAGATGTTTTTTTGCAGTCCTTTATTCAATATATTCAAGGTTATCATGCAATTCTGTTGTTTGACTGCATATATATAAATATATATATATTTTTTCTTTCTTTTCATTACAAGTTCTATATGTGTAAGTGGTGACCATAGCTATGATTACTATTATTTAGAATATTTTTTTACCTACTAACAGAAAACAACTTGACTGCAAAACAGTTACTGTAGGGCACTCGATATTAGGCATTACTTTCATGTGGATGTAAGGTTGAAATGTCAAAACCTTCATTAACCCGTGAACTATGCTTTAGCGTATTACACTTTGTGGTGATCTGATTCTATTGTTCTTTTTTGTGTTTTACTAACTATTACCGTTTAACTATCACACTTTGTTTCACGGGTTAATGAAAACCACTCTAATTACTTACAGTAGTTCTTTTTTAATATTATCATTTACTTGTATAATTTAGATGAGCAATACATATTTCTTTATGGCTTTGTAGAGCTCATCTCGTTCCTCATAAATAACAAACAAAATGAAGTTTGTTCTTATTTTGGTGTAAAGGAATCTACAGTAGTTTTCTAATCAGATAATTGTTTTTCTTTTAACACTCACCTGTTATTTCAACAGCCTTACTTGAGTTTGCTTGTCTCAGAAATAGACCTTGCTTAATAAACAAAGACATGTTACAAACTTATTTAATAATAGGTAACAACTGCAATATTGTATGAAGAGAGTGCCCCTCTCTTCCCCCTGCTATTATTGAAATTATGCTCAATAAACTTTTACCTCTTCCCTCTCCACCAGTTAAGCATTCTATGTATGCTTCCCTGTACAAAATGCACCCCTTCAAATAGAACATTAAAGTTCACATACTTGTTTACTTCCTCAAACTCTTTGCTTTGTGTTTTTTGTTAACTTCCTAGGAACAAATTGAATACATATAATCAATAAATCTAGCAAGCTTATTTTGCAAACTCACTTTTTTTATTATTTTTGCGCAAAACCTATCAGAATTAAGGGGGTCCAGCACAAAGAAAAAAAAACGAACTAAAAAAAAAGCCCATTGGCCTGGGATCGAACCCGGTCTGAAGAACAAAACGGAAACCATACATACGGATTACCCAATCGGTATGGCAGCACAAGGCTTTTACGGAAGGCTGTAAAGAACCCGAAGGCCCCAAGCACCGATATTTCCGAGCGAATATGCTGTACAACACTCTTGCAAGGTTATCCCAAACCGCGCATTAATGGGGAGGACAATAACCAGGATCCCAGGCCTGTAATACGGTTACGCCACGCACAGCTCGCCAAGATTGTGGATGACAAAAAATAGAGGTCTATTTGGGCGTCTTGGGTCCCTTGGGGACTCGCCATGCGCACTGGCGCATCTCTTTTATTGTGTACATGACATCAAATTAGCGAAGAAAAAAGACGCTGTTTTGGTATCATGTGAAAATCATAAAATAAATAGAAATAAAGACGTAAGGGGGAGAATATTGACATCTTCATATTAGAATATTGACAAAATCCGCAATTTTGTCTACGCTGACTAGATAAAGTGTATTTTACTTTAAAGGGGCAGCAGCATAGTACTGCGCATGTCTGGAGTCAGTGATTATTGTAGGCTTTTAAGTGTCAACAAACAGTTGAACTTTTTAAAAGCTGTGAATACCTTATTAAATAATATGCAATATTATATTGAAAACTATGTTAATTGACAGTTTGTGGTCATTTTTTTTGTTTTGTTTAAAGTCTCCCTAATGTACCAAAAGCTCATAAGTCAGTATTAGAATTTCACTGAAGTTCATTGTGTCAGGGCTCTAGAGCTATTGCAAATCTCTTAACCATGACACTCCCCTTTTAAAGGAAAGTAAAAAAAATCAAAATTGTTGGTGGGGGTCTCTGTTATGTTTGTTTTCTTTTTAGTTTTGTTCTATTATTATTATTATTATTTTCATTTTTAGAGGGGGAGGGGAATTCAGCTAAAAATAGCCAAGGGTCAATTCAAGCAACTAGTACAAAAGATGTTTTTTTGCAGTCCTTTATTCAATATATTCAAGGTTATCATGCAATTCTGTTGTTTGACTGCATATATATATTTTTTTCTTTCTTTTCATTACAAGTTCTATATGTGTAAGTGGTGACCATTGCTATGATTACTATTATTTAGAATATTTTTTTACCTACTAACAGAAAACAACTTGACTGCAAAACAGTTACTGTAGGGCACTCGATATTAGGCATTACTTTCATGTGGATGTAAGGTTGAAATGTCAAAACCTTCATTAACCCGTAAACTATGCTTTAGCGTATTACACTTTGTGGTGATCTGATTCTATTGTTCTTTTTTGTGTTTTACTAACTATTACCGTTTAACTATCACACTTTGTTTCACGGGTTAATGAAAACCACTCTAATTACTTACAGTAGTTCTTTTTTAATATTATCATTTACTTGTATAATTTAGATGAGCAATACATATTTCTTTATGGCTTTGTAGAGCTCATCTCGTTCCTCATAAATAACAAACAAAATGAAGTTTGTTCTTATTTTGGTGTAAAGGAATCTACAGTAGTTTTCTAATCAGATAATTGTTTTTCTTTTAACACTCACCTGTTATTTCAACAGCCTTACTTGAGTTTGCTTGTCTCAGAAATAGACCTTGCTTAATAAACAAAGACATGTTACAAACTTATTTAATAATAGGTAACAACTGCAATATTGTATGAAGAGAGTGCCCCTCTCTTCCCCCTGCTATTATTGAAATTATGCTCAATAAACTTTTACCTCTTCCCTCTCCACCAGTTAAGCATTCTATGTATGCTTCCCTGTACAAAATGCACCCCTTCAAATAGAACATTAAAGTTCACATACTTGTTTACTTCCTCAAACTCTTTGCTTTGTGTTTTTTGTTAACTTCCTAGGAACAAATTGAATACATATAATCAATAAATCTAGCAAGCTTATTTTGCAAACTCACTTTTTTTATTATTTTTGCGCAAAACCTATCAGAATTAAGGGGGTCCAGCACAAAGAAAAAAAAACGAACTAAAAAAAAAGCCCATTGGCCTGGGATCGAACCCGGTCTGAAGAACAAAACGGAAACCATACATACGGATTACCCAATCGGTATGGCAGCACAAGGCTTTTAGGGAAGGCTGTAAAGAACCCGAAGGCCCCAAGCACCGATATTTCCGAGCGAATATGCTGTACAACACTCTTGCAAGGTTATCCCAAACCGCGCATTAATGGGGAGGACAATAACCAGGATCCCAGGCCTGTAATACGGTTACGCCACGCACAGCTCGCCAAGATTGTGGATGACAAAAAATAGAGGTCTATTTGGGCGTCTTGGGTCCCTTGGGGACTCGCCATGCGCACTGGCGCATCTCTTTTATTGTGTACATGACATCAAATTAGCGAAGAAAAAATACGCTATTTTGGTATCATGTGAAAATCATAAAATAAATAGAAATAAAGACGTAAGGGGGGAGAATATTGACATCTTCATATTAGAATATTGACAAAATCCGCAATTTTGTCTACGCTGACTAAGTAAAGTGTATTTTACTTTAAAGGGGCAGCAGCATAGTACTGCGCATGTCTGGAGTCAGTGATTATTGTAGGCTTTTAAGTGTCAACAAACAGTTGAACTTTTTAAAAGCTGTGAATACCTTATTAAATAATATGCAATATTATATTGAAAACTATGTTAATTGACAGTTTGTGGTCATTTTTTTTGTTTTGTTTAAAGTCTCCCTATTGTACCAAAAGCTCATAAGTCAGTATTAGAATTTCACTGAAGTTCATTGTGTCAGGGCTCTAGAGCTATTGCAAATCTCTTAACCATGACACTCCCCTTTTAAAGGAAAGTAAAAAAAATCAAAATTGTTGGTGGGGGTCTCTGTTATGTTTGTTTTCTTTTTAGTTTTGTTCTATTATTATTATTATTATTTTCATTTTTAGAGGGGGAGGGGAATTCAGCTAAAAATAGCCAAGGGTCAATTCAAGCAACTAGTACAAAAGATGTTTTTTTGCAGTCCTTTATTCAATATATTCAAGGTTATCATGCAATTCTGTTGTTTGACTGCATATATATATTTTTTTCTTTCTTTTAATTACAAGTTCTATATGTGTAAGTGGTGACAATAGCTATGATTACTATTATTTAGAATATTTTTTTACCTACTAACAGAAAACAACTTGACTGCAAAACACTTACTGTAGGGCACTCGATATTAGGCATTACTTTCATGTGGATGTAAGGTTGAAATGTCAAAACCTTCATTAACCCGTGAACTACGCTTTAGCGTATTACACTTTGTGGTGATCTGATTCTATTGTACTTTTTTGTGTTTTACTAACTATTACCGTTTAACTATCACACTTTGTTTCACGGGTTAATGAAAACCACTCTAATTACTTACAGTAGTTCTTTTTTAATATTATTATTTACTTGTATAATTTAGATTTGCAATACATATTTCTTTATGGCTTTGTAGAGCTCATCTCGTTCCTCATAAATAACAAACAAAATGAAGTTTGTTCTTATTTTGGTGCAAAGGAATCTACAGTAGTTTTCTAATCAGATAATTGTTTTTCTTTTAACACTCACCTGTTATTTCAACAGCCTTACTTGAGTTTGTTTGTCTCAGAAATAGACCTTGCTTAATAAACAAAGACATGTTACAAACTTATTTAATAATAGGTAACAACTGCAATATTGTATGAAGAGAGTGCCCCTCTCTTCCCCCTGCTATTGTTGAAATTATGCTCAATAAACTTTTACCTCTTCCCTCTCCACCAGTTAAGCATTCTATGTATGCTTCCCTGTACAAAATGCACCCCTTCAAATAGAACATTAAAGTTCACATACTTTTTTACTTCCTCAAACTCTTTGCTTTGTGTTTTTTGTTAACTTCCTAGGAACAAATTGAATACATATAATCAATAAATCTAGCAAGCTTATTTTGCAAACTCACTTTTTTTATTATTTTTGCGCAAAACCTATCAGGATTAAGGGGGTCCAGCACAAAGAAAAAAAACGAACTAAAAAAAAAAGCCTATTGGCCTGGGATCGAACCCGGTCTGAAGAACAAAACGGAAACCATACATACGGATTACCCAATCGGTATGGCAGCACAAGGCTTTTACGGAAGGCTGTAAAGAACCCGAAGGCCCCAAGTACCGATATTTCCGAGCGAATATGCTGTACAACACTCTTGCAAGGCTATCCCAACCCGCGCATTAATGGGGAGGACAATAACCAGGATCCCAGGCCTGTAATACGGTTACGCCACGCACAGCTCGCCGAGATTGTGGATGACAAAAAATAGAGGTCTATTTGGGCGTCTTGGGTCCCTTGGGGACTCGCCATGCGCACGGGCGCATCTCTTTTATTGTGTACATGACATCAAATTAGCGAAGAAAAAAGACGCTGTTTTGGTATCATGTGAAAATCATAAAATAAATAGAAATAAAGACGTAAGGGGGGAGAATATTGACATCTTCATATTAGAATATTGACAAAATCCGCAATTTTGTCTACGCTGACTAAGTAAAGTGTATTTTACTTTAAAGGGGCAGCAGCATAGTACTGCGCATGTCTGGAGTCAGTGATTATTGTAGGCTTTTAAGTGTCAACAAACAGTTGAACTTTTTAAAAGCTGTGAATACCTTATTAAATAATATGCAATATTATATTGAAAACTATGTTAATTGACAGTTTGTGGTCATTTTGTTTGTTTTGTTTAAAGTCTCCCACATGTACCAAAAGCTCATAAGTCAGTATTAGAATTTCACTGAAGTTCATTGTGTCAGGGCTCTATAGCTATTGCAAATCTCTTAACCATGACACTCCCCTTTTAAAGGAAAGTAAAAAAAATCAAAATTGTTGGTGGGGGTCTCTGTTATGTTTGTTTTCTTTTTAGTTTTGTTCTATTATTATTATTATTTTCTTTTTTAGAGGGGGAGGGGAATTCAGCTAAAAATAGCCAAGGGTCAATTCAAGCAACTAGTACAAAAGATGTTTTTTTGCAGTCCTTTATTCAATATATTCAAGGTTATCATGCAATTCTGTTGTTTGACTGCATATATATAAATATATATATATTTTTTCTTTCTTTTCATTACAAGTTCTATATGTGTAAGTGGTGACCATAGCTATGATTACTATTAATTAGAATATTTTTTTACCTACTAACAGAAAACAACTTGACTGCAAAACAGTTACTGTAGGGCACTCGATATTAGGCATTACTTTCATGTGGATGTAAGGTTGAAATGTCAAAACCTTCATTAACCCGTGAACTATGCTTTAGCGTATTACACTTTGTGGTGATCTGATTCTATTGTTCTTTTTTGTGTTTTACTAACTATTACCGTTTAACTATCACACTTTGTTTCACGGGTTAATGAAAACCACTCTAATTACTTACAGTAGTTCTTTTTTAATATTATCATTTACTTGTATAATTTAGATGAGCAATACATATTTCTTTATGGCTTTGTAGAGCTCATCTCGTTCCTCATAAATAACAAACAAAATGAAGTTTGTTCTTATTTTGGTGTAAAGGAATCTAAAGTAGTTTTCTAATCAGATAATTGTTTTTCTTTTAACACTCACCTGTTATTTCAACAGCCTTACTTGAGTTTGCTTGTCTCAGAAATAGACCTTGCTTAATAAACAAAGACATGTTACAAACTTATTTAATAATAGGTAACAACTGCAATATTGTATGAAGAGAGTGCCCCTCTCTTCCCCCTGCTATTATTGAAATTATGCTCAATAAACTTTTACCTCTTCCCTCTCCACCAGTTAAGCATTCTATGTATGCTTCCCTGTACAAAATGCACCCCTTCAAATAGAACATTAAAGTTCACATACTTGTTTACTTCCTCAAACTCTTTGCTTTGTGTTTTTTGTTAACTTCCTAGGAACAAATTGAATACATATAATCAATAAATCTAGCAAGCTTATTTTGCAAACTCACTTTTTTTATTATTTTTGCGCAAAACCTATCAGAATTAAGGGGGTCCAGCACAAAGAAAAAAAAACGAACTAAAAAAAAAGCCCATTGGCCTGGGATCGAACCCGGTCTGAAGAACAAAACGGAAACCATACATACGGATTACCCAATCGGTATGGCAGCACAAGGCTTTTAGGGAAGGCTGTAAAGAACCCGAAGGCCCCAAGCACCGATATTTCCGAGCGAATATGCTGTACAACACTCTTGCAAGGTTATCCCAAACCGCGCATTAATGGGGAGGACAATAACCAGGATCCCAGGCCTGTAATACGGTTACGCCACGCACAGCTCGCCAAGATTGTGGATGACAAAAAATAGAGGTCTATTTGGGCGTCTTGGGTCCCTTGGGGACTCGCCATGCGCACTGGCGCATCTCTTTTATTGTGTACATGACATCAAATTAGCGAAGAAAAAAGACGCTGTTTTGGTATCATGTGAAAATCATAAAATAAATAGAAATAAAGACGTAAGGGGGAGAATATTGACATCTTCATATTAGAATATTGACAAAATCCGCAATTTTGTCTACGCTGACTAAGTAAAGTGTATTTTACTTTAAAGGGGCAGCAGCATAGTACTGCGCATGTCTGGAGTCAGTGATTATTGTAGGCTTTTAAGTGTCAACAAACAGTTGAACTTTTTAAAAGCTGTGAATACCTTATTAAATAATATGCAATATTATATTGAAAACTATGTTAATTGACAGTTTGTGGTCATTTTTTTTGTTTTGTTTAAAGTCTCCCTAATGTACCAAAAGCTCATAAGTCAGTATTAGAATTTCACTGAAGTTCATTGTGTCAGGGCTCTAGAGCTATTGCAAATCTCTTAACCATGACACTCCCCTTTTAAAGGAAAGTAAAAAAAATCAAAATTGTTGGTGGGGGTCTCTGTTATGTTTGTTTTCTTTTTAGTTTTGTTCTATTATTATTATTATTATTTTCATTTTTAGAGGGGGAGGGGAATTCAGCTAAAAATAGCCAAGGGTCAATTCAAGCAACTAGTACAAAAGATGTTTTTTTGCAGTCCTTTATTCAATATATTCAAGGTTATCATGCAATTCTGTTGTTTGACTGCATATATATATTTTTTTCTTTCTTTTAATTACAAGTTCTATATGTGTAAGTGGTGACAATAGCTATGATTACTATTATTTAGAATATTTTTTTACCTACTAACAGAAAACAACTTGACTGCAAAACACTTACTGTAGGGCACTCGATATTAGGCATTACTTTCATGTGGATGTAAGGTTGAAATGTCAAAACCTTCATTAACCCGTGAACTACGCTTTAGCGTATTACACTTTGTGGTGATCTGATTCTATTGTACTTTTTTGTGTTTTACTAACTATTACCGTTTAACTATCACACTTTGTTTCACGGGTTAATGAAAACCACTCTAATTACTTACAGTAGTTCTTTTTTAATATTATTATTTACTTGTATAATTTAGATTTGCAATACATATTTCTTTATGGCTTTGTAGAGCTCATCTCGTTCCTCATAAATAACAAACAAAATGAAGTTTGTTCTTATTTTGGTGCAAAGGAATCTACAGTAGTTTTCTAATCAGATAATTGTTTTTCTTTTAACACTCACCTGTTATTTCAACAGCCTTACTTGAGTTTGCTTGTCTCAGAAATAGACCTTGCTTAATAAACAAAGACATGATACAAACTTATTTAATAATAGGTAACAACTGCAATATTGTATGAAGAGAGTGCCCCTCTCTTCCCCCTGCTATTGTTGAAATTATGCTCAATAAACTTTTACCTCTTCCCTCTCCACCAGTTAAGCATTCTATGTATGCTTCCCTGTACAAAATGCACCCCTTCAAATAGAACATTAAAGTTCACATACTTTTTTACTTCCTCAAACTCTTTGCTTTGTGTTTTTTGTTAACTTCCTAGGAACAAATTGAATACATATAATCAATAAATCTTGCAAGCTTATTTTGCAAACTCACTTTTTTTATTATTTTTGCGCAAAACCTATCAGGATTAAGGGGGTCCAGCACAAAGAAAAAAAACGAACTAAAAAAAAAAGCCCATTGGCCTGGGATCGAACCCGGTCTGAAGAACAAAACGGAAACCATACATACGGATTACCCAATCGGTATGGCAGCACAAGGCTTTTACGGAAGGCTGTAAAGAACCCGAAGGCCCCAAGTACCGATATTTCCGAGCGAATATGCTGTACAACACTCTTGCAAGGTTATCCCAAACCCGCGCATTAATGGGGAGGACAATAACCAGGATCCCAGGCCTGTAATACGGTTACGCCACGCACAGCTCGCCGAGATTGTGGATGACAAAAAATAGAGGTCTATTTGGGCGTCTTGGGTCCCTTGGGGACTCGCCATGCGCACGGGCGCATCTCTTTTATTGTGTACATGACATCAAATTAGCGAAGAAAAAAGACGCTGTTTTGGTATCATGTGAAAATCATAAAATAAATAGAAATAAAGACGTAAGGGGGGAGAATATTGACATCTTCATATTAGAATATTGACAAAATCCGCAATTTTGTCTACGCTGACTAAGTAAAGCTGTATTTTACTTTAAAGGGGCAGCAGCATAGTACTGCGCATGTCTGGAGTCAGTGATTATTGTAGGCT
Source organism: Nematostella vectensis (assembly GCF_932526225.1). Lineage (NCBI taxonomy): Eukaryota > Metazoa > Cnidaria > Anthozoa > Actiniaria > Edwardsiidae > Nematostella > Nematostella vectensis. The sequence goes on along the minus strand of NC_064044.1, from coordinate 200,015 downwards.
TTAAAGTGTCAACAAACAGTTGAACTTTTTAAAAGCTGTGAATACCTTATTAAATAATATGCAATATTATATTGAAAACTATGTTAATTGACAGTTTGTGGTCATTTTGTTTGTTTTGTTTAAAGTCTCCCACATGTACCAAAAGCTCATAAGTCAGTATTAGAATTTCACTAAAGTTCATTGTGTCAGGGCTCTATGGCTATTGCAAATCTCTTAACCATGACACTCCCCTTTTAAAGGAAAGTAAAAAAAATCAAAATTGTTGGTGGGGGTCTCTGTTATGTTTGTTTTCTTTTTAGTTTTGTTCTATTATTATTATTATTTTCTTTTTTAGAGGGGGAGGGGAATTCAGCTAAAAATAGCCAAGGGTCAATTCAAGCAACTAGTACAAAAGATGTTTTTTTGCAGTCCTTTATTCAATATATTCAAGGTTATCATGCAATTCTGTTGTTTGACTGCATATATATATATATTTTTTTCTTTCTTTTCATTACAAGTTCTATATGTGTAAGTGGTGACCATAGCTATGATTACTATTATTTAGAATATTTTTTTACCTACTAACAGAAAACAACTTGACTGCAAAACACTTACTGTAGGGCACTCGATATTAGGCATTACTTTCATGTGGATGTAAGGTTGAAATGTCAAAATCTTCATTAACCCGTGAACTACGCTTTAGCGTATTACACTTTGTGGTGATCTGATTTTATTGTACTTTTTTTGTGTTTTACTAACTATTACCGTTTAACTATCACACTTTGTTTCACGGGTTAATGAAAACCACTCTAATTACTTACAGTAGTTCTTTTTTAATATTATTATTTACTTGTATAATTTAGATGAGCAATACATATTTCTTTATGGCTTTGTAGAGCTCATCTCGTTCCTCATAAATAACAAACAAAATGAAGTTTGTTCTTATTTTGGTGCAAAGGAATCTACAGTAGTTTTCTAATCAGATAATTGTTTTTCTTTTAACACTCACCTGTTATTTCAACAGCCTTACTTGAGTTTGCTTGTCTCAGAAATAGACCTTGCTTAATAAACAAAGACATGTTACAAACTTATTTAATAATAGGTAACAACTGCAATATTGTATGAAGAGAGTGCCCCTCTCTTCCCCCTGCTATTATTGAAATTATTCTCAATAAACGTTTACCTCTTCCCTCTCCACCAGTTAAGCATTCTATGTATGCTTCCCTGTACAAAATGCACCCCTTCAAATAGAACATTAAAGTTCACATACTTGTTTACTTCCTCAAATTCTTTGCTTTGTGTTTTTTGTTAACTTCCTAGGAACAAATTGAATACATATAATCAATAAATCTAGCAAGCTTATTTTGCAAACTCACTTTTTTTTATTATTTTTGCGCATGTTACAAACTTATTTAATAATAGGTAACAACTGCAATATTGTATGAAGAGAGTGCCCCTCTCTTCCCCCTGCTATTATTGAAATTATTCTCAATAAACTTTTACCTCTTCCCTCTCCACCAGTTAAGCATTCTATGTATGCTTCCCTGTACAAAATGCACCCCTTCAAATAGAACATTAAAGTTCACATACTTGTTTACTTCCTCAAACTCTTTGCTTTGTGTTTTTTGTTAACTTCCTAGGAACAAATTGAATACATATAATCAATAAATCTAGCAAGCTTATTTTGCAAACTCACTTTTTTTATTATTTTTGCGCAAAACCTATCAGGATTAAGGGGGTCCAGCACAAAGAAAAAAAACGAACTAAAAAAAAAAGCCCATTGGCCTGGGATCGAACCCGGTCTGAAGAACAAAACGGAAACCATACATACGGATTACCCAATCGGTATGGCAGCACAAGGCTTTTACGGAAGGCTGTAAAGAACCCGAAGGCCCCAAGTACCGATATTTCCGAGCAAATATGCTGTACAACACTCTTGCAAGGTTATCCCAAACCCGCGCATTAATGGGGAGGACAATAACCAGGATCCCAGGCCTGTAATACGGTTACGCCACGCACAGCTCGCCGAGATTGTGGATGACAAAAAATAGAGGTCTATTTGGGCGTCTTGGGTCCCTTGGGGACTCGCCATGCGCACGGGCGCATCTCTTTTATTGTGTACATGACATCAAATTAGCGAAGAAAAAAGACGCTGTTTTGGTATCATGTGAAAATCATAAAATAAATAGAAATAAAGACGTAAGGGGGGAGAATATTGACATCTTCATATTAGAATATTGACAAAATCCGCAATTTTGTCTACGCTGACTAAGTAAAGCTGTATTTTACTTTAAAGGGGCAGCAGCATAGTACTGCGCATGTCTGGAGTCAGTGATTATTGTAGGCTTTTAAGTGTCAACAAACAGTTGAACTTTTTAAAAGCTGTGAATACCTTATTAAATAATATGCAATATTATATTGAAAACTATGTTAATTGACAGTTTGTGGTCATTTTGTTTGTTTTGTTTAAAGTCTCCCACATGTACCAAAAGCTCATAAGTCAGTATTAGAATTTCACTGAAGTTCATTGTGTCAGGGCTCTATGGCTATTGCAAATCTCTTAACCATGACACTCCCCTTTTAAAGGAAAGTAAAAAAAATCAAAATTGTTGGTGGGGGTCTCTGTTATGTTTGTTTTCTTTTTAGTTTTGTTCTATTATTATTATTATTTTCTTTTTTAGAGGGGGAGGGGAATTCAGCTAAAAATAGCCAAGGGTCAATTCAAGCAACTAGTACAAAAGATGTTTTTTTGCAGTCCTTTATTCAATATATTCAAGGTTATCATGCAATTCTGTTGTTTGACTGCATATATATATATATTTTTTTCTTTCTTTTCATTACAAGTTCTATATGTGTAAGTGGTGACCATAGCTATGATTACTATTATTTAGAATATTTTTTTACCTACTAACAGAAAACAACTTGACTGCAAAACACTTACTGTAGGGCACTCGATATTAGGCATTACTTTCATGTGGATGTAAGGTTGAAATGTCAAAACCTTCATTAACCCGTGAACTACGCTTTAGCGTATTACACTTTGTGGTGATCTGATTTTATTGTACTTTTTTTGTGTTTTACTAACTATTACCGTTTAACTATCACACTTTGTTTCACGGGTTAATGAAAACCACTCTAATTACTTACAGTAGTTCTTTTTTAATATTATTATTTACTTGTATAATTTAGATGAGCAATACATATTTCTTTATGGCTTTGTAGAGCTCATCTCGTTCCTCATAAATAACAAACAAAATGAAGTTTGTTCTTATTTTGGTGCAAAGGAATCTACAGTAGTTTTCTAATCAGATAATTGTTTTTCTTTTAACACTCACCTGTTATTTCAACAGCCTTACTTGAGTTTGCTTGTCTCAGAAATAGACCTTGCTTAATAAACAAAGACATGTTACAAACTTATTTAATAATAGGTAACAACTGCAATATTGTATGAAGAGAGTGCCCCTCTCTTCCCCCTGCTATTATTGAAATTATTCTCAATAAACGTTTACCTCTTCCCTCTCCACCAGTTAAGCATTCTATGTATGCTTCCCTGTACAAAATGCACCCCTTCAAATAGAACATTAAAGTTCACATACTTGTTTACTTCCTCAAATTCTTTGCTTTGTGTTTTTTGTTAACTTCCTAGGAACAAATTGAATACATATAATCAATAAATCTAGCAAGCTTATTTTGCAAACTCACTTTTTTTTATTATTTTTGCGCATGTTACAAACTTATTTAATAATAGGTAACAACTGCAATATTGTATGAAGAGAGTGCCCCTCTCTTCCCCCTGCTATTATTGAAATTATTCTCAATAAACGTTTACCTCTTCCCTCTCCACCAGTTAAGCATTCTATGTATGCTTCCCTGTACAAAATGCACCCCTTCAAATAGAACATTAAAGTTCACATACTTGTTTACTTCCTCAAATTCTTTGCTTTGTGTTTTTTGTTAACTTCCTAGGAACAAATTGAATACATATAATCAATAAATCTAGCAAGCTTATTTTGCAAACTCACTTTTTTTTATTATTTTTGCGCAAAACCTATCAGGATTAAGGGGGTCCAGCACAAAGAAAATAAACGAACTAAAAAAAAAAGCCCATTGGCCTGGGATCGAACCCGGTCTGAAGAACAAAACGGAAACCATACATACGGATTACCCAATCGGTATGGCAGCTCAAGGCTTTTACGAAAGGCTGTAAAGAACCCGAAGGCCCCAAGCACCGATATTTCCGAGCGAATATGCTGTACAACACTCTTGCAAGGTTATCCCAACCCGCGCATTAATGGGGAGGACAATAACCAGGATCCCAGGCCTGTAATACGGTTACGCCACGCACAGCTCGCCGAGATTGTGGATGACAAAAAATAGAGGTCTATTTGGGCGTCTTGGGTCCCTTGGGGACTCGCCATGCGCACGGGCGCATCTCTTTTATTGTGTACATGACATCAAATTAGCGAAGAAAAAAGACGCTGTTTTGGTATCATGTGAAAATCATAAAATAAATAGAAATAAAGACGTAAGGGGGGAGAATATTGACATCTTAATATTAGAATATTGACAAAATCCGCAATTTTGTCTACGCTGACTAAGTAAAGTGTATTTTACTTTAAAGGGGCAGCAGCATAGTACTGCGCATGTCTAGAGTCAGTGATTATTGTAGGCTTTTAAGTGTCAACAAACAGTTGAACTTTTTAAAAGCTGTGAATACCTTATTAAATAATATGCAATATTATATTGAAAACTATGTTAATTGACAGTTTGTGGTCATTTGTTTTGTTTTGTTTAAAGTCTCCCACATGTACCAAAAGCTCATAAGTCAGTATTAGAATTTCACTGAAGTTCATTGTGTCAGGGCTCTAGAGCTATTGCAAATCTCTTAACCATGACACTCCCCTTTTAAAGGAAAGTACAAAAAATCAAAATTGTTGGTGGGGGTCTCTGTTATGTTTGTTTTCTTTTTAGTTTTGTTCTATTATTATTATTATTATTATTATTTTCTTTTTTAGAGGGGGAGGGGAATTCAGCTAAAAATAGCCAAGGGTCAATTCAAGCAACTAGTACAAAAGATGTTTTTTGCAGTCCTTTATTCAATATATTCAAGGTTATCATGCAATTCTGTTGTTTGAAAGCATATATATATATATTTTGTTTCTTTCTTTTCATTACAAGTTCTATATGTGTAAGTGGTGACCATAGCTATGATTACTATTATTTAGAATATTTTTTTACCTACTAACAGAAAACAACTTGACTGCAAAACACTTACTGTAGGGCACTCGATATTAGGCATTACTTTCATGTGGATGTAAGGTTAAAATGTCAAAACCTTCATTAACCCGTGAACTACGCTTTATCGTATTACACTTTGTGGTGATCTGATTCTATTGTTCTTTTTTGTGTTTTACTAACTATTACCGTTTAACTATCACACTTTGTTTCACGGGTTAATGAAAACCACTCTAATTACTTACAGTAGTTCGTTTTTAATATTATTATTTACTTGTATAATTTAGATGAGCAATACATATTTTTTTATGGCTTTGTAGAGCTCATCTCGTTCCTCATAAATAACAAACAAAATGAAGTTTGTTCTTATTTTGGTGCAAAGGAATCTACAGTAGTTTTCTAATCAGATAATTGTTTTTCTTTTAACACTCACCTGTTATTTCAACAGCCTTACTTGAGTTTGCTTGTCTCAGAAATAGACCTTGCTTAATAAACAAAGACATGTTACAAACTTATTTAATAATAGGTAACAACTGCAATATTGTATGAAGAGAGTGCCCCTCTCTTCCCCCTGCTATTGTTGAAATTATGCTCAATAAACTTTTACCTCTTCCCTCTCCACCAGTTAAGCATTCTATGTATGCTTCCCTGTACAAAATGCACCCCTTCAAATAGAACATTAAAGTTCACATACTTGTTTACTTCCTCAAACTCTTTGCTTTGTGTTTTTTTGTTAACTTCCTAGGAACAAATTGAATACATATAATCAATAAATCTAGCAAGCTTATTTTGCAAACTCACTTTTTTTATTATTTTTGCGCAAAACCTATCAGGATTAAGGGGGTCCAGCACAAAGAAAAAAAAACGAACTAAAAAAAAAGCCCATTGGCCTGGGATCGAACCCGGTCTGAAGAACAAAACGGAAACCATACATACGGATTACCCAATCGGTATGGCAGCACAAGGCTTTTACGGAAGGCTGTAAAGAACCCGAAGGCCCCAAGCACCGATATTTCCGAGCGAATATGCTGTACAACACTCTTGCAAGGTTATCCCAACCCGCGCATTAATGGGGAGGACAATAACCAGGATCCCAGGCCTGTAATACGGTTACGCCACGCACAGCTCGCCGAGATTGTGGATGATAAAAAATAGAGGTCTATTTGGGCGTCTTGGGTCCCTTGGGGACTCGCCATGCGCACGGGCGCATCTCTTTTATTGTGTACATGACATCAAATTAGCGAAGAAAAAAGACGCTGTTTTGGTATCATGTGAAAATCATAAAATAAATAGAAATAAAGACGTAAGGGGGGAGAATATTGACATCTTCATATTAGAATATTGACTAAATCCGCAATTTTGTCTACGCTGACTAAGTAAAGTGTATTTTACTTTAAAGGGGCAGCAGCATAGTACTGCGCATGTCTAGAGTCAGTGATTATTGTAGGCTTTTAAGTGTCAACAAACAGTTGAACTTTTTAAAAGCTGTGAATACCTTATTAAATAATATGCAATATTATATTGAAAACTATGTTAATTGACAGTTTGTGGTCATTTGTTTTGTTTTGTTTAAAGTCTCCCACATGTACCAAAAGCTCATAAGTCAGTATTAAAATTTCACTGAAGTTCATTGTGTCAGGGCTCTAGAGCTATTGCAAATCTGTTAACCATGACACTCCCCTTTTAAAGGAAAGTACAAAAAATCAAAATTGTTGGTGGGGGTCTCTGTTATGTTTGTTTTCTTTTTAGTTTTGTTCTATTATTTTTTTTATTTTCTTTTTTAGAGGGGGAGGGGAATTCAGCTAAAAATAGCCAAGGGTCAATTCAAGCAACTAGTACAAAAGATGTTTTTTTGCAGTCCTTTATTCAATATATTCAAGGTTATCATGCAATTCTGTTGTTTGACTGCATATATATATATTTTGTTTCTTTCTTTTCATTACAAGTTCTATATGTGTAAGTGGTGACCATAGCTATGATTACTATTATTTAGAATATTTTTGTACCTACTAACAGAAAACAACTTGACTGCAAAACACTTACTGTAGGGCACTCGATATTAGGCATTACTTTCATGTGGATGTAAGGTTGAAATGTCAAAACCTTCATTAACCCGTGAACTACGCTTTATCGTATTACACTTTGTGGTGATCTGATTCTATTGTACTTTTTTGTGTTTTACTAACTATTACCGTTTAACTATCACACTTTGTTTCACGGGTTAATGAAAACCACTCTAATTACTTACAGTAGTTCTTTTTTAATATTATTATTTACTTGTATAATTTAGATGAGCAATACATATTTTTTTATGGCTTTGTAGAGCTCATCTCGTTCCTCATAAATAACAAACAAAATGAAGTTTGTTCTTATTTTGGTGCAAAGGAATCTACAGTAGTTTTCTAATCAGATAATTGTTTTTCTTTTAACACTCACCTGTTATTTCAACAGCCTTACTTGAGTTTGCTTGTCTCAGAAATAGACCTTGCTTAATAAACAAAGACATGTTACAAACTTATTTAATAATAGGTAACAACTGCAATATTGTATGAAGAGAGTGCCCCTCTCTTCCCCCTGCTATTGTTAAAATTATGCTCAATAAACTTTTACCTCTTCCCTCTCCACCAGTTAAGCATTCTATGTATGCTTCCCTGTACAAAATGCACCCCTTCAAATAGAACATTAAAGTTCACATACTTGTTTACTTCCTCAAACTCTTTGCTTTGTGTTTTTTGTTAACTTCCTAGGAACAAATTGAATACATATAATCAATAAATCTAGCAAGCTTATTTTGCAAACTCACTTTTTTTATTATTTTTGCGCAAAACCTATCAGGATTAAGGGGGTCCAGCACAAAGAAAAAAAAAACGAACTAAAAAAAAAAGCCCATTGGCCTGGGATCGAACCCGGTCTGAAGAACAAAACGGAAACCATACATACGGATTACCCAATCGGTATGGCAGCACAAGGCTTATACGGAAGGCTGTAAAGAACCCGAAGGCCCCAAGCACCGATATTTCCGAGCGAATATGCTGTACAACACTCTTGCAAGGTTATCCCAACCCGCGCATTAATGGGGAGGACAATAACCAGGATCCCAGGCCTGTAATACGGTAACGCCACGCACAGCTCGCCGAGATTGTGGATGACAAAAAATAGAGGTCTATTTGGGCGTCTTGGGTCCCTTGGGGACTCGCCATGCGCACGGGCGCATCTCTTTTATTGTGTACATGACATCAAATTAGCGAAGAAAAAAGACGCTGTTTTGGTATCATGTGAAAATCATAAAATAAATAGAAATAAAGACGTAAGGGGGGAAAATATTGACATCTTCATATTAGAATATTGACAAAATCCGCAATTTTGTCTACGCTGACTAAGTAAAGTGTATTTTACTTTAAAGGGGCAGCAGCATAGTACTGCGCATGTCTAGAGTCAGTGATTATTGTAGGCTTTTAAGTGTCAACAAACAGTTGAACTTTTTAAAAGCTGTGAATACCTTATTAAATAATATGCAATATTATATTGAAAACTATGTTAATTGACAGTTTGTGGTCATTTGTTTTGTTTTGTTTAAAGTCTCCCACATGTTCCAAAAGCTCATAAGTCAGTATTAGAATTTCACTGAAGTTCATTGTGTCAGGGCTCTAGAGCTATTGCAAATCTCTTAACCATGACACTCCCCTTTTAAAGGAAAGTAAAAAAAATCAAAATTGTTTTTGGGGGTCTCTGTTATGTTTGTTTTCTTTTTAGTTTTGTTCTATTATTATTATTATTTTCTTTTTAGAGGGGGAGGGGAATTCAGCTAAAAATAGCCAAGGGTCAATTCAAGCAACTAGTACAAAAGATGTTTTTTTGCAGTCCTTTATTCAATATATTCAAGGTTATCATGCAATTCTGTTGTTTGACTGCATATATATATATATTTTTTTTCTTTCTTTTCATTACAAGTTCTATATGTGTAAGTGGTGACCATAGCTATGATTACTATTATTTAGAATATTTTTTTACCTACTAACAGAAAACAACTTGACTGCAAAACACTTACTGTAGGGCACTCGATATTAGGCATTACTTTCATGTGGATGTGAGGTTGAAATGTCAAAACCTTCATTAACCCGTGAACTACGCTTTAGCGTATTACACTTTGTGGTGATCTGATTCTATTGTTCTTTTTTGTGTTTTACTAACTATTACCGTTTAACTATCACACTTTGTTTCACGGGTTAATGAAAACCACTCTAATTACTTACAGTAGTTCTTTTTTAATATTATTATTTACTTGTATAATTTAGATGAGCAATACATATTACTTTATGGCTTTGTAGAGCTCATCTCGTTTCTCATAAATAACATACAAAATGAAGTTTGTTCTTATTTTGGTGCAAAGGAATCTACAGTAGTTTTCTAATCAGATAATTGTTTTTCTTTTAACACTCACCTGTTATTTCAACAGCCTTACTTGAATTTGCTTGTCTCAGAAATAGACCTTGCTTAATAAACAAAGACATGTTACAAACTTATTTAATAATAGGTAACAACTGCAATATTGTATGAAGAGAGTGCCCCTCTCTTCCCCCTGCTATTGTTGAAATTATGATCAATAAACTTTTACCTCTTCCATCTCCACCAGTTAAGCATTCTATGTATGCTTCCCTGTACAAAATGCACCCCTTCAAATAGAACATTAAAGTTCACATACTTGTTTACTTCCTCAAACTCTTTGCTTTGTGTTTTTTGTTAACTTCCTAGGAACAAATTGAATACATATAATCAATAAATCTAGCAAGCTTATTTTGCAAACTCACTTTTTTTTTATTATTTTTGCGCAAAACCTATCAGGATTAAGGGGGTCCAGCACAAAGAAAATAAACGAACTAAAAAAAAAAGCTCATTGGCCTGGGATCGAACCCGGTCTGAAGAACAAAACGGAAACCATACATACGGATTACCCAATCGATATGGCAGCACAAGGCTTTTACGGAAGGCTGTAAAGAACCCGAAGGCCCCAAGCACCGATATTTCCGTGCAAATATGCTGTACAACACTCTTGCAAGGTTATCCCAACCCGCGCATTAATGGGGAGGACAATAACCAGGATCCCAGGCCTGTAATACGGTTACGCCACGCACAGCTCGCCGAGATTGTGGATGACAAAAAAAAGAGGTCTATTTGGGGGTCTTGGGTCCCTTGGGGACTCGCCATGCGCACGGGCGCATCTCTTTTATTGTGTACATGACACGAAATTAGCGAAGAAAAAAGACGCTGTTTTGGTATCATGTGAAAATCATAAAATAAATAGAAATAAAGACGTAAGGGGGGAGAATATTGACATCTTCATATTAGAATATTGACAAAATCCGCAATTTAGTCTACGCTGACTAAGTAAAGTGTATTTTACTTTAAAGGGGTAGCAGCATAGTACTGCGCATGTCTGGAGTCAGTGATTATTGTAGGCTTTTAAGTGTCAACAAACAGTTGACCTTATTAAATAATATGCAATATTATATTGAAAACTATGTTAATTGACAGTTTGTGGTCATTTTTTTTGTTTTGTTTAAAGTCTCCCACATGTACCAAAAGCTCATAAGTCAGTATTAGAATTTCACTGAAGTTCATTGTGTCAGGGCTCTAGAGCTATTGCAAATCTCTTAACCATGACACTCCCCTTTTAAAGGAAAGTAAAAAAAATCAAAATTGTTAATGGGGGTCTCTGTTATGTTTGTTTTCTTTTTAGTTTTGTTCTATTATTATTATTATTATTATTATTTTCATTTTTAGAGGGGGAGGGGAATTCAGCTAAAAATAGCCAAGGGTCAATTCAAGCAACTAGTACAAAAGATGTTTTTTTGCAGTCCTTTATTCAATATATTCAAGGTTATCATGCAATTCTGTTGTTTGACTGCATATATATATATTTATTTTTTTCTTTCTTTTCATTACAAGTTCTATATGTGTAAGTGGTGACCATAGCTATGATTACTATTATTTAGAATATTTTTTTACCTACTAACAGAAAACAACTTGACTGCAAAACACTTACTGTAGGGCACTCGATATTAGGCATTACTTTCATGTGGATGTAAGGTTGAAATGTCAAAACCTTCATTAACCCGTGAACTACGCTTTAGCGTATTACACTTTGTGGTGATCTGATTCTATTGTACTTTTTTGTGTTTTACTAACTATTACCGTTTAACTATCACACTTTGTTTCACGGGTTAATGAAAACCACTCTAATTACTTACAGTAGTTCTTTTTTAATATTATTATTTACTTGTATAATTTAGATGAGCAATACATATTACTTTATGGCTTTGTAGAGCTCATCTCGTTTCTCATAAATAACATACAAAATGAAGTTTGTTCTTATTTTGGTGCAAAGGAATCTACAGTAGTTTTCTAATCAGATAATTGTTTTTCTTTTAACACTCACCTGTTATTTCAACAGCCTTACTTGAATTTGCTTGTCTCAGAAATAGACCTTGCTTAATAAACAAAGACATGTTACAAACTTATTTAATAATAGGTAACAACTGCAATATTGTATGAAGAGAGTGCCCCTCTCTTCCCCCTGCTATTGTTGAAATTATGATCAATAAACTTTTACCTCTTCCCTCTCCACCAGTTAAGCATTCTATGTATGCTTCCCTGTACAAAATGCACCCCTTCAAATAGAACATTAAAGTTCACATACTTGTTTACTTCCTCAAACTCTTTGCTTTGTGTTTTTTGTTAACTTCCTAGGAACAAATTGAATACATATAATCAATAAATCTAGCAAGCTTATTTTGCAAACTCACTTTTTTTTATTATTTTTGCGCAAAACCTATCAGGATTAAGGGGGTCCAGCACAAAGAAAATAAACGAACTAAAAAAAAAAGCCCATTGGCCTGGGATCGAACCCGGTCTGAAGAACAAAACGGAAACCATACATACGGATTACCCAATCGATATGGCAGCACAAGGCTTTTACGGAAGGCTGTAAAGAACCCGAAGGCCCCAAGCACCGATATTTCCGTGCAAATATGCTGTACAACACTCTTGCAAGGTTATCCCAACCCGCGCATTAATGGGGAGGACAATAACCAGGATCCCAGGCCTGTAATACGGTTACGCCACGCACAGCTCGCCGAGATTGTGGATGACAAAAAAAAGAGGTCTATTTGGGGGTCTTGGGTCCCTTGGGGACTCGCCATGCGCACGGGCGCATCTCTTTTATTGTGTACATGACACGAAATTAGCGAAGAAAAAAGACGCTGTTTTGGTATCATGTGAAAATCATAAAATAAATAGAAATAAAGACGTAAGGGGGGAGAATATTGACATCTTCATATTAGAATATTGACAAAATCCGCAATTTAGTCTACGCTGACTAAGTAAAGTGTATTTTACTTTAAAGGGGTAGCAGCATAGTACTGCGCATGTCTGGAGTCAGTGATTATTGTAGGCTTTTAAGTGTCAACAAACAGTTGACCTTATTAAATAATATGCAATATTATATTGAAAACTATGTTAATTGACAGTTTGTGGTCATTTTTTTTGTTTTGTTTAAAGTCTCCCACATGTACCAAAAGCTCATAAGTCAGTATTAGAATTTCACTGAAGTTCATTGTGTCAGGGCTCTAGAGCTATTGCAAATCTCTTAACCATGACACTCCCCTTTTAAAGGAAAGTAAAAAAAATCAAAATTGTTGGTGGGGGTCTCTGTTATGTTTGTTCTCTTTTTAGTTTTGTTCTATTATTATTATTATTATTATTATTTTCATTTTTAGAGGGGGAGGGGAATTCAGCTAAAAATAGCCAAGGGTCAATTCAAGCAACTAGTACAAAAGATGTTTTTTTGCAGTCCTTTATTCAATATATTCAAGGTTATCATGCAATTCTGTTGTTTGACTGCATATATATATATATTTTTTTCTTTCTTTTCATTACAAGTTCTATATGTGTAAGTGGTGACCATAGCTATGATTACTATTATTTAGAATATTTTTTTACCTACTAACAGAAAACAACTTGACTGCAAAACACTTACTGTAGGGCACTCGATATTAGGCATTACTTTCATGTGGATGTAAGGTTGAAATGTCAAAACCTTCATTAACCCGTGAACTACGCTTTATCGTATTACACTTTGTGGTGATCTTATTCTATTGTACTTTTTTGTGTTTTACTAACTATTACCGTTTAACTATCACACTTTGTTTCACGGGTTAATGAAAACCACTCTAATTACTTACAGTAGTTCTTTTTTAATATTATTATTTACTTGTATAATTTAGATGAGCAATACATATTACTTTATGGCTTTGTAGAGCTCATCTCGTTTCTCATAAATAACATACAAAATGAAGTTTGTTCTTATTTTGGTGCAAAGGAATCTACAGTAGTTTTCTAATCAGATAATTGTTTTTCTTTTAACACTCACCTGTTATTTCAACAGCCTTACTTGAATTTGCTTGTCTCAGGAATAGACCTTGCTTAATAAACAAAGACATGTTACAAACTTATTTAATAATAGGTAACAACTGCAATATTGTATGAAGAGAGTGCCCCTCTCTTCCCAATGCTATTGTTGAAATTATGATCAATAAACTTTTACCTCTTCCATCTCCACCAGTTAAGCATTCTATGTATGCTTCCCTGTACAAAATGCACCCCTTCAAATAGAACATTAAAGTTCACATACTTGTTTACTTCCTCAAACTCTTTGCTTTGTGTTTTTTGTTAACTTCCTAGGAACAAATTGAATACATATAATCAATAAATCTAGCAAGCTTATTTTGCAAACTCACTTTTTTTTTATTATTTTTGCGCAAAACATATCAGGATTAAGGGGGTCCAGCACAAAGAAAAAAAAAACGAACTAAAAAAAAAGCCCATTGGCCTGGGATCGAACCCGGTCTGAAGAACAAAACGGAAACCATAGATACGGATTACCCAATCGGTATGGCAGCACAAGGCTTTTACGGAAGGCTGTAAAGAACCCGAAGGCCCCAAGCACCGATATTTCCGGGCGAATATGCTGTACAACACTCTTGCAAGGTTATCCCAACCCGCGCATTAATGGGGAGGACAATAACCAGGATCCCAGGCCTGTAATACGGTTACGCCACGCACAGCTCGCCGAGATTGTGGATGACAAAAAATAGAGGTCTATTTGGGTGTCTTGGGTCCCTTGGGGACTCGCCATGCGCACGGGCGCATCTCTTTTATTGTGTACATGACATCAAATTAGAGAAGAAAAAATACGCTATTTTGGTATCATGTGAAAATCATAAAATAAATAGAAATAAAGACGTAAGGGGGGAGAATATTGACATCTTCATATTAGAATATTGACAAAATCCGCAATTTTGTCTACGCTGACTAAGTAAAGCTGTATTTTACTTTAAAGGGGCAGCAGCATAGTACTGCGCATGTCTGGAGTCAGTGATTATTGTAGGCTTTTAAGTGTCAACAAACAGTTGAACTTTTTAAAAGCTGTGAATACCTTATTAAATAATATGCAATATTATATTGAAAACTATGTTAATTGACAGTTTGTGGTCATTTTTTTTTGTTTTGTTTAAAGTCTCCCACATGTACCAAAAGCTCATAAGTCAGTATTAGAATTTCACTGAAGTTCATTGTGTCAGGGCTCTAGAGCTATTGCAAATCTCTTAACCATGACACTCCCCCTTTAAAGGAAAGTAAAAAAAATCAAAATTGTTGGTGGTGGTGTTTGTTTTCTTTTTAGTTTTGTTCTATTATTATTATTATTTTCTTTTTTAGAGGGGGAGGGGAATTCAGCTAAAAAAAGCCAAAGGTCAATTCAAGCAACTAGTACAAAAGATGTTTTTTTTTGCAGTCCTTTATTCAATATATTCAAGGTTATCATGCAATTCTGTTGTTTGACTGCATATATATCTATTTTTTATTTCTTTTCATTACAAGTTCTATATGTGTAAGTGGTGACCATAGCTATGATTACTATTATTTAGAATATTTTTTTACCTACTACAAGAAAACAACTTGACTGCAAAACACTTACTGTAGGGCACTCGATATTAGGCATTACCTTCATGTGGATGTAAGGTTGAAATGTCAAAACCTTCATTAACCCGTGAACTACGCTTTCGCGTATTACACTTTGTGGTGATCTGATTCTATTGTTCTTTTTTGTGTTTTACTAACTATTACTGTTTAACTATCACACCTTGTTTCACGGGTTAATGAAAACCACTCTAATTACTTACAGTAGTTTTTTTTTAATATTATTATTTACTTGTATAATTTAGATGAGCAATACATATTTCTTTATGGCTTTGTAGAGCTCATCTCGTTCCTCATAAATAACAAACAAAATGAAGTTTGTTCTTATTTTGGTGCAAAGGAATCTACAGTAGTTTTCAAATCAGATAATTGTTTTTCTTTTAACACTCACCTGTTATTTCAACAGCCTTACTTGAGTTTGCTTGTCTGTGAAATAGACCTTGCTTAATAAACAAAGACATGTTACAAACTTATTTAATAATAGGTAACAACTGCAATATTGTATGAAGAGAGTGCCCCTCTCTTCCCCCTGCTATTGTTGAAATTATGCTCAATAAACTTTTACCTCTTCCCTCTCCACCAGTTAAGCATTCTATGTATGCTTCCCTGTACAAAATGCACCCCTTCAAATAGAACATTAAAGTTCACATACTTGTTTACTTCCTCAAACTCTTTGCTTTGTGTTTTTTGTTAACTTCCTAGGAACAAATTGAATACATATAATCAATAAATCTAGCAAGCTTATTTTGCAAACTCACTTTTTTTTATTATTTTTGCGCAAAACCTATCAGGATTAAGGGGGTCCAGCACAAAGAAAAAAAAACGAACTAAAAAAAAAGCCCATTGGCCTGGGATCGAACCCGGTCTGAAGAACAAAACGGAAACCATACATACGGATTACCCAATCGGTATGGCAGCACAAGGCTTTTACGGAAGGCTGTAAAGAACCCGAAGGCCCCAAGCACCGATATTTCCGAGCGAATATGCTGTACAACACTCTTGCAAGGTTATCCCAACCCGCGCATTAATGGGGAGGACAATAACCAGGATCCCAGGCCTGTAATACGGTTACGCCACGCACAGCTAGCCGAGATTGTGGATGACAAAAAATAGAGGTCTATTTGGGCGTCTTGGGTCCCTTGGGGACTCGCCATGCGCACGGGCGCATCTCTTTTATTGTGTACATGACATCAAATTAGCGAAGAAAAAAGACGCTGTTTTGGTATCATGTGAAAATCATAAAATAAATAGAAATAAAGACGTAAGGGGGGAGAATATTGACATCTTCATATTAGAATATTGACAAAATCCGCAATTTTGTCTACGCTGACTAAGTAAAGCTGTATTTTACTTTGAAGGGGCAGCAGCATAGTACTGCGCATGTCTAGAGTCAGTGATTATTGTAGGCTTTTAAGTGTCAACAAACAGTTGAACTTTTTAAAAGCTGTGAATACCTTATTAAATAATATGCAATATTATATTGAAAACTATGTTAATTGACAGTTTGTGGTCATTTTTTTTGTTTTGTTTAAAGTCTCCCACATGTACCAAAAGCTCATAAGTCAGTATTAGAATTTCACTGAAGTTCATTGTGTCAGGGCTCTAAAGCTATTGCAAATCTCTTAACCATGACACTCCCCTTTTAAAGGAAAGTACAAAAAATCAAAATTGTTGGTGGGGGTCTCTGTTATGTTTGTTTTCTTTTTAGTTTTGTTCTATTATTATTATTATTATTTCCTTTTTAGAGGGGGAGGGGAATTCAGCTAAAAATAGCCAAGGGTCAATTCAAGCAACTAGTACAAAAGATGTTTTTTGCAGTCCTTTATTCAATATATTCAAGGTTATCATGCAATTCTGTTGTTTGACTGCATATATATATATATTTTGTTTCTTTCTTTTCATTACAAGTTCTATATGTGTAAGTGGTGACCATAGCTATGATTACTATTATTTAGAATATTTTTTTACCTACTAACAGAAAACAACTTGACTGCAAAACACTTACTGTAGGGCACTCGATATTAGGCATTACCTTCATGTGGATGTAAGGTTAAAATGTCAAAACCTTCATTAACCCGTGAACTACGCTTTATCGTATTACACTTTGTGGTGATCTGATTCTATTGTACTTTTTTGTGTTTTACTAACTATTACCGTTTAACTATCACACTTTGTTTCACGGGTTAAAGAAAACCACTCTAATTACTTACAGTAGTTCTTTTTTAATATTATTTTTTACTTGTATAATTTAGATGAGCAATACATATTTTTTTATGGCTTTGTAGAGCTCATCTCGTTCCTCATAAATAACAAACAAAATGAAGTTTGTTCTTATTTTGGTGCAAAGGAATCTACAGTAGTTTTCTAATCAGATAATTGTTTTTCTTTTAACACTCACCTGTTATTTCAACAGCCTTACTTGAGTTTGCTTGTCTCAGAAATAGACCTTGCTTAATAAACAAAGACATGTTACAAACTTATTTAATAATAGGTAACAACTGCAATATTGTATGAAGAGAGTGCCCCTCTCTTCCCCCTGCTATTGTTGAAATTATGCTCAATAAACTTTTACCTCTTCCCTCTCCACCAGTTAAGCATTCTATGTATGCTTCCCTGTACAAAATGCACACCTTCAAATAGAACATTAAAGTTCACATACTTGTTTACTTCCTCAAACTCTTTGCTTTGTGTTTTTTGTTAACTTCCTAGGAACAAATTGAATACATATAATCAATAAAGCTAGCAAGCTTATTTTGCAAACTCACTTTTTTTTATTATTTTTGCGCAAAACCTATCAGGATTAAGGGGGTCCAGCACAAAGAAAAAAAAACGAACTAAAAATAAAAACCCATTGGCCTGGGATCGAACCCGGTCTGAAGAACAAAACGGAAACCATACATACGGATTCCCCAATCGGTATGGCAGCACAAGGCTTTTACGGAAGGCTGTAAAGAACCCGAAGGCCCCAAGCACCGATATTTCCGAGCGAATATGCTGTACAACACTCTTGCAAGGTTATCCCAACCCGCGCATTAATGGGGAGGACAATAACCAGGATCCCAGGCCTGTAATACGGTTACGCCACGCACAGCTCGCCGAGATTGTGGATGACAAAAAAT
Organism: Nematostella vectensis; assembly: GCF_932526225.1. Lineage (NCBI taxonomy): Eukaryota > Metazoa > Cnidaria > Anthozoa > Actiniaria > Edwardsiidae > Nematostella > Nematostella vectensis. Next base: position 181,647 of record NC_064044.1, on the reverse strand, counting down.
AGAGGTCTATTTGGGCGTCTTGGGTCCCTTGGGGACTCGCCATGCGCACGGGCGCATCTCTTTTATTGTGTACATGACATCAAATTAGCGAAGAAAAAAGACGCTGTTTTAGTATCATGTGAAAATCATAAAATAAATAGAAATAAAGACGTAAGGGGGGAGAATATTGACATCTTCATATTAGAATATTGACAAAATCCGCAATTTTGTCTACGCTGACTAAGTAAAGTGTATTTTACTTTAAAGGGGCAGCAGCATAGTACTGCGCATGTCTGGAGTCAGTGATTATTGTAGGCTTTTAAGTGTCAACAAACAGTTGAACTTTTTAAAAGCTGTGAATACCTTATTTAATAATATGCAATATTATATTGAAAACTATGTTAATTGACAGTTTGTGGTCATTTTTTTTTTGTTTTGTTTAAAGTCTCCCACATGTACCAAAAGCTCATAAGTCAGTATTAGAATTTCACTGAAGTTCATTGTGTCAGGGCTCTAGAGCTATTGCAAATCTCTTAACCATGACACTCCCCTTTTAAAGGAAAGTAAAAAAAAATCAAAATTGTTGGTGGGGGTCTCTGTTATGTTTGTTTTCTTTTTAGTTTTGTTCTATTATTATTATTATTTTCTTTTTTAGAGGGGGAGGGGAATTCAGCTAGAAATAGCCAAGGGTCAATTCAAGCAACTAGTACAAAAGATGTTTTTTTGCAGTCCTTTATTCAATATATTCAAGGTTATCATGCGATTCTGTTGTTTGACTGCATATATATATATATATATATATATTTTCTTTCTTTTCATTACAAGTTCTATATGTGTAAGTGGTGACCATAGCTATGATTACTATTATTTAGAATATTTTTTACCTACTAACAGAAACCAACTTGACTGCAAAACACTTACTGTAGGGTACTCGATATTAGGCATTACTTTCATGTGGATGTAAGGTTGAAATGTCAAAACCTTCATTAACCCGTGAACTACGCTTTAGCGTATTACACTTTGTGGTGATCTGATTCTATTGTACTTTTTTGTGTTTTACTAACTATTACCGTTTAACTATCACACTTTGTTTCACGGGTTAATGAAAACCACTCTAATTACTTACAGTAGTTCTTTTTTAATATTATTATTTACTTATATAATTTAGATGAGCAATACATATTTCTTTATGGCTTTGTAGAGCTCATCTCGTTCCTCATAAATAACAAACAAAATGAAGTTTGTTCTTATTTTGGTGCAAAGGAATCTACAGTAGTTTTCTAATCAGATAATTGTTTTTCTTTTAACACTCACCTGTTATTTCAACAGCCTTACTTGAGTTTGCTTGTCTCAGAAATAGACCTTGCTTAATAAACAAAGACATGTTACAAACTTATTTAATAATAGGTAACAACTGCAATATTGTATGAAGAGAGTGCCCCTCTCTTCCCCCTGCTATTGTTGAAATTATGCTCAATAAACTTTTACCTCTTCCCTCTCCACCAGTTAAGCATTCTATGTATGCTTCCCTGTACAAAATGCACCCCTTCAAATAGAACATTAAAGTTCACATACTTGTTTACTTCCTCAAACTCTTTGCTTTGTGTTTTTTGTTAACTTCCTAGGAACAAATTGAATACATATAATCAATAAATCTAGCAAGCTTATTTTGCAAACTCACTTTTTTTATTATTTTTGCGCAAAACCTATCAGGATTAAGGGGGTCCAGCACAAAGAAAAAAAAACGAACTAAAAAAAAAAGCCCATTGGCCTGGGATCGAACCCGGTCTGAAGAACAAAACGGAAACCATACATACGGATTACCCAATCGGTATGGCAGCACAAGGCTTTTACGGAAGGCTGTAAAGAACCCGAAGGCCCCAAGCACCGATATTTCCGAGCGAATATGCTGTACAACACTCTTGCAAGGTTATCCCAACCCGCGCATTAATGGGGAGGACAATTACCAGGATCCCACGCCTGTAATACGGTTACGCCACGCACAGCTCGCCGAGATTGTGGATGACAAAAAATAGAGGTCTATTTGGGCGTCTTGGGTCACTTGGGGACTCGCCATGCGCACGGGCGCATCTCTTTTATTGTGTACATGACATCAAATTAGCGAAGAAAAAAGACGCTGTTTTGGTATCATGTGAAAATCATAAAATAAATAGAAATAAAGACGTAAGGGGGGAGAATATTGACATCTTCATATTAGAATATTAACAAAATCCGCAATTTTGTCTACGCTGACTAAGTAAAGCTGTATTTTACTTTAAAGGGGCAGCAGCATAGTACTGCGCATGTCTGGAGTCAGTGATTATTGTAGGCTTTTAAGTGTCAACAAACAGTTGAACTTTTTAAAAGCTGTGAATACCTTATTAAATAATATGCAATATTATATTGAAAACTATGTTAATTGACAGTTTGTGGTCATTTGTTTTGTTTTGTTTAAAGTCTCCCACATGTACCAAAAGCTCATAAGTCAGTATTAGAATTTCACTGAAGTTCATTGTGTCAGGGCTCTAGAGCTATTGCAAATCTCTTAACCATGACACTCCCCTTTTAAAGGAAAGTAAAAAAAATCAAAATTGTTGGTGGGGGTCTCTGTTATGTTTGTTTTCTTTTTAGTTTTGTTCTATTATTATTATTATTTTCTTTTTTAGAGGGGGAGGGGAATTCAGCTAGAAATAGCCAAGGGTCAATTCAAGCAACTAGTACAAAAGATGTTTTTTTGCAGTCCTTTATTCAATATATTCAAGGTTATCATGCGATTCTGTTGTTTGACTGCATATATATATATATATATATTTTTTCTTTCTTTTCATTACAAGTTCTATATGTGTAAGTGGTGACCATAGCTATGATTACTATTATTTAGAATATTTTTTACCTACTAACAGAAACCAACTTGACTGCAAAACACTTACTGTAGGGTACTCGATATTAGGCATTACTTTCATGTGGATGTAAGGTTGAAATGTCAAAACCTTCATTAACCCGTGAACTACGCTTTAGCGTATTACACTTTGTGGTGATCTGATTCTATTGTACTTTTTTGTGTTTTACTAACTATTACCGTTTAACTATCACACTTTGTTTCACGGGTTAATGAAAACCACTCTAATTACTTACAGTAGTTCTTTTTTAATATTATTATTTACTTGTATAATTTAGATGAGCAATACATATTTCTTTATGGCTTTGTAGAGCTCATCTCGTTCCTCATAAATAACAAACAAAATGAAGTTTGTTCTTATTTTGGTGCAAAGGAATCTACAGTAGTTTTCTAATCAGATAATTGTTTTTCTTTTAACACTCACCTGTTATTTCAACAGCCTTACTTGAGTTTGCTTGTCTCAGAAATAGACCTTGCTTAATAAACAAAGACATGTTACAAACTTATTTAATAATAGGTAACAACTGCAATATTGTATGAAGAGAGTGCCCCTCTCTTCCCCCTGCTATTGTTGAAATTATGCTCAATAAACTTTTACCTCTTCCCTCTCCACCAGTTAAGCATTCTATGTATGCTTCCCTGTACAAAATGCACCCCTTCAAATAGAACATTAAAGTTCACATACTTGTTTACTTCCTCAAACTCTTTGCTTTGTGTTTTTTGTTAACTTCCTAGGAACAAATTGAATACATATAATCAATAAATCTAGCAAGCTTATTTTGCAAACTCACTTTTTTTTATTATTTTTGCGCAAAACCTATCAGGATTAAGGGGGTCCAGCACAAAGAAAAAAAAACGAACTAAAAAAAAAAAGCCCATTGGCCTGGGATCGAACCCGGTCTGAAGAACAAAACGGAAACCATACATACAGATTACCCAATCGGTATGGTATCACAAGGCTTTTACGGAAGGCTGTAAAGAACCCGAAGGCCCCAAGCACCGATATTTCCGAGCGAATATGCTGTACAACACTCTTGCAAGGTTATCCCAACCCGCGCATTAATGGGGAGGACAATTACCAGGATCCCAGGCCTGTAATACGGTTACGCCACTCACAGCTCGCCGAGATTGTGGATGACAAAAAATAGAGGTCTATTTGGGCGTCTTGGGTCCCTTGGGGACTCGCCATGCGCACGGGCGCATCTCTTTTATTGTGTACATGACATCAAATTAGCGAAGAAAAAAGACGCTGTTTTGGTATCATGTGAAAATCATAAAATAAATAGAAATAAAGACGTAAGGGGGGAGAATATTGACATCTTCATATTAGAATATTAACAAAATCCGCAATTTTGTCTACGCTGACTAAGTAAAGCTGTATTTTACTTTAAAGGGGCAGCAGCATAGTACTGCGCATGTCTGGAGTCAGTGATTATTGTAGGCTTTTAAGTGTCAACAAACAGTTGAACTTTTTAAAAGCTGTGAATACCTTATTAAATAATATGCAATATTATATTGAAAACTATGTTAATTGACAGTTTGTGGTCATTTTGTTTGTTTTGTTTAAAGTCTCCCACATGTACCAAAAGCTCATAAGTCAGTATTAGAATTTCACTGAAGTTCATTGTGTCAGGGCTCTAGAGCTATTGCAAATCTCTTAACCATGACACTCCCCTTTTAAAGGAAAGTAAAAAAAAATCAAAATTGTTTGTGGGGGTCTCTGTTATGTTTGTTTTCTTTTTAGTTTTGTTCTATTATTATTATTATTATTTTCTTTTATAGAGGGGGAGGGGAATTCAGCTAAAAATAGCCAAGGGTCAATTCAAGCAACTAGTACAAAAGATGTTTTTTTGCAGTCCTTTATTCAATATATTCAAGGTTATCATGCAATTCTGTTGTTTGACTGCATATATATATATTTTCTTTCTTTCTTTTCATTACAAGTTCTATATGTGTAAGTGGTGACCATAGCTGTGATTACTATTATTTAGAATATTTTTTTACCTACTAACAGAAAACAACTTGACTGCAAAACACTTACTGTAGGGCACTCGATATTATGCATTACTTTCATGTGGATGTAAGGTTGAAATGTCAAAACCTTCATTAACCCGTGAACTACGCTTTAGCGTATTACACTTTGTGGTGATCTGATTCTATTGTACTTTTTTGTGTTTTACTAACTATTACCGTTTAACTATCACACTTTGTTTCACGGGTTAATGAAAACCACTCTAATTACTTACAGTAGTTCTTTTTTAATATTATTATTTACTTGTATAATTTAGATGAGCAATACATATTTCTTTATGGCTTTGTAGAGCTCATCTCGTTCCTCATAAATAACAAACAAAATGAAGTTTGTTCTTATTTTGGTGCAAAGGAATCTACAGTAGTTTTCTAATCAGATAATTGTTTTTCTTTTAACACTCACCTGTTATTTCAACAGCCTTACTTGAGTTTGCTTGTCTCAGAAATAGACCTTGCTTAATAAACAAAGACATGTTACAAACTTATTTAATAATAGGTAACAACTGCAATATTGTATGAAGAGAGTGCCCCTCTCTTCCCCCTGCTATTGTTGAAATTATGCTCAATAAACTTTTACCTCTTCCCTCTCCACCAGTTAAGCATTCTATGTATGCTTCCCTGTACAAAATGCACCCCTTCAAATAGAACATTAAAGTTCACATACTTGTTTACTTCCTCAAACTCTTTGCTTTGTGTTTTTTGTTAACTTCCTAGGAACAAATTGAATACATATAATCAATAAATCTAGCAAGCTTATTTTGCAAACTCACTTTTTTTTATTATTTTTGCGCAAAACCTATCAGGATTAAGGGGGTCCAGCACAAAGAAAAAAAAACGAACTAAAAAAAAAAGCCCATTGGCCTGGGATCGAACCCGGTATGAAGAACAAAACGGAAACCATACATACGGATTACTAGGAACAAATTGAATACATATAATCAATAAATCTAGCAAGCTTATTTTGCAAACTCACTTTTTTTTATTATTTTTGCGCAAAACCTATCAGGATTAAGGGGGTCCAGCACAAAGAAAAAAAACGAACTAAAAAAAAGCCCATTGGCCTGGGATCGAACCCGGTCTGAAGAACAAAACGGAAACCATACATACGGATTACCCAATCGGTATGGCAGCACAAGGCTTTTACGGAAGGCTGTAAAGAACCCGAAGGCCCCAAGCACCGATATTTCCGAGCGAATATGCTGTACAACACTCTTGCAAGGTTATCCCAACCCGCGCATTAATGGGGAGGACAATAACCAGGATCCCAGGCCTGTAATACGGTTACGCCACGCACAGCTCGCCGAGATTGTGGATGACAAAAAATAGAGGTCTATTTGGGCGTCTTGGGTCCCTTGGGGACTCGCCATGCGCACGGGCGCATCTCTTTTATTGTGTACATGACATCAAATTAGCGAAGAAAAAAGACGCTGTTTTGGTATCATGTGAAAATCATAAAATAAATAGAAATAAAGACGTAAGGGGGGAGAATATTGACATCTTCATATTAGAATATTAACAAAATCCGCAATTTTGTCTACGCTGACTAAGTAAAGCTGTATTTTACTTTAAAGGGGCAGCAGCATAGTACTGCGCATGTCTGGAGTCAGTGATTATTGTAGGCTTTTAAGTGTCAACAAACAGTTGAACTTTTTAAAAGCTGTGAATACCTTATTAAATAATATGCAATATTATATTGAAAACTATGTTAATTGACAGTTTGTGGTCATTTTGTTTGTTTTGTTTAAAGTCTCCCACATGTACCAAAAGCTCATAAGTCAGTATTAGAATTTCACTGAAGTTCATTGTGTCAGGGCTCTAGAGCTATTGCAAATCTCTTAACCATGACACTCCCCTTTTAAAGGAAAGTAAAAAAAATCAAAATTGTTGGTGGGGGTCTCTGTTATGTTTGTTTTCTTTTTAGTTTTGTTCTATTATTATTATTATTTTCTTTTTTAGAGGGTTAGGGGAATTCAGCTAAAAATAGCCAACGGTCAATTCAAGCAACTAGTACAAAAGATGTTTTTTTGCAGTCCTTTATTCAATATATTCAAGGTTATCATGCAATTCTGTTGTTTGACTGCATATATATATATATATTTTTTCTTTCTTTTCATTACAAGTTCTATATGTGTACGTGGTGACCAAAGCTATGATTACTATTATTTAGAATATTTTTTTACCTACTAACAGAAAACAACTTGACTGCAAAACACTTACTGTAGGGCACTCGATATTAGGCATTACTTTCATGTGGATGTAAGGTTGAAATGTCAAAACCTTCATTAACCCGTGGACTACGCTTTAGCGTATTACACTTTGTGGTGATCTGATTCTATTGTACTTTTTTGTGTTTTACTAACTATTACCGTTTAACTATCACACTTTGTTTCACGGGTTAATGAAAACCACTCTAATTACTTACAGTAGTTCTTTTTTAATATTATTATTTACTTGTATAATTTAGATGAGCAATACATATTTCTTTATGGCTTTGTAGAGCTCATCTCGTTCCTCATAAATAACAAACAAAATGAAGTTTGTTCTTATTTTGGTGCAAAGGAATCTACAGTAGTTTTCTAATCAGATAATTGTTTTTCTTTTAACACTCACCTGTTATTTCAACAGCCTTACTTGAGTTTGCTTGTCTCAGAAATAGACCTTGCTTAATAAACAAAGACATGTTACAAACTTATTTAATAATAGGTAACAACTGCAATATTGTATGAAGAGAGTGCCCCTCTCTTCCCCCTGCTATTGTTGAAATTATGCTCAATAAACTTTTACCTCTTCCCTCTCCACCAGTTAAGCATTCTATGTATGCTTCCCTGTACAAAATGCACCCCTTTAAATAGAACATTAAAGTTCACATACTTGTTTACTTCCTCAAACTCTTTGCTTTGTGTTTTTTGTTAACTTCCTAGGAACAAATTGAATACATATAATCAATAAATCTAGCAAGCTTATTTTGCAAACTCACTTTTTTTTATTATTTTTGCGCAAAACCTATCAGGATTAAGGGGGTCCAGAACAAAGAAAAAAAAACGAACTAAAAAAAAAAGCCCATTGGCCTGGGATCGAACCCGGTCTGAAGAACAAAACGGAAACCATACATACGGATTACTAGGAACAAATTGAATACATATAATCAATAAATCTAGCAAGCTTATTTTGCAAACTCACTTTTTTTATTATTTTTGCGCAAAACCTATCAGGATTAAGGGGGTCCAGCACAAAGAAAAAAAACGAACTAAAAAAAAAGCCCATTGGCCTGGGATCGAACCCGGTCTGAAGAACAAAACGGAAACCATACATACGGATTACCCAATCGGTATGGCAGCACAATGCTTTTACGGAAGGCTGTAAAGAACCCGAAGGCCCCAAGCACCGATATTTCCGAGCAAATATGCTGTACAACACTCTTGCAAGGTTATCCCAACCCGCGCATTAATGGGGAGGACAATAACCAGGATCCCAGGCCTGTAATACGGTTACGCCACGCACAGCTCGCCGAGATTGTGGATGACAAAAAATAGAGGTCTATTTGGGCGTCTTGGGTCCCTTGGGGACTCGCCATGCGCACGGGCGCATCTCTTTTATTGTGTACATGACATCAAATTAGCGAAGAAAAAAGACGCTGTTTTGGTATCATGTGAAAATCATAAAATAAATAGAAATAAAGACGTAAGGGGGGAGAATATTGAAATCTTCATATTAGAATATTGACAAAATCCGCAATTTTGTCTACGCTGACAAAGTAAAGCTGTATTTTACTTTAAAGGGGCAGCAGCATAGTACTGCGCATGTCTGGAGTCAGTGATTATTGTAGGTTTTTAAGTGTCAACAAACAGTTGAAGTTTTTAAAAGCTGTGAATACCTTATTAAATAATATGCAATATTATATTGAAAACTATGTTAATTGACAGTTTGTGGTCATTTTTTTCGTTTTGTTTAAAGTCTCCCACATGTACCAAAAGCTCATAAGTCAGTATTAGAAGTTCACTGAAGTTCATTGTGTCAGGGCTCTAGAGCTATTGCAAATCTCTTAAACATGACACTCCCCCTTTAAAGGAAAGTAAAAAAAAATCAAAATTGTTGGTTGGGGTCTCTGTTATGTTTGTTTTCCTTTTAGTTTTGTTCTATTATTATTATTATTTTCATTTTTAGAGGGGGAGGGGAATTCAGCTTAAAATAGCCAAGGGTCAATTCAAGCAACTAGTACAAAAGATGTTTTTTTGCAGTCCTTTTTTCAATATATTCAAGGTTATCATGCAATTCTGTTGTTTGACTGCATATATATATATTTTCTTTCTTTCTTTTCATTACAAGTTCTATATGTGTAAGTGGTGACCATAGCTATGATTACTATTATTTAGAATATTTTTTTACCTACTAACAGAAAACAACTTGACTGCAAAACACTTACTGTAGGGCACTCGATATTAGGCATTACTTTCATGTGGATGTAAGGTTGAAATGTCAAAACCTTCATTAACCCGTGAACTACGCTTTAGCGTATTACACTTTGTGGTGATCTGACTCTAATGTACTTTTTTGTGTTTTACTAACAATTACCGTTTAACTATTACACTTTGTTTCACGGGTTAATGAAAACCACTCTAATTACTTACAGTAGTTCTGTTTTAATATTATTATTTACTTGTATAATTTAGATGAGCAATACATATTTCTTTATGGCTTTGTAGAGCTCATCTCGTTCCTCATAAATAACAAACAAAATGAAGTTTGTTCTTATTTTGGTGCAAAGGAATCTACAGTAGTTTTCTAATCAGATAATTGTTTTTCTTTTAACACTCACCTGTTATTTCAACAGCCTTACTTGAGTTTGCTTATCTCAGAAATAGACCTTGCTTAATAAACAAAGACATGTTATAAACTTATTTAATAATAGGTAACAACTGCAATATTGTATGAAGAGAGTGCCCCTCTCTTCCCCCTGCTATTGTTGAAATTATGCTCAATAAACTTTTACCTCTTCCCTCTCCACCAGTTAAGCATTCTATGTATGCTTCCCTGTACAAAATGCACCCCTTCAAATAGAACATTAAAGTTCACATACTTGTTTACTTCCTCAAACTCTTTGCTTTGTGTTTTTTGTTAACTTCCTAGGAACAAATTGAATACATATAATCAATAAATCTAGCAAGCTTATTTTGCAAACTCACTTTTTTTTATTATTTTTGCGCAAAACTTATCAGGATTAAGGGGGTCCAGCACACAGAAAAAAAAACGAACTAAAAAAAAAAGCCCATTGGCCTGGGATCGAACCCGGTCTGAAGAACAAAACGGAAACCATACATACGGATTACCCAATCGGTATGGCAGCACAAGGCTTTTACGGAAGGCTGTAAAGAACCCGAAGGCCCCAAGCACCGATATTTCCGAGCGAATATGCTGTGCAACACTCTTGCAAGGTTATCCCAACCCGCGCATTAATGGGGAGGACAATAACCAGGATCCCAGGCCTGTAATACGGTTACGCCACGCACAGCTCGCCGAGATTGTGGATGACAAAAAATAGAGGTCTATTTGGGCGTCGTGGGTCCCTTGGGGACTCGCCATGCGCACGGGCGCATCTCTTTTATTGTGTACATGACATCAAATTAGCGAAGAAAAAAGACGCTGTTTTGGTATCATGTGAAAATCATAAAATAAATAGAAATAAAGACGTAAGGGGGGAGAATATTGACATCTTCATATTAGAATATTGACAAAATCCGCAATATTGTCTACGCTGACTAAGTAAAGCTGTATTTTACTTTAAAGGGGCAGCAGCATAGTACTTCGCATGTCTGGAGTCAGTGATTATTGTAGGCTTTTAAGTGTCAACAAACAGTTGAACTTTTTAAAAGCTGTGAATACCTTATTAAATAATATGCAATATTATATTGAAAACTATGTTAATTGACAGTTTGTGGTCATTTTGTTTGTTTTGTTTAAAGTCTCCCACATGTACCAAAAGCTCATAAGTCAGTATTAGAATTTCACTGAAGTTCATTGTGTCAGGGCTCTAGAGCTATTGCAAATCTCTTAACCATGACACTCCCCTTTCAAAGGAAAGTAAAAAAAATCAAAATTGTTGGTGGGGGTCTCTGTTATGTTTGTTTTCTTTTTAGTTTTGTTCTATTATTATTATTATTTTCTTTTTTAGAGGGGGAGGGGAATTCAGCTAAAAATAGCCAAGGGTCAATTCAAGCAACTAGTACAAAAGATGTTTTTTGCAGTCCTTTATTCAATATATTCAAGGTTATCATGCAATTCTGTTGTTTGACTGCATATATATATATTTTCTTTCTTTCTTTTCATTACAAGTTCTATATGTGTAAGTGGTGACCATAGCTATGATTACTATTATTTAGAATATTTTTTTACCTACTAACAGAAAACAACTTGACTGCAAAACACTTACTGTAGGGCACTCGATATTAGGCATTACTTTCATGTGGATGTAAGGTTGAAATGTCAAAACCTTCATTAACCCGTGAACTACGCTTTAGCGTATTACACTTTGTGGTGATCTGACTCTAATGTACTTTTTTGTGTTTTACTAACAATTACCGTTTAACTATTACACTTTGTTTCACGGGTTAATGAAAACCACTCTAATTACTTACAGTAGTTCTGTTTTAATATTATTATTTACTTGTATAATTTAGATGAGCAATACATATTTCTTTATGGCTTTGTAGAGCTCATCTCGTTCCTCATAAATAACAAACAAAATGAAGTTTGTTCTTATTTTGGTGCAAAGGAATCTACAGTAGTTTTCTAATCAGATAATTGTTTTTCTTTTAACACTCACCTGTTATTTCAACAGCCTTACTTGAGTTTGCTTATCTCAGAAATAGACCTTGCTTAATAAACAAAGACATGTTATAAACTTATTTAATAATAGGTAACAACTGCAATATTGTATGAAGAGAGTGCCCCTCTCTTCCCCCTGCTATTGTTGAAATTATGCTCAATAAACTTTTACCTCTTCCCTCTCCACCAGTTAAGCATTCTATGTATGCTTCCCTGTACAAAATGCACCCCTTCAAATAGAACATTAAAGTTCACATACTTGTTTACTTCCTCAAACTCTTTGCTTTGTGTTTTTTGTTAACTTCCTAGGAACAAATTGAATACATATAATCAATAAATCTAGCAAGCTTATTTTGCAAACTCACTTTTTTTTATTATTTTTGCGCAAAACCTATCAGGATTAAGGGGGTCCAGCACACAGAAAAAAAAAAACGAACTAAAAAAAAAAGCCCATTGGCCTGGGATCGAACCCGGTCTGAAGAACAAAACGGAAACCATACATACGGATTACCCAATCGGTATGGCAGCACAAGGCTTTTACGGAAGGCTGTAAAGAACCCGAAGGCCCCAAGCACCGATATTTCCGAGCGAATATGCTGTACAACACTCTTGCAAGGTTATCCCAACCCGCGCATTAATGGGGAGGACAATAACCAGGATCCCAGGCCTGTAATACGGTTACGCCACGCACAGCTCGCCGAGATTGTGGATGACAAAAAATAGAGGTCTTTTTGGGCGTCTTGGTTCCCTTGGGGACTCGCCATGCGCACGGGCGCATCTCTTTTATTGTGTACATGACATCAAATTAGCGAAGAAAAAAGACGCTGTTTTGGTATCATGTGAAAATCATAAAATAAATAGAAATAAAGACGTAAGGGGGGAGAATATTGACACCTTCATATTAGAATATTGACAAAATTCGCAATTTTGTCTACGCTGACTAGGTAAAGTGTATTTTACTTTTAAGGGGCAGCAGCATAGTACTGCGCATGTCTGGAGTCAGTGATTATTTAGGCTTTTAAGTGTCAACAAACAGTTGAACTTTTTAAAAGCTGTGAATACCTTATTAAATAATATGCAATATTATATTGAAAACTATGTTAATTGACAGTTTGTGGTCATTTTTTTTTGTTTTGTTTAAAGTCTCCCACATGTACCAAAAGCTCATAAGTCAGTATTAGAATTTCACTGAAGTTCATTGTGTCAGGGCTCTAGAGCTATTGCAAATCTCTTAACCATGACACTCACCTTTTAAAGGAAAGTAAAAAAAATCAAAATTGTTGGTGGGGGTCTCTGTTATGTTTGTTTTCTTTTTAGTTTTGTTCTATTATTATTATTATTTTCATTTTTAGAGGGGGAGGGGAATTCAGCTAAAAATAGCCAACGGTCAATTCAAGCAACTTGTACAAAAGATGTTTTTTTGCAGTCCTTTATTCAATATATTCAAGGTTATCATGCAATTCTGTTGTTTGACTGCATATATATATATTTTTTTTCTTTCTTTTCATTACAAGTTCTATATGTGTAAGTGGTGACCATAGCTATGATTACTATTATTTAGAAAATTGTTTTACCTACTAACAGAAAACAACTTGACTGCAAAACACTTACTGTAGGGCACTCGATATTAGGCATTACTTTCATGTGGATGTAAGGTTGAAATGTCAAAACCTTCATTAACCCGTGAACTACGCTTTAGCGTATTACACTTTGTGGTGATCTGATTCTATTGTACTTTTTTGTGTTTTACTAACTATTACCGTTTAACTATCACACTTTGTTTCACGGGTTAATGAAAACCACTCTAATTACTTACAGTAGTTCTTTTTTAATATTATCATTTACTTGTATAATTTAGATGAGCAATACATATTTCTTTATGGCTTTGTAGAGCCCATCTCGTTCCTCAGAAATAACAAACAAAATGAAGTTTGTTCTTATTTTGGTGCAAAGGAATCTACAGTAGTTTTCTAATCAGATAATTGTTTTTCTTTTAACACTCACCTGTTATTTCAACAGCCTTACTTGAGTTTGCTTGTCTCAGAAATAGACCTTGCTTAATAAACAAAGACATGTTACAAACTTATTTAATAATAGGTAACAACTGCAATATTGTATGAAGACAGTGCCCCTCTCTTCCCCCTGCTATTGTTGAAATTATGCTCAATAAACTTTTACCTCTTCCCTCTCCACCAGTTAAGCATTCTATGTATGCTTCCCTGTACAAAATGCACCCCTTCAAATAGAACATTAAAGTTCACATACTTGTTTACTTCCTCAAACTCTTTGCTTTGTGTTTTTTGTTAACTTCCAAGGAACAAATTTAATACATATAATCAATAAATCTAGCAAGCTTATTTTGCAAACTCACTTTTTTTTATTATTTTTGCGCAAAACCTATCAGGATTAAGGGGGTCCAGCACAAAGAAAAAAAAAACGAACTAAAAAAAAAGCCCATTGGCCTGGGATCGAACCCGGTCTGAAGAACAAAACGGAAACCATACATACGGATTACCCAATCGGTATGGCAGCACAAGGCTTTTACGGAAGGCTGTAAAGAACCCGAAGGCCCCAAGCACCGATATTTCCGAGCGAATATGCTGTACAACACTCTTGCAAGGTTATCCCAACCCGCGCATTAATGGGGAGGACAATAACCAGGATCCCAGGCCTGTAATACGGTTACGCCACGCACAGCTCGCCGAGATTGAGGATGACAAAAAATAGAGGTCTATTTGGGCGTCTTGGGTCCCTTGGGGACTCGCCATGCGCACGGGCGCATCTCTTTTATTGTGTACATGACATCAAATTAGCGAAGAAAAAAGACGCTGTTTTGGTATCATGTGAAAATCATAAAATAAATAGAAATAAAGACGTAAGGGGGGAGAATATTGACATCTTCATATTAGAATATTGACAAAATTCGCAATTTTGTCTACGCTGACTAGGTAAAGTGTATTTTACTTTTAAGGGGCAGCAGCATAGTACTGCGCATGTCTGGAGTCAGTGATTATTGTAGGCTTTTAAGTGTCAACAAACAGTTGAACTTTTTAAAAGCTGTGAATACCTTATTAAATAATATGCAATATTATATTGAAAACTATGTTAATTGACAGTTTGTGGTCATTTTTTTTGTTTTGTTTAAAGTCTCCCACATGTACCAAAAGCTCATAAGTCAGTATTAGAATTTCACTGAAGTTCATTGTGTCAGGGCTCTAGAGCTATTGCAAATCTCTTAACCATGACACTCCCCATTTAAAGGAAAGTAAAAAAAATCAAAATTGTTGGTGAGGGTCTCTGTTATGTTTGTTTTCTTTTTAGTTTTGTTCTATTATTATTATTATTTTCTTTTTTAGAGGGGGAGGGGAATTCAGCTAAAAATAGCCAACGGTCAATTCAAGCAACTAGTACAAAAGATGTTTTTTTGCAGTCCTTTATTCAATATATTCAAGGTTATCATGCAATTCTGTTGTTTGACTGCATATATATATATATTTTTCTTTCTTTTCATTACAAGTTCTATATGTGTAAGTGGTGACCATAGCTATGATTACTATTATTTAGAAAATTGTTTTACCTACTAACAGAAAACAACTTGACTGCAAAACACTTACTGTAGGGCACTCGATATTAGGCATTACTTTCATGTGGATGTAAGGTTGAAATGTCAAAACCTTCATTAACCCGTGAACTACGCTTTAGCGTATTACACTTTGTGGTGATCTGATTCTATTGTACTTTTTTGTGTTTTACTAACTATTACCGTTTAACTATCACACTTTGTTTCACGGGTTAATGAAAACCACTCTAATTACTTACAGTAGTTCTTTTTTAATATTATCATTTACTTGTATAATTTAGATGAGCAATACATATTTCTTTATGGCTTTGTAGAGCACATCTCGTTCCTCAGAAATAACAAACAAAATGAAGTTTGTTCTTATTTTGGTGCAAAGGAATCTACAGTAGTTTTCTAATCAGATAATTGTTTTTCTTTTAACACTCACCTGTTATTTCAACAGCCTTACTTGAGTTTGCTTGTCTCAGAAATAGACCTTGCTTAATAAACAAAGACATGTTACAAACTTATTTAATAATAGGTAACAACTGCAATATTGTATGAAGAGAGTGCCCCTCTCTTCCCCCTGCTATTGTTGAAATTATGCTCAATAAACTTTTACCTCTTCCCTCTCCACCAGTTAAGCATTCTATGTATGCTTCCCTGTACAAAATGCACCCCTTCAAATAGAACATTAAAGTTCACATACTTGTTTACTTCCTCAAACTCTTTGCTTTGTGTTTTTTGTTAACTTCCAAGGAACAAATTGAATACATATAATCAATAAATCTAGCAAGCTTATTTTGCAAACTCACTTTTTTTTATTATTTTTGCGCAAAACCTATCAGGATTAAGGGGGTCCAGCACACAGAAAAAAAAACGAACTAAAAAAAAAAGCCCATTGGCCTGGGATCGAACCCGGGCTGAAGAACAAAACGGAAACCATACATACGGATTACCCAATCGGTATGGCAGCACAAGGCTTTTACGGAAGGCTGTAAAGAACCCGAAGGCCCCAAGCACCGATATTTCCGAGCGAATATGCTGTACAACACTCTTGCAAGGTTATCCCAACCCGCGCATTAATGGGGAGGACAATAACCAGGATCCCAGGCCTGTAATACGGTTACGCCACGCACAGCTCGCCGAGATTGTGGATGACAAAAAATAGAGGTCTATTTGGGCGTCTTGGGTCCCTTGGGGACTCGCCATGCGCACGGGCGCATCTCTTTTATTGTGTACATGACATCAAATTAGCGAAGAAAAAAGACGCTGTTTTGGTATCATGTGAAAATCATAAAATAAATAGAAATAAAGACGTAAGGGGGGAGAATATTGACATCTTCATATTAGAATATTGACAAAATTCGCAATTTTGTCTACGCTGACTAGGTAAAGTGTATTTTACTTTAAAGGGGCAGCAGCATAGTACTGCGCATGTCTGGAGTCAGTGATTATTGTAGGCTTTTAAGTGTCAACAAACAGTTGAACTTTTTAAAAGCTGTGAATACCTTATTAAATAATATGCAATATTATATTGAAAACTATGTTAATTGACAGTTTGTGGTCATTTTTTTTGTTTTGTTTAAAGTCTCCCACATGTACCAAAAGCTCATAAGTCAGTATTAGAATTTCACTGAAGTTCATTGTGTCAGGGCTCTAGAGCTATTGCAAATCTCTTAACCATGACACTCCCCATTTAAAGGAAAGTAAAAAAAATCAAAATTGTTGGTGAGGGTCTCTGTTATGTTTGTTTTCTTTTTAGTTCTGTTCTATTATTATTATTATTTTTTTCATTTTTAGAGGGGGAGGGGAATTCAGCTAAAAATAGCCAAGGGTCAATTCAAGCAACTAGTACAAAAGATGTTTTTTTGCAGTCCTTTATTCAATATATTTCAAGGTTATCATGCAATTCTGTTGTTTGACTGCATATGTATATATTTTTTTTCTTTCTTTTCATTACAAGTTCTATATGTGTAAGTGGTGACCATAGCTATGATTACTATTATTTAGAAAATTTTTTTACCTACTAACAGAAAACAACTTGACTGCAAAACACTTACTGTAGGGCACTCGATATTAGGCATTACTTTCATGTGGATGTAAGGTTGAAATGTCAAAACCTTCATTAACCCGTGAACTACGCTTTAGCGTATTACACTTTGTGGTGATCTGATTCTATTGTACTTTTTTGTGTTTTACTAACTATTACCGTTTAACTATCACACTTTGTTTCACGGGTTAATGAAAACCACTCTAATTACTTACAGTAGTTCTTTTTTAATATTATCATTTACTTGTATAATTTAGATGAGCAATACATATTTCTTTATGGCTTTGTAGATCTCATCTCGTTCCTCATAAATAACAAACAAAATGAAGTTTGTTCTTATTTTGGTGCAAAGGAATCTACAGTAGTTTTCTAATCAGATAATTGTTTTTCTTTTAACACTCACCTGTTATTTCAACAGCCTTACTTGAGTTTGCTTGTTTCAGAAATAGACCTTGCTTAATAAACAAAGACATGTTACAAACTTATTTAATAATAGGTAACAACTGCAATATTGTATGAAGAGAGTGCCCCTCTCTTCCCCCTGCTATTGTTGAAATTATGCTCAATAAACTTTTACCTCTTCCCTCTCCACCAGTTAAGCATTCTATGTATGCTTCCCTGTACAAAATGCACCCCTTCAAATAGAACATTAAAGTTCACATACTTGTTTACTTCCTCAAACTCTTTGCTTTGTGTTTTTTGTTAACTTCCAAGGAACAAATTGAATACATATAATCAATAAATCTAGCAAGCTTATTTTGCAAACTCACTTTTTTTTATTATTTTTGCGCAAAACCTATCAGGATTAAGGGGGTCCAGCACACAGAAAAAAAAACGAACTAAAAAAAAAGCCCATTGGCCTGGGATCGAACCCGGTCTGAAGAACAAAACGGAAACCATACATACGGATTACCCAATCGGTATGGCAGCACAAGGCTTTTACGGAAGGCTGTAAAGAACCCGAAGGCCCCAAGCACCGATATTTCCGAGCGAATATGCTGTACAACACTCTTGCAAGGTTATCCCAACCCGCGCATTAATGGGGAGGACAATAACCAGGATCCCAGGCCTGTAATACGGTTACGCCACGCACAGCTCGCCGAGATTGTGGATGACAAAAAATTGAGGTCTATTTGGGCGTCTTGGGTCCCTTGGGGACTCGCCATGCGCACGGGCGCATCTCTTTTATTGTGTACATGACATCAAATTAGCGAAGAAAAAAGACGCTGTTTTGGTATCATGTGAAAATCATAAAATAAATAGAAATAAAGACGTAAGGGGGGAGAATATTGACATCTTCATATTAGAATATTGACAAAATCCGCAATTTTGTCTACGCTGACTAGGTAAAGTGTATTTTACTTTAAAGGGGCAGCAGCATAGTACTGCGCATGTCTGGAGTCAGTGATTATTGTAGGCTTTTAAGTGTCAACAAACAGTTGAACTTTTTAAAAGCTGTGAATACCTTATTAAATAATATGCAATATTATATTGAAAACTATGTTAATTGACAGTTTGTGGTCATTTTTTTGGTTTTGTTTAAAGTCTCCCACATGTACCAAAAGCTCATAAGTCAGTATTAGAATTTCACTGAAGTTCATTGTGTCAGGGCTCTAGAGCTATTGCAAATCTCTTAACCATGACACTCCCCTTTTAAAGGAAAGTAAAAAAAATCAAAATTGTTGGTGGGGGTCTCTGTTATGTTTGTTTTCTTTTTAGTTTTGTTCTATTATTATTATTATTTTCTTTTTTAGAGGGGGAGGGGAATTCAGCTAAAAATAGCCAACGGTCAATTCAAGCAACTAGTACAAAAGATGTTTTTTTGCAGTCCTTTATTCAATATATTCAAGGTTATCATGCAATTCTGTTGTTTGACTGCATATATATATATATTTTTTTTCTTTCTTTTCATTACAAGTTCTATATGTGTAAGTGGTGACCATAGCTATGATTACTATTATTTAGAAAATTTTTTTACCTACTAACAGAAAACAACTTGACTGCAAAACACTTACTGTAGGGCACTCGATATTAGGCATTACTTTCATGTGGATGTAAGGTTGAAATGTCAAAACCTTCATTAACCCGTGAACTACGCTTTAGCGTATTACACTTTGTGGTGATCTGATTCTATTGTACTTTTTTGTGTTTTACTAACTATTACCGTTTAACTATCACACTTTGTTTCACGGGTTAATGAAAACCACTCTAATTACTTACAGTAGTTCTTTTTTAATATTATTATTTACTTGTATAATTTAGATGAGCAATACATATTTCTTTATGGCTTTGTAGAGCTCATCTCGTTCCTCATAACTAACAAACAAAATAAAGTTTGTTCTTATTTTGGTGCAAAGGAATCTACAGTAGTTTTCTAATCAGATAATTGTTTTTCTTTTAACACTCACCTGTTATTTCAACAGCCTTACTTGAGTTTGCTTGTCTCAGAAACAGAACTTGCTTAATAAACAAAGACATGTTACAAACTTATTTAATAATAGGTAACAACTGCAATATTGTATGAAGAGAGTGCCCCTCTCTTCCCCCTGCTATTGTTGAAATTATGCTCAATAAACTTTTACCTCTTCCCTCTCCACCAGTTAAGCATTCTATGTATGCTTCCCTGTACAAAATGCACCCCTTCAAATAGAACATTAAAGTTCACATACTTGTTTACTTCCTCAAACTCTTTGCTTTGTGTTTTTTGTTAACTTCCTAGGAACAAATTGAATACATATAATCAATAAATCTAGCAAGCTTATTTTGCAAACTCACTTTTTTTATTATTTTTGCGCAAAACCTATCAGGATTAAGGGGGTCCAGCACAAAGAAAAAAAAACGAACTAAAAAAAAAGCCCATTGGCCTGGGATCGAACCCGGTCTGAAGAACAAAACGGAAACCATACATACGGATTACCCAATCGGTATGGCAGCACAAGGCTTTTACGGAAGGCTGTAAAGAACCCGAAGGCCCCAAGCACCGATATTTCCGAGCGAATATGCTGTACAACACTCATGCAAGGTTATCCCAACCCGCGCATTAATGGGGAGGACAATAACCAGGATCCCAGGCCTGTAATACGGTTACGCCACGCACAGCTCGCCGAGATTGTGGATGACAAAAAATAGAGGTCTATTTGGGCGTCTTGGGTCCCTTGGGGACTCGCCATGCGCACGGGCGCATCTCTTTTATTGTGTACATGACATCAAATTAGCGAAGAAAAAAGACGCTGTTTTGGTATCATGTGAAAATCATAAAATAAATAGAAATAAAGACGTTAGGGGGGAGAATATTGACATCTTCATATTAGAATATTGACAAAATCCGCAATTTTGTCTACGCTGACTAAGTAAAGCTGTATTTTACTTTAAAGGGGCAGCAGCATAGTACTGCGCATGTCTGGAGTCAGTGATTATTGTAGGCTTTTAAGTGTCAACAAACAGTTGAACTTTTTAAAAGCTGTGAATACCTTATTAAATAATATGCAATATTATATTGAAAACTATGTTAATTGACAGTTTGTGGTCATTTTTTTTGTTTTGTTTAAAGTCTCCCACATGTACCAAAAGCTCATAAGTCAGTATTAGAATTTCACTGAAGTTCATTGTGTCAGGGCTCTAGAGCTATTGCAAACCTCTTAACCGTGACACTCCCCTTTTAAAGGAAAGTAAAAAAAATCAAAATTGTTGGTGGGGGTCTCTGTTATGTTTGTTTTCTTTTTAGTTTTGTTCTATTATTATTATTATTTTCATTTTTAGAGGGGGAGGGGAATTCAGCTAAAAATAGCCAAGGGTCAATTCAAGCAACTAGTACAAAAGATGTTTTATTGCAGTCCTTTATTCAATATATTCAAGGTTATCATGCAATTCTGTTGTTTGACTGCATATATATATTTTTTTTCTTTCTTTTCATTACAAGTTCTATATGTGTAAGTGGTGACCATAGCTATGATTACTATTATTTAGAATATTTTTTTACCTACTAACAGAAAACAACTTGACTGCAAAACACTTACTGTAGGGCACTCGATATTAGGCATTACTTTCATGTGGATGTAAGGTTGAAATGTCAAAACCTTCATTAACCCGTGAACTACGCTTTAGCGTATTACACTTTGTGGTGATCTGATTCTATTGTTCTTTTTTGTGTTTTACTAACTATTACCGTTTAACTATCACACTTTGTTTCACGGGTTAATGAAAACCACTCTAATTACTTACAGTAGTTCTTTTTTAATATTATCATTTACTTGTATAATTTAGATAAGCAAAACATATTTTTTTATGGCTTTGTAGAGTTCATCTCGTTCCTCATAAATAACAAACAAAATGAAGTTTGTTCTTATTTTGGTGCAAAGGAATCTACAGTAGTTTTCTAATCTGATAATTGTTTTTCTTTTAACACTCACCTGTTATTTCAACAGCCTTACTTGAGTTTGCTTGTCTCAGAAATAGACCTTGCTTAATAAACAAAGACATGTTACAAACTTATTTAATAATAGGTAACAACTGCAATATTGTATTAAGAGAGTGCCCCTCTCTTTCCCCTGCTATTGTTGAAATTATGCTCAATAAACTTTTACCTCTTCCCTCTCCACCAGTTAAGCATTCTATGTATGCTTCCCTGTACAAAATGCACCCCTTCAAATAGAACATTAAAGTTCACATACTTGTTTACTTCCTCAAACTCTTTGCTTTGTGTTTTTTGTTAACTTCCAAGGAACAAATTGAATACATATAATCAATAAATCTAGCAAGCTTATTTTGCAAACTCACTTTTTTTATTATTTTTGCGCAAAATATATCAGGATTAAGGGGGTCCAGCACACAGAAAAAAAACGAACTAAAAAAAAAAGCCCATTGGCCTGGGATCGAACCCGGTCTGAAGAACAAAACGGAAACCATACATACGGATTACCCAATCGGTATGGCAGCACAAGGCTTTTACGGAAGGCTGTAAAGAACCCGAAGGCCCCAAGCACCGATATTTCCGAGCGAATATGCTGTACAACACTCTTGCAAGGTTATCCCACCCGCGCATTAATGGGGAGGACAATAACCAGGATCCCAGGCCTGTAATACGGTTACGCCACGCACAGCTCGCCGAGATTGTGGATGACAAAAAATAGAGGTCTATTTGGGCGTTTTGGGTCCCTTGGTGACTCGCCATGCGCACGGGCGCATCTCTTTTATTGTGTACATGACATCAAATTAGCGAAGAAAAAAGACGCTGTTTTGGTATCATGTGAAAATCATAAAATAAATAGAAATAAAGACGTAAGGGGGGAGAATATTGACATCTTCATATTAGAATATTAACAAAATCCGCAATTTTGTCTACGCTGACTAAGTAAAGCTGTATTTTACTTTAAAGGGGCAGCAGCATAGTACTGCGCATGTCTGGAGTCAGTGATTATTGTAGGCTTTTAAGTGTCAACAAACAGTTGAACTTTTTAAAAGCTGTGAATACCTTATTAAATAATATGCAATATTATATTGAAAACTATGTTAATTGACAGTTTGTGGTCATTTTTTTTGTTTTGTTTAAAGTCTCCCACATGTACCAAAAGCTCATAAGTCAGTATTAGAATTTCACTGAAGTTCATTGTGTCAGGGCTCTAGAGCTATTGCAAATCTCTTAACCATGACACTCCCCTTTTAAAGGAAAGTAAAAAAAATCAAAATTGTTGGTGGGGGTCTCTGTTATGTTTGTTTTCTTTTTAGTTTTGTTCTATTATTATTATTATTTTCTTTTTTAGAAGGGGAGGGGAATTCAGCTAAAAATAGCCAACGGTCAATTCAAGCAACTAGTACAAAAGATGTTTTTTTGCAGTCCTTTATTCAATATATTCAAGGTTATCATGCAATTCTGTTGTTTGACTGCATATATATATATTTTTTTCTTTCTTTTCATTACAAGTTCTATATGTGTAAGTGGTGACCATAGCTATGATTACTATTATTTAGAAAATTTTTTTACCTACTAACAGAAAACAACTTGACTGCAAAACACTTACTGTAGGGCACTCGATATTAGGCATTACTTTCATGTGGATGTAAGGTTGAAATGTCAAAACCTTCATTAACCCGTGAACTACGCTTTAGCGTATTACACTTTGTGGTGATCTGATTCTATTGTACTTTTTTGTGTTTTACTAACTATTACCGTTTAACTATCACACTTTGTTTCACGGGTTAATGAAAACCACTCTAATTACTTACAGTAGTTCTTTTTTAATATTATTATTTACTTGTATAATTTAGATGAGCAATACATATTTCTTTATGGCTTTGTAGAGCTCATCTCGTTCCTCATAACTAACAAACAAAATAAAGTTTGTTCTTATTTTGGTGCAAAGGAATCTACAGTAGTTTTCTAATCAGATAATTGTTTTTCTTTTAACACTCACCTGTTATTTCAACAGCCTTACTTGAGTTTGCTTGTCTCAGAAATAGAACTTGCTTAATAAACAAAGACATGTTACAAACTTATTTAATAATAGGTAACAACTGCAATATTGTATGAAGAGAGTGCCCCTCTCTTCCCCCTGCTATTGTTGAAATTATGCTCAATAAACTTTTACCTCTTCCCTCTCCACCAGTTAAGCATTCTATGTATGCTTCCCTGTACAAAATGCACCCCTTCAAATAGAACATTAAAGTTCACATACTTGTTTACTTCCTCAAACTCTTTGCTTTGTGTTTTTTGTTAACTTCCTAGGAACAAATTGAATACATATAATCAATAAATCTAGCAAGCTTATTTTGCAAACTCACTTTTTTTATTATTTTTGCGCAAAACCTATCAGGATTAAGGGGGTCCAGCACAAAGAAAAAAAGAACGAACTAAAAAAAAAGCCCATTGGCCTGGGATCGAACCCGGTCTGAAGAACAAAACGGAAACCATACATACGGATTACCCAATCGGTATGGCAGCACAAGGCTTTTACGGAAGGCTGTAAAGAACCCGAAGGCCCCAAGCACCGATATTTCCGAGCGAATATGCTGTACAACACTCATGCAAGGTTATCCCAACCCGCGCATTAATGGGGAGGACAATAACCAGGATCCCAGGCCTGTAATACGGTTACGCCACGCACAGCTCGCCGAGATTGTGGATGACAAAAAATAGAGGTCTATTTGGGCGTCTTGGGTCCCTTGGTGACTCGCCATGCGCACGGGCGCATCTCTTTTATTGTGTACATGACATCAAATTAGCGAAGAAAAAAGACGCTGTTTTGGTATCATGTGAAAATCATAAAATAAATAGAAATAAAGACGTTAGGGGGGAGAATATTGACATCTTCATATTAGAATATTGACAAAATCTGCAATTTTGTCTACGCTGACTAAGTAAAGCTGTATTTTACTTTAAAGGATAAGCAGCATAGTACTGCGCATGTCTGGAGTCAGTGATTATTGTAGGCTTTTAAGTGTCAACAAACAGTTGAACTTTTTAAAAGCTGTGAATACCTTATTAAATAATATGCAATATTATGTTGAAAACTATGTTAATTGACAGTTTGTGGTCATTTTTTTTGTTTTGTTTAAAGTCTCCCACATGTACCAAAAGCTCATAAGTCAGTATTAGAATTTCACTGAAGTTCATTGTGTCAGGGCTCTAGAGCTATTGCAAACCTCTTAACCGTGACACTCCCCTTTTAAAGGAAAGTAAAAAAAAATCAAAATTGTTGGTGGGGGTCTCTGTTATGTTTGTTTTCTTTTTAGTTTTGTTCTATTATTATTATTATTTTCATTTTTAGAGGGGGGGGGGGAATTCAGCTAAAAATAGCCAAGGGTCAATTCAAGCAACTAGTACAAAAGATGTTTTATTGCAGTCCTTTATTCAATATATTCAAGGTTATCATGCAATTCTGTTGTTTGACTGCATATATATATTTTTTTTCTTTCTTTTCATTACAAGTTCTATATGTGTAAGTGGTGACCATAGCTATGATTACTATTATTTAGAATATTTTTTTACCTACTAACAGAAAACAACTTGACTGCAAAACACTTACTGTAGGGCACTCGATATTAGGCATTACTTTCATGTGGATGTAAGGTTGAAATGTCAAAACCTTCATTAACCCGTGAACTACGCTTTAGCGTATTACACTTTGTGGTGATCTGATTCTATTGTACTTTTTTGTGTTTTACTAACTATTACCGTTTAACTATCACACTTTGTTTCACGGGTTAATGAAAACCACTCTAATTACTTACAGTAGTTCTTTTTTAATATTATTATTTACTTGTATAATTTAGATGAGCAATACATATTTCTTTATGGCTTTGTAGAGCTCATCTCGTTCCTCATAACTAACAAACAAAATAAAGTTTGTTCTTATTTTGGTGCAAAGGAATCTACAGTAGTTTTCTAATCAGATAATTGTTTTTCTTTTAACACTCACCTGTTATTTCAACAGCCTTACTTGAGTTTGCTTGTCTCAGAAATAGAACTTGCTTAATAAACAAAGACATGTTACAAACTTATTTAATAATAGGTAACAACTGCAATATTGTATGAAGAGAGTGCCCCTCTCTTCCCCCTGCTATTGTTGAAATTATGCTCAATAAACTTTTACCTCTTCCCTCTCCACCAGTTAAGCATTCTATGTATGCTTCCCTGTACAAAATGCACCCCTTCAAATAGAACATTAAAGTTCACATACTTGTTTACTTCCTCAAACTCTTTGCTTTGTGTTTTTTGTTAACTTCCTAGGAACAAATTGAATACATATAATCAATAAATCTAGCAAGCTTATTTTGCAAACTCACTTTTTTTATTATTTTTGCGCAAAACCTATCAGGATTAAGGGGGTCCAGCACAAAGAAAAAAAACGAACTAAAAAAAAAGCCCATTGGCCTGGGATCGAACCCGGTCTGAAGAACAAAACGGAAACCATACATACGGATTACCCAATCGGTATGGCAGCACAAGGCTTTTACGGAAGGCTGTAAAGAACCCGAAGGCCCCAAGCACCGATATTTCCGAGCGAATATGCTGTACAACACTCATGCAAGGTTATCCCAACCCGCGCATTAATGGGGAGGACAATAACCAGGATCCCAGGCCTGTAATACGGTTACGCCACGCACAGCTCGCCGAGATTGTGGATGACAAAAAATAGAGGTCTATTTGGGCGTCTTGGGTCCCTTGGGGACTCGCCATGCGCACGGGCGCATCTCTTTTATTGTGTACATGACATCAAATTAGCGAAGAAAAAAGACGCTGTTTTGGTATCATGTGAAAATCATAAAATAAATAGAAATAAAGACGTTAGGGGGGAGAATATTGACATCTTCATATTAGAATATTGACAAAATCCGCAATTTTGTCTACGCTGACTAAGTAAAGCTGTATTTTACTTTAAAGGGGCAGCAGCATAGTACTGCGCATGTCTGGAGTCAGTGATTATTGTAGGCTTTTAAGTGTCAACAAACAGTTGAACTTTTTAAAAGCTGTGAATACCTTATTAAATAATATGCAATATTATATTGAAAACTATGTTAATTGACAGTTTGTGGTCATTTTTTTTGTTTTGTTTAAAGTCTCCCACATGTACCAAAAGCTCATAAGTCAGTATTAGAATTTCACTGAAGTTCATTGTGTCAGGGCTCTAGAGCTATTGCAAACCTCTTAACCGTGACACTCCCCTTTTAAAGGAAAGTAAAAAAAATCAAAATTGTTGGTGGGGGTCTCTGTTATGTTTGTTTTCTTTTTAGTTTTGTTCTATTATTATTATTATTTTCATTTTTAGAGGGGGAGGGGAATTCAGCTAAAAATAGCCAACGGTCAATTCAAGCAACTAGTACAAAAGATGTTTTATTGCAGTCCTTTATTCAATATATTCAAGGTTATCATGCAATTCTGTTGTTTGACTGCATATATATATTTTTTTTTCTTTCTTTTCATTACAAGTTCTATATGTGTAAGTGGTGACCATAGCTATGATTACTATTATTTAGAATATTTTTTTACCTACTAACAGAAAACAACTTGACTGCAAAACACTTACTGTAGGGCACTCGATATTAGGCATTACTTTCATGTGGATGTAAGGTTGAAATGTCAAAACCTTCATTAACCCGTGAACTACGCTTTAGCGTATTACACTTTGTGGTGATCTGATTCTATTGTTCTTTTTTGTGTTTTACTAACTATTACCGTTTAACTATCACACTTTGTTTCACGGGTTAATGAAAACCACTCTAATTACTTACAGTAGTTCTTTTTTAATATTATCATTTACTTGTATAATTTAGATAAGCAAAACATATTTTTTTATGGCTTTGTAGAGTTCATCTCGTTCCTCATAAATAACAAACAAAATGAAGTTTGTTCTTATTTTGGTGCAAAGGAATCTACAGTAGTTTTCTAATCTGATAATTGTTTTTCTTTTAACACTCACCTGTTATTTCAACAGCCTTACTTGAGTTTGCTTGTCTCAGAAATAGAACTTGCTTAATAAACAAAGACATGTTACAAACTTATTTAATAATAGGTAACAACTGCAATATTGTATGAAGAGAGTGCCCCTCTCTTCCCCCTGCTATTGTTGAAATTATGCTCAATAAACTTTTACCTCTTCCCTCTCCACCAGTTAAGCATTCTATGTATGCTTCCCTGTACAAAATGCACCCCTTCAAATAGAACATTAAAGTTCACATACTTGTTTACTTCCTCAAACTCTTTGCTTTGTGTTTTTTGTTAACTTCCTAGGAACAAATTGAATACATATAATCAATAAATCTAGCAAGCTTATTTTGCAAACTCACTTTTTTTATTATTTTTGCGCAAAACCTATCAGGATTAAGGGGGTCCAGCACAAAGAAAAAAAAACGAACTAAAAAAAAAGCCCATTGGCCTGGGATCGAACCCGGTCTGAAGAACAAAACGGAAACCATACATACGGATTACCCAATCGGTATGGCAGCACAAGGCTTTTACTGAAGGCTGTAAAGAACCCGAAGGCCCAAGCACCGATATTTCCGAGCGAATATGCTGTACAACACTCATGCAAGGTTATCCCACCCGCGCATTAATGGGGAGGACAATAACCAGGATCCCAGGCCTGTAATACGGTTACGCCACGCACAGCTCGCCGAGATTGTGGATGACAAAAAATAGAGGTCTATTTGGGCGTCTTGGGTCCCTTGGGGACTCGCCATGCGCACGGGCGCATCTCTTTTATTGTGTACATGACATCAAATTAGCGAAGAAAAAAGACGCTGTTTTGGTATCATGTGAAAATCATAAAATAAATAGAAATAAAGACGTAAGGGGGGAGAATATTGACATCTTCATATTAGAATATTAACAAAATCCGCAATTTTGTCTACGCTGACTAAGTAAAGCTGTATTTTACTTTAAAGGGGCAGCAGCATAGTACTGCGCATGTCTGGAGTCAGTGATTATTGTAGGCTTTTAAGTGTCAACAAACAGTTGAACTTTTTAAAAGCTGTGAATACCTTATTAAATAATATGCAATATTATATTGAAAACTATGTTAATTGACAGTTTGTGGTCATTTTTTTTGTTTTGTTTAAAGTCTCCCACATGTACCAAAAGCTCATAAGTCAGTATTAGAATTTCACTGAAGTTCATTGTGTCAGGGCTCTAGAGCTATTGCAAACCTCTTAACCGTGACACTCCCCTTTTAAAGGAAAGTAAAAAAAATCAAAATTGTTGGTGGGGGTCTCTGTTATGTTTGTTTTCTTTTTAGTTTTGTTCTATTATTATTATTATTTTCATTTTTAGAGGGGGAGGGGAATTCAGCTAAAAATAGCCAAGGGTCAATTCAAGCAACTAGTACAAAAGATGTTTTATTGCAGTCCTTTATTCAATATATTCAAGGTTATCATGCAATTCTGTTGTTTGACTGCATATATATATTTTTTTTCTTTCTTTTCATTACAAGTTCTATATGTGTAAGTGGTGACCATAGCTATGATTACTATTATTTAGAATATTTTTTTACCTACTAACAGAAAACAACTTGACTGCAAAACACTTACTGTAGGGCACTCGATATTAGGCATTACTTTCATGTGGATGTAAGGTTGAAATGTCAAAACCTTCATTAACCCGTGAACTACGCTTTAGCGTATTACACTTTGTGGTGATCTGATTCTATTGTTCTTTTTTGTGTTTTACTAACTATTACCGTTTAACTATCACACTTTGTTTCACGGGTTAATGAAAACCACTCTAATTACTTACAGTAGTTCTTTTTTAATATTATCATTTACTTGTATAATTTAGATAAGCAAAACATATTTTTTTATGGCTTTGTAGAGTTCATCTCGTTCCTCATAAATAACAAACAAAATGAAGTTTGTTCTTATTTTGGTGCAAAGGAATCTACAGTAGTTTTCTAATCTGATAATTGTTTTTCTTTTAACACTCACCTGTTATTTCAACAGCCTTACTTGAGTTTGCTTGTCTCAGAAATAGAACTTGCTTAATAAACAAAGACATGTTACAAACTTATTTAATAATAGGTAACAACTGCAATATTGTATGAAGAGAGTGCCCCTCTCTTCCCCCTGCTATTGTTGAAATTATGCTCAATAAACTTTTACCTCTTCCCTCTCCACCAGTTAAGCATTCTATGTATGCTTCCCTGTACAAAATGCACCCCTTCAAATAGAACATTAAAGTTCACATACTTGTTTACTTCCTCAAACTCTTTGCTTTGTGTTTTTTGTTAACTTCCTAGGAACAAATTGAATACATATAATCAATAAATCTAGCAAGCTTATTTTGCAAACTCACTTTTTTTATTATTTTTGCGCAAAACCTATCAGGATTAAGGGGGTCCAGCACAAAGAAAAAAAAACGAACTAAAAAAAAAAACCAATTGGCCTGGGATCGAACCCGGTCTGAAGAACAAAACGGAAACCATACATACGGATTACCCAATCGGTATGGCAGCACAAGGCTTTTACGGAAGGCTGTAAAGAACCCGAAGGCCCAAGCACCGATATTTCCGAGCGAATATGCTGTACAACACTCATGCAAGGTTATCCCACCCGCGCATTAATGGGGAGGACAATAACCAGGATCCCAGGCCTGTAATACGGTTACGCCACGCACAGCTCGCCGAGATTGTGGATGACAAAAAATAGAGGTCTATTTGGGCGTCTTGGGTCCCTTGGGGACTCGCCATGCGCACGGGCGCATCTCTTTTATTGTGTACATGACATCAAATTAGCGAAGAAAAAAGACGCTGTTTTGGTATCATGTGAAAATCATAAAATAAATAGAAATAAAGACGTAAGGGGGGAGAATATTGACATCTTCATATTAGAATATTAACAAAATCCGCAATTTTGTCTACGCTGACTAAGTAAAGCTGTATTTTACTTTAAAGGGGCAGCAGCATAGTACTGCGCATGTCTGGAGTCAGTGATTATTGTAGGCTTTTAAGTGTCAACAAACAGTTGAACTTTTTAAAAGCTGTGAATACCTTATTAAATAATATGCAATATTATATTGAAAACTATGTTAATTGACAGTTTGTGGTCATTTTTTTTGTTTTGTTTAAAGTCTCCCACATGTACCAAAAGCTCATAAGTCAGTATTAGAATTTCACTGAAGTTCATTGTGTCAGGGCTCTAGAGCTATTGCAAACCTCTTAACCGTGACACTCCCCTTTTAAAGGAAAGTAAAAAAATCAAAATTGTTGGTGGGGGTCTCTGTTATGTTTGTTTTCTTTTTAGTTTTGTTCTATTATTATTATTATTTTCATTTTTAGAGGGGGAGGGGAATTCAGCTAAAAATAGCCAAGGGTCAATTCAAGCAACTAGTACAAAAGATGTTTTATTGCAGTCCTTTATTCAATATATTCAAGGTTATCATGCAATTCTGTTGTTTGACTGCATATATATATTTTTTTTCTTTCTTTTCATTACAAGTTCTATATGTGTAAGTGGTGACCATAGCTATGATTACTATTATTTAGAATATTTTTTTACCTACTAACAGAAAACAACTTGACTGCAAAACACTTACTGTAGGGCACTCGATATTAGGCATTACTTTCATGTGGATGTAAGGTTGAAATGTCAAAACCTTCATTAACCCGTGAACTACGCTTTAGCGTATTACACTTTGTGGTGATCTGATTCTATTGTTCTTTTTTGTGTTTTACTAACTATTACCGTTTAACTATCACACTTTGTTTCACGGGTTAATGAAAACCACTCTAATTACTTACAGTAGTTCTTTTTTAATATTATCATTTACTTGTATAATTTAGATAAGCAAAACATATTTTTTTATGGCTTTGTAGAGTTCATCTCGTTCCTCATAACTAACAAACAAAATAAAGTTTGTTCTTATTTTGGTGCAAAGGAATCTACAGTAGTTTTCTAATCAGATAATTGTTTTTCTTTTAACACTCACCTGTTATTTCAACAGCCTTACTTGAGTTTGCTTGTCTCAGAAATAGAACTTGCTTAATAAACAAAGACATGTTACAAACTTATTTAATAATAGGTAACAACTGCAATATTGTATGAAAAGAGTGCCCCTCTCTTCCCCCTGCTATTGTTGAAATTATGCTCAATAAACTTTTACCTCTTCCCTCTCCACCAGTTAAGCATTCTATGTATGCTTCCCTGTACAAAATGCACCCCTTCAAATAGAACATTAAAGTTCACATACTTGTTTACTTCCTCAAACTCTTTGCTTTGTGTTTTTTGTTAACTTCCTAGGAACAAATTGAATACATATAATCAATAAATCTAGCAAGCTTATTTTGCAAACTCACTTTTTTTATTATTTTTGCGCAAAACCTATCAGGATTAAGGGGGTCCAGCACAAAGAAAAAAAACGAACTAAAAAAAAAGCCCATTGGCCTGGGATCGAACCCGGTCTGAAGAACAAAACGGAAACCATACATACGGATTACCCAATCGGTATGGCAGCACAAGGCTTTTACGGAAGGCTGTAAAGAACCCGAAGGCCCCAAGCACCGATATTTCCGAGCGAATATGCTGTACAACACTCATGCAAGGTTATCCCAACCCGCGCATTAATGGGGAGGACAATAACCAGGATCCCAGGCCTGTAATACGGTTACGCCACGCACAGCTCGCCGAGATTGTGGATGACAAAAAATAGAGGTCTATTTGGGCGTCTTGGGTCCCTTGGGGACTCGCCATGCGCACGGGCGCATCTCTTTTATTGTGTACATGACATCAAATTAGCGAAGAAAAAAGACGCTGTTTTGGTATCATGTGAAAATCATAAAATAAATAGAAATAAAGACGTTAGGGGGGAGAATATTGACATCTTCATATTAGAATATTGACAAAATCCGCAATTTTGTCTACGCTGACTAAGTAAAGCTGTATTTTACTTTAAAGGGGCAGCAGCATAGTACTGCGCATGTCTGGAGTCAGTGATTATTGTAGGCTTTTAAGTGTCAACAAACAGTTGAACTTTTTAAAAGCTGTGAATACCTTATTAAATAATATGCAATATTATATTGAAAACTATGTTAATTGACAGTTTGTGGTCATTTTTTTTGTTTTGTTTAAAGTCTCCCACATGTACCAAAAGCTCATAAGTCAGTATTAGAATTTCACTGAAGTTCATTGTGTCAGGGCTCTAGAGCTATTGCAAACCTCTTAACCGTGACACTCCCCTTTTAAAGGAAAGTAAAAAAAATCAAAATTGTTGGTGGGGGTCTCTGTTATGTTTGTTTTCTTTTTAGTTTTGTTCTATTATTATTATTATTTTCATTTTTAGAGGGGGAGGGGAATTCAGCTAAAAATAGCCAACGGTCAATTCAAGCAACTAGTACAAAAGATGTTTTATTGCAGTCCTTTATTCAATATATTCAAGGTTATCATGCAATTCTGTTGTTTGACTGCATATATATATTTTTTTTTCTTTCTTTTCATTACAAGTTCTATATGTGTAAGTGGTGACCATAGCTATGATTACTATTATTTAGAATATTTTTTTAC
Organism: Nematostella vectensis; assembly: GCF_932526225.1. Lineage (NCBI taxonomy): Eukaryota > Metazoa > Cnidaria > Anthozoa > Actiniaria > Edwardsiidae > Nematostella > Nematostella vectensis. The sequence goes on along the minus strand of NC_064044.1, from coordinate 148,320 downwards.
CTACTAACAGAAAACAACTTGACTGCAAAACACTTACTGTAGGGCACTCGATATTAGGCATTACTTTCATGTGGATGTAAGGTTGAAATGTCAAAACCTTCATTAACCCGTGAACTACGCTTTAGCGTATTACACTTTGTGGTGATCTGATTCTATTGTTCTTTTTTGTGTTTTACTAACTATTACCGTTTAACTATCACACTTTGTTTCACGGGTTAATGAAAACCACTCTAATTACTTACAGTAGTTCTTTTTTAATATTATCATTTACTTGTATAATTTAGATAAGCAAAACATATTTTTTTATGGCTTTGTAGAGTTCATCTCGTTCCTCATAAATAACAAACAAAATGAAGTTTGTTCTTATTTTGGTGCAAAGGAATCTACAGTAGTTTTCTAATCTGATAATTGTTTTTCTTTTAACACTCACCTGTTATTTCAACAGCCTTACTTGAGTTTGCTTGTCTCAGAAATAGAACTTGCTTAATAAACAAAGACATGTTACAAACTTATTTAATAATAGGTAACAACTGCAATATTGTATGAAGAGAGTGCCCCTCTCTTCCCCCTGCTATTGTTGAAATTATGCTCAATAAACTTTTACCTCTTCCCTCTCCACCAGTTAAGCATTCTATGTATGCTTCCCTGTACAAAATGCACCCCTTCAAATAGAACATTAAAGTTCACATACTTGTTTACTTCCTCAAACTCTTTGCTTTGTGTTTTTTGTTAACTTCCTAGGAACAAATTGAATACATATAATCAATAAATCTAGCAAGCTTATTTTGCAAACTCACTTTTTTTATTATTTTTGCGCAAAACCTATCAGGATTAAGGGGGTCCAGCACAAAGAAAAAAAAACGAACTAAAAAAAAAGCCCATTGGCCTGGGATCGAACCCGGTCTGAAGAACAAAACGGAAACCATACATACGGATTACCCAATCGGTATGGCAGCACAAGGCTTTTACTGAAGGCTGTAAAGAACCCGAAGGCCCAAGCACCGATATTTCCGAGCGAATATGCTGTACAACACTCATGCAAGGTTATCCCACCCGCGCATTAATGGGGAGGACAATAACCAGGATCCCAGGCCTGTAATACGGTTACGCCACGCACAGCTCGCCGAGATTGTGGATGACAAAAAATAGAGGTCTATTTGGGCGTCTTGGGTCCCTTGGGGACTCGCCATGCGCACGGGCGCATCTCTTTTATTGTGTACATGACATCAAATTAGCGAAGAAAAAAGACGCTGTTTTGGTATCATGTGAAAATCATAAAATAAATAGAAATAAAGACGTAAGGGGGGAGAATATTGACATCTTCATATTAGAATATTAACAAAATCCGCAATTTTGTCTACGCTGACTAAGTAAAGCTGTATTTTACTTTAAAGGGGCAGCAGCATAGTACTGCGCATGTCTGGAGTCAGTGATTATTGTAGGCTTTTAAGTGTCAACAAACAGTTGAACTTTTTAAAAGCTGTGAATACCTTATTAAATAATATGCAATATTATATTGAAAACTATGTTAATTGACAGTTTGTGGTCATTTTTTTTGTTTTGTTTAAAGTCTCCCACATGTACCAAAAGCTCATAAGTCAGTATTAGAATTTCACTGAAGTTCATTGTGTCAGGGCTCTAGAGCTATTGCAAACCTCTTAACCGTGACACTCCCCTTTTAAAGGAAAGTAAAAAAAATCAAAATTGTTGGTGGGGGTCTCTGTTATGTTTGTTTTCTTTTTAGTTTTGTTCTATTATTATTATTATTTTCATTTTTAGAGGGGGAGGGGAATTCAGCTAAAAATAGCCAAGGGTCAATTCAAGCAACTAGTACAAAAGATGTTTTATTGCAGTCCTTTATTCAATATATTCAAGGTTATCATGCAATTCTGTTGTTTGACTGCATATATATATTTTTTTTCTTTCTTTTCATTACAAGTTCTATATGTGTAAGTGGTGACCATAGCTATGATTACTATTATTTAGAATATTTTTTTACCTACTAACAGAAAACAACTTGACTGCAAAACACTTACTGTAGGGCACTCGATATTAGGCATTACTTTCATGTGGATGTAAGGTTGAAATGTCAAAACCTTCATTAACCCGTGAACTACGCTTTAGCGTATTACACTTTGTGGTGATCTGATTCTATTGTTCTTTTTTGTGTTTTACTAACTATTACCGTTTAACTATCACACTTTGTTTCACGGGTTAATGAAAACCACTCTAATTACTTACAGTAGTTCTTTTTTAATATTATCATTTACTTGTATAATTTAGATAAGCAAAACATATTTTTTTATGGCTTTGTAGAGTTCATCTCGTTCCTCATAAATAACAAACAAAATGAAGTTTGTTCTTATTTTGGTGCAAAGGAATCTACAGTAGTTTTCTAATCTGATAATTGTTTTTCTTTTAACACTCACCTGTTATTTCAACAGCCTTACTTGAGTTTGCTTGTCTCAGAAATAGAACTTGCTTAATAAACAAAGACATGTTACAAACTTATTTAATAATAGGTAACAACTGCAATATTGTATGAAGAGAGTGCCCCTCTCTTCCCCCTGCTATTGTTGAAATTATGCTCAATAAACTTTTACCTCTTCCCTCTCCACCAGTTAAGCATTCTATGTATGCTTCCCTGTACAAAATGCACCCCTTCAAATAGAACATTAAAGTTCACATACTTGTTTACTTCCTCAAACTCTTTGCTTTGTGTTTTTTGTTAACTTCCTAGGAACAAATTGAATACATATAATCAATAAATCTAGCAAGCTTATTTTGCAAACTCACCTTTTTTATTATTTTTGCGCAAAACCTATCAGGATTAAGGGGGTCCAGCACAAAGAAAAAAAAACGAACTAAAAAAAAAGCCCATTGGCCTGGGATCGAACCCGGTCTGAAGAACAAAACGGAAACCATACATACGGATTACCCAATCGGTATGGCAGCACAAGGCTTTTACGGAAGGCTGTAAAGAACCCGAAGGCCCAAGCACCGATATTTCCGAGCGAATATGCTGTACAACACTCATGCAAGGTTATCCCACCCGCGCATTAATGGGGAGGACAATAACCAGGATCCCAGGCCTGTAATACGGTTACGCCACGCACAGCTCGCCGAGATTGTGGATGACAAAAAATAGAGGTCTATTTGGGCGTCTTGGGTCCCTTGGGGACTCGCCATGCGCACGGGCGCATCTCTTTTATTGTGTACATGACATCAAATTAGCGAAGAAAAAAGACGCTGTTTTGGTATCATGTGAAAATCATAAAATAAATAGAAATAAAGACGTAAGGGGGGAGAATATTGACATCTTCATATTAGAATATTAACAAAATCCGCAATTTTGTCTACGCTGACTAAGTAAAGCTGTATTTTACTTTAAAGGGGCAGCAGCATAGTACTGCGCATGTCTGGAGTCAGTGATTATTGTAGGCTTTTAAGTGTCAACAAACAGTTGAACTTTTTAAAAGCTGTGAATACCTTATTAAATAATATGCAATATTATATTGAAAACTATGTTAATTGACAGTTTGTGGTCATTTTTTTTGTTTTGTTTAAAGTCTCCCACATGTACCAAAAGCTCATAAGTCAGTATTAGAATTTCACTGAAGTTCATTGTGTCAGGGCTCTAGAGCTATTGCAAACCTCTTAACCGTGACACTCCCCTTTTAAAGGAAAGTAAAAAAATCAAAATTGTTGGTGGGGGTCTCTGTTATGTTTGTTTTCTTTTTAGTTTTGTTCTATTATTATTATTATTTTCATTTTTAGAGGGGGAGGGGAATTCAGCTAAAAATAGCCAAGGGTCAATTCAAGCAACTAGTACAAAAGATGTTTTATTGCAGTCCTTTATTCAATATATTCAAGGTTATCATGCAATTCTGTTGTTTGACTGCATATATATATTTTTTTTCTTTCTTTTCATTACAAGTTCTATATGTGTAAGTGGTGACCATAGCTATGATTACTATTATTTAGAATATTTTTTTACCTACTAACAGAAAACAACTTGACTGCAAAACACTTACTGTAGGGCACTCGATATTAGGCATTACTTTCATGTGGATGTAAGGTTGAAATGTCAAAACCTTCATTAACCCGTGAACTACGCTTTAGCGTATTACACTTTGTGGTGATCTGATTCTATTGTTCTTTTTTGTGTTTTACTAACTATTACCGTTTAACTATCACACTTTGTTTCACGGGTTAATGAAAACCACTCTAATTACTTACAGTAGTTCTTTTTTAATATTATCATTTACTTGTATAATTTAGATAAGCAAAACATATTTTTTTATGGCTTTGTAGAGTTCATCTCGTTCCTCATAAATAACAAACAAAATGAAGTTTGTTCTTATTTTGGTGCAAAGGAATCTACAGTAGTTTTCTAATCTGATAATTGTTTTTCTTTTAACACTCACCTGTTATTTCAACAGACTTACTTGAGTTTGCTTGTCTCAGAAATAGAACTTGCTTAATAAACAAAGACATGTTACAAACTTATTTAATAATAGGTAACAACTGCAATATTGTATGAAGAGAGTGCCCCTCTCTTCCCCCTGCTATTGTTGAAATTATGCTCAATAAACTTTTACCTCTTCCCTCTCCACCAGTTAAGCATTCTATGTATGCTTCCCTGTACAAAATGCACCCCTTCAAATAGAACATTAAAGTTCACATACTTGTTTACTTCCTCAAACTCTTTGCTTTGTGTTTTTTGTTAACTTCCTAGGAACAAATTGAATACATATAATCAATAAATCTAGCAAGCTTATTTTGCAAACTCACTTTTTTTATTATTTTTGCGCAAAACCTATCAGGATTAAGGGGGTCCAGCACAAAGAAAAAAAAACGAACTAAAAAAAAAGCCCATTGGCCTGGGATCGAACCCGGTCTGAAGAACAAAACGGAAACCATACATACGGATTACCCAATCGGTATGGCAGCACAAGGCTTTTACGGAAGGCTGTAAAGAACCCGAAGGCCCAAGCACCGATATTTCCGAGCGAATATGCTGTACAACACTCATGCAAGGTTATCCCAACCCGCGCATTAATGGGGAGGACAATAACCAGGATCCCAGGCCTGTAATACGGTTACGCCACGCACAGCTCGCCGAGATTGTGGATGACAAAAAATAGAGGTCTATTTGGGCGTCTTGGGTCCCTTGGGGACTCGCCATGCGCACGGGCGCATCTCTTTTATTGTGTACATGACATCAAATTAGCGAAGAAAAAAGACGCTGTTTTGGTATCATGTGAAAATCATAAAATAAATAGAAATAAAGACGTTAGGGGGGAGAATATTGACATCTTCATATTAGAATATTGACAAAATCCGCAATTTTGTCTACGCTGACTAAGTAAAGCTGTATTTTACTTTAAAGGGGCAGCAGCATAGTACTGCGCATGTCTGGAGTCAGTGATTATTGTAGGCTTTTAAGTGTCAACAAACAGTTGAACTTTTTAAAAGCTGTGAATACCTTATTAAATAATATGCAATATTATATTGAAAACTATGTTAATTGACAGTTTGTGGTCATTTTTTTTGTTTTGTTTAAAGTCTCCCACATGTACCAAAAGCTCATAAGTCAGTATTAGAATTTCACTGAAGTTCATTGTGTCAGGGCTCTAGAGCTATTGCAAACCTCTTAACCGTGACACTCCCCTTTTAAAGGAAAGTAAAAAAAGTCAAAATTGTTGGTGGGGGTCTCTGTTATGTTTGTTTTCTTTTTAGTTTTGTTCTATTATTATTATTATTTTCATTTTTAGAGGGGGAGGGGAATTCAGCTAAAAATAGCCAAGGGTCAATTCAAGCAACTAGTACAAAAGATGTTTTATTGCAGTCCTTTATTCAATATATTCAAGGTTATCATGCAATTCTGTTGTTTCACTGCATATATATATTTTTTTTCTTTCTTTTCATTACAAGTTCTATATGTGTAAGTGGTGACCATAGCTATGATTACTATTATTTAAAATATTTTTTTACCTACTAACAGAAAACAACTTGACTGCAAAACACTTACTGTAGGGCACTCGATATTAGGCATTACTTTCATGTGGATGTAAGGTTGAAATGTCAAAACCTTCATTAACCCGTGAACTACGCTTTAGCGTATTACACTTTGTGGTGATCTGATTCTATTGTTCTTTTTTGTGTTTTACTAACTATTACCGTTTAACTATCACACTTTGTTTCACGGGTTAATGAAAACCACTCTAATTACTTACAGTAGTTCTTTTTTAATATTATCATTTACTTGTATAATTTAGATAAGCAAAACATATTTTTTTATGGCTTTGTAGAGTTCATCTCGTTCCTCATAAATAACAAACAAAATGAAGTTTGTTCTTATTTTGGTGCAAAGGAATCTACAGTAGTTTTCTAATCTGATAATTTTTTTTCTTTTAACACTCACCTGTTATTTCAACAGCCTTACTTGAGTTTGCTTGTCTCAGAAATAGACTTTGCTTAATAAACAAAGACATGTTACAAACTTATTTAATAATAGGTAACAACTGCAATATTGTATGAAGAGAGTGCCCCTCTCTTCCCCCTGCTATTGTTGAAATTATGCTCAATAAACTTTTACCTCTTCCCTCTCCACCAGTTAAGCATTCTATGTATGCTTTCCTGTACAAAATGCACCCCTTCAAATAGAACATTAAAGTTCACATACTTGTTTACTTCCTCAAACTCTTTGCTTTGTGTTTTTTGTTAACTTCCAAGGAACAAATTGAATACATATAATCAATAAATCTAGCAAGCTTATTTTGCAAACTCACTTTTTTTATTATTTTTGCGCAAAATCTATCAGGATTAAGGGGGTCCAGCACACAGAAAAAAAACGAACTAAAAAAAAAAGCCCATTGGCCTGGGATCGAACCCGGTCTGAAGAACAAAACGGAAACCATACATACGGATTACCCAATCGGTATGGCAGCACAAGGCTTTTACGGAAGGCTGTAAAGAACCCGAAGGCCCCAAGCACCGATATTTCCGAGCGAATATGCTGTACAACACTCTTGCAAGGTTATCCCACCCGCGCATTAATGGGGAGGACAATAACCAGGATCCCAGGCCTGTAATACGGTTACGCCACGCACAGCTCGCCGAGATTGTGGATGACAAAAAATAGAGGTCTATTTGGGCGTCTTGGGTCCCTTGGGGACTCGCCATGCGCACGGGCGCATCTCTTTTATTGTGTACATGACATCAAATTAGCGAAAAAAAAAGACGCTGTTTTGGTATCATGTGAAAATCATAAAATAAATAGAAATAAAGACGTAAGGGGGGAGAATATTGACATCTTCATATTAGAATATTAACAAAATCCGCAATTTTGTCTACGCTGACTAAGTAAAGCTGTATTTTACTTTAAAGGGGCAGCAGCATAGTACTGCGCATGTCTGGAGTCAGTGATTATTGTAGGCTTTTAAGTGTCAACAAACAGTTGAACTTTTTAAAAGCTGTGAATACCTTATTAAATAATATGCAATATTATATTGAAAACTATGTTAATTGACAGTTTGTGGTCATTTTTTTTGTTTTGTTTAAAGTCTCCCACATGTACCAAAAGCTCATAAGTCAGTATTAGAATTTCACTGAAGTTCATTGTGTCAGGGCTCTAGAGCTATTGCAAATCTCTTAACCATGACACTCCCCTTTTAAAGGAAAGTAAAAAAAAATCAAAATTGTTGGTGGGGGTCTCTGTTATGTTTGTTTTCTTTTTAGTTTTGTTCTATTATTATTATTATTTTCTTTTTTAGAGGGGGAGGGGAATTCAGCTAAAAATAGCCAACGGTCAATTCAAGCAACTAGTACAAAAGATGTTTTTTTGCAGTCCTTTATTCAATATATTCAAGGTTATCATGCAATTCTGTTGTTTGACTGCATATATATATATTTTTTTCTTTCTTTTCATTACAAGTTCTATATGTGTAAGTGGTGACCATAGCTATGATTACTATTATTTAGAAAATTTTTTTACCTACTAACAGAAAACAACTTGACTGCAAAACACTTACTGTAGGGCACTCGATATTAGGCATTACTTTCATGTGGATGTAAGGTTGAAATGTCAAAACCTTCATTAACCCGTGAACTACGCTTTAGCGTATTACACTTTGTGGTGATCTGATTCTATTGTACTTTTTTGTGTTTTACTAACTATTACCGTTTAACTATCACACTTTGTTTCACGGGTTAATGAAAACCACTCTAATTACTTACAGTAGTTCTTTTTTAATATTATTATTTACTTGTATAATTTAGATGAGCAATACATATTTCTTTATGGCTTTGTAGAGCTCATCTCGTTCCTCATAACTAACAAACAAAATAAAGTTTGTTCTTATTTTGGTGCAAAGGAATCTACAGTAGTTTTCTAATCAGATAATTGTTTTTCTTTTAACACTCACCTGTTATTTCAACAGCCTTACTTGAGTTTGCTTGTCTCAGAAATAGAACTTGCTTAATAAACAAAGACATGTTACAAACTTATTTAATAATAGGTAACAACTGCAATATTGTATGAAGAGAGTGCCCCTCTCTTCCCCCTGCTATTGTTGAAATTATGCTCAATAAACTTTTACCTCTTCCCTCTCCACCAGTTAAGCATTCTATGTATGCTTCCCTGTACAAAATGCACCCCTTCAAATAGAACATTAAAGTTCACATACTTGTTTACTTCCTCAAACTCTTTGCTTTGTGTTTTTTGTTAACTTCCTAGGAACAAATTGAATACATATAATCAATAAATCTAGAAAGCTTATTTTGCAAACTCACTTTTTTTATTATTTTTGCGCAAAACCTATCAGGATTAAGGGGGTCCAGCACAAAGAAAAAAAAACGAACTAAAAAAAAAGCCCATTGGCCTGGGATCGAACCCGGTCTGAAGAACAAAACGGAAACCATACATACGGATTACCCAATCGGTATGGCAGCACAAGGCTTTTACGGAAGGCTGTAAAGAACCCGAAGGCCCCAAGCACCGATATTTCCGAGCGAATATGCTGTACAACACTCATGCAAGGTTATCCCAACCCGCGCATTAATGGGGAGGACAATAACCAGGATCCCAGGCCTGTAATACGGTTACGCCACGCACAGCTCGCCGAGATTGTGGATGACAAAAAATAGAGGTCTATTTGGGCGTCTTGGGTCCCTTGGGGACTCGCCATGCGCACGGGCGCATCTCTTTTATTGTGTACATGACATCAAATTAGCGAAGAAAAAAGACGCTGTTTTGGTCTCATGTGAAAATCATAAAATAAATAGAAATAAAGACGTTAGGGGGGAGAATATTGACATCTTCATATTAGAATATTGACAAAATCCGCAATTTTGTCTACGCTGACTAAGTAAAGCTGTATTTTACTTTAAAGGGGCAGCAGCATAGTACTGCGCATGTCTGGAGTCAGTGATTATTGTAGGCTTTTAAGTGTCAACAAACAGTTGAACTTTTTAAAAGCTGTGAATACCTTATTAAATAATATGCAATATTATATTGAAAACTATGTTAATTGACAGTTTGTGGTCATTTTTTTTGTTTTGTTTAAAGTCTCCCACATGTACCAAAAGCTCATAAGTCAGTATTAGAATTTCACTGAAGTTCATTGTGTCAGGGCTCTAGAGCTATTGCAAACCTCTTAACCGTGACACTCCCCTTTTAAAGGAAAGTAAAAAAAATCAAAATTGTTGGTGGGGGTCTCTGTTATGTTTGTTTTCTTTTTAGTTTTGTTCTATTATTATTATTATTTTCATTTTTAGAGGGGGGGGGGAATTCAGCTAAAAATAGCCAAGGGTCAATTCAAGCAACTAGTACAAAAGATGTTTTATTGCAGTCCTTTATTCAATATATTCAAGGTTATCATGCAATTCTGTTGTTTCACTGCATATATATATTTTTTTTCTTTCTTTTCATTACAAGTTCTATATGTGTAAGTGGTGACCATAGCTATGATTACTATTATTTAGAATATTTTTTTACCTACTAACAGAAAACAACTTGACTGCAAAACACTTACTGCAGGGCACTCGATATTAGGCATTACTTTCATGTGGATGTAAGGTTGAAATGTCAAAACCTTCATTAACCCGTGAACTACGCTTTAGCGCATTACACTTTGTGGTGATCTGATTCTATTGTTCTTTTTTGTGTTTTACTAACTATTACCGTTTAACTATCACACTTTGTTTCACGGGTTAATGAAAACCACTCTAATTACTTACAGTAGTTCTTTTTTAATATTATCATTTACTTGTATAATTTAGATGAGCAATACATATTTCTTTATGGCTTTGTAGAGCTCATCTCGTTCCTCATAAATAACAAACAAAATGAAGTTTGTTCTTATTTTGGTGCAAAGGAATCTACAGTTGTTTTCTAATCAGATAATTGTTTTTCTTTTAACACTCACCTGTTATTTCAACAGCCTTACTTGAGTTTGCTTGTCTCAGAAATAGACCTTGCTTAATAAACAAGGCATGTTACAAACTTATTTAATAATAGGTAACAACTGCAATATTGTATGAAGAGAGTGCCCCTCTCTTCCCCCTGCTATTGTTGAAATTATGCTCAATAAACTTTTACCTCTTCCCTCTCCACAAGTTAAGCATTCTATGTATGCTTCCCTGTACAAAATGCACCCCTTCAAATAGAACATTAAAGTTCACATACTTGTTTACTTCCTCAAACTCTTTGCTTTGTGTTTTTTGTTAACTTCCTAGGAACAAATTGAATACATATAATCAATAAATCTAGAAAGCTTATTTTGCAAACTCACTTTTTTTAATTATTTTTGCGCAAAACCTATCAGGATTAAGGGGGTCCAGCACAAAGAAAAAAAAAGGAACTAAAAAAAAAGCCCATTGGCCTGGGATCGAACCCGGTCTGAAGAACAAAACGGAAACCATACATACGGATTACCCAATCGGTATGGCAGCACAAGGCTTTTACGGAAGGCTGTAAAGAACCCGAAGGCCCCAAGCACCGATATTTCCGAGCGAATATGCTGTACAACACTCTTGCAAGGTTATCCCAACCCGCGCATTAATGGGGAGGACAATAACCAGGATCCCAGGCCTGTAATACGGTTACGCCACGCACAGCTCGCCGAGATTGTGGATGACAAAAAATAGAGGTCTATTTGGGCGTCTTGGGTCCCTTGGGGACTCGCCAGACGCACGGGCGCATCTCTTTTTTTGTGTACATGACATCAAATTAGCGAAGAAAAACGACGCTGTTTTGGTACCATGTGAAAATCATTAAATAAATAGAAATAAAAACGTAAGGGGGAGAATATTGACATCTTCATATTAGAATATTGACAAAACCCGCAATTTTGTCTACGCTGACTAAGTAAATGTATTTTACTTTAAAGGGGCAGCAGCATAGTACTGCGCATGTCTGGAGTCAGTGATTATTGTAGGCTTTTAAGTGTCAACAAACAGTTTAACTTTTTAAAAGCTGTGAATACCTTATTAAATAATATGCAATATTATATTGAAAACTATGTTAATTGACAGTTTGTGGTCATTTTTTTTGTTTTGTTTAAAGTCTCCCACATGTACCAAAAGCTCATAAGTCAGTATTAGAATTTCACTGAAGTTTATTGTATCAGGGCTCTAGAGCTATTGCAAATCTCTTAACCATGACACTCCCCTTTTAAAGGAAAGTAAAAAAAATCAAAATTGTTGGTGGGGGTCTCTGTTATGTTTGTTTTCTTTTTAGTTTTGTTCTATTATTATTATTATTTTCTTTTTTAGAGGGGGAGGGGAATTCAGCTAAAAATAGCGAACGGTCAATTCAAGCAACTAGTGCAAAAGATGTTTTTTTGCAGTCCTTTATTCAATATATTCAAGGTTATCATGCAATTCTGTTGTTTGACTGCATATATATATATTTTTTCTTTCTTTTCATTACAAGTTCTATATGTGTAAGTGGTGACCATAGCTATGATTACTATTATTTAGAATATTTTTTTACCTACTAACAGAAAACAACTTGACTGCAAAACACTTACTGTAGGGCACTCGATATTAGGCATTACTTTCATGTGGATGTAAGGTTGAAATGTCAAAACCTTCATTAACCCGTGAACTACGCTTTAGCGTATTACACTTTGTGGTGATCTGATTCTATTGTTCTTTTTTGTGTTTTACTAACTATTACCGTTTAACTATCACACTTTGTTTCACGGGTTAATGAAAACCACTCTAATTACTTACAGTAGTTCTTTTATAATATTATCATTTACTTGTATAATTTAGATGAGCAATACATATTTCTTTATGGCTTTGTAGAGCTCATCTCGTTCCTCATAAATAACAAACAAAATGAAGTTTGTTCTTATTTTGGTGCAAAGGAATCTACAGTAGTTTTCTAATCAGATAATTGTTTTTCTTTTAACACTCACCTGTTATTTCAACAGCCTTACTTGAGCTTGCTTGTCTCAGAAATAGACCTTGCTTAATAAACAAAGACATGTTACAAACTTATTTAATAATAGGTAACAACTGCAATATTGTATGAAGAGAGTGCCCCTCTCTTCCCCCTGCTATTATTGAAATTATGCTCAATAAACTTTTACCTCTTCCCTCTCCACCAGTTAAGCATTCTATGTATGCTTTCCTGTACAAAATGCACCCCTTCAAATAGAACATTAAAGTTCACATACTTGTTTACTTCCTCAAACTCTTTGCTTTGTGTTTTTTGTTAACTTCCTAGGAACAAATTGAATACATATAATCAATAAATCTATCAAGCTTATTTTGCAAACTCACTTTTTTTTTATTATTTTTGCGCAAAACCTATCAGGATTAAGGGGGTCCAGCACAAAGAAAAAAAAAAACGAACTAAAAAAAAAGCCCATTGGCCTGGGATCAAACCCGGTCTGAAGAACAAAACGGAAACCATACATACGGATTACCCAATCGGTATGGCAGCACAAGGCTTTTACGGAAGGCTGTAAAGAACCCGAAGGCCCCAAGCACCGATATTTCCGAGCGAATATGCTGTACAACACTCTTGCAAGGTTATCCCAACCCGCGCATTTATGGGGAGGACAATAACCAGGATCCCAGGCCTGTAATACGGTTACGCCACGCACAGCTCGCCGAGATTGTGGATGACAAAAAATAGAGGTCTATTTGGGCGTCTTGGGTCCCTTGGGGACTCGCCATGCGCACGGGCGCATCTCTTTTTTTGTGTACATGACATCAAATTAGCGAAGAAAAACGACGCTGTTTTGGTACCATGTGAAAATCATTAAATAAATAGAAATAAAGACGTAAGGGGGAGAATATTGACATCTTCATATTAGAATATTGACAAAATCCGCAATTTTGTCTACGCTGACTAAGTAAAGTGTATTTTACTTTAAAGGGGCAGCAGCATAGTACTGCGCATGTCTTGAGTCAGTGATTATTGTAGGCTTTTAAGTGTCAACAAACAGTTGAACGTTTTAAAAGCTGTGAATACCTTATTAAATAATATGCAATATTATATTGAAAACTATGTTAATTGACAGTTTGTGGTCATTTTTTTTGTTTTGTTTAAAGTCTCCCACATGTACCAAAAGCTCATAAGTCAGTATTAGAATTTCACTGAAGTTCATTGTGTCAGGGCTCTAGAGCTATTGCAAATCTCTTAACCATGACACTCCCCTTTTAAAGGAAAGTAAAAAAAATCAAAATTGTTGGTGGGGGTCTCTGTTATGTTTGTTTTCTTTTTAGTTTTGTTCTATTATTATTATTATTTTCTTTTTAGAGGGGGAGGGGAATTCAGCTAAAAATAGCAAAGGGTCAATTCAAGCAACTAGTACAAAAGATGTTTTTTTGCAGTCCTTTATTCAATATATTCAACGTTATCATGCAATTCTGTTGTTTGACTGCATATATATATATTTTTTTTTCTTTCTTTTCATTACAAGTTCTATATGTGTAAGTGGTGACCATAGCTATGATTACTATTATTTAGAATATTTTTTTACCTACTAACAGAAAACAACTTGACTGCAAAACACTTACTGTAGGGCACTCGATATTAGGCATTACTTTCATGTGGATGTAAGGTTGAAATGTCAAAACCTTCATTAACCCGTGAACTACGCTTTAGCGTATTACACTTTGTGGTGATCTGATTCTATTGTACTTTTTTGTGTTTTACTAACTATTACCGTTTAACTATCACACTTTGTTTCACGGGTTAATGAAAACCACTCTAATTACTTACAGTAGTTCTTTTTTAATATTATTATTTACTTGTATAATTTAGATGAGCAATACATATTTCTTTATGGCTTTGTAGAGCTCATCTCGTTCCTCATAACTAACAAACAAAATAAAGTTTGTTCTTATTTTGGTGCAAAGGAATCTACAGTAGTTTTCTAATCAGATAATTGTTTTTCTTTTAACACTCACCTGTTATTTCAACAGCCTTACTTGAGTTTGCTTGTCTCAGAAATAGAACTTGCTTAATAAACAAAGACATGTTACAAACTTATTTAATAATAGGTAACAACTGCAATATTGTATGAAGAGAGTGCCCCTCTCTTCCCCCTGCTATTGTTGAAATTATGCTCAATAAACTTTTACCTCTTCCCTCTCCACCAGTTAAGCATTCTATGTATGCTTCCCTGTACAAAATGCACCCCTTCAAATAGAACATTAAAGTTCACATACTTGTTTACTTCCTCAAACTCTTTGCTTTGTGTTTTTTGTTAACTTCCTAGGAACAAATTGAATACATATAATCAATAAATCTAGAAAGCTTATTTTGCAAACTCACTTTTTTTATTATTTTTGCGCAAAACCTATCAGGATTAAGGGGGTCCAGCACAAAGAAAAAAAAAACGAACTAAAAAAAAAGCCCATTGGCCTGGGATCGAACCCGGTCTGAAGAACAAAACGGAAACCATACATACGGATTACCCAATCGGTATGGCAGCACAAGGCTTTTACGGAAGGCTGTAAAGAACCCGAAGGCCCCAAGCACCGATATTTCCGAGCGAATATGCTGTACAACACTCATGCAAGGTTATCCCAACCCGCGCATTAATGGGGAGGACAATAACCAGGATCCCAGGCCTGTAATACGGTTACGCCACGCACAGCTCGCCGAGATTGTGGATGACAAAAAATAGAGGTCTATTTGGGCGTCTTGGGTCCCTTGGGGACTCGCCATGCGCACGGGCGCATCTCTTTTATTGTGTACATGACATCAAATTAGCGAAGAAAAAAGACGCTGTTTTGGTCTCATGTGAAAATCATAAAATAAATAGAAATAAAGACGTTAGGGGGGAGAATATTGACATCTTCATATTAGAATATTGACAAAATCCGCAATTTTGTCTACGCTGACTAAGTAAAGCTGTATTTTACTTTAAAGGGGCAGCAGCATAGTACTGCGAATGTCTGGAGTCAGTGATTATTGTAGGCTTTTAAGTGTCAACAAACAGTTGAACTTTTTAAAAGCTGTGAATACCTTATTAAATAATATGCAATATTATATTGAAAACTATGTTAATGAACAGTTTGTGGTCATTTTGTTTGTTTTGTTTAAAGTCTCCCACATGTACCAAAAGCTCATAAGTCAGTATTAGAATTTCACTGAAGTTCATTGTGTCAGGGCTCTAGAGCTATTGCAAACCTCTTAACCGTGACACTCCCCTTTTAAAGGAAAGTAAAAAAAATCAAAATTGCTGGTGGGGGTCTCTGTTATGTTTGTTTTCTTTTTAGTTTTGTTCTATTATTATTATTATTTTCATTTTTAGAGGGGGGGGGGAATTCAGCTAAAAATAGCCAAGGGTCAATTCAAGCAACTAGTACAAAAGATGTTTTATTGCAGTCCTTTATTCAATATATTCAAGGTTATCATGCAATTCTGTTGTTTGACTGCATATATATATTTTTGTTCTTTCTTTTCATTACAAGTTCTATATGTGTAAGTGGTGACCATAGCTATGATTACTATTATTTAGAATATTTTTTTACCTACTAACAGAAAACAACTTGACTGCAAAACACTTACTGCAGGGCACTCGATATTAGGCATTACTTTCATGTGGATGTAAGGTTGAAATGTCAAAACCTTCATTAACCCGTGAACTACGCTTTAGCGTATTACACTTTGTGGTGATCTGATTCTATTGTTCTTTTTTGTGTTTTACTAACTATTACCGTTTAACTATCACACTTTGTTTCACGGGTTAATGAAAACCACTCTAATTACTTACAGTAGTTCTTTTTTAATATTATCATTTACTTGTATAATTTAGATAAGCAAAACATATTTTTTTATGGCTTTGTAGAGTTCATCTCGTTCCTCATAAATAACAAACAAAATGAAGTTTGTTCTTATTTTGGTGCAAAGGAATCTACAGTAGTTTTCTAATCTGATAATTGTTTTTCTTTTAACACTCACCTGTTATTTCAACAGCCTTACTTGAGTTTGCTTGTCTCAGAAATAGACCTTGCTTAATAAACAAAGACATGTTACAAACTTATTTAATAATAGGTAACAACTGCAATATTGTATGAAGAGAGTGCCCCTCTCTTCCCCCTGCTATTGTTGAAATTATGCTCAATAAACTTTTACCTCTTCCCTCTCCACAAGTTAAGCATTCTATGTATGCTTCCCTGTACAAAATGCACCCCTTCAAATAGAACATTAAAGTTCACATACTTGTTTACTTCCTCAAACTCTTTGCTTTGTGTTTTTTGTTAACTTCCTAGGAACAAATTGAATACATATAATCAATAAATCTAGAAAGCTTATTTTGCAAACTCACTTTTTTTTATTATTTTTGCGCAAAACCTATCAGGATTAAGGGGGTCCAGCACAAAGAAAAAAAAAGGAACTAAAAAAAAAAGCCCATTGGCCTGGGATCGAACCTTGTCTGAAGAACAAAACGGAAACCATACATACGGATTACCCAATCGGTATGGCAGCACAAGGCTTTTACGGAAGGCTGTAAAGAACCCGAAGGCCCCAAGCACCGATATTTCCGAGCGAATATGCTGTACAACACTCTTGCAAGGTTATCCCAACCCGCGCATTAATGGGGAGGACAATAACCAGGATCCCAGGCCTGTAATACGGTTACGCCACGCACAGCTCGCCGAGATTGTGGATGACAAAAAATAGAGGTCTATTTGGGCGTCTTGGGTCCCTTGGGGACTCGCCATGCGCACGGGCGCATCTCTTTTAATGTGTACATGACATCAAATTAGCGAAGAAAAAAGACGCTGTTTTGGTATCATGTGAAAATCATAAAATAAATAGAAATAAAGACGTAAGGGGGGAGAATATTGACATCTTCATATTAGAATATTGACAAAATCCGCAATTTTGTCTACGCTGACTAAGTAAAGTGTATTTTACTTTAAAGGGGCAGCAGCATAGTACTGCGCATGTCTGGAGTCAGTGATTATTGTAGGCTTTTAAGTGTCAACAAACAGTTGAACTTTTTAAAAGCTGTGAATACCTTATTAAATAATATGCAATATTATATTGAAAACTATGTTAATTGACAGTTTGTGGTCATTTTGTTTGTTTTGTTTAAAGTCTCCCACATGTACCAAAAGCTCATAAGTCAGTATTAGAATTTCACTGAAGTTCATTGTGTCAGGGCTCTAGAGCTATTGCAAATCTCTTAACCATGACACTCCCTTTTAAAGGAAAGTAAAAAAAATCAAAATTGTTGGTGGGGGTCTCTGTTATGTTTGTTTTCTTTTTAGTTTTGTTCTATTATTATTATTATTTTCTTTTTTAGAGGGGGAGGGGAATTCAGCTAAAAATAGCCAAGGGTCAATTCAAGCAACTAGTACAAAAGATGTTTTTTTGCAGTCCTTTATTCAATATATTCAAGGTTATCATGCAATTCTGTTGTTTGACTGCATATATATATTTTTGTTCTTTCTTTTCATTACAAGTTCTATATGTGTAAGTGGTGACCATAGCTATGATTACTATTATTTAGAATTTTTTTTACCTACTAACAGAAAACAACTTGACTGCAAAACACTTACTGTAGGGCACTCGATATTAGGCATTACTTTCATGTGGATGTAAGGTTGAAATGTCAAAACCTTCATTAACCCGTGAACTACGCTTTAGCGTATTACACTTTGTGGTGATCTGATTCTATTGTTCTTTTTTGTGTTTTACTAACTATTACCGTTTAACTATCACACTTTGTTTCACGGGTTAATGAAAACCACTCTAATTACTTACAGTAGTTCTTTTTTAATATTATTATTAATTGTATAATTTAGATGAGCAATACATATTTCTTTATGGCTTTGTAGAGCTCATCTCGTTCCTCATAAATAACAAACAAAATGAAGTTTGTTCTTATTTTGGTGCAAAGGAATCTACAGTAGTTTTCTAATCAGATAATTGTTTTTCTTTTAACACTCACCTGTTATTTCAACAGCCTTACTTGAGTTTGCTTGTCTCAGAAATAGACCTTGCTTAATAAACAAAGACATGTTACAAACTTATTTAATAATAGGTAACAACTGCAATATTGTATGAAGAGAGTGCCCCTCTCTTCCCCCTGCTATTGTTGAAATTATGCTCAATAAACTTTTACCTCTTCCCTCTCCACAAGTTAAGCATTCTATGTATGCTTCCCTGTACAAAATGCACCCCTTCAAATAGAACATTAAAGTTCACATACTTGTTTACTTCCTCAAACTCTTTGCTTTGTGTTTTTTGTTAACTTCCTAGGAACAAATTGAATACATATAATCAATAAATCTAGAAAGCTTATTTTGCAAACTCACTTTTTTTTATTATTTTTGCGCAAAACCTATCAGGATTAAGGGGGTCCAGCACAAAGAAAAAAAAAGGAACTAAAAAAAAAAGCCCATTGGCCTGGGATCGAACCTTGTCTGAAGAACAAAACGGAAACCATACATACGGATTACCCAATCGGTATGGCAGCACAAGGCTTTTACGGAAGGCTGTAAAGAACCCGAAGGCCCCAAGCACCGATATTTCCGAGCGAATATGCTGTACAACACTCTTGCAAGGTTATCCCAACCCGCGCATTAATGGGGAGGACAATAACCAGGATCCCAGGCCTGTAATACGGTTACGCCACGCACAGCTCGCCGAGATTGTGGATGACAAAAAATAGAGGTCTATTTGGGCGTCTTGGGTCCCTTGGGGACTCGCCATGCGCACGGGCGCATCTCTTTTAATGTGTACATGACATCAAATTAGCGAAGAAAAAAGACGCTGTTTTGGTATCATGTGAAAATCATAAAATAAATAGAAATAAAGACGTAAGGGGGGAGAATATTGACATCTTCATATTAGAATATTGACAAAATCCGCAATTTTGTCTACGCTGACTAAGTAAAGTGTATTTTACTTTAAAGGGGCAGCAGCATAGTACTGCGCATGTCTGGAGTCAGTGATTATTGTAGGCTTTTAAGTGTCAACAAACAGTTGAACTTTTTAAAAGCTGTGAATACCTTATTAAATAATATGCAATATTATATTGAAAACTATGTTAATTGACAGTTTGTGGTCATTTTGTTTGTTTTGTTTAAAGTCTCCCACATGTACCAAAAGCTCATAAGTCAGTATTAGAATTTCACTGAAGTTCATTGTGTCAGGGCTCTAGAGCTATTGCAAATCTCTTAACCATGACACTCCCTTTTAAAGGAAAGTAAAAAAAATCAAAATTGTTGGTGGGGGTCTCTGTTATGTTTGTTTTCTTTTTAGTTTTGTTCTATTATTATTATTATTTTCTTTTTTAGAGGGGGAGGGGAATTCAGCTAAAAATAGCCAAGGGTCAATTCAAGCAACTAGTACAAAAGATGTTTTTTTGCAGTCCTTTATTCAATATATTCAAGGTTATCATGCAATTCTGTTGTTTGACTGCATATATATATTTTTGTTCTTTCTTTTCATTACAAGTTCTATATGTGTAAGTGGTGACCATAGCTATGATTACTATTATTTAGAATTTTTTTTACCTACTAACAGAAAACAACTTGACTGCAAAACACTTACTGTAGGGCACTCGATATTAGGCATTACTTTCATGTGGATGTAAGGTTGAAATGTCAAAACCTTCATTAACCCGTGAACTACGCTTTAGCGTATTACACTTTGTGGTGATCTGATTCTATTGTTCTTTTTTGTGTTTTACTAACTATTACCGTTTAACTATCACACTTTGTTTCACGGGTTAATGAAAACCACTCTAATTACTTACAGTAGTTCTTTTTTAATATTATTATTAATTGTATAATTTAGATGAGCAATACATATTTCTTTATGGCTTTGTAGAGCTCATCTCGTTCCTCATAAATAACAAACAAAATGAAGTTTGTTCTTATTTTGGTGCAAAGGAATCTACAGTAGTTTTCTAATCAGATAATTGTTTTTCTTTTAACACTCACCTGTTATTTCAACAGCCTTACTTGAGTTTGCTTGTCTCAGAAATAGACCTTGCTTAATAAACAAAGACATGTTACAAACTTATTTAATAATAGGTAACAACTGCAATATTGTATGAAGAGAGTGCCCCTCTCTTCCCCCTGCTATTGTTGAAATTATGCTCAATAAACTTTTACCTCTTCCCTCTCCACAAGTTAAGCATTCTATGTATGCTTCCCTGTACAAAATGCACCCCTTCAAATAGAACATTAAAGTTCACATACTTGTTTACTTCCTCAAACTCTTTGCTTTGTGTTTTTTGTTAACTTCCTAGGAACAAATTGAATACATATAATCAATAAATCTAGAAAGCTTATTTTGCAAACTCACTTTTTTTTATTATTTTTGCGCAAAACCTATCAGGATTAAGGGGGTCCAGCACAAAGAAAAAAAAAGGAACTAAAAAAAAAAGCCCATTGGCCTGGGATCGAACCTTGTCTGAAGAACAAAACGGAAACCATACATACGGATTACCCAATCGGTATGGCAGCACAAGGCTTTTACGGAAGGCTGTAAAGAACCCGAAGGCCCCAAGCACCGATATTTCCGAGCGAATATGCTGTACAACACTCTTGCAAGGTTATCCCAACCCGCGCATTAATGGGGAGGACAATAACCAGGATCCCAGGCCTGTAATACGGTTACGCCACGCACAGCTCGCCGAGATTGTGGATGACAAAAAATAGAGGTCTATTTGGGCGTCTTGGGTCCCTTGGGGACTCGCCATGCGCACGGGCGCATCTCTTTTAATGTGTACATGACATCAAATTAGCGAAGAAAAAAGACGCTGTTTTGGTATCATGTGAAAATCATAAAATAAATAGAAATAAAGACGTAAGGGGGGAGAATATTGACATCTTCATATTAGAATATTGACAAAATCCGCAATTTTGTCTACGCTGACTAAGTAAAGTGTATTTTACTTTAAAGGGGCAGCAGCATAGTACTGCGCATGTCTGGAGTCAGTGATTATTGTAGGCTTTTAAGTGTCAACAAACAGTTGAACTTTTTAAAAGCTGTGAATACCTTATTAAATAATATGCAATATTATATTGAAAACTATGTTAATTGACAGTTTGTGGTCATTTTGTTTGTTTTGTTTAAAGTCTCCCACATGTACCAAAAGCTCATAAGTCAGTATTAGAATTTCACTGAAGTTCATTGTGTCAGGGCTCTAGAGCTATTGCAAATCTCTTAACCATGACACTCCCTTTTAAAGGAAAGTAAAAAAAATCAAAATTGTTGGTGGGGGTCTCTGTTATGTTTGTTTTCTTTTTAGTTTTGTTCTATTATTATTATTATTATTTTCTTTTTTAGAGGGGGAGGGGAATTCAGCTAAAAATAGCCAAGGGTCAATTCAAGCAACTAGTACAAAAGATGTTTTTTTGCAGTCCTTTATTCAATATATTCAAGGTTATCATGCAATTCTGTTGTTTGACTGCATATATATATATATTTTTTTTTTCTTTCTTTTCATTACAAGTTCTATATGTGTAAGTGGTGACCATAGCTATGATTACTATTATTTAGAATATTTTTTTACCTACTAACAGAAAACAACTTGACTGCAAAACACTTACTGTAGGGCACTCGATATTAGGCATTACTTTCATGTGGATGTAAGGTTGAAATGTCAAAACCTTCATTAACCCGTGAACTACGCTTTAGCGTATTACACTTTGTGGTGATCTGATTCTATTGTTCTTTTTTGTGTTTTACTAACTATTACCGTTTAACTATCACACTTTGTTTCACGGGTTAATGAAAACCACTCTAATTACTTACAGTAGTTCTTTTTTAATATTATCATTTACTTGTATAATTTAGATGAGCAATACATATTTCTTTATGGCTTTGTAGAGCTCATCTCGTTCCTCATAAATAACAAACAAAATGAAGTTTGTTCTTATTTTGGTGCAAAGGAATCTACAGTAGTTTTCTAATCAGATAATTGTTTTTCTTTTAACACTCACCTGTTATTTCAACAGCCTTACTTGAGTTTGCTTGTCTCAGAAATAGACCTTGCTTAATAAACAAGGCATGTTACAAACTTATTTAATAATAGGTAACAACTGCAATATTGTATGAAGAGAGTGCCCCTCTCTTCCCCCTGCTATTGTTGAAATTATGCTCAATAAACTTTTACCTCTTCCCTCTCCACAAGTTAAGCATTCTATGTATGCTTCCCTGTACAAAATGCACCCCTTCAAATAGAACATTAAAGTTCACATACTTGTTTACTTCCTCAAACTCTTTGCTTTGTGTTTTTTGTTAACTTCCTAGGAACAAATTGAATACATATAATCAATAAATCTAGAAAGCTTATTTTGCAAACTCACTTTTTTTAATTATTTTTGCGCAAAACCTATCAGGATTAAGGGGGTCCAGCACAAAGAAAAAAAAAGGAACTAAAAAAAAAGCCCATTGGCCTGGGATCGAACCCGGTCTGAAGAACAAAACGGAAACCATACATACGGATTACCCAATCGGTATGGCAGCACAAGGCTTTTACGGAAGGCTGTAAAGAACCCGAAGGCCCCAAGCACCGATATTTCCGAGCGAATATGCTGTACAACACTCTTGCAAGGTTATCCCAACCCGCGCATTAATGGGGAGGACAATAACCAGGATCCCAGGCCTGTAATACGGTTACGCCACGCACAGCTCGCCGAGATTGTGGATGACAAAAAATAGAGGTCTATTTGGGCGTCTTGGGTCCCTTGGGGACTCGCCAGACGCACGGGCGCATCTCTTTTTTTGTGTACATGACATCAAATTAGCGAAGAAAAACGACGCTGTTTTGGTACCATGTGAAAATCATTAAATAAATAGAAATAAAAACGTAAGGGGGAGAATATTGACATCTTCATATTAGAATATTGACAAAACCCGCAATTTTGTCTACGCTGACTAAGTAAATGTATTTTACTTTAAAGGGGCAGCAGCATAGTACTGCGCATGTCTGGAGTCAGTGATTATTGTAGGCTTTTAAGTGTCAACAAACAGTTTAACTTTTTAAAAGCTGTGAATACCTTATTAAATAATATGCAATATTATATTGAAAACTATGTTAATTGACAGTTTGTGGTCATTTTTTTTGTTTTGTTTAAAGTCTCCCACATGTACCAAAAGCTCATAAGTCAGTATTAGAATTTCACTGAAGTTTATTGTATCAGGGCTCTAGAGCTATTGCAAATCTCTTAACCATGACACTCCCCTTTTAAAGGAAAGTAAAAAAAATCAAAATTGTTGGTGGGGGTCTCTGTTATGTTTGTTTTCTTTTTAGTTTTGTTCTATTATTATTATTATTTTCTTTTTTAGAGGGGGAGGGGAATTCAGCTAAAAATAGCCAACGGTCAATTCAAGCAACTAGTGCAAAAGATGTTTTTTTGCAGTCCTTTATTCAATATATTCAAGGTTATCATGCAATTCTGTTGTTTGACTGCATATATATATATTTTTTCTTTCTTTTCATTACAAGTTCTATATGTGTAAGTGGTGACCATAGCTATGATTACTATTATTTAGAATATTTTTTTACCTACTAACAGAAAACAACTTGACTGCAAAACACTTACTGTAGGGCACTCGATATTAGGCATTACTTTCATGTGGATGTAAGGTTGAAATGTCAAAACCTTCATTAACCCGTGAACTACGCTTTAGCGTATTACACTTTGTGGTGATCTGATTCTATTGTTCTTTTTTGTGTTTTACTAACTATTACCGTTTAACTATCACACTTTGTTTCACGGGTTAATGAAAACCACTCTAATTACTTACAGTAGTTCTTTTATAATATTATCATTTACTTGTATAATTTAGATGAGCAATACATATTTCTTTATGGCTTTGTAGAGCTCATCTCGTTCCTCATAAATAACAAACAAAATGAAGTTTGTTCTTATTTTGGTGCAAAGGAATCTACAGTAGTTTTCTAATCAGATAATTGTTTTTCTTTTAACACTCACCTGTTATTTCAACAGCCTTACTTGAGCTTGCTTGTCTCAGAAATAGACCTTGCTTAATAAACAAAGACATGTTACAAACTTATTTAATAATAGGTAACAACTGCAATATTGTATGAAGAGAGTGCCCCTCTCTTCCCCCTGCTATTATTGAAATTATGCTCAATAAACTTTTACCTCTTCCCTCTCCACCAGTTAAGCATTCTATGTATGCTTCCCTGTACAAAATGCACCCCTTCAAATAGAACATTAAAGTTCACATACTTGTTTACTTCCTCAAACTCTTTGCTTTGTGTTTTTTGTTAACTTCCTAGGAACAAATTGAATACATATAATCAATAAATCTATCAAGCTTATTTTGCAAACTCACTTTTTTTTTATTATTTTTGCGCAAAACCTATCAGGATTAAGGGGGTCCAGCACAAAGAAGAAAAAAAACGAACTAAAAAAAAAGCCCATTGGCCTGGGATCAAACCCGGTCTGAAGAACAAAACGGAAACCATACATACGGATTACCCAATCGGTATGGCAGCACAAGGCTTTTACGGAAGGCTGTAAAGAACCCGAAGGCCCCAAGCACCGATATTTCCGAGCGAATATGCTGTACAACACTCTTGCAAGGTTATCCCAACCCGCGCATTTATGGGGAGGACAATAACCAGGATCCCAGGCCTGTAATACGGTTACGCCACGCACAGCTCGCCGAGATTGTGGATGACAAAAAATAGAGGTCTATTTGGGCGTCTTGGGTCCCTTGGGGACTCGCCGCGCGCACGGGCGCATCTCTTTTGTTGTGTACATGACATCAAATTAGCAAAGAAAAACGACGCTGTTTTGGTACCATGTGAAAATCATTAAATAAATAGAAATAAAGACGTAAGGGGGGAGAATATTGACATCTTCATATTAGAATATTGACAAAATCCGCAATTTTGTCTACGCTGACTAAGTAAAGTGTATTTTACTTTAAAGGGGCAGCAGCATAGTACTGCGCATGTCTTGAGTCAGTGATTATTGTAGGCTTTTAAGTGTCAACAAACAGTTGAACGTTTTAAAAGCTGTGAATACCTTATTAAATAATATGCAATATTATATTGAAAACTATGTTAATTGACAGTTTGTGGTCATTTTGTTTGTTTTGTTTAAAGTCTCCCACATGTACCAAAAGCTCATAAGTCAGTATTAGAATTTCACTGAAGTTCATTGTGTCAGGGCTCTAGAGCTATTGCAAATCTCTTAACCATGACACTCCCCTTTTAAAGGAAAGTAAAAAAAATCAAAATTGTTGGTGGGGGTCTCTGTTATGTTTGTTTTCTTTTTAGTTTTGTTCTATTATTATTATTATTTTCTTTTTAGAGGGGGAGGGGAATTCAGCTAAAAATAGCAAAGGGTCAATTCAAGCAACTAGTACAAAAGATGTTTTTTTGCAGTCCTTTATTCAATATATTCAACGTTATCATGCAATTCTGTTGTTTGACTGCATATATATATATTTTTTTTTCTTTCTTTTCATTACAAGTTCTATATGTGTAAGTGGTGACCATAGCTATGATTACTATTATTTAGAATATTTTTTTACCTACTAACAGAAAACAACTTGACTGCAAAACACTTACTGTAGGGCACTCGATATTAGGCATTACTTTCATGTGGATGTAAGGTTGAAATGTCAAAACCTTCATTAACCCGTGAACTACGCTTTAGCGTATTACACTTTGTGGTGATCTGATTCTATTGTTCTTTTTTGTGTTTTACTAACTATTACCGTTTAACTATCACACTTTGTTTCACGGGTTAATGAAAACCACTCTAATTACTTACAGTAGTTCTTTTATAATATTATCATTTACTTGTATAATTTAGATGAGCAATACATATTTCTTTATGGCTTTGTAGAGCTCATCTCGTTCCTCATAAATAACAAACAAAATGAAGTTTGTTCTTATTTTGGTGCAAAGGAATCTACAGTAGTTTTCTAATCAGATAATTGTTTTTCTTTTAACACTCACCTGTTATTTCAACAGCCTTACTTGAGCTTGCTTGTCTCAGAAATAGACCTTGCTTAATAAACAAAGACATGTTACAAACTTATTTAATAATAGGTAACAACTGCAATATTGTATGAAGAGAGTGCCCCTCTCTTCCCCCTGCTATTATTGAAATTATGCTCAATAAACTTTTACCTCTTCCCTCTCCACCAGTTAAGCATTCTATGTATGCTTCCCTGTACAAAATGCACCCCTTCAAATAGAACATTAAAGTTCACATACTTGTTTACTTCCTCAAACTCTTTGCTTTGTGTTTTTTGTTAACTTCCTAGGAACAAATTGAATACATATAATCAATAAATCTATCAAGCTTATTTTGCAAACTCACTTTTTTTTTATTATTTTTGCGCAAAACCTATCAGGATTAAGGGGGTCCAGCACAAAGAAAAAAAAAAACGAACTAAAAAAAAAGCCCATTGGCCTGGGATCAAACCCGGTCTGAAGAACAAAACGGAAACCATACATACGGATTACCCAATCGGTATGGCAGCACAAGGCTTTTACGGAAGGCTGTAAAGAACCCGAAGGCCCCAAGCACCGATATTTCCGAGCGAATATGCTGTACAACACTCTTGCAAGGTTATCCCAACCCGCGCATTTATGGGGAGGACAATAACCAGGATCCCAGGCCTGTAATACGGTTACGCCACGCACAGCTCGCCGAGATTGTGGATGACAAAAAATAGAGGTCTATTTGGGCGTCTTGGGTCCCTTGGGGACTCGCCGCGCGCACGGGCGCATCTCTTTTGTTGTGTACATGACATCAAATTAGCAAAGAAAAACGACGCTGTTTTGGTACCATGTGAAAATCATTAAATAAATAGAAATAAAGACGTAAGGGGGGAGAATATTGACATCTTCATATTAGAATATTGACAAAATCCGCAATTTTGTCTACGCTGACTAAGTAAAGTGTATTTTACTTTAAAGGGGCAGCAGCATAGTACTGCGCATGTCTTGAGTCAGTGATTATTGTAGGCTTTTAAGTGTCAACAAACAGTTGAACGTTTTAAAAGCTGTGAATACCTTATTAAATAATATGCAATATTATATTGAAAACTATGTTAATTGACAGTTTGTGGTCATTTTGTTTGTTTTGTTTAAAGTCTCCCACATGTACCAAAAGCTCATAAGTCAGTATTAGAATTTCACTGAAGTTCATTGTGTCAGGGCTCTAGAGCTATTGCAAATCTCTTAACCATGACACTCCCCTTTTAAAGGAAAGTAAAAAAAATCAAAATTGTTGGTGGGGGTCTCTGTTATGTTTGTTTTCTTTTTAGTTTTGTTCTATTATTATTATTATTTTCTTTTTAGAGGGGGAGGGGAATTCAGCTAAAAATAGCAAAGGGTCAATTCAAGCAACTAGTACAAAAGATGTTTTTTTGCAGTCCTTTATTCAATATATTCAACGTTATCATGCAATTCTGTTGTTTGACTGCATATATATATATTTTTTTTTCTTTCTTTTCATTACAAGTTCTATATGTGTAAGTGGTGACCATAGCTATGATTACTATTATTTAGAATATTTTTTTACCTACTAACAGAAAACAACTTGACTGCAAAACACTTACTGTAGGGCACTCGATATTAGGCATTACTTTCATGTGGATGTAAGGTTGAAATGTCAAAACCTTCATTAACCCGTGAACTACGCTTTAGCGTATTACACTTTGTGGTGATCTGATTCTATTGTACTTTTTTGTGTTTTACTAACTATTACCGTTTAACTATCACACTTTGTTTCACGGGTTAATGAAAACCACTCTAATTACTTACAGTAGTTCTGTTTTAATATTATTATTTACTTGTATAATTTAGATGAGCAATACATATTTCTTTATGGCTTTGTAGAGCTCATCTCGTTCCTCATAAATAACAAACAAAATGAAGTTTGTTTTTATTTTGGTGCAAAGGAATCTACAGTAGTTTTCTAATCAGATAATTGTTTTTCTTTTAACACTCACCTGTTATTTCAACAGCCTTACTTGAGTTTGCTTGTCTCAGAAATAGACCTTGCTTAATAAACAAAGACATGTTACAAACTTATTTAATAATAGGTAACAACTGCAATATTGTATGAAGAGAGTGCCCCTCTCTTCCGCCTGCTATTGTTGAAATTATGCTCAATAAACTTTTACCTCTTCCCTCTCCACCAGTTAAGCATTCTATGTATGCTTCCCTGTACAAAATGCACCCCTTCAAATAGAACATTAAAGTTCACATACTTGTTTACTTCCTCAAACTCCTTGCTTTGTGTTTTTTGTTAACTTCCTAGGAACAAATTGAATACATATAATCAATAAATATAGCAAGCTTATTTTGCAAACTCACTTTTTTTTTATTATTTTTGCGCAAAACCTATCAGGATTAAGGGGGTCCAGCACACAGAAAAAAAAAACGAACTAAAAAAAAAAGCCCATTGGCCTGGGATCGAACCCGGTCTGAAGAACAAAACGGAAACCATACATAAGGGTTACCCAATCGGTATGGCAGCACAAGGCTTTTACGGAAGGCTGTAAAGAACCCGAAGGCCCCAAGCACCGATATTTCCGAGCGAATATGCTGTACAACACTCTTGCAAGGTTATCCCAACCCGCGCATTAATGGGGAGGACAATAACCAGGATCCCAGGCCTGTAATACGGTTACGCCACGCACAGCTCGCCGAGATTGTGGATGACAAATAATAGAGGTCTATTTGGGCGTCTTGGGTCCCTTGGTGACTCGCCATGCGCACGGGCCCATCTCTTTTATTGTGTACATGACATCAAATTAGCGAAGAAAAAAGACGCTGTTTTGGTATCATGTGAAAATCATAAAATAAATAGAAATAAAGACGTAAGGGGGGAGAATATTGACATCTTCATATTAGAATATTGACAAAATCGGCAATTTTGTCTACGCTGACTAGATAAAGTGTATTTTACTTTAAAGGGCAGCAGCATAGTACTGCGCATGTCTGGAGTCAGTGATTATTGTAGGCTTTTAAGTGTCAACAAACAGTTGAACTTTTTAAAAGCTGTGAATACCTTATTAAATAATATGCAATATTATATTGAAAACTATGTTAATTGACAGTTTGTGGTCATTTTGTTTGTTTTGTTTAAAGTCTCCCACATGTACCAAAAGCTCATAAGTCAGTATTAGAATTTCACTGAAGTTCATTGTGTCAGGGCTCTAGAGCTATTGCAAATCTCTTAACCATGACACTCCCCTTTTAAAGGAAAGTAAAAAAAATCAAAATTGTTGGTGGGGGTCTCTGTTATGTTTGTTTTCTTTTTAGGTTTGTTCTATTATTATTATTATTTTCTTTTTTAGAGGGGGAGGGGAATTCAGCTAAAAATAGCCAAGGGTCAATTCAAGCAACTAGTACAAAAGATGTTTTTTTGCAGTCCTTTATTCAATATATTCAAGGTTATCATGCAATTCTGTTGTTTGACTGCATATATATATATTTTTTTCTTTCTTTTCATTACAAGTTCTATATGTGTGAGTGGTGACCATAGCTATGATTACTATTATTTAGAATATTTTTTTACCTACTAACAGAAAACAACTTGACTGCAAAACACTTACTGTAGGGCACTCGATATTAGGCATTACTTTCATGTGGATGTAAGGTTGAAATGTCAAAACCTTCATTAACCCGTGAACTACGCTTTAGCGTATTACACTTTGTGGTGATCTGATTCTATTGTACTTTTTCGTGTTTTACTAACTATTACCGTTTAACTATCACACTTTGTTTTACGGGTTAATGAAAACCACGCTAATTACTTACAGTAGTTCTGTTTTAATATTATTATTTGATTGTATAATTTAAATGAGCAATACATATTTCTTTATGGCTTTGTAGAGTTAATCTCGTTCCTCATAAATAACAAAGAAAATAAAGTTTGTTCATATTTTGGTTCAAAGGAATCTACAGTAGTTTTCTAATCAGATAATTGTTTTTCTTTTAACACTCACCTGTTATTTCAACAGCCTTACTTGAGTTTGCTTGTCTCAGAAATAGACCTTGCTTAATAAACAAAGACATGTTACAAACTTATTTAATAATAGGTAACAACTGCAATATTGTATGAAGAGAGTGCCCCTCTCTTCCCCCTGCTATTGTTCAAATTATGCTCAATAAACTTTTACCTCTTCTCTCTCCACCAGTTAAGCATTCTATGTATGCTTCCCTGTACAAAATGCACCCCTTCAAATAGAACATTAAAGTTCACATACTTGTTTACTTACTCAAACTCTTTGCTTTGTGTTTTTTGTTAACTTCCTAGGAACAAATTGAATACATATAATCAATAAATCTAGCAAGCTTATTTTGCAAACTCACTTTTTTTTATTATTTTTGCGCAAAACCTATCAGGATTAAGGGGGTCCAGCACACAGAAAAAAAAACAAACTAAAAAAAAAGCCCATTGGCCTGGGATCGAACCCGGTCTGAAGAACAAAACGGAAACCATACATACGGATTACCCAATCGGTATGGCAGCACAAGGCTTTTACGGAAGGCTGTAAAGAACCCGAAGGCCCCAAGCACCGATATTTCCGAGCGAATATGCTGTACAACACTCTTGCAAGGTTATCCCAACCCGCGCATTAATGGGGAGGACAATAACCAGGATCCCAGGCCTGTAATACGGTTACGCCACGCACAGCTCGCCGAGATTGTGGATGACAAATAATAGAGGTCTATGTGGGCGTCTTGGGTCCCTTGGTGACTCGCCATGCGCACGGGCCCATCTCTTTTATTGTGTACATGACATCAAATTAGCGAAGAAAAAAGACGCTGTTTTGGTATCATGTGAAAATCATAAAATAAATAGAAATAAAGACGTAAGGGGGGAGAATATTGACATCTTCATATTAGAATATTGACAAAATCGGCAATTTTGTCTACGCTGACTAAGTAAAGTGTATTTTACTTTAAAGGGCAGCAGCATAGTACTGCGCATGTCTGGAGTCAGTGATTATTGTAGGCTTTTAAGTGTCAACAAACAGTTGAACTTTTTAAAAGCTGTGAATACCTTATTAAATAATATGCAATATTATATTGAAAACTATGTTAATTGACAGTTTGTGGTCATTTTGTTTGTTTTGTTTAAAGTCTCCCACATGTACCAAAAGCTCATAAGTCAGTATTAGAATTTCACTGAAGTTCATTGTGTCAGGGCTCTAGAGCTATTGCAAATCTCTTAACCATGACACTCCCCTTTTAAAGGAAAGTAAAAAAAATCAAAATTGTTGGTTGGGGTCTCTGTTATGTTTGTTTTCTTTTTAGTTTTGTTCTATTATTATTATTATTTTCTTTTTTAGAGGGGGAGGGGAATTCAGCTAAAAATAGCAAAGGGTCAATTCAAGCAACTAGTACAAAAGATGTTTTTTTGCAGTCCTTTATTCAATATATTCAACGTTATCATGCAATTCTGTTGTTTGACTGCATATATATATATTTTTTTTTCTTTCTTTTCATTACAAGTTCTATATGTGTAAGTGGTGACCATAGCTATGATTACTATTATTTAGAATATTTTTTTACCTACTAACAGAAAACAACTTGACTGCAAAACACTTACTGTAGGGCACTCGATATTAGGCATTACTTTCATGTGGATGTAAGGTTGAAATGTCAAAACCTTCATTAACCCGTGAACTACGCTTTAGCGTATTACACTTTGTGGTGATCTGATTCTATTGTACTTTTTTGTGTTTTACTAACTATTACCGTTTAACTATCACACTTTGTTTCACGGGTTAATGAAAACCACTCTAATTACTTACAGTAGTTCTGTTTTAATATTATTATTTACTTGTATAATTTAGATGAGCAATACATATTTCTTTATGGCTTTGTAGAGCTCATCTCGTTCCTCATAAATAACAAACAAAATGAAGTTTGTTTTTATTTTGGTGCAAAGGAATCTACAGTAGTTTTCTAATCAGATAATTGTTTTTCTTTTAACACTCACCTGTTATTTCAACAGCCTTACTTGAGTTTGCTTGTCTCAGAAATAGACCTTGCTTAATAAACAAAGACATGTTACAAACTTATTTAATAATAGGTAACAACTGCAATATTGTATGAAGAGAGTGCCCCTCTCTTCCGCCTGCTATTGTTGAAATTATGCTCAATAAACTTTTACCTCTTCCCTCTCCACCAGTTAAGCATTCTATGTATGCTTCCCTGTACAAAATGCACCCCTTCAAATAGAACATTAAAGTTCACATACTTGTTTACTTCCTCAAACTCCTTGCTTTGTGTTTTTTGTTAACTTCCTAGGAACAAATTGAATACATATAATCAATAAATATAGCAAGCTTATTTTGCAAACTCACTTTTTTTTTATTATTTTTGCGCAAAACCTATCAGGATTAAGGGGGTCCAGCACACAGAAAAAAAAAACGAACTAAAAAAAAAAGCCCATTGGCCTGGGATCGAACCCGGTCTGAAGAACAAAACGGAAACCATACATAAGGGTTACCCAATCGGTATGGCAGCACAAGGCTTTTACGGAAGGCTGTAAAGAACCCGAAGGCCCCAAGCACCGATATTTCCGAGCGAATATGCTGTACAACACTCTTGCAAGGTTATCCCAACCCGCGCATTAATGGGGAGGACAATAACCAGGATCCCAGGCCTGTAATACGGTTACGCCACGCACAGCTCGCCGAGATTGTGGATGACAAATAATAGAGGTCTATTTGGGCGTCTTGGGTCCCTTGGTGACTCGCCATGCGCACGGGCCCATCTCTTTTATTGTGTACATGACATCAAATTAGCGAAGAAAAAAGACGCTGTTTTGGTATCATGTGAAAATCATAAAATAAATAGAAATAAAGACGTAAGGGGGGAGAATATTGACATCTTCATATTAGAATATTGACAAAATCGGCAATTTTGTCTACGCTGACTAGATAAAGTGTATTTTACTTTAAAGGGCAGCAGCATAGTACTGCGCATGTCTGGAGTCAGTGATTATTGTAGGCTTTTAAGTGTCAACAAACAGTTTAACTTTTTAAAAGCTGTGAATACCTTATTAAATAATATGCAATATTATATTGAAAACTATGTTAATTGACAGTTTGTGGTCATTTTGTTTGTTTTGTTTAAAGTCTCCCACATGTACCAAAAGCTCATAAGTCAGTATTAGAATTTCACTGAAGTTCATTGTGTCATGGCTCTAGAGCTATTGCAAATCTCTTAACCATGACACTCCCCTTTTAAAGGAAAGTACAAAAAATCAAAATTGTTGGTGGGGGTCTCTGTTATGTTTGTTTTCTTTTTAGTTTTGTTCTATTATTATTATTATTTTCTTTTTTAGAGGGGGAGGGGAATTCAGCTAAAAATAGCCAAGGGTCAATTCAAGCAACTAGTACAAAAGATGTTTTTTTGCAGTCCTTTATTCAATATATTCAAGGTTATCATGCAATTCTGTTGTTTGACTGCATATATATATTTTTTTTTCTTTCTTTTCATTACAAGTTCTATATGTGTGAGTGGTGACCATAGCTATGATTACTATTATTTAGAATATTTTTTTACCTACTAACAGAAAACAACTTGACTGCAAAACACTTACTGTAGGGCACTCGATATTAGGCATTACTTTCATGTGGATGTAAGGTTGAAATGTCAAAACCTTCATTAACCCGTGAACTACGCTTTAGCGTATTACACTTTGTGGTGATCTGATTCTATTGTACTTTTTCGTGTTTTACTAACTATTACCGTTTAACTATCTAACTTTGTTTTACGGGTTAATGAAAACCACGCTAATTACTTACAGTAGTTCTGTTTTAATATTATTATTTGATTGTATAATTTAAATGAGCAATACATATTTCTTTATGGCTTTGTAGAGTTAATCTCGTTCCTCATAAATAACAAAGAAAATAAAGTTTGTTCATATTTTGGTTCAAAGGAATCTACAGTAGTTTTCTAATCAGATAATTGTTTTTCTTTTAACACTCACCTGTTATTTCAACAGCCTTACTTGAGTTTGCTTGTCTCAGAAATAGACCTTGCTTAATAAACAAAGACATGTTACAAACTTATTTAATAATAGGTAACAACTGCAATATTGTATGAAGAGAGTGCCCCTCTCTTCCCCCTGCTATTGTTCAAATTATGCTCAATAAACTTTTACCTCTTCCCTCTCCACCAGTTAAGCATTCTATGTATGCTTCCCTGTACAAAATGCACCCCTTCAAATAGAACATTAAAGTTCACATACTTGTTTACTTCCTCAAACTCTTTGCTTTGTGTTTTTTGTTAACTTCCTAGGAACAAATTGAATACATATAATCAATAAATCTAGCAAGCTTATTTTGCAAACTCACTTTTTTTTATTATTTTTGCGCAAAACCTATCAGGATTAAGGGGGTCCAGCACACAGAAAAAAAAACAAACTAAAAAAAAAGCCCATTGGCCTGGGATCGAACCCGGTCTGAAGAACAAAACGGAAACCATACATACGGATTACCCAATCGGTATGGCAGCACAAGGCTTTTACGGAAGGCTGTAAAGAACCCGAAGGCCCCAAGCACCGATATTTCCGAGCGAATATGCTGTACAACACTCTTGCAAGGTTATCCCAACCCGCGCATTAATGGGGAGGACAATAACCAGGATCCCAGGCCTGTAATACGGTTACGCCACGCACAGCTCGCCGAGATTGTGGATGACAAATAATAGAGGTCTATGTGGGCGTCTTGGGTCCCTTGGTGACTCGCCATGCGCACGGGCCCATCTCTTTTATTGTGTACATGACATCAAATTAGCGAAGAAAAAAGACGCTGTTTTGGTATCATGTGAAAATCATAAAATAAATAGAAATAAAGACGTAAGGGGGGAGAATATTGACATCTTCATATTAGAATATTGACAAAATCCGCAATTTTGTCTACGCTGACTAAGTAAAGTGTATTTTACTTTAAAGGGCAGCAGCATAGTACTGCGCATGTCTGGAGTCAGTGATTATTGTAGGCTTTTAAGTGTCAACAAACAGTTGAACTTTTTAAAAGCTGTGAATACCTTATTAAATAATATGCAATATTATATTGAAAACTATGTTAATTGACAGTTTGTGGTCATTTTGTTTGTTTTGTTTAAAGTCTCCCACATGTACCAAAAGCTCATAAGTCAGTATTAGAATTTCACTGAAGTTCATTGTGTCAGGGCTCTAGAGCTATTGCAAATCTCTTAACCATGACACTCCCCTTTTAAAGGAAAGTAAAAAAAATCAAAATTGTTGGTGGGGGTCTCTGTTATGTTTGTTTTCTTTTTAGTTTTGTTCTATTATTATTATTATTTTCTTTTTTAGAGGGGGAGGGGAATTCAGCTAAAAATAGCCAAGGGTCAATTCAAGCAACTAGTACAAAAGATGTTTTTTTGCAGTCCTTTATTCAATATATTCAAGGTTATCATGCAATTCTGTTGTTTGACTGCATATATATATATTTTTTTCTTTCTTTTCATTACAAGTTCTATATGTGTGAGTGGTGACCATAGCTATGATTACTATTATTTAGAATATTTTTTTACCTACTAACAGAAAACAACTTGACTGCAAAACACTTACTGTAGGGCACTCGATATTAGGCATTACTTTCATGTGGATGTAAGGTTGAAATGTCAAAACCTTCATTAACCCGTGAACTACGCTTTAGCGTATTACACTTTGTGGTGATCTGATTCTATTGTACTTTTTCGTGTTTTACTAACTATTACCGTTTAACTATCACACTTTGTTTTACGGGTTAATGAAAACCACGCTAATTACTTACAGTAGTTCTGTTTTAATATTATTATTTGATTGTATAATTTAAATGAGCAATACATATTTCTTTATGGCTTTGTAGAGCTCATCTCGTTCCTCATAAATAACAAAGAAAATAAAGTTTGTTCATATTTTGGTTCAAAGGAATCTACAGTAGTTTTCTAATCAGATAATTGTTTTTCTTTTAACACTCACCTGTTATTTCAACAGCCTTACTTGAGTTTGCTTGTCTCAGAAATAGACCTTGCTTAATAAACAAAGACATGTTACAAACTTATTTAATAATAGGTAACAACTGCAATATTGTATGAAGAGAGTGCCCCTCTCTTCCGCCTGCTATTGTTGAAATTATGCTCAATAAACTTTTACCTCTTCCCTCTCCACCAGTTAAGCATTCTATGTATGCTTCCCTGTACAAAATGCACCCCTTCAAATAGAACATTAAAGTTCACATACTTGTTTACTTCCTCAAACTCCTTGCTTTGTGTTTTTTGTTAACTTCCTAGGAACAAATTGAATACATATAATCAATAAATCTAGCAAGCTTATTTTGCAAACTCACTTTTTTTTATTATTTTTGCGCAAAACCTATCAGGATTAAGGGGGTCCAGCACACAGAAAAAAAAAACGAACTAAAAAAAAAAGCCCATTGGCCTGGGATTGAACCCGGTCTGAAGAACAAAACGGAAACCATACATAAGGGTTACCCAATCGGTATGGCAGCACAAGGCTTTTACGGAAGGCTGTAAAGAACCCGAAGGCCCCAAGCACCGATATTTCCGAGCGAATATGCTGTACAACACTCTTGCAAGGTTATCCCAACCCGCGCATTAATGGGGAGGACAATAACCAGGATCCCAGGCCTGTAATACGGTTACGCCACGCACAGCTCGCCGAGATTGTGGATGACAAATAATAGAGGTCTATTTGGGCGTCTTGGGTCCCTTGGTGACTCGCCATGCGCACGGGCGCATCTCTTTTATTGTGTACATGACATCAAATTAGCGAAGAAAAAAGACGCTGTTTTGGTATCATGTGAAAATCATAAAATAAATAGAAATAAAGACGTAAGGGGGGAGAATATTGACATCTTCATATTAGAATATTGACAAAATCGGCAATTTTGTCTACGCTGACTAAGTAAAGTGTATTTTACTTTAAAGGGCAGCAGCATAGTACTGCGCATGTCTGGAGTCAGTGATTATTGTAGGCTTTTAAGTGTCAACAAACAGTTGAACTTTTTAAAAGCTGTGAATACCTTATTAAATAATATGCAATATTATATTGAAAACTATGTTAATTGACAGTTTGTGGTCATTTTGTTTGTTTTGTTTAAAGTCTCCCACATGTACCAAAAGCTCATAAGTCAGTATTAGAATTTCACTGAAGTTCATTGTGTCAGGGCTCTAGAGCTATTGCAAATCTCTTAACCATGACACTCCCCTTTTAAAGGAAAGTAAAAAAAATCAAAATTGTTGGTGGGGGTCTCTGTTATGTTTGTTTTCTTTTTAGTTTTGTTCTATTATTATTATTATTTTCTTTTTTAGAGGGGGAGGGGAATTCAGCTAAAAATAGCCAAGGGTCAATTCAAGCAACTAGTACAAAAGATGTTTTTTTGCAGTCCTTTATTCAATATATTCAAGGTTATCATGCAATTCTGTTGTTTGACTGCATATATATATATTTTTTTCTTTCTTTTCATTACAAGTTCTATATGTGTGAGTGGTGACCATAGCTATGATTACTATTATTTAGAATATTTTTTTACCTACTAACAGAAAACAACTTGAATGCAAAACACTTACTGTAGGGCACTCGATATTAGGCATTACTTTCATGTGGATGTAAGGTTGAAATGTCAAAACCTTCATTAACCCGTGAACTACGCTTTAGCGTATTACACTTTGTGGTGATCTGATTCTATTGTACTTTTTCGTGTTTTACTAACTATTACCGTTTAACTATCACACTTTGTTTTACGGGTTAATGAAAACCACGCTAATTACTTACAGTAGTTCTGTTTTAATATTATTAATTGATTGTATAATTTAAATGAGCAATACATATTTCTTTATGGCTTTGTAGAGCTCATCTCGTTCCTCATAAATAACAAAGAAAATAAAGTTTGTTCATATTTTGGTTCAAAGGAATCTACAGTAGTTTTCTAATCAGATAATTGTTTTTCTTTTAACACTCACCTGTTATTTCAACAGCCTTACTTGAGTTTGCTTGTCTCAGAAATAGACCTTGCTTAATAAACAAAGACATGTTACAAACTTATTTAATAATAGGTAACAACTGCAATATTGTATGAAGAGAGTGCCCCTCTCTTCCGCCTGCTATTGTTGAAATTATGCTCAATAAACTTTTACCTCTTCCCTCTCCACCAGTTAAGCATTCTATGTATGCTTCCCTGTACAAAATGCACCCCTTCAAATAGAACATTAAAGTTCACATACTTGTTTACTTCCTCAAACTCCTTGCTTTGTGTTTTTTGTTAACTTCCTAGGAACAAATTGAATACATATAATCAATAAATCTAGCAAGCTTATTTTGCAAACTCACTTTTTTTTTATTATTTTTGCGCAAAACCTATCAGGATTAAGGGGGTCCAGCACACAGAAAAAAAAAACGAACTAAAAAAAAAAAGCCCATTGGCCTGGGATTGAACCCGGTCTGAAGAACAAAACGGAAACCATACATAAGGGTTACCCAATCGGTATGGCAGCACAAGGCTTTTACGGAAGGCTGTAAAGAACCCGAAGGCCCCAAGCACCGATATTTCCGAGCGAATATGCTGTACAACACTCTTGCAAGGTTATCCCAACCCGCGCATTAATGGGGAGGACAATAACCAGGATCCCAGGCCTGTAATACGGTTACGCCACGCACAGCTCGCCGAGATTGTGGATGACAAATAATAGAGGTCTATTTGGGCGTCTTGGGTCCCTTGGTGACTCGCCATGCGCACGGGCCCATCTCTTTTATTGTGTACATGACATCAAATTAGCGAAGAAAAAAGACGCTGTTTTGGTATCATGTGAAAATCATAAAATAAATAGAAATAAAGACGTAAGGGGGGAGAATATTGACATCTTCATATTAGAATATTGACAAAATCGGCAATTTTGTCTACGCTGACTAAGTAAAGTGTATTTTACTTTAAAGGGCAGCAGCATAGTACTGCGCATGTCTGGAGTCAGTGATTATTGTAGGCTTTTAAGTGTCAACAAACAGTTGAACTTTTTAAAAGCTGTGAATACCTTATTAAATAATATGCAATATTATATTGAAAACTATGTTAATTGACAGTTTGTGGTCATTTTGTTTGTTTTGTTTAAAGTCTCCCACATGTACCAAAAGCTCATAAGTCAGTATTAGAATTTCACTGAAGTTCATTGTGTCAGGGCTCTAGAGCTATTGCAAATCTCTTAACCATGACACTCCCCTTTTAAAGGAAAGTAAAAAAAATCAAAATTGTTGGTGGGGGTCTCTGTTATGTTTGTTTTCTTTTTAGTTTTGTTCTATTATTATTATTATTTTCTTTTTTAGAGGGGGAGGGGAATTCAGCTAAAAATAGCCAAGGGTCAATTCAAGCAACTAGTACAAAAGATGTTTTTTTGCAGTCCTTTATTCAATATATTCAAGGTTATCATGCAATTCTGTTGTTTGACTGCATATATATATATTTTTTTCTTTCTTTTCATTACAAGTTCTATATGTGTGAGTGGTGACCATAGCTATGATTACTATTATTTAGAATATTTTTTTACCTACTAACAGAAAACAACTTGACTGCAAAACACTTACTGTAGGGCACTCGATATTAGGCATTACTTTCATGTGGATGTAAGGTTGAAATGTCAAAACCTTCATTAACCCGTGAACTACGCTTTAGCGTATTACACTTTGTGGTGATCTGATTCTATTGTACTTTTTCGTGTTTT
Organism: Nematostella vectensis; assembly: GCF_932526225.1. NCBI lineage: Eukaryota > Metazoa > Cnidaria > Anthozoa > Actiniaria > Edwardsiidae > Nematostella > Nematostella vectensis. The sequence goes on along the minus strand of NC_064044.1, from coordinate 108,103 downwards.
ACTAACTATTACCGTTTAACTATCACACTTTGTTTTACGGGTTAATGAAAACCACGCTAATTACTTACAGTAGTTCTGTTTTAATATTATTAATTGATTGTATAATTTAAATGAGCAATTCATATTTCTTTATGGCTTTGTAGAGCTCATCTCGTTCCTCATAAATAACAAAGAAAATAAAGTTTGTTCATATTTTGGTTCAAAGGAATCTACAGTAGTTTTCTAATCAGATAATTGTTTTTCTTTTAACACTCACCTGTTATTTCAACAGCCTTACTTGAGTTTGCTTGTCTCAGAAATAGACCTTGCTTAATAAACAAAGACATGTTACAAACTTATTTAATAATAGGTAACAACTGCAATATTGTATGAAGAGAGTGCCCCTCTCTTCCGCCTGCTATTGTTGAAATTATGCTCAATAAACTTTTACCTCTTCCCTCTCCACCAGTTAAGCATTCTATGTATGCTTCCCTGTACAAAATGCACCCCTTCAAATAGAACATTAAAGTTCACATACTTGTTTACTTCCTCAAACTCCTTGCTTTGTGTTTTTTGTTAACTTCCTAGGAACAAATTGAATACATATAATCAATAAATCTAGCAAGCTTATTTTGCAAACTCACTTTTTTTTTATTATTTTTGCGCAAAACCTATCAGGATTAAGGGGGTCCAGCACACAGAAAAAAAAAACGAACTAAAAAAAAAAAAGCCCATTGGCCTGGGATCGAACCCGGTCTGGAGAACAAAACGGAAACCATACATACGGATTACCCAATCGGTATGGCAGCACAAGGCTTTTACGGAAGGCTGTAAAGAACCCAAAGGCACCAAGCACCGATATTTCCGAGCGAATATGCTGTACAACACTCTTGCAAGGTTATCCCAACCCGCGCATTAATGGGGAGGACAATAACCAGGATCCCAGGCCTGTAATACGGTTACGCCACGCACAGCTCGCCGAGATTGTGGATGACAAAAAATAGAGGTCTATTTGGCCGTCTTGGGTCCCTTGGGGACTCGCCATGCGCACGGGCGCATCTCTTTTATTGTGTACATGACATCAAATTAGCGAAGAAAAAAGACGCTGTTTTGGTATCATGTGAAAATCATAAAATAAATAGAAATAAAGACGTAAGGGGGGAGAATATTGACATCTTCATATTAGAATTTTGACAAAATTCGCAATTTTGTCTACGCTGACTAGGTAAAGTGTATTTTACTTTAAAGGGGCAGCAGCATAGTACTGCGCATGTCTGGAGTCAGTGATTATTGTAGGCTTTTAAGTGTCAACAAACAGTTGAACTTTTTAAAAGCTGTGAATACCTTATTAAATAATATGCAATATTATATTGAAAACTATGTTAATTGAAAGTTTGTGGTCATTTGTTTTGTTTTGTTTAAAGTCTCCCACATGTACCAAAAGCTCATAAGTCAGTATTAGAATTTCACTGAATTTCATTGTGTCAGGGCTCTAGAGCTATTGCAAATCTCTTAACCATGACACTCCCCTTTTAAAGGAAAGTAAAAAAAATCAAAATTGTTGGTTGGGGTCTCTGTTATGTTTGTTTTCTTTTTAGTTTTGTTCTATTATTATTATTATTTTTATTTTTAGAGGGGGAGGGGAATTCAGCTAAAAATAGCCAAGGGTCAATTCAAGCAACTAGTACAAAAGATGTTTTTTTGCAGTCCTTTATTCAATATATTCAAGGTTATCATGCAATTCTGTTGTTTGATTGCACATATATATTTTTTTTCTTTCTTTTCATTACAAGTTCTATATGTGTAAGTGGTGACCATAGCTATGATTACTATTATTTAGAAAATTTTTTTACCTACTAACAGAAAACAACTTGACTGCAAAACACTTACTGTAGGGCACTCGATATTAGGCATTACTTTCATGTGGATGTAAGGTTGAAATGTCAAAACCTTCATTAACCCGTGAACTACGCTTTAGCGTATTACACTTTGTGGTGATCTGATTCTATTGTACTTTTTGTGTTTTACTAACTATTACCGTTTAACTATCACACTTTGTTTCACGGGTTAATGAAAACCACTCTAATTACTTACAGTAGTTCTTTTTTAATATTATCATTTACTTGTATAATTTAGATGAGCAATACATATTTCTTTATGGCTTTGTAGAGCTCATCTCGTTCCTCATAAATAACAAACAAAATGAAGTTTGTTCTTATTTTGGTGCAAAGGAATCTACAGTAGTTTTCTAATCAGATAATTGTTTTTCTTTTAACACTCACCTGTTATTTCAACAGCCTTACTTGAGTTTGCTTGTCTCAGAAATAGACCTTGCTTAATAAACAAAGACATGTTACAAACTTATTTAATAATAGGTAACAACTGCAATATTGTATGAAGAGAGTGCCCCTCTCTTCCCCCTGCTATTGTTGAAATTATGCTCAATAAACTTTTACCTCTTCCCTCTCCACCAGTTAAGCATTCTATGTATGCTTCCCTGTACAAAATGCACCCCTTCAAATAGAACATTAAAGTTCACATACTTGTTTACTTCCTCAAACTCTTTGCTTTGTGTTTTTTGTTAACTTCCTAGGAACAAATTGAATACATATAATCAATAAATCTAGCAAGCTTATTTTGCAAACTCACTTTTTTATTATTTTTGCGCAGAACCTATCAGGATTAAGGGGGTCCAGCACACAGAAAAAAAAACGAACTAAAAAAAAAGCCCATTGGCCTGGGATCGAACCCGGTCTGAAGAACAAAACGGAAACCATACATATGGATTACCCAATCGGTATGGCAGCACAAGGCTTTTACGGAAGGCTGTAAAGAACCCGAAGGCCCCAAGCACCGATATTTCCGAGCGAATATGCTGTACAACACTCTTGCAAGGTTATCCCAACCCGCGCATTAATGGGGAGGACAATAACCAGGATCCCAGGCCTGTAATACAGTTACGCCACGCACAGCTCGCCGAGATTGTGGATGACAAAAAATAGAGGTCTATGTGGCCGTCTTGGGTCCCTTGGGGACTCGCCATGCGCACGGGCGCATCTCTTTTATTGTGTACATGACATCAAATTAGCGAAGAAAAAAGACGCTGTTTTGGTATCATGTGAAAATCATAAAATAAATAGAAATAAAGACGTAAGGGGGGAGAATATTGACATCTTCATATTAGAATATTGACAAAATTCGCAATTTTGTCTACGCTGACTAGGTAAAGTGTATTTTACTTTAAAGGGGCAGCAGCATAGTACTGCGCATGTCTGGAGTCAGTGATTATTGTAGGCTTTTAAGTGTCAACAAACAGTTGAACTTTTTAAAAGCTGTGAATACCTTATTAAATAATATGCAATATTATATTGAAAACTATGTTAATTGACAGTTTGTGGTCATTTGTTTTGTTTTGTTTAAAGTCTCCCACATGTACCAAAAGCTCATAAGTCAGTATTAGAATTTCACTGAATTTCATTGTGTCAGGGCTCTAGAGCTATTGCAAATCTCTTAACCATGACACTCCCCTTTTAAAGGAAAGTAAAAAAATCAAAATTGTTGGTGGGGGTCTCTGTTATGTTTGTTTTCTTTTTACTTTTGTTCTATTATTATTATTATTTTCTGTTTTAGAGGGGGAGGGGAATTCAGCTAAAAATAGCCAAGGGTCAATTCAAGCAACTAGTACAAAAGATGTTTTTTTGCAGTCCTTTATTCAATATATTCAAGGTTATCATGCAATTCTGTTGTTTGAGTGCATATATATATTTTTTTTTTCTTTCTTTTCATTACAAGTTCTATATGTGTGAGTGGTGACCATAGCTATGATTACTATTATTTAGAATATTTTTTTACCTACTAACAGAAAACAACTTGACTGCAAAACACTTACTGTAGGGCACTCGATATTAGGCATTACTTTCATGTGGATGTAAGGTTGAAATGTCAAAACCTTCATTAACCCGTGAACTACGCTTTAGCGTATTACACTTTGTTGTGATCTGATTCTATTGTACTTTTTTGTGTTTTACTAACTATTACCGTTTAACTATCACACTTTGTTTCACGGGTTAATGAAAACCACTCTAATTACTTACAGTAGTTCTGTTTTAATATTATTATTTACTTGTATAATTTAGATGAGCAATACATATTTCTTTATATCTTTGTAGAGTTAATCTCGTTCCTCATAAATAACAAAGAAAATGAAGTTTGTTCTTATTTTGGTGCAAAGGAATCTACAGTAGTTTTCTAATCAGATAATTGTTTTTCTTTTAACAGTCACCTGTTATTTCAACAGCCTTACTTGAGTTTGCTTGTCTCAGAAATAGACCTTGCTTAATAAACAAAGACATGTTACAAACTTATTTAATAATAGGTAACAACTGCAATATTGTATGAAGAGAGTGCCCCTCTCTTCCCCCTGCTATTGTTGAAATTATGCTCAATAAACTTTTACCTCTTCCCTCTCCACCAGTTAAGCATTCTATGTATGCTTCCCTGTACAAAATGCACCCCTTCAAATAGAACATTAAAGTTCACATACTTGTTTACTTCCTCAAACTCTTTGCTTTGTGTTTTTTGTTAACTTCCTAGGAACAAATTGAATACATATAATCAATAAATCTAGCAAGCTTATTTTGCAAACTCACCTTTTTTTATTATTTTTGCGCAAAACCTATCAGGATTAAAGGGGTCCAGCACACAGAAAAAAAACGAACTAAAAAAAAAGCCCATTGGCCTGGGATCGAACCCGGTCTGAAGAACAAAACGGAAACCATACATACGGATTACCCAATCGGTATGGCAGCACAAGGCTTTTACGGAAGGCTGTAAAGAACCCGAAGGCCCCAAGCACCGATATTTCCGAGCGAATATGCTGTACAACACTCTTGCAAGGTTATCCCAACCCGCGCATTAATGGGGAGGACAATAACCAGGATCCCAGGCCTGTAATACGGTTACGCCACGCACAGCTCGCCGAGATTGTGGATGACAAAAAATAGAGGTCTATTTGGGCGTCTTGGGTCCCTTGGGGACTCGCCATGCGCACGGGCCCATCTCTTTTATTGTGTACATGACATCAAATTAGCGAAGAAAAAAGACGCTGTTTTGGTATCATGTGAAAATCATAAAATAAATAGAAATAAAGACGTAAGGGGGGAGAATATTGACATCTTCATATTAGAATATTGACAAAATCCGCAATTTTGTCTACGCTGACTAAGTAAAGTGTATTTTACTTTAAAGGGCAGCAGCATAGTACTGCGCATGTCTGGAGTCAGTGATTATTGTAGGCTTTTAAGTGTCAACAAACAGTTGAACTTTTTAAAAGCTGTGAATACCTTATTAAATAATATGCAATATTATATTGAAAACTATGTTAATTGACAGTTTGTGGTCATTTTGTTTGTTTTGTTTAAAGTCTCCCACATGTACCAAAAGCTCATAAGTCAGTATTAGAATTTCACTGAAGTTCATTGTTTCAGGGCTCTAGAGCTATTGCAAATCTCTTAACCATGACACTCCCCTTTTAAAGGAAAGTAAAAAAAATCAAAATTGTTGGTGGGGGTCTCTGTTATGTTTGTTTTATTTTTAGTTTTGTTCTATTATTATTATTATTTTCTTTTTTAGAGGGGGAGGGGAATTCAGCTAAAAATAGCCAAGGGTCAATTCAAGCAACTAGTACAAAAGATGTTTTTTTTGCAGTCCTTTTTATTCAATATATTCAAGGTTATCATGCAATTCTGTTGTTTGACTGCATATATATATATTTTTTTCTTTCTTTTCATTACAAGTTCAATATGTGTGAGTGGTGACCATAGCTATGATTACTATTATTTAGAATATTTTTTTACCTACTAACAGAAAACAACTTGACTGCAAAACACTTACTGTAGGGCACTCGATATTAGGCATTACTTTCATGTGGATGTAAGGTTGAAATGTCAAAACCTTCATTAACCCGTGAACTACGCTTTAGCGTATTACACTTTGTGGTGATCTGATTCTTTTGTACTTTTTCGTGTTTTACTAACTATTACCGTTTAACTATCACACTTTGTTTCACGGGTTAATGAAAACCACTCTAATTACTTACAGTAGTTCTGTTTTAATATTATTATTTGATTGTATAATTTAGATGAGCAATACATATTTCTTTATGGCTTTGTAGAGCTCATCTCGTTCCTCATAAATAACAAAGAAAATAAAGTTTGTTCATATTTTGGTTCAAAGGAATCTACAGTAGTTTTCTAATCAGATAATTGTTTTTCTTTTAACACTCACCTGTTATTTCAACAGCCTTACTTGAGTTTGCTTGTCTCAGAAATAGACCTTGCTTAATAAACAAAGACATGTTACAAACTTATTTAATAATAGGTAACAACTGCAATATTGTATGAAGAGAGTGCCCCTCTCTTCCGCCTGCTATTGTTGAAATTATGCTCAATAAACTTTTACCTCTTCCCTCTCCACCAGTTAAGCATTCTATGTATGCTTCCCTGTACAAAATGCACCCCTTCAAATAGAACATTAAAGTTCACATACTTGTTTACTTCCTCAAACTCTTTGCTTTGTGTTTTTTGTTAACTTCCTAGGAACAAATTGAATACATATAATCAATAAATCTAGCAAGCTTATTTTGCAAACTCACTTTTTTTATTATTTTTGCGCAAAACCTATCAGGATTAAGGGGGTCCAGCACACAGAAAAAAAAAACGAACTAAAAAAAAAGCCCATTGGCCTGGGATCGAACCCGGTCTGAAGAACAAAACGGAAACCATACATACGGGTTACCCAATCGGTGTGGCAGCACAAGGCTTTTACGGAAGGCTGTAAAGAACCCGAAGGCCCCAAGCACCGATATTTCCGAGCGAATATGCTGTACAACACTCTTGCAAGGTTATCCCAACCCGCGCATTAATGGGGAGGACAATAACCAGGATCCCAGGCCTGTAATACGGTTACGCCACGCACAGCTCGCCGAGATTGTGGATGACAAAAAATAGAGGTCTATTTGGGCGTCTTGGGTCCCTTGGGGACTCGCCATGCGCACGGGCCCATCTCTTTTATTGTGTACATGACATCAAATTAGAGAGGAAAATAGACGCTGTTTTGGTATCATGTGAAAATCATAAGATAAATAGAAATAAAGACGTAAGGGGGGAGAATATTGACATCTTCATATTAGAATATTGACAAAATTCGCAATTTTGTCTACGCTGACTAGGTAAAGTGTATTTTACTTTAAAGGGGCAGCAGCATAGTACTGCGCATGTCTGGAGTCAGTGATTATTGTAGGCTTTTAAGTGTCAACAAACAGTTGAACTTTTTAAAAGCTGTGAATACCTTATTAAATAATATGCAATATTATATTGAAAACTATGTTAATTGACAGTTTGTGGTCATTTTGTTTGTTTTGTTTAAAGTCTCCCACATGTACCAAAAGCTCATAAGTCAGTATTAGAATTTCACTGAAGTTCATTGTGTCAGGGTTTTAGAGCTATTGCAAATCTCTTAACCATGACACTCCCCTTTTAAAGGAAAGTAAAAAAAATCAAAATTGTTGGTGGGGGTCTCTGTTATGTTTGTTTTATTTTTAGTTTTGTTCTATTATTATTATTATTTTCTTTTTTAGAGGGGGAGGGGAATTCAGCTAAAAATAGCCAAGGGTCAATTCAAGCAACTAGTACAAAAGATGTTTTTTTGCAGTCCTTTTTATTCAATATATTCAAGGTTATAATGCAATTCTGTTGTTTGACTGCATATATATATATTTTTTTCTTTCTTTTCATTACAAGTTCTATATGTGTGAGTGGTGACCATAGCTATGATTACTATTATTTAGAATATTTTTTTACCTACTAACAGAAAACAACTTGACTGCAAAACACTTACTGTAGGGCACTCGATATTAGGCATTACTTTCATGTGGATGTAAGGTTGAAATGTCAAAACCTTCATTAACCCGTGAACTACGCTTTAGCGTATTACACTTTGTGGTGATCTGATTCTATTGTACTTTTTTGTGTTTTACTAACTATTACCGTTTAACTATCACACTTTGTTTCACGGGTTAATGAAAACCACTCTAATTACTTACAGTAGTTCTTTTTTAATATTATTATTTACTTGTATAATTTAGATGAGCAATACATATTTCTTTATGGCTTTGTAGAGTTCATCTCGTTCCTCATAAATAACAAACAAAATGAAGTTTGTTCATATTTTGGTTCAAAGGAATCTACAGTAGTTTTCTAATCAGATAATTGTTTTTCTTTTAACACTCACCTGTTATTTCAACAGCCTTACTTGAGTTTGCTTGTCTCAGAAATAGACCTTGCTTAATAAACAAAGACATGTTACAAACTTATTTAATAATAGGTAACAACTGCAATATTGTATGAAGAGAGTGCCCCTCTCTTCCGCCTGCTATTGTTGAAATTATGCTCAATAAACTTTTACCTCTTCCCTCTCCACCAGTTAAGCATTCTATGTATGCTTCCCTGTACAAAATGCACTCCTTCAAATAGAACATTAAAGTTCACATACTTGTTTACTTCCTCAAACTCTTTGCTTTGTGTTTTTTGTTAACTTCCTAGGAACAAATTGAATACATATAATCAATAAATCTAGCAAGCTTATTTTGCAAACTCACTTTTTTTATTATTTTTGCGCAAAACCTATCAGGATTAAGGGGGTCCAGCACACAGAAAAAAAAAACGAACTAAAAAAAAAAGCCCATTGGCCTGGGATCGAACCCGGTCTGAAGAACAAAACGGAAACCATACATACGGGTTACCCAATCGGTGTGGCAGCACAAGGCTTTTACGGAAGGCTGTAAAGAACCCGAAGGCCCCAAGCACCGATATTTCCGAGCGAATATGCTGTACAACACTCTTGCAAGGTTATCCCAACCCAGGCATTAATGGGGAGGACAATAACCAGGATCCCAGGCCTGTAATACGGTTACGCCACGCACAGCTCGCCGAGATTGTGGATGACAAAAAATAGAGGTCTATTTGGGCGTCTTGGGTCCCTTGGGGACTCGCCATGCGCACGGGCCCATCTCTTTTATTGTGTACATGACATCAAATTAGAGAAGAAAATAGACGCTGTTTTGGTATCATGTGAAAATCATAAGATAAATAGAAATAAAGACGTAAGGGGGGAGAATATTGACATCTTCATATTAGAATATTGACAAAATTCGCAATTTTGTCTACGCTGAGTAGGTAAAGTGTATTTTACTTTAAAGGGGCAGCAGCATAGTACTGCGCATGTCTGGAGTCAGTGATTATTGTAGGCTTTTAAGTGTCAACAAACAGTTGAACTTTTTAAAAGCTGTGAATACCTTATTAAATAATATGCAATATTATATTGAAAACTATGTTAATTGACAGTTTGTGGTCATTTTGTTTGTTTTGTTTAAAGTCTCCCACATGTACCAAAAGCTCATAAGTCAATATTAGAATTTCACTGAAGTTCATTGTGTCAGGGCTCTAGAGCTATTGCAAATCTCTTAACCATGACACTCCCCTTTTAAAGGAAAGTAAAAAAAATCAAAATTGTTGGTGGGGGTCTCTGTTATGTTTGTTTTCTTTTTAGTTTTGTTCTATTATTATTATTATTTTCTTTTTTAGAGGGGGAGGGGAATTCAGCTAAAAATAGCCAAGGGTCAATTCAAGCAACTAGTACAAAAGATGTTTTTTTGCAGTCCTTTATTCAATATATTCAAGGTTATCATGCAATTCTGTTGTTTGACTGCATATATATATATATTTTTTTCTTTCTTTTCATTACAAGTTCTATATGTGTGAGTGGTGACCATAGCTATGATTACTATTATTTAGAATATTTTTTTACCTACTAACAGAAAACAACTTGACTGCAAAACACTTACTGTAGGGCACTCGATATTAGGCATTACTTTCATGTGGATGTAAGGTTGAAATGTCAAAACCTTCATTAACCCGTGAACTACGCTTTAGCGTATTACACTTTGTGGTGATCTGATTCTATTGTACTTTTTCGTGTTTTACTAACTATTACCGTTTAACTATCACACTTTGTTTTACGGGTTAATGAAAACCACGCTAATTACTTACAGTAGTTCTGTTTTAATATTATTATTTGATTGTATAATTTAAATGAGCAATACATATTTCTTTATGGCTTTGTAGAGCTCATCTCGTTCCTCATAAATAACAAAGAAAATAAAGTTTGTTCATATTTTGGTTCAAAGGAATCTACAGTAGTTTTCTAATCAGATAATTGTTTTTCTTTTAACACTCACCTGTTATTTCAACAGCCTTACTTGAGTTTGCTTGTCTCAGAAATAGACCTTGCTTAATAAACAAAGACATGTTACAAACTTATTTAATAATAGGTAACAACTGCAATATTGTATGAAGAGAGTGCCCCTCTCTTCCGCCTGCTATTGTTGAAATTATGCTCAATAAACTTTTACCTCTTCCCTCTCCACCAGTTAAGCATTCTATGTATGCTTCCCTGTACAAAATGCACCCCTTCAAATAGAACATTAAAGTTCACATACTTGTTTACTTCCTCAAACTCCTTGCTTTGTGTTTTTTGTTAACTTCCTAGGAACAAATTGAATACATATAATCAATAAATCTAGCAAGCTTATTTTGCAAACTCACTTTTTTTTTATTATTTTTGCGCAAAACCTATCAGGATTAAGGGGGTCCAGCACACAGAAAAAAAAAACGAACTAAAAAAAAAAGCCCATTGGCCTGGGATCGAACCCGGTCTGAAGAACAAAACGGAAACCATACATAAGGGTTACCCAATCGGTATGGCAGCACAAGGCTTTTACGGAAGGCTGTAAAGAACCCGAAGGCCCCAAGCACCGATATTTCCGAGCGAATATGCTGTACAACACTCTTGCAAGGTTATCCCAACCCGCCCATTAATGGGGAGGACAATAACCAGGATCCCAGGCCTGTAATACGGTTACGCCACGCACAGCTCGCCGAGATTGTGGATGACAAATAATAGAGGTCTATTTGGGCGTCTTGGGTCCCTTGGTGACTCGCCATGCGCACGGGCCCATCTCTTTTATTGTGTACATGACATCAAATTAGCGAAGAAAAAAGACGCTGTTTTGGTATCATGTGAAAATCATAAAATAAATAGAAATAAAGACGTAAGGGGGGAGAATATTGACATCTTCATATTAGAATATTGACAAAATCGGCAATTTTGTCTACGCTGACTAAGTAAAGTGTATTTTACTTTAAAGGGCAGCAGCATAGTACTGCGCATGTCTGGAGTCAGTGATTATTGTAGGCTTTTAAGTGTCAACAAACAGTTGAACTTTTTAAAAGCTGTGAATACCTTATTAAATAATATGCAATATTATATTGAAAACTATGTTAATTGACAGTTTGTGGTCATTTTGTTTGTTTTGTTTAAAGTCTCCCACATGTACCAAAAGCTCATAAGTCAGTATTAGAATTTCACTGAAGTTCATTGTGTCAGGGCTCTAGAGCTATTGCAAATCTCTTAACCATGACACTCCCCTTTTAAAGGAAAGTAAAAAAAATCAAAATTGTTGGTGGGGGTCTCTGTTATGTTTGTTTTCTTTTTAGTTTTGTTCTATTATTATTATTATTTTCTTTTTAAGAGGGGGAGGGGAATTCAGCTAAAAATAGCCAAGGGTCAATTCAAGCAACTAGTACAAAAGATGTTTTTTTGCAGTCCTTTATTCAATATATTCAAGGTTATCATGCAATTCTGTTGTTTGACTGCATATATATATATTTTTTTCTTTCTTTTCATTACAAGTTCTATATGTGTGAGTGGTGACCATAGCTATGATTACTATTATTTAGAATATTTTTTTACCTACTAACAGAAAACAACTTGACTGCAAAACACTTACTGTAGGGCACTCGATATTAGTCATTACTTTCATGTGGATGTAAGGTTGAAATGTCAAAACCTTCATTAACCCGTGAACTACGCTTTAGCGTATTACACTTTGTGGTGATCTGATTCTATTGTACTTTTTCGTGTTTTACTAACTATTACCGTTTAACTATCACACTTTGTTTTACGGGTTAATGAAAACCACGCTAATTACTTACAGTAGTTCTGTTTTAATATTATTATTTGATTGTATAATTTAAATAAGCAATACATATTTCTTTATGGCTTTGTAGAGCTCATCTCGTTCCTCATAAATAACAAAGAAAATAAAGTTTGTTCATATTTTGGTTCAAAGGAATCTACAGTAGTTTTCTAATCAGATAATTGTTTTTCTTTTAACACTCACCTGTTATTTCAACAGCCTTACTTGAGTTTGCTTGTCTCAGAAATAGACCTTGCTTAATAAACAAAGACATGTTACAAACTTATTTAATAATAGGTAACAACTGCAATATTGTATGAAGAGAGTGCCCCTCTCTTCCGCCTGCTATTGTTGAAATTATGCTCAATAAACTTTTACCTCTTCCCTCTCCACCAGTTAAGCATTCTATGTATGCTTCCCTGTACAAAATGCACCCCTTCAAATAGAACATTAAAGTTCACATACTTGTTTACTTCCTCAAACTCCTTGCTTTGTGTTTTTTGTTAACTTCCTAGGAACAAATTGAATACATATAATCAATAAATCTAGCAAGCTTATTTTGCAAACTCACTTTTTTTTTATTATTTTTGCGCAAAACCTATCAGGATTAAGGGGGTCCAGCACACAGAAAAAAAAAACGAACTAAAAAAAAAAAAGCCCATTGGCCTGGGATCGAACCCGGTCTGAAGAACAAAACGGAAACCATACATAAGGGTTACCCAATCGGTATGGCAGCACAAGGCTTTTACGGAAGGCTGTAAAGAACCCGAAGGCCCCAAGCACCGATATTTCCGAGCGAATATGCTGTACAACACTCTTGCAAGGTTATCCCAACCCGCGCATTAATGGGGAGGACAATAACCAGGATCCCAGGCCTGTAATACGGTTACGCCACGCACAGCTCGCCGAGATTGTGGATGACAAAAAATAGAGGTCTATTTGGGCGTCTTGGGTCCCTTGGGGACTCGCCATGCGCACGGGCCCATCTCTTTTATTGTTTACATGATATCAAATTAGCGAAGAAAAAAGACGCTGTTTTGGTATCATGTGAAAATCATAAGATAAATAGAAATAAAGACGTAAGGGAGGAGAATATTGACATCTTCATATTAGAATATTGACAAAATTCGCAATTTTGTCTACGCTGACTAGGTAAAGTGTATTTTACTTTAAAGGGGCAGCAGCATAGTACTGCGCATGTCTGGAGTCAGTGATTATTGTAGGCTTTTAAGTGTCAACAAACAGTTGAACTTTTTAAAAGCTGTGAATACCTTATTAAATAATATGCAATATTATATTGAAAACTATGTTAATTGACAGTTTGTGGTCATTTTTTTTGTTTTGTTTAAAGTCTCCCACATGTACGAAAAGCTCATAAGTCAGTATTAGAATTTCACTGAAGTTCATTGTGTCAGGGCTCTAGAGCTATTGCAAATCTCTTAACCATGACACTCTCCTTTTAAAGGAAAGTAAAAAAAAATCAAAATTGTTGGTGGGGGTCTCTGTTATGTTTGTTTTCTTTTTAGTTTTGTTCTATTATTATTATTATTTTCTTTTTAGAGGGGGAGGGGAATTCAGCTAAAAATAGCCAAGGGTCAATTCAAGCAACTAGTACAAAAGATGTTTTTTTTGCAGTCCTTTATTCAATATATTCAAGGTTATCATGCAATTCTGTTGTTTGACTGCATATATATATATTTTTTTTCTTTCTTTTCATTACAAGTTCTATATGTGTAAGTGGTGACCATAGCTATGATTACTATTATTTAGAATATTTTTTTACCTACTAACAGAAAACAACTTGACTGCAAAACACTTACTGTAGGGCACTCGATATTAGGCATTACTTTCATGTGGATGTAAGGTTGAAATGTCAAAACCTTCATTAACCCGTGAACTACGCTTTAGCGTATTACACTTTGTGGTGATCTGATTCTATTGTACTTTTTTGTGTTTTACTAACTATTACCGTTTAACTATCACACTTTGTTTCACGGGTTAATGAAAACCACTCTAATTACTTACAGTAGTTCTGTTTTAATATTATTATTTACTTGTATAATTTAGATGAGCAATACATATTTCTTTATGGCTTTGTAGAGCTCATCTCGTTCCTCATAAATAACAAAGAAAATGAAGTTTGTTCTTATTTTGGTGCAAAGGAATCTACAGTAGTTTTCTAATCAGATAATTGTTTTTCTTTTAACACTCACCTGTTATTTCAACAGCCTTACTTGAGTTTGCTTGTCTCAGAAATAGACCTTGCTTAATAAACAAAGACATGTTACAAACTTATTTAATAATAGGTAACAACTGCAATATTGTATGAAGAGAGTGCCCCTCTCTTCCCCCTGCTATTGTTGAAATTATGCTCAATAAACTTTTACCTCTTCGCTCTCCACCAGTTAAGCATTCTATGTATGCTTCCCTGTACAAAATGCACCCCTTCAAATAGAACATTAAAGTTCACATACTTGTTTACTTCCTCAAACTCTTTGCTTTGTGTTTTTTGTTAACTTCCTAGGAACAAATTGAATACATATAATCAATAAATCTAGCAAGCTTATTTTGCAAACTCACTTTTTTTTATTATTTTTGCGCAAAACCTATCAGGATTAAGGGGGTCCAGCACAAAGAAAAAAAAAACGAACTAAAAAAAAAAGCCCATTGGCCTGGGATCGAACCCGGTCTGAAGAACAAAACGGAAACCATACATACGGATTACCCAATCGGTATGGCAGCACAAGGCTTTTACGGCAGGCTGTAAAGAACCCGAAGGCCCCAAGCACCGATATTTCCGAGCGAATATGCTGTACAACACTCTTGCAAGGTTATCCCAACCCGCGCATTAATGGGGAGGACAATAACCAGGATCCCAGGCCTGTAATACGGTTACGCCACGCACAGCAAGCCGAGATTGTGGATGACAAAAAATAGAGGTCTATTTGGCCGTCTTGGGTCCCTTGGGGACTCGCCATGCGCACGGGCGCATCTCTTTTATTGTGTACATGACATCAAATTAGCGAAGAAAAAAGACGCTGTTTTGGTATCATGTGAAAATCATAAAATAAATAGAAATAAAGACGTAAGGGGGGAGAATATTGACATCTTCATATTAGAATATTGACAAAATTCGCAATTTTGTCTACGCTGACTAGATAAAGTGTATTTTACTTTAAAGGGGCAGCAGCATAGTACTGCGCATGTCTGGAGTCAGTGATTATTGTAGGCTTTTAAGTGTCAACAAACAGTTGAACTTTTTAAAAGCTGTGAATACCTTATTAAATAATATGCAATATTATATTGAAAACTATGTTAATTGACAGTTTGTGGTCATTTTGTTTGTTTTGTTTAAAGTCTCCCACATGTACCAAAAGCTCATAAGTCAGTATTAGAATTTCACTGAAGTTCATTGTGTCAGGGCTCTAGAGCTATTGCAAATCTCTTAACCATGACACTCCACTTTTAAAGGAAAGTAAAAAAAAATTAAAATTGTTGGTGGGGGTCTCTGTTATGTTTGTTTTCTTTTTAGTTTTGTTCTATTATTATTATTATTTTCATTTTTAGAGGGGGAGGGGAATTCAGCTAAAAATAGCCAAGGGTCCATTCAAGCAACTAGTACAAAAGATGTTTTTTTGCAGTCCTTTATTCAATATATTCAAGGTTATCATGCAATTCTGTTGTTTGATTGCACATATATATTTTTTTTCTTTCTTTTCATTACAAGTTCTATATGTGTAAGTGGTGACCATAGCTATGATTACTATTATTTAGAAAATTTTTTTACCTACTAACAGAAAACAACTTGACTGCAAAACACTTACTGTAGGGCACTCGATATTAGGCATTACTTTCATGTGGATGTAAGGTTGAAATGTCAAAACCTTCATTAACCCGTGAACTACGCTTTAGCGTATTACACTTTGTGGTGATCTAATTCTATTGTACTTTTTTGTGTTTTACTAACTATTACCGTTTAACTATCACACTTTGTTTCACGGGTTAATGAAAACCACTCTAATTACTTACAGTAGTTCTGTTTTAATATTATTATTTGATTGTATAATTTAGATGAGCAATACATATTTCTTTATGGCTTTGTAGAGCTCATCTCGTTCCTCATAAATAACAAAGAAAATAAAGTTTGTTCATATTTTGGTTCAAAGGAATCTACAGTAGTTTTCTAATCAGATAATTGTTTTTCTTTTAACACTCACCTGTTATTTCAACAGCCTTACTTGAGTTTGCTTGTCTCAGAAATAGACCTTGCTTAATAAACAAAGACATGTTACAAACTTATTTAATAATAGGTAACAACTGCAATATTGTATGAAGAGAGTGCCCCTCTCTTCCGCCTGCTATTGTTGAAATTATGCTCAATAAACTTTTACCTCTTCCCTCTCCACCAGTTAAGCATTCTATGTATGCTTCCCTGTACAAAATGCACCCCTTCAAATAGAACATTAAAGTTCACATACTTGTTTACTTCCTCAAACTCTTTGCTTTGTGTTTTTTGTTAACTTCCTAGGAACAAATTGAATACATATAATCAATAAATCTAGCAAGCTTATTTTGCAAACTCACTTTTTTTATTATTTTTGCGCAAAACCTATCAGGATTAAGGGGGTCCAGCACACAGAAAAAAAAAACGAACTAAAAAAAAAGCCCATTGGCCTGGGATCGAACCCGGTCTGAAGAACAAAACGGAAACCATACATACGGGTTACCCAATCGGTGTGGCATCACAAGGCTTTTACGGAAGGCTGTAAAGAACCCGAAGGCCCCAAGCACCGATATTTCCGAGCGAATATGCTGTACAACACTCTTGCAAGGTTATCCCAACCCGCGCATTAATGGGGAGGACAATAACCAGGATCCCAGGCCTGTAATACGGTTACGCCACGCACAGCTCGCCGAGATTGTGGATGACAAAAAATAGAGGTCTATTTGGGCGTCTTGGGTCCCTTGGGGACTCGCCATGCG
The DNA here is from genome assembly GCF_932526225.1 of Nematostella vectensis. NCBI lineage: Eukaryota > Metazoa > Cnidaria > Anthozoa > Actiniaria > Edwardsiidae > Nematostella > Nematostella vectensis. Next base: position 91,047 of record NC_064044.1, on the reverse strand, counting down.
CACGGGCCCATCTCTTTTATTGTGTACATGACATCAAATTAGAGAGGAAAATAGACGCTGTTTTGGTATCATGTGAAAATCATAAGATAAATAGAAATAAAGACGTAAGGGGGGAGAATATTGACATCTTCATATTAGAATATTGACAAAATTCGCAATTTTGTCTACGCTGACTAGGTAAAGTGTATTTTACTTTAAAGGGGCAGCAGCATAGTACTGCGCATGTCTGGAGTCAGTGATTATTGTAGGCTTTTAAGTGTCAACAAACAGTTGAACTTTTTAAAAGCTGTGAATACCTTATTAAATAATATGCAATATTATATTGAAAACTATGTTAATTGACAGTTTGTGGTCATTTTGTTTGTTTTGTTTAAAGTCTCCCACATGTACCAAAAGCTCATAAGTCAGTATTAGAATTTCACTGAAGTTCATTGTGTCAGGGTTCTAGAGCTATTGCAAATCTCTTAACCATGACACTCCCCTTTTAAAAGGAAAGTAAAAAAAATCAAAATTGATGGTGGGGGTCTCTGTTATGTTTGTTTTATTTTTAGTTTTGTTCTATTATTATTATTATTTTCTTTTTTAGAGGGGGAGGGGAATTCAGCTAAAAATACCCAAGGGTCAATTCAAGCAACTAGTACAAAAGATGTTTTTTTGCAGTCCTTTTTATTCAATATATTCAAGGTTATCATGCAATTCTGTTGTTTGACTGCATATATATATATTTTTTTCTTTCTTTTCATTACAAGTTCTATATGTGTGAGTGGTGACCATAGCTATGATTACTATTATTTAGAATATTTTTTTACCTACTAACAGAAAACAACTTGACTGCAAAACACTTACTGTAGGGCACTTGATATTAGGCATTACTTTCATGTGGATGTAAGGTTGAAATGTCAAAACCTTCATTAACCCGTGAACTACGCTTTAGCGTATTACACTTTGTGGTGATCTGATTCTATTGTACTTTTTTGTGTTTTACTAACTATTACCGTTTAACTATCACACTTTGTTTCACGGGTTAATGAAAACCACTCTAATTACTTACAGTACTTCTTTTTTAATATTATTATTTACTTGTATAATTTAGATGAGCAATACATATTTCTTTATGGCTTTGTAGAGTTCATCTCGTTCCTCATAAATAACAAACAAAATGAAGTTTGTTCATATTTTGGTTCAAAGGAATCTACAGTAGTTTTCTAATCAGATAATTGTTTTTCTTTTAACACTCACCTGTTATTTCAACAGCCTTACTTGAGTTTGCTTGTCTCAGAAATAGACCTTGCTTAATAAACAAAGACATGTTACAAACTTATTTAATAATAGGTAACAACTGCAATATTGTATGAAGAGAGTGCCCCTCTCTTCCGCCTGCTATTGTTGAAATTATGCTCAATAAACTTTTACCTCTTCCCTCTCCACCAGTTAAGCATTCTATGTATGCTTCCCTGTACAAAATGCACCCCTTCAAATAGAACATTAAAGTTCACATACTTGTTTACTTCCTCAAACTCTTTGCTTTGTGTTTTTTGTTAACTTCCTAGGAACAAATTGAATACATATAATCAATAAATCTAGCAAGCTTATTTTGCAAACTCACTTTTTTTATTATTTTTGCGCAAAACCTATCAGGATTAAGGGGGTCCAGCACACAGAAAAAAAAAACGAACTAAAAAAAAAGCCCATTGGCCTGGGATCGAACCCGGTCTGAAGAACAAAACGGAAACCATACATACGGGTTACCCAATCGGTGTGGCAGCACAAGGCTTTTACGGAAGGCTGTAAAGAACCCGAAGGCCCCAAGCACCGATATTTCCGAGCGAATATGCTGTACAACACTCTTGCAAGGTTATCCCAACCCGCGCATTAATGGGGAGGACAATAACCAGGATCCCAGGCCTGTAATACGGTTACGCCACGCACAGCTCGCCGAGATTGTGGATGACAAAAAATAGAGGTCTATTTGGGCGTCTTGGGTCCCTTGGGGACTCGCCATGCGCACGGGCCCATCTCTTTTATTGTGTACATGACATCAAATTAGAGAGGAAAATAGACGCTGTTTTGGTATCATGTGAAAATCATAAGATAAATAGAAATAAAGACGTAAGGGGGGAGAATATTGACATCTTCATATTAGAATATTGACAAAATTCGCAATTTTGTCTACGCTGACTAGGTAAAGTGTATTTTACTTTAAAGGGGCAGCAGCATAGTACTGCGCATGTCTGGAGTCAGTGATTATTGTAGGCTTTTAAGTGTCAACAAACAGTTGAACTTTTTAAAAGCTGTGAATACCTTATTAAATAATATGCAATATTATATTGAAAACTATGTTAATTGACAGTTTGTGGTCATTTTGTTTGTTTTGTTTAAAGTCTCCCACATGTACCAAAAGCTCATAAGTCAGTATTAGAATTTCACTGAAGTTCATTGTGTCAGGGTTCTAGAGCTATTGCAAATCTCTTAACCATGACACTCCCCTTTTAAAGGATAGTAAAAAAAATCAAAATTGATGGTGGGGGTCTCTGTTATGTTTGTTTTATTTTTAGTTTTGTTCTATTATTATTATTATTTTCTTTTTTAGAGGGGGAGGGGAATTCAGCTAAAAATAGCCAAGGGTCAATTCAAGCAACTAGTACAAAAGATGTTTTTTTGCAGTCCTTTTTATTCAATATATTCAAGGTTATCATGCAATTCTGTTGTTTGACTGCATATATATATATTTTTTTCTTTCTTTTCATTACAAGTTCTATATGTGTGAGTGGTGACCATAGCTATGATTACTATTATTTAGAATATTTTTTTACCTACTAACAGAAAACAACTTGACTGCAAAACACTTACTGTAGGGCACTCGATATTAGGCATTACTTTCATGTGGATGTAAGGTTGAAATGTCAAAACCTTCATTAACCCGTGAACTACGCTTTAGCGTATTACACTTTGTGGTGATCTGATTCTATTGTACTTTTTTGTGTTTTACTAACTATTACCGTTTAACTATCACACTTTGTTTCACGGGTTAATGAAAACCACTCTAATTACTTACAGTACTTCTTTTTTAATATTATTATTTACTTGTATAATTTAGATGAGCAATACATATTTCTTTATGGCTTTGTAGAGTTCATCTCGTTCCTCATAAATAACAAACAAAATGAAGTTTGTTCATATTTTGGTTCAAAGGAATCTACAGTAGTTTTCTAATCAGATAATTGTTTTTCTTTTAACACTCACCTATTATTTCAACAGCCTTACTTGAGTTTGCTTGTCTCAGAAATAGACCTTGCTTAATAAACAAAGACATGTTACAAACTTATTTAATAATAGGTAACAACTGCAATATTGTATGAAGAGAGTGCCCCTCTCTTCCGCCTGCTATTGTTGAAATTATGCTCAATAAACTTTTACCTCTTCCCTCTCCACCAGTTAAGCATTCTATGTATGCTTCCCTGTACAAAATGCACCCCTTCAAATAGAACATTAAAGTTCACATACTTGTTTACTTCCTCAAACTCTTTGCTTTGTGTTTTTTGTTAACTTCCTAGGAACAAATTGAATACATATAATCAATAAATCTAGCAAGCTTATTTTGCAAACTCACTTTTTTTATTATTTTTGCGCAAAACCTATCAGGATTAAGGGGGTCCAGCACACAGAAAAAAAAAACGAACTAAAAAAAAAAGCCCATTGGCCTGGGATCGAACCCGGTCTGAAGAACAAAACGGAAACCATACATACGGGTTACCCAATCGGTGTGGCAGCACAAGGCTTTTACGGAAGGCTGTAAAGAACCCGAAGGCCCCAAGCACCGATATTTCCGAGCGAATATGCTGTACAACACTCTTGCAAAGTTATCCCAACCCAGGCATTAATGGGGAGGACAATAACCAGGATCCCAGGCCTGTAATACGGTTACGCCACGCACAGCTCGCCGAGATTGTGGATGACAAAAAATAGAGGTCTATTTGGGCGTCTTGGGTCCCTTGGGGACTCGCCATGCGCACGGGCCCATCTCTTTTATTGTGTACATGACATCAAATTAGAGAAGAAAATAGACGCTGTTTTGGTATCATGTGAAAATCATAAGATAAATAGAAATAAAGACGTAAGGGGGGAGAATATTGACATCTTCATATTAGAATATTGACAAAATTCGCAATTTTGTCTACGCTGAGTAGGTAAAGTGTATTTTACTTTAAAGGGGCAGCAGCATAGTACTGCGCATGTCTGGAGTCAGTGATTATTGTAGGCTTTTAAGTGTCAAAAACAGTTGAACTTTTTAAAAGCTGTGAATACCTTATTAAATAATATGCAATATTATATTGAAAACTATGTTAATTGACAGTTTGTGGTCATTTTTTTTTGTTTTGTTTAAAGTCTCCCACATGTACCAAAAGCTCATAAGTCAGTATTAGAATTTCACTGAAGTTCATTGTGTCAGGGCTCTAGAGCTATTGCAAATCTCTTAACCATGACACTCCCCTTTTAAAAGGAAAGTAAAAAAAATCAAAATTGTTTTTGGGGGTCTCTGTTATGTTTGTTTTCTTTTTAGTTTTGTTCTATTATTATTATTATTTTCTTTTTAGAGGGGGAGGGGAATTCAGCTAAAAATAGCCAAGGGTCAATTCAAGCAACTAGTACAAAAGATGTTTTTTTGCAGTCCTTTATTCAATATATTCAAGGTTATCATGCAATTCTGTTGTTTGACTGCATATATATATATTTTTTTTTTCTTTCTTTTCATTACAAGTTCTATATGTGTAAGTGGTGACCATAGCTATGATTACTATTATTTAGAATATTTTTTTACCTACTAACAGAAAACAACTTGACTGCAAAACACTTACTGTAGGGCACTCGATATTAGGCATTACTTTCATGTGGATGTAAGGTTGAAATGTCAAAACCTTCATTAACCCGTGAACTACGCTTTAGCGTATTACACTTTGTGGTGATCTGATTCTATTGTACTTTTTTGTGTTTTACTAACTATTACCGTTTAACTATCACACTTTGTTTCACGGGTTAATGAAAACCACTCTAATTACTTACAGTAGTTCTGTTTTAATATTATTATTTACTTGTATAATTTAGATGAGCAATACATATTTCTTTATGGCTTTGTAGAGCTCATCTCGTTCCTCATAAATAACAAAGAAAATGAAGTTTGTTCTTATTTTGGTGCAAAGGAATCTACAGTAGTTTTCTAATCAGATAATTGTTTTTCTTTTAACACTCACCTGTTATTTCAACAGCCTTACTTGAGTTTGCTTGTCTCAGAAATAGACCTTGCTTAATAAACAAAGACATGTTACAAACTTATTTAATAATAGGTAACAACTGCAATATTGTATGAAGAGAGTGCCCCTCTCTTCCCCCTGCTATTGTTGAAATTATGCTCAATAAACTTTTACCTCTTCCCTCTCCACCAGTTAAGCATTCTATGTATGCTTCCCTGTACAAAATGCACCCCTTCAAATAGAACATTAAAGTTCACATACTTGTTTACTTCCTCAAACTCTTTGCTTTGTGTTTTTTGTTAACTTCCTAGGAACAAATTGAATACATATAATCAATAAATCTAGCAAGCTTATTTTGCAAACTCACTTTTTTTTATTATTTTTGCGCAAAACCTATCAGGATTAAGGGGGTCCAGCACACAGAAAAAAAAACGAACTAAAAAAAAAAGCCCATTGGCCTGGGATCGAACCCGGTCTGAAGAACAAAACGGAAACCATACATACGGATTACCCAATCGGTATGGCAGCACAAAGCTTTTACGGAAGGCTGTAAAGAACCCGAAGGCCCCAAGCACCGATATTTCCGAGCGAATATGCTGTACAACACTCTTGCAAGGTTATCCCAACCCGCGCATTAATGGGGAGGACAATAACCAGGATCCCAGGCCTGTAATACGGTTACGCCACGCACAGCTCGCCGAGATTGTGGATGACAAAAAATAGAGGTCTATTTGGGCGTCTTGGGTCCCTTGGGGACTCGCCATGCGCACGGGCGCATCTCTTTTATTGTGTACATGACATCAAATTAGCGAAGAAAAAAGACGCTGTTTTGGTATCATGTGAAAATCATAAAATAAATAGAAATAAAGACGTTAGGGGGGAGAATATTGACATCTTCATATTAGAATATTGACAAAATCCGCAATTTTGTCTACGCTGACTAGCACCGATATTTCCGAGCGAATATGCTGTACAACACTCTTGCAAGGTTATCCCAACCCGCGCATTAATTGGGAGGACAATAACCAGGATCCCAGGCCTGTAATACGGTTACGCCACGCACAGCTCGCCGAGATTGTGGATGACAAAAAATAGAGGTCTATTTGGGCGTCTTGGGTCCCTTGGGGACTCGCCATGCGCACGGGCGCATCTCTTTTATTGTGTACATGAAATCAAATTAGCGAAGAAAAAAGACGCTGTTTTGGTATCATGTGAAAATCATAAAATAAATAGAAATAAAGACGTAAGGGGGGAGAATATTGACATATTCATATTAGAATATTGACAAAATCCGCAATATTGTCTACGCTGACTTAATGAAGCTGTATTTTACTTTAAAGGGGCAGCAGCATAGTACTGCGCAGGTCTGGAGTCAGTGTTTATTGTAGGCTTTTCAGTGTCTACAAACAGTTGAACTTTTTAAAAGCTGTTAATACTTTATTAAATGATATGCAATATGATATTGAAAACTATGTTAATTGACAGTTTGTGGTCATTTGTTTTGTTTTGTTTAAAGTCTCCCACATGTACCAAAAGCTCATAAGTCAGTATTAGAATTTCACTGAAGTTCATTGTGTCAGGGCTATAGAGCTATTGCAAATCTCTTAACCATGACACTCCCCTTTTAAAGGAGTGTAACAAATATCACAATTGTTGGTGAGGGGTCTCTGTTGTGTTTGTTTTCTTTTTAGTTTTGTTCTATTATTATTATTATTTTCTTTTTAGAGGGGGAGGGGAATTCAGCTAAAAATAGCCAAGGGTCAATTCAAGCAACTAGTACAAAAGATGTTTTTTTGCAGTCCTTTATTCGATATATTCAAGGTTATCAAGCAATTCTGTTGTTTGACTGCATGTATATATATTTTTTTTCCTTCTTTTCATTACAAGTTCTATATGTGTAAGTGGTGACCATAGCTATGATTACTATTATTTAGAATATTTTTTACCTACTAAAAGAAAACAACTTGACTGCAAAACACTTACTGTAGGGCACTCGATATTAGGCATTACCTTCATGTGGATGTAAGGTTGAAATGTCAAAACCTTCATTAACCCGTGAACTACTCTTTCGCGTATTACACTTTGTTGTGATCTGATTCTATTGTTCTTTTTTGTGTTTTACTAACTATTACTGTGTAACTATCACACCTTGTTTCACGAGTTAATGAAAACCACTCTAATTACTTACATTAATTCTTTTTTAATATTATCATTTACTTGTATAATTTAGATGAACAATACATATTTCTTATTGGCCTTGTAGAGCTCATCTCGTTTCTCAAAAATAACAAACGAAATGAAGTTTGTTCTTATTTTGGTGCAAAGGAATCTACAGTAGTTTTCTAATCAGATAATTGTTTTTCTTTTAACACTCACCTGTTATTTCAACAGCCTTACTCGAGTTTGCTTGTCTCAGAATAGACCTTGCTTAATAAACAAAGACATGTTACAAACTTATTTAATAATAAGTTACAACTGCAATATTATATAGAGTGCCCCTCCCTTCCCCCTGCTATTGTTGACATTATGCTCAATACACTGTTACCTCTCCCCTCTCCACCAGTTAAGCATTCTATGTATGCTTCCCTGTACAAAATGCGCCCCTTTAAATAGATCATTAAAGTTCACATACTTGTTTACTTCCTCAAACTCTTTGCTTTGTGTTTTTTGTTTCTTCCTAGGAACAAATTGAATACATATAATCAATAAATCTAGCAAGCTTATTTTGCAAACTCACTTTTTTTTATTATTTTTGCGCAAAACCTATCAGGATTAAAGGGGTCCAGCACAAAGGAAAAAAAACGAACTTAAAAAAAAGCCCATTGGCCTGGGATCGAACCCGGTCTGAAGAACAAAACGGAAACCATACATACGGATTACCCCTATCGGTATGGCAGCACAAGGCTTTTACGGAAGGCTGTGAAGAACCCGAAGGCTCCAAGCACCGATATTTCCGAGCGAATATGCTGTACAACACTCTTGCAAGGTTATCCCAACCCGCGCATTAATTGGGAGGACAATAACCAGGATCCCAGGCCTGTAATACGGTTACGCCACGCACAGCTCGCCGAGATTGTGGATGACAAAAAATAGAGGTCTATTTGGGCGTCTTGGGTCCCTTGGGGACTCGCCATGCGCACGGGCGCATCTCTTTTATTGTGTACATGACATCAAATTAGCGAAGAAAAAAGACGCTGTTTTGGTATCATGTGAAAAGCATAAAATAAATAGAAATAAAGACGTAAGGGGGGAGAATATTGACATATTCATATTAGAATATTGACATAATCCGCAATATTGTCTACGCTGGCTAAGTGAAGCTGTATTTTACTTTAAAGGGGCAGCAGCATAGTACTGCGCATGTCTGGAGTCAGTGTTTATTGTAGGCTTTTAAGTGTCAACAAACAGTTGAACTTTTTAAAAGCTGTGAATACCTTATTAAATAATATGCAATATTATATTGAAAACTATGTTAATTGACAGTTTGTGGTCATTTGTTTTGTTTTGTTTAAAGTCTCCCACATGTACCAAAAGCTCATAAGTCAGTATTAGAATTTCACTGAAGTTCATTGTGTCAGGGCTCTAGAGCTATTGCAAATCTCTTAACCATGACACTCCCCTTTTAAAGGAAAGTAAAAAAAATCAAAATTGTTGGTGGGGGTCTCTGTTATGTTTGTTTTCTTTTAGTTTTGTTCTATTATTATTATTATTTTCTTTTTTAGAGGGGGAGGGGAATTCAGCTAAAAATAGCCAAGGGTCAATTCAAGCAACTAGTACAAAAGATGTTTTTTTGCAGTCCTTTATTCAATATATTCAAGGTTATCATGCAATTCTGTTGTTTGACTGCATATATATATTTTTTCTTTCTTTCTTTTCATTACAAGTTCTGTATGTGTAAGTGGTGACCATAGCTATGATTACTATTATTTAGAATATTTTTTTACCTACTAACAGAAAACAACTTGACTGCAAAACACTTACTGTAGGGCACTCGATATTAGGCATTACTTTCATGTGGATGTAAGGTTGAAATGTCAAAACCTTCATTAACCCGTGAACTACGCTTTAGCGTATTACACTTTGTGGTGATCTGATTCTATTGTTCTTTTTTGTGTTTTACTAACTATTACCGTTTAACTATCACACTTTGTTTCACGGGTTAATGAAAACCACTCTAATTACTTACAGTAGTTCTTTTTCAATATTATCATTTACTTGTATAATTTAGATGAGCAATACATATTTCTTTATGGCTTTCTAGAGCTCATCTCGTTCCTCATAAATAACAAACAAAATGAAGTTTGTTCTTATTTTGGTGCAAAGGAATCTACAGTAGTTTTCTAATCAGATAATTGTTTTTCTTTTAACACTCACCTGTTATTTCAACAGCCTTACTTGAGTTTGCTTGTCTCAGAAATTGACCTTGCTTAATAAACAAAGACATGTTACAAACTTATTTAATAATAGGTAACAACTGCAATATTGTATGAAGAGAGTGCCCCTCTCTTCCCCCTGCTATTGTTGAAATTATGCTCAAAAAACTTTTACCTCTTCCCTCTCCACCAGTTAAGCATTCTATGTGTGCTTCCCTGTACAAAATGCACCCCTTCAAATAGAACATTAAAGTTCACATACTTGTTTACTTCCTCAAACTCTTTGCTTTGTGTTTTTTGTTTCTTCCTAGAAACAAATTGAATACATATAATCAATAAATCTAGCAAGCTTATTTTGCAAACTCACTTTTTTTTTATTATTTTTGCGCAAAACCTATCAGGATTAAAGGGGTCCAGCACAAAGGAAAAAAAACGAACTAAAAAAAAGCCCATTGGCCTGGGATCGAACCCGGTCTGAAGAACAAAACGGAAACCATACATACGGATTACCCCCATCGGTACGGCAGCACAAGGCTTTTACGGAAGGCTGTGAAGAACCCGAAGGCTCCAAGCACCGATATTTCCGAGCGAATATGCTGTACAACACTCTTGCAAGGTTATCCCAACCCGCGCATTAATTGGGAGGACAATAACCAGGATCCCAGGCCTGTAATACGGTTACGCCACGCACAGCTCGCCGAGATTGTGGATGACAAAAAATAGAGGTCTATTTGGGCGTCTTGGGTCCCTTGGGGACTCGCCATGCGCACGGGCGCATCTCTTTTATTGTGTACATGACATCAAATTAGCGAAGAAAAAAGACGCTGTTTTGGTATCATGTGAAAAGAATAAAATAAATAGAAATAAAGACGTAAGGGGGGAGAATATTGACATATTCATATTAGAATATTGACAAAATCCGCAATATTCTCTACGCTGATTAAGTGAAGCTGTATTTTACTTTAAAGGGGCAGCAGCATAGTACTGCGCATGTCTGGAGTCAGTGTTTATTGTAGGCTTTTCAGTGTCTACAAACAGTTGAACTTTTTAAAAGCTGTTAATACTTTATTAAATGATATGCAATATGATATTGAAAACTATGTTAATTGACAGTTTGTGGTCATTTGTTTTGTTTTGTTTAAAGTCTCCCACATGTACCAAAAGCTCATAAGTCAGTATTAGAATTTCACTGAAGTTCATTGTGTCAGGGCTATAGAGCTATTGCAAATCTCTTAACCATGACACTCCCCTTTTAAAGGAGTGTAACAAATATCACAATTGTTGGTGGGGGGTCTCTGTTGTGTTTGTTTTATTTTTAGTTTTGTTCTATTATTATTATTATTTTCTTTTTAGAGGGGGAGGGGAATTCAGCTAAAAATAGCCAAGGGTCAATTCAAGCAACTAGTACAAAAGATGTTTTTTTGCAGTCCTTTATTCGATATATTCAAGGTTATCAAGCAATTCTGTTGTTTGACTGCATATATATATATATTGTTTTCTTTCTTTTCATTACAAGTTCTATATGTGTAAGTGGTGACCATAGCTATGATTACTATTATTTAGAATATTTTTTACCTACTAAAAGAAAACAACTTGACTGCAAAACACTTACTGTAGGGCACTCGATATTAGGCATTACCTTCATGTGGATGTAAGGTTGAAACGTCAAAACCTTCATTAACCCGTGAACTACTCTTTCGCGTATTACACTTTGTTGTGATCTGATTCTATTGTTCTTTTTTGTGTTTTACTAACTATTACTGTTTAACTATCACACCTTGTTTCACGAGTTAATGAAAACCACTCTAATTAGTTACAGTAATTCTTTTTTAATATTATCATTTACTTGTATAATTTAGATGAGCAATACATATTTCTTATTGGCCTTGTAGAGCTCATCTCGTTTCTCAAAAATAACAAACGAAATGAAGTTTGTTCTTATTTTGGTGCAAAGGAATCTACAGTAGTTTTCTAATCAGATAATTGTTTTTCTTTTAACACTCACCTGTTATTTCAACAGCCTTACTCGAGTTTGCTTGTCTCAGAATAGACCTTGCTTAATAAACAAAGACATGTTACAAACTTATTTAATAATAAGTTACAACTGCAATATTATATAGAGTGCCCCTCCCTTCCCCCTGCTATTGTTGACATTATGCTCAATACACTGTTACCTCTCCCCTCTCCACCAGTTAAGCATTCTATGTATGCTTCCCTGTACAAAATGCGCCCCTTTAAATAGATCATTAAAGTTCACATACTTGTTTACTTCCTCAAACTCTTTGCTTTGTGTTTTTTGTTTCTTCCTAGGAACAAATTGAATACATATAATCAATAAATCTAGCAAGCTTATTTTGCAAACTCACTTTTTTTTATTATTTTTGCGCAAAACCTATCAGGATTAAGGGGGTCCAGCACAAAGAAAAAAAAACGAACTAAAAAAAAAAGCCCATTGGCCTGGGATCGAACCCGGTCTGAAGAACAAAACGGAAACCATACATACGGATTACCCAATCGGTATGGCAGCACAAAGCTTTTACGGAAGGCTGTAAAGGACCCGAAGGCCCCAAGCACCGATATTTCCGAGCGAATATGCTGTACAACACTCTTGCAAGGTTATCCCAACCCGCGCATTAATGGGGAGGACAATAACCAGGATACCAGGCCTGTAATACGGTTACGCCACGCACAGCTCGCCGAGATTGTGGATGACAAAAAATAGAGGTCTATTTGGGCGTCTTGGGTCCCTTGGGGACTCGCCATGCGCACGGGCGCATCTCTTTTATTGTGTACATGACATCAAATTAGCGAAGAAAAAAGACGCTGTTTTGGTATCATGTGAAAATCATAAAATAAATAGAAATAAAGACGTAAGGGGGGAGAATATTGACATCTTCATATTAGAATATTGACAAAATCCGCAATTTTGTCTGCGCTGACTAAGTAAAGCTGTATTTTACTTTAAAGGGGCAGCAGCATAGTACTGCGCATGTCTGGAGTCAGTGATTATTGTAGGCTTTTAAGTGTCAACAAACAGTTGAACTTTTTAAAAGCTGTGAATACCTTATTAAATAATATGCAATATTATATTGAAAACTATGTTAATTGACAGTTTGTTGTCATTTTTTTGTTTTGTTCAAAGTCTCCCACATGTACCAAAAGCTCATAAGTCAGTATTAGAATTTCAATGAAGTTCATTGTGTCAGGGCTCTAGAGCTATTGCAAATCTCTTAACCATGACACTCCCCCTTTAAAGGAAAGTAAAAAAAATCAAAATTGTTGGTGGGGGTCTCTTTTGTGTTTGTTTTCTTTTTAGTTTTGTTCTATTATTATTATTATTTTCTTTTTTAGAGGGGGAGGGGATTTCAGCTAAAAATAGCCAATGGTCAATTCAAGCAACTAGTACAAAAGATATTTTTTTGCAGTCCTTTATTCAATATATTCAAGGTTATCATGCAATTCTGTTGTTTGACTGCATATATATATATATTTTTTTCTTTCTTTTCATTACAAGTTCTATATGTGTAAGTGGTGACCATAGCTATGATTACTATTATTTAGAATATTTTTTACCTACTAAAAGAAAACAACTTGACTGCAAAACACTTACTGTAGGGCACTCGATATTAGGCATTACCTTCATGTGGATGTAAGGTTGAAATGTCAAAACCTTCATTAACCCGTGAACTACTCTTTCGCGTATTACACTTTGTTGTGATCTGATTCTATTGTTCTTTTTTGTGTTTTACTAACTATTACTGTTTAACTATCACACCTTGTTTCACGAGTTAATGAAAACCACTCTAATTACTTACAGTAATTCTTTTTTAATATTATCATTTACTTGTATAATTTAGATGAGCAATACATATTTCTTATTGGCCTTGAAGAGCTCATCTCGTTTCTCAAAAATAACAAACGAAATGAAGTTTGTTCTTATTTTGGTGCAAAGGAATCTACAGTAGTTTTCTAATCAGATAATTGTTTTTCTTTTAACACTCACCTGTTATTTCAACAGCTCTTACTTGAGTTTGCTTGTCTCAGAAATATACCTTGCTTAATAAACAAAGACATGTTACAAACTTATTTAATAATAGGTAACAACTGCAATATTTTATGAAGAGAGTGCCCCTCCCTTCCCCCTGCTATTGTTGACATTATTCTCAATAAACTGTTACCTCTCCCCTCTCCACCAGTTAAGCATTCTATGTGTGCTTCCCTGTACAAAATGCGCCCCTTTAAATAGAAAATTAAAGTTCACATACTTGTTTACTTCCTCAAACTCTTTGCTTTGTGTTTTTTGTTTCTTCCTAGAAACAAATTGAATACATATAATCAATAAATCTAGCAAGCTTATTTTGCAAACTCACTTTTTTTTATTATTTTTGCGCAAAACCTATCAGGATTAAAGGGGTCCAGCACAAAGGAAAAAAAACGAACTAAAAAAAAGCCCATTGGCCTGGGATCGAACCCGGTCTGAAGAACAAAACGGAAACCATACATACGGATTACCCCCATCGGTACGGCAGCACAAGGCTTTTACGGAAGGCTGTGAAGAACCCGAAGGCTCTAAGCACCGATATTTCCGAGCGAATATGCTGTACAACACTCTTGCAAGGTTATCCCAACCCGCGCATTAATTGGGAGGACAATAACCAGGATCCCAGGCCTGTAATACGGTTACGCCACGCACAGCTCGCCGAGATTGTGGATGACAAAAAATAGAGGTCTATTTGGGCGTCTTGGGTCCCTTGGGGACTCGCCATGCGCACGGGCGCATCTCTTTTATTGTGTACATGACATCAAATTAGCGAAGAAAAAAGACGCTGTTTTGGTATCATGTGAAAAGAATAAAATAAATAGAAATAAAGACGTAAGGGGGGAGAATATTGACATATTCATATTAGAATATTGACAAAATCCGCAATATTGTCTACGCTGACTAAGTGAAGCTGTATTTTACTTTAAAGGGGCAGCAGCATAGTACTGCGCATGTCTGGAGTCAGTGTTTATTGTAGGCTTTTCAGTGTCTACAAACAGTTGAACTTTTTAAAAGCTGTTAATACTTTATTAAATGATATGCAATATGATATTGAAAACTATGTTAATTGACAGTTTGTGGTCATTTGTTTTGTTTTGTTTAAAGTCTCCCACATGTACCAAAAGCTCATAAGTCAGTATTAGAATTTCACTGAAGTTCATTGTGTCAGGGCTCTAGAGCTATTGCAAATCTCTTAACCATGACACTCCCCTTTTAAAGGAGTGTAATAAATATCACAATTGTTGGTGGGGGGTCTCTGTTGTGTTTGTTTTATTTTTAGTTTTGTTCTATTATTATTATTATTTTCTTTTTAGAGGGGGAGGGGAATTCAGCTAAAAATAGCCAAGGGTCAATTCAAGCAACTAGTACAAAAGATGTTTTTTTGCAGTCCTTTATTCGATATATTCAAGGTTATCAAGCAATTCTGTTGTTTGACTGCATATATATATTTTTTCTTTCTTTCTTTTCATTACAAGTTCTGTATGTGTAAGTGGTGACCATAGCTATGATTACTATTATTTAGAATATTTTTTACCTACTAAAAGAAAACAACTTGACTGCAAAACACTTACTGTAGGGCACTCGATATTAGGCATTACCTTCATGTGGATGTAAGGTTGAAATGTCAAAACCTTCATTAACCCGTGAACTACTCTTTCGCGTATTACACTTTGTTGTGATCTGATTCTATTGTTCTTTTTTGTGTTTTACTAACTATTACTGTGTAACTATCACACCTTGTTTCACGAGTTAATGAAAACCACTCTAATTACTTACAGTAATTCTTTTTTAATATTATCATTTACTTGTATAATTTAGATGAACAATACATATTTCTTATTGGCCTTGTAGAGCTCATCTCGTTTCTCAAAAATAACAAACGAAATGAAGTTTGTTCTTATTTTGGTGCAAAGGAATCTACAGTAGTTTTCTAATCAGATAATTGTTTTTCTTTTAACACTCACCTGTTATTTCAACAGCCTTACTCGAGTTTGCTTGTCTCAGAATAGACCTTGCTTAATAAACAAAAACATGTTACAAACTTATTTAATAATAAGTTACAACTGCAATATTATATAGAGTGCCCCTCCCTTCCCCCTGCTATTGTTGACATTATGCTCAATACACTGTTACCTCTCCCCTCTCCACCAGTTAAGCATTCTATGTATGCTTCCCTGTACAAAATGCGCCCCTTTAAATAGATCATTAAAGTTCACATACTTGTTTACTTCCTCAAACTCATTGCTTTGTGTTTTTTGTTTCTTCCTAGGAACAAATTGAATACATATAATCAATAAATCTAGCAAGCTTATTTTGCAAACTCACTTTTTTTTATTATTTTTGCGCAAAACCTATCAGGATTAAAGGGGTCCAGCACAAAGGAAAAAAAACGAACTAAAAAAAAAAGCCCATTGGCCTGGGATCGAACCCGGTCTGAAGAACAAAACGGAAACCATACATACGGATTACCCCTATCGGTACGGCAGCACAAGGCTTTTACGGAAGGCTGTGAAGAACCCGAAGGCTCCAAGCACCGATATTTCCGAGCGAATATGCTGTACAACACTCTTGCAAGGTTATCCCAACCCGCGCATTAATGGTGAGGACAATAACCAGGATCCCAGGCCTGTAATACGGTTACGCCACGCACAGCTCGCCGAGATTGTGGATGACAAAAAATAGAGGTCTATTTGGGCGTCTTGGGTCCCTTGGGGACTCGCCATGCGCACGGGCGCATCTCTTTTATTGTGTACATGACATCAAATTAGCGAAGAAAAAAGACGCTGTTTTGGTATCATGTGAAAAGCATAAAATAAATAGAAATAAAGACGTAAGGGGGGAGAATATTGACATATTCATATTAGAATATTGACATAATCCGCAATATTGTCTACGCTGGCTAAGTGAAGCTGTATTTTACTTTAAAGGGGCAGCAGCATAGTACTGCGCATGTCTGGAGTCAGTGTTTATTGTAGGCTTTTCAGTGTCTACAAACAGTTGAACTTTTTAAAAGCTGTTAATACTTTATTAAATAATATGCAATATGATATTGAAAACTATGTTAATTGACAGTTTGTGGTCATTTTTTTTGTTTTGTTTAAAGTCTCCCACATGTACCAAAAGCTCATAAGTCAGTATTAGAATTTCACTGAAGTTCATTGTGTCAGGGCTATAGAGCTATTGCAAATCTCTTAACCATGACACTCCCCCTTTAAAGGAGTGTAACAAATATCAAAATTGTTGGTGGGGGGTCTCTGTTGTGTTTGTTTTCTTTTTAGTTTTGTTCTATTATTATTATTATTTTCTTTTTAGAGGGGGAGGGGAATTCAGCTAAAAATAGCCAAGGGTCAATTCAAGTAACTAGTACAAAAGATGTTTTTTTGCAGTCCTTTATTCGATATATTCAAGGTTATCAAGCAATTCTGTTGTTTGACTGCATATATATATTTTTTTTCTTTCTTTTCATTACAAGTTCTATATGTGTAAGTGGTGACCATAGCTGTGATTACTATTATTTAGAATATTTTTTTACCTACTAACAGAAAACAACTTGACTGCAAAACACTTACTGTAGGGCACTCGATATTAGGCATTACTTTCATTTGGATGTAAGGTTGAAATGTCAAAACCTTCATTAACCCGTGAACTACGCTTTAGCGTAATACACTTTGTTGTGATCTGATTCTATTGTTCTTTTTTGTGTTTTACTAACTATTACCGTTTAACTATCACACATTGTTTAACGGGTTAATGAAAACCACTCGAATTACTTACAGTAGTTCTTTTTTAATATTATCATTTACTTGTATAATTTAGATGAGCAATACATATTTCTTTATGGCTTTGTAGAGCTCATCTCGTTTCTTATAAATAACAAACAAAATGAAGTTTGTTCTTATTTTGGTGCAAAGGAATCTACAGTAGTTTTCTAATAAGATAAATGTTTTTCTTTTAACACTCACCTGTTATTTCAACAGCCTTACTTGAGTTTGCTTGTCTCAGAAATTGACCTTGCTTAATAAACAAAAACATGTTACAAACTTATTTAATAATAGGTTACAACTGCAATATTATATAGAGTGCCCCTCCCTTCCCCCTGCTATTGTTGACATTATGCTCAATACACTGTTACCTCTCCCCTCTCCACCAGTTGAGCATTCTATGTATGCTTCCCTGTACAAAATGCTCTCCTTTAAATAGATCATTAAAGTTCACATACTTGTTTACTTCCTCAAACTCTTTGCTTTGTGTTTTTTGTTCACTTCCGCGATATCTCGAATTTTTTTTTGTCTTACTTTCCGGGACATTGTCTGTACGTGTCCTATTAATGTTTTTCGTGTAAGTAAGCTTGGGTTAGGACTATATAAGGCCTAAGCAAGCTTTTGAACGTATAAAATCTTGGAAATCTTTAGTTTGTTAACCTCAAATCTTTCCTATAATTATTTTTGTTAAACTAAGACTGGGTTAGGAGTCTGTAAGGCTAAATAGGCAGTTTGGATAAAAAACATCCTGAAAAACTTGGATATTTCTTATGTTTGTTCCTTCTAAAACTTTCCCTATAGACTATTAGGCAAAAATAAGAGTTGCATAGGACTCCCTTGGCCCCATCAACACCCTTTACAGAAAAAAAATTCAAAAATTTCGATTTTTTTTGCGACGATTTTTTTCGGTATTCAAAAAATTCCCAAGAGCCAGTAAAGGGCAGCAAACAAGACTTTGACATATGAGATTTGTGTCCTATCGCAGCTCTGTACCATAAGCGAAAAAAATCTCCAGAAACTTTTTTGCAAGTACGACTTTTTGGGAGTTAAAAATGGTCCAAATTGCACATTTTCCCTAAAATATCTTTGCAAATATTGACTTTGTAGAAAAACAAACTGCATAGCGATATATGGTTTATCCAGAGCATTCAAATGAGCCTATGCACGTTAAGATTGGATGAGTTTGAGTTTTTCAGTGGTCAAACAAGGTCCAAAAAAGCTCCAAAATCTGAAACCTTCAAAAAACCAAAATCCTTAATACTTGTCCAAATGAGTCGAGGTTGGTATCATTAGAACCCTGACAGTCCCTGGAGTGTAACTCTGGTTTCGGTTTTTTCATAAGTGCGCATGCGCATAAATTATCTCCAAAAAACCGTCCCCAAAATGTCCCGGAAGGTACGGGACAACTTTTTTGGCCGAACTACTAGTGCTAAAATTCTCAAACTCGGTATGCTCTATGTACTCAAGAAGGGCTATCTAACCGTGCAATCAGAGTTTGATTCGATTAAGAATTGACAAAAGCCGCTAATCTTTTTCCCTACCTTCCGCGACATTCTGAGTAGGGCCTTTGGACTAGGCATCTAGTCCGATTGCTCTCAAACTTGGTCAGCGTAAAGAAGGTATCGCCACTTACTTAAGGTAAGAAAATCAAAAGCATAGCTTTAAAGTAAAGCTGTTAAAAAAGGCAGGAAAAAAGGCCAAATTGCACCTTCTCCCTAGAAAATCTTGGCAAATATTGACTTTGGAGGAAAACAAACTGCAGAGCGCCTATATGGTTTTTCCAGAGCTTTCGAATGAGCCTATGCACGTTAAGATCGGATGAGTTTGAGTTTTTCAGTGGTCAAACAAGGTCCAAAAGTGGTCCAAGGTAGAATATGGGCATTTCTGAAGTTAGTCGTAGCCTGCCCAAAGTCACGGGGAAGGTCCAACTATGCTAGTAGACACTAACTAAGAAAGATTCAGGACGAAGATTAAAGTTTAGACTTTTTTTTGCAAACTTCCCAAAATTTTTTCTGTGCCGACGATTTTTGTTCGATTTTCAAAAAGTTACCACGAGCCAGGAAAGGGCAGCAAACAACACTTTGATGAATGAGGTTAGTGTCCAACCGCAGCTTTATGTTATAAGGGAAAGAAATCTCCAGGAAAAATTTTGCAAGTACGACTTTTTGGGGGTTAAACATGGTCCAAATTGCATCTTCTCCCTAAAATATCTTGGCAAATATTGACATATGACATATGGTTTTTCAAGAGCTTTCGAATGAGCTCAAGCACGTTAAGATTGGATGAGTTTGAGATTTTTCAAAAAAATTGGCCAAGTTTGAGACTCTATAACTTCTCAGCAAAAAGTGTATTGCTAGGGTTAGGTCAATCCAATAAAGAACAAGTCTTGTTCTTTACACAGATTCAAACATCGTGAAAATCGGATTAGTTTTGACAGAGATATGATTTTTCAAAGTAGAGTATGTACTTTTTCGGTCGAAAATAAAAAAAATTCATCATCCAGTTTTTACTCAAACTCTTTCAAACTATAGACTTCAAAAGACCTCTTCAAGGTGCAGCACATACAGTAATTACATGAGATTTGCTTTGAAAACAAAACAGTTACTCAAGAAACGAATTTTGATGTTTGACTGGCTGCCGTTTCCCTATTTTTCAAGGAATTAAGTTCAAACTTGTTTCTGATAGACTTACGTAATACCAGTATTACGTAATTGACGCAATATTACGTAATTGACTAATTTGAATTTTTGACCTTCCACAAGGTTTGACCCTTTGACCAAAAAATTTCCTCCATTGTGGGAAACTTACACATTTTCGGACTTGGCATGGTCTAAACAACAGGAAATGACCTTTGACCTGTCTCCAAGGTCAAATTTCCGGTCTTAGTAGAAGAGTGAAAAAATCGAGTTTTCAAACTCCTATAACTTTCAGGGCTTTTGAGATAACTTGTTCATATTCGAGGATCGTATAGGGGTCACTCAGATGATTATTATGGTATGCTTAGCTCTGATTGGCCGAAATTGAAACGGCTATAACTCCGCGAATACTCAAGTTACAGGCAAGTCCTTTGGAGTGCTAACAGGTACCATCACTAGCTACCACCTAATACCGTTTTGGTTGCCATGGTTACCGTTGAGACGAAATTACAATTTTAATTTTTTTTTCAAACGGTTCCCACGGTCTCAAATTTGTAAATATCGAAAAAGCAACTACATCCTGTTCAAGAACCCAGTGAGGACTATCAGTTCCCAAAAGTTGATTTGTTTATCACGTTCCCATGGCAACCTACAGCCTTGCAAAAATGACGAATTTGCACATTTTCAAAACATCATAACTTTTTCAAAAAAAATGATAATCCAGATTTCTCTTCTCGAACGTACACATCCATTCTTCGTCTATACATTGCCGCAAGCAGTAAGTAAATCCAATGTATAATAACAAAGATATGATTTTTCAAAGTTGGGTACCAATTTTGGGTCACGAAGTTAAAAAAATTCGTAACTCCTCGAATATTTGCTCAAACCGGTTAAACTTTTGGAGTTAGGAAGACATTCACTAGGCGCACAACATACTTGGACCGGCTCGCATTTGCTTTCAAAAAAAAAGTTCTTTTACCGAAAAATATTTTTTTTCGAAATCCCTAAATTTTTGGTTTTTTGAGATATTGACCGCGGCTTATTTTTTTTTTAGACTTCCGGCAGCATGGTCTACACGCATGCCAAGCGACAATTCCCGGATGTAAGCAGAAGTGGTCAAACCGGCGAAAAAAAATGTCCCGGACGGTAGGGGATTTGGGTGCCGTATCTCAAAAATTATTCATCCGATCTGAAAACCGATTGCACCATTGGAAAGCTCGTTAAAAAGTACCCTATAGTTGCCTATGATTCAACCCACGAATCCTCTGTTATGACCCTTAAAATTCATTTCGCTACCTTCCAGGACATTTTTGGGGGGTCAAAATTGTGACTTTTTTTTTGCTACTTTTAACATATTTGCTTTTAAGCTATGCTCTTGATTTTCTAACCTTAAGCAAATGCCGATACCTTGTTTATGCTGACCAAGTTTGAGAGCAATCGGACTTAATGCCTTGTCCCCAGGCCATACTCGGAATGTCCCGGAAGGTAGGGAAAAAGATTGGCTACTTTTGTCAATTCTTAATCGAATCAAAATCCGATTGCACGGTTAGTTAGCCCTTCTCGAGTACATAGAGCATACCGAGTTTGAGAATTTTAGCTCAAGTATATAGACCCTAAAAGTTGTCCAATACCTTCCGGGACATTTTTTTTTTAGTTTTTTGGAGATAATTTATGCGCATGCGCACTTATGAAAAAACCGAAACCAGAGTTACACTCCAGGGACCATCACGGTTCTAATGATACCAACCCCGACTCATTAGGTCAAGTATTAGTGATTTCGGTTTTTCGATTTTCGAAAAAAAGATCAAGGTAGTGTTTCAATACAAGAGATACACTGGACTTGGTTCGGTAACCCATATAACCTAGTTGCCTTATCCGATTGAAATGAAATTTTAGGGTTAGGTAGCTATAGTAACGGTCTACAGGGTTAGAGAGTTTCATTGAAATCGGCCGAGTATTTCCGGAGTTATAGGCAAAATAGTGAAAAAGGGACATTTTTTATTTTCGACTTTTCGGACACTTAAAGTTGGAATTTTTAATTTCTGACAATTCGACAATAACCTACACGCAGAACTCTACTTAAGGTTATATTTTCATCTCAAAAGACCTTTGGGATCATCCTCTAACAGTCCCCCAAAAATCCCCTACCTTCCGGCCTACAACTCTAGTTAGGGTTAGGGTTAGGGTTAGGGTTAGGGTTAGGGTTAGGGTTAGGGTTAGGGTTAGGGTTAGGGTTAGGGTCCCATGTTCTATCCAACAATCACTAGTTCCAAGAAGATCAGTGAGCCCTTTGAAGAAATATAATTGGAAACTGAAGAGTCATAACTTACCAGGAGAAGAAAATTGTTGGTTGTGCCATCGTCAGAGGCGTCGAGAAGAATATCTCTGTATTTGTCCAGATATTCCCTTATGATGACGTTCAATCTGTGATCTTCCTGAAAGTGAAAAAAAAAAGAGAGTCAGCTAATATGATCACGTCACGGAGTCTACACAGAGTATTTAAGTAGAAAATATGTGAAAACAGTAGTAGCACACATAAAATTCCATTTGTGATAAGAAGAAGATTAAATGGTTACTTTATTATAGTTTAAACAAATAATCGTGTTTTCCCATATGCTGTTGTCACGCAATCTACAAGCACATGTCAAAATAAAGGATAAATCACAAATGAAAGACTTACTGGCAAATTTGTGACATCAACCCCATGAGAGCCATATGTTTTGTAATCCTCGAATCTGAACATGAGGGTGCCATCTGAATTCAAGACTAATGAATTCAGTCCCTGGACGTGTTCTCTGTCACCGGACGGGGCAATTCGCAGTGTCCGGATCTCTTGTCCTCTGGAAGGAGGTATCAATACGAAAAGCGCGATCGACAGCAGATTCCTGCTCTCCCTAGCCTTGGCACTCTAGACAAATCAAAGCAAACTTTTTTTAGCAAAATTGTGAGTAGAGTTCCGCTACCGCCGACCCAAGACGGCATGCCTCGACCTTTCCAACAACAATTCTTAAAGAATTGTAAATTTTTTTTGAGACGAGACGAGTACACACATTTATGGTTTATAGTGCCAGTGCTCTTGAGTCTGCCAGCTTATATTATTATATGCTCCAAGTAACGCGGGAAACGGCCTTCTGCGTTTCTCTTACGGATCAAATCCAAGATGGCGGTCGAGTTAGTTAAAGTGTCAAATCCCACCAATAAGAGCGCGTGTACCAATCAGCCAATCACTTTTCATGATAAGAATCTCCGTGGATTTATCCACGGAGATTATGCTAATTGGCCACGTGTGCTACAGAAGAGATTATTATATTCCTAAGGTGCGGAAAATTTGATGATATCTCAGGCTGGACGTTCTCATAAAAAAGATTCCTTTTAAAAAAAGAGTTTAATGCGGGAGAATACAGTAAATGTATGGATATTTTATAATCAGCTCGAGAAAAGGTGACAGCCTAACCTTATTGGACAATAATCGCTGTTGTCATAACAGTTTCCAAAATAAGAAAATAAATGCCATACTTAGGATAGCTTCAAATCAATCTTATTGTCGAGAACATATACCGAGAATTATCATTTCTACAATATTGAGCGATGTTATCACTTATAAATGATTCAGATTTCTCACCTTTCAAGTTGTCGGTAAGTAATCTACCTATAGAATGAACAACGTTTTTGGAAAACAGAAAGTTTAATTGAAGCATTTTATTCAGCGTGATCAGGTCGCAAAGGCGACATTTTGATGTCTTCAAACAACTTCACAATGCCGTAATCTCGGTAGATAACAGGAATATAGAATATGCAGAACACAATTACTTATATTATTATCACCTATATCACTCTTCTCATATAATCAAGCGATTATGAAGCGACTTGAAGGAATCATTTCTTACCTCGAGTAGACCCTTCATACGGCCTGTGTTTTTGATGGAGATCAGCACTTTATCAAGAAAATTCTTGTATAAAAGAACCTTTGAAGATATCGTATCACTAGCTTTGGATAGCTATTTTATAGATCTCCTAATTGGATTGAAATTCCGAAATTTAGGACCTGAAATATTCCCTTTCGGTAATGGCAGCAAACAAACAACACTTTCCCGCCCAGCTAACATTTTCCAAAGGAAGCCCAAATATCTGGAAAGTTAATTCCTTTTTATTCTATTTCGGAGCCTCCTAAAAGTCTTGAATTTCAAAATTTTCTGGGGAGAGCCCCAGACCCCCTAATAAAGATATGAATATGATACGCTTCTTGCCTGAACTTTCATGCCGTTTGAAGTTTTAATTTTTCGAATTTGCATTCATGTCCCCCCACTAACTTTTCAGATTGGTAGTATGAAAAGATATACAAACAAGATTTCTGGTGGCATAACGGGGCTTTAATAATGCTATTTAGCTTTTAACAATAATGACAAACATTTCACGGTGGAGTATAGCCCCGGACCCCTATATATGAGTTTTCTATGAGTCAATAGAAAGTGAACGAGGCGCGTAGCCTCGCCCCTATTTGACTCATAGAAAACGAAAACGAGTAGTCTAATTGTTTTAGTATAAATCCACTCACATACTACCTTCAAATAGCTGACGATGGTTTTAATAACAATTCATGTTGTTTTTGTGAAAAACGCCGTTTTTTTCGCTACTCGCTATCTATCGCTTCGCTCAATAGATAGTGAGTATGGGAGCCAATCAAATGGCAGGATTTGTGATAGTATGCGAGTAGATTTATACTAAAATACTATATATACTCCTTGAATATGCTGATTATATATGAGCCTGGGAGAACGTGCCGTACGTAAAGAGAATCTCACGACATTAATTTAAATAAAATACGATCTTTGGCCCTCGCGGTATGGGCAGATTGTCTTAGCAACTGAAAGTATTGACCATACAAATGTGCGCTTTTTCATAGGTGATTCACAACAGTGTCCCTTGTGAACCAAGAGAAGATCTCTACAATCTTTTGGATGCAAGAGAGGCTACAGGCCTCAGAATCAGTGTCCCAGCATACCGAAAAGTTGTCGACGAATTGTATTCAAACCCCAACGAGGGCAGGTTAATTGTTTTGTGCAAAGATAAAAGCACGGAACTTTTGGTAGGTATTGCTATCTTTAAGCGTCAGAATATTGACGCAGATTTGGTGTCTCCTTTGCCACATTCTCAGGTCCCAGTGTTTGCTGCTGCAAGACATCAGTACTGGGTTCTGTCGTGGTCAGAAGGAAAGATTCTCGAGGTAAGTTGATTGGACATTGTTGCCTTTGTGTTGGAATAGAATATATTTATAGTAATTTTTCAGGTAACCGGGCAAACATTTCATTTTGGCTGCAAGTGGCGGGATCATTTAGAAATACAAGTGCTTTAAAACTTTACTTAGAGTACCAGTTCACAATTGTCGCGATGTATGACGGCAATTTAATACTAATGTCTCTCTTAGATTTTGAGCAGGACACCCTTTTACGTATTAATACCACATTGCTACGAAATTTGGAAGCAAGATATTTGCTGCCCACTCTGAAGAAACATTTAGAAACTCCGGAACGGAATGCTGTTCAAGATTCCCAATCATCTATGATGGGTCAGGTAATAATTTATTGTAATTTATTATAATCATCATCAACATAATCATCATCATTATTATTATTAATTATAATCACTATTTTAATTCAGGCAACTGCTACGAGTACTGCAAGTGCAACTGAAGACACAGAAGGTACTCTAGGTATTCATAGCTCATATTAATGCTTCATGTTTATACATAATTGTTGGATATGTCGGTAAGACTCATCAGGGGAAAATCACATATTACCCGCCCTACACCTGTGTATCGAGCACTGTTCTATAAACACCAGCACTGGCGCGCTAAGAACGTCTGAACTGACGCTTTATACGTTGATTCTACATATAGCAATGGATGACTCAGATGACGAATCAGACGTGGGATCAGGCCCTTCTGACCATGGTGAAGCACCTACGCGTAAACGCCCAAGGACAAGCGTAGATGCTAATCAAGACCATCATAGCAGGAGTATTGTAATTCCTGGACCGGTAATTGATAAGGTTGGAGGTGATTCAATTGACGATCTAATAAATTTTGTTTCAAGTTTACAATTTACAGGCTTTGTTGAGCATTTGTCGTGGAGGCCATCTCTTAGGTTGAGCGCTTATTCTGAAGACGAGCGCATGATGATAAGTAATATGTCCAGCATGATCGGCAACATCAAGAAGCACGATGGCAGGTTTGGACTTAGGCAACATTTAGAGATTGCCAAACAGATTGAAATCATAAGTAACACACACGGTCGTCACACGTATTGTATAGCCAACGATTTGTTTGGTCCAGGTAAGCCGATTCCAGACTTGAGCGTTGCATACGCTAAGGAAATATTGCGTGTTAGCTGGGCAGTCCATCGTTATCCCGTGCTGTCACGAGTCCAGCTCAGGTGGGTAGAAGCTATCAGATTTCTCCCATTCATTTCACAAGTGCTAGATAAGTTATCGGTAGAAAACAGACCTTTTCCCGATAACATCCTGGAGGCCCAGAAAGGTCAGTATGCATATTATCTTCGTATCAGTATTCAGTTTCCACAGAGAGTCGGGGATGGGGACGGCCTTCCTCTCTCTGATGTCAGAGCAATTCATGGATTTCTTGACAACGAGAGAGACCTGACAGATGACGAGACAGCTGATATTCTTTGGGAGCCGTTCAAGCCATTCTTTGGTCTCAAAGGCTCTCCAGACATCACGGGTAAGCAGGTGAGATCTCGCATTGTGGGATACGACACGCAGGAAGCGCCAAAACCTCAAGACACAGTACCACAGATCTTTTGGTCAAAAGGTAGGGATTTTCTAGAGTCTCAATTGGAGCATTTACGACAAGGTACGCCATTTGAGCATGCATGTGTCTTGTTAGATGTATTTGGAGTAGATATTTTTGATAGATTTCTTGTAGATGTACGCGGAGTCTACGACGCAAGACTGGGCGACTCGACAGCAACGCTTCGTCGCTTTGAGATGGCCGAGAGAGCGCTAGAAAGCGGTTATGCTTTTCCAACGGTGAACTATTACACTAATGAAGTTCTAATGGAAAAGTTCCAGGAAAGCATATCACAAAAGCGCGGGGGATTCTCCATTGAAGGTAGGATTATTAACCCTTCTGTGTGCAGATTACAGAGATATCGTCAGCAAATTCATCGCTCACTACGACGTAGAAGGCAATACTACGAGTAACCTTCGAGAACTACGTACAGGTAATTCATTTGGCCCTGCCATCGTGTGCACTAAGACGGCTCGCGAACAAGTGTGACTTGACGATGACGCGCGCGTCCTTGACAATAGATAATGCATATCCATGGGCAGATCAGATATGGTTGTTGCGTCGTGTTGGGTGCCCTGTTGATTTCTCGTCATTGGGCAATCACACTGTATTGGGTAAGGGTTTGGTGCTGTTGACCGCGATGTATGGTTTAAAACACTAGGCGAACGCGGCATAGAGATAGCCAAGGAGATGGTAATTTATATTTAGAACGATGACCTGAAACAAAATTGTTCTTACTGTGGGAGCTGTTCGGTATGCCTGTGGTAGTGACGTCATCACTTCAATGAAGCAATAATCAAAGATCCTAGCGTGAAGGTTAGATCGAGACGATTTTGCGGTAGTGCACACGTGAAGCCGACTTTGATTTTACCTTGACAACGCGTCGTTTTTAGCGTGGCCTGTAAGGTGTCTTCCGAGATGCCTTACGGTCTTATTGTTCTCACTGTGGTGGGGGGGGTTGCCTGTGGTGGTGACGTCATCACTTCAATGAAGCAATAATCAGAGATCCTAGCGTGAAGGTTAGATCGAGACGATTTTGCGGTAGTGCACACGTAAAGCCGACTTTGATTTCACCTTGACAACGCGTCGTTTTTAACGTGGCCTGTAAGGTGTCTTCCGAGATGCCTTATGGTCTTATTGTTTTCACTGTGGGGGAGGGGGGTTACCTGTGGTGGTGACGTCATCACTTCAATGAAGCAATAATCAGAGATCCTAGCGTGAAGGTTAGATCGAGACGATTTTGCGGTAGTGCACACGTGAAGCCGATTTTGATTTTACCTTGACAACGCGTCGTTTTGAGCGTGGCCTGTAAGGTGTCTCCCGAGATGCCTTACGGTCTTATTGTTCTCACTGTGGGGGGGGGTTGCCTGTGGTGGTGACGTCATCCCTTCAATGAAGCAATAATCAGAGATCCTAGCGTGAAGGTTAGATCGAGACGATTTTGCGGTAGTGCACACGTGAAGCCGACTTTGATTTCACCTTGACAACGCGTCGTTTTTAGCGTGGCCTGTAAGGTGTCTTCCGAGATACCTTACGGTCTTATTGTTCTCACTGTGGTGGGGGGGGGGTTGCCTGTGGTGGTGACGTCATCACTTCAATGAAGCAATAATCAGAGATCCTAGCGTGAAGGTTAGATCGAGACGATTTTGCGGTAGTGCACACGTGAAGCCGACTTTCATTTCACCTTGACAACGCGTCGTTTTTAACGTGGCCTGTAAAGTGTCTTCCGAGATGCCTTACGGTCTTATTGTTTTCACTGTGGGGGAGAGGGGTTACCTGTGGTGGTGACGTCATCACTTCAATGAAGCAATAATCAGAGATCCTAGCGTGAAGGTTAGATCGAGACGATTTTGCGGTAGTGCACACGTGAAGCCGACTTTGATTTTACCTTGACATTGCGTCGTTTTTAGCGTGGCCTGTAAGGTGTCTTCCGAGATGCCTTACGGTCTTATTGTTCTCACTGTGGGGGGGGGTTGCCTGTGGTGGTGACGTCATCACTTCAATGAAGCAATAATGAAAGATCCTAGCGTGAAGGTTAGATCGAGACGATTTTGCGGTAGTGCACACGTGAAGCCGACTTTGATTTCACCTTGACAACGCGTCGTTTTTAGCGTGGACTGTAAGGTGTCATCCGAGATGCCTTACGGTCTTATTGTTCTCACTGTGGGGGGGGGTTGCCTGTGGTGGTGACGTCATCACTTCAATGAAGCAATAATCAGAGATCCTAGCGTGAAGGTTAGATCGAGACGATTTTGCGGTAGTGCACACGTGAAGCCGACTTTGATTTCACCTTGACAAGGCGTCGTTTTTAGCGTGGCCTGTAAGGTGTCTTCCGAGATGCCTTACGGTCTTATTGTTCTCACTGTGGGGGGGGGGGGGGGTTGCCTGTGGTGGTGACGTCATCACTTCAATGAAGCAATAATCAGAGATCCTAGCGTGAAGGTTAGATCGAGACGATTTTGCGGTAGTGCACACGTGAAGCCGACTTTGATTTCACCTTGACAACGCGTCGTTTTTAACGTGGCCTGTAAGGTGTCTTCCGAGATGCCTTACGGTCTTATTGTTTTCACTGTGGGGGAGGGGGGTTACCTGTGGTGGTGACGTCATCACTTCAATGAAGCAATAATCAGAGATCCTAGCGTGAAGGTTAGATCGAGACGATTTTGCGGTAGTGCACACGTGAAGCCGATTTTGATTTTACCTTTACAACGCGTCGTTTTTAGCGTGGCCTGTAAGGTGTCTTCCGAGATACCTTACGGTCTTATTGTTCTCACTGTGGTGGGGGGGGGGGGGTTGCCTGTGGTGGTGACGTCATCACTTCAATGAAGCAATAATCAGAGATCCTAGCGTGAAGGTTAGATCGAGACGATTTTGCGGTAGTGCACACGTGAAGCCGACTTTGATTTCACCTTGACAACGCGTCGTTTTTAACGTGGCCTGTAAGGTGTCTTCCAAGATGCCTTATGGTCTTATTGTTCTCACTGTGGGGGGGGGGTTGCCTGTGGTGGTGACGTCATCACTTCAATGAAGCAATAATGAAAGATCCTAGCGTGAAGGTTAGATCGAGACGATTTTGCGGTAGTGCACACGTGAAGCCGACTTTGATTTCACCTTGACAACGCGTCGTTTTTAGCGTGGCCTGTAAGGTGTCATCCGAGATGCCTTACGGTCTTATTGTTCTCACTGTGGGGGGGGGTTGCCTGTGGTGGTGACGTCATCACTTCAATGAAGCAATAATCAGAGATCCTAGCGTGAAGGTTAGATCGAGACGATTTTGCGGTAGTGCACACGTGAAGCCGACTTTGATTTCACCTTGACAAGGCGTCGTTTTTAGCGTGGCCTGTAAGGTGTCTTCCGAGATGCCTTACGGTCTTATTGTTCTCACTGTGGGGGGGGGGTTGCCTGTGGTGGTGACGTCATCACTTCAATGAAGCAATAATCAGAGATCCTAGCGTGAAGGTTAGATCGAGACGATTTTGTGGTAGTGCACACGTGAAGCCGACTTTGATTTCACCTTGACAAGGCGTCGTTTTTAGCGTGGCCTGTAAGGTGTCTTCCGAGATGCCTTACGGTCTTATTGTTCTCACTGTGGGGGGGGGGTTGCCTGTGGTGGTGACGTCATCACTTCAATGAAGCAATAATCAGAGATCCTAGCGTGAAGGTTAGATCGAGACGATTTTGCGGTAGTGCACACGTGAAGCCGACTTTGATTTCACCTTGACAACGCGTCGTTTTTAGCGTGGCCTGTAAGGTGTCTTCCGAGATACCTTACGGTCTTATTGTTCTCACTGTGGTGGGGGGGGGTTACCTGTGGTGGTGACGTCATCACTTCAATGAAGCAATAATCAGAGATCCTAGCGTGAAGGTTAGATCGAGACGATTTTGCGGTAGTGCACACGTGAAGCCGACTTTGATTTCACCTTGACAACGCGTCGTTTTTAACGTGGCCTGTAAGGTGTCTTCCGAGATGCCTTACGGTCTTATTGTTTTCACTGTGGGGGAGGGGGGTTACCTGTGGTGGTGACGTCATCACTTCAATGAAGCAATAATCAGAGATCCTAGCGTGAAGGTTAGATCGAGACGATTTTGCGGTAGTGCACACGTGAAGCCGATTTTGATTTTACCTTTACAACGCGTCGTTTTTAGCGTGGCCTGTAAGGTGTCTTCCGAGATACCTTACGGTCTTATTGTTCTCACTGTGGTGGGGGGGGGGGGGTTGCCTGTGGTGGTGACGTCATCACTTCAATGAAGCAATAATCAGAGATCCTAGCGTGAAGGTTAGATCGAGACGATTTTGCGGTAGTGCACACGTGAAGCCGACTTTGATTTCACCTTGACAACGCGTCGTTTTTAACGTGGCCTGTAAGGTGTCTTCCAAGATGCCTTATGGTCTTATTGTTCTCACTGTGGGGGGGGGGTTGCCTGTGGTGGTGACGTCATCACTTCAATGAAGCAATAATGAAAGATCCTAGCGTGAAGGTTAGATCGAGACGATTTTGCGGTAGTGCACACGTGAAGCCGACTTTGATTTCACCTTGACAACGCGTCGTTTTTAGCGTGGCCTGTAAGGTGTCATCCGAGATGCCTTACGGTCTTATTGTTCTCACTGTGGGGGGGGGTTGCCTGTGGTGGTGACGTCATCACTTCAATGAAGCAATAATCAGAGATCCTAGCGTGAAGGTTAGATCGAGACGATTTTGCGGTAGTGCACACGTGAAGCCGACTTTGATTTCACCTTGACAAGGCGTCGTTTTTAGCGTGGCCTGTAAGGTGTCTTCCGAGATGCCTTACGGTCTTATTGTTCTCACTGTGGGGGGGGGGTTGCCTGTGGTGGTGACGTCATCACTTCAATGAAGCAATAATCAGAGATCCTAGCGTGAAGGTTAGATCGAGACGATTTTGTGGTAGTGCACACGTGAAGCCGACTTTGATTTCACCTTGACAAGGCGTCGTTTTTAGCGTGGCCTGTAAGGTGTCTTCCGAGATGCCTTACGGTCTTATTGTTCTCACTGTGGGGGGGGGGTTGCCTGTGGTGGTGACGTCATCACTTCAATGAAGCAATAATCAGAGATCCTAGCGTGAAGGTTAGATCGAGACGATTTTGCGGTAGTGCACACGTGAAGCCGACTTTGATTTCACCTTGACAACGCGTCGTTTTTAGCGTGGCCTGTAAGGTGTCTTCCGAGATACCTTACGGTCTTATTGTTCTCACTGTGGTGGGGGGGGGTTACCTGTGGTGGTGACGTCATCACTTCAATGAAGCAATAATCAGAGATCCTAGCGTGAAGGTTAGATCGAGACGATTTTGCGGTAGTGCACACGTGAAGCCGACTTTGATTTCACCTTGACAACGCGTCGTTTTTAACGTGGCCTGTAAGGTGTCTTCCGAGATGCCTTACGGTCTTATTGTTCTCACTGTGGGGGGGGGGTTGCCTGTGGTGGTGACGTCATCACTTCAATGAAGCAATAATCAGAGATCCTAGCGTGAAGGTTAGATCGAGACGATTTTGCGGTAGTGCACACGTGAAGCCGACTTTGATTTCACCTTGACAACGCGTCGTTTTTAACGTGGCCTGTAAGGTGTCTTCCGAGATGCCTTACGGTCTTATTGTTTTCACTGTGGGGGAGGGGGGTTACCTGTGGTGGTGACGTCATCACTTCAATGAAGCAATAATCAGAGATCCTAGCGTGAAGGTTAGATCGAGACGATTTTGCGGTAGTGCACACATGAAGCCGACTTTGATTTTACCTTGACAACGCGTCGTTTTTAGCGTGGCCTGTAAGGTGTCATCCGAGATGCCTTACGGTCTTATTGTTCTCACTGTGGGGGGGGGTTGCCTGTGGTGGTGACGTCATCACTTCAATGAAGCAATAATCAGAGATCCTAGCGTGAAGGTTAGATCGAGACGATTTTGCGGTAGTGCACACGTGAAGCCGACTTTGATTTCACCTTGACAAGGCGTCGTTTTTAGCGTGGCCTGTAAGGTGTCTTCCGAGATGCCTTACGGTCTTATTGTTCTCACTGTGGGGGGGGGGTTGCCTGTGGTGGTGACGTCATCACTTCAATGAAGCAATAATCAGAGATCCTAGCGTGAAGGTTAGATCGAGACGATTTTGTGGTAGTGCACACGTGAAGCCGACTTTGATTTCACCTTGACAAGGCGTCGTTTTTAGCGTGGCCTGTAAGGTGTCTTCCGAGATGCCTTACGGTCTTATTGTTCTCACTGTGGGGGGGGGGTTGCCTGTGGTGGTGACGTCATCACTTCAATGAAGCAATAATCAGAGATCCTAGCGTGAAGGTTAGATCGAGACGATTTTGCGGTAGTGCACACGTGAAGCCGACTTTGATTTCACCTTGACAACGCGTCGTTTTTAGCGTGGCCTGTAAGGTGTCTTCCGAGATACCTTACGGTCTTATTGTTCTCACTGTGGTGGGGGGGGGTTGCCTGTGGTGGTGACGTCATCACTTCAATGAAGCAATAATCAGAGATCCTAGCGTGAAGGTTAGATCGAGACGATTTTGCGGTAGTGCACACGTGAAGCCGACTTTGATTTCACCTTGACAACGCGTCGTTTTTAACGTGGCCTGTAAGGTGTCTTCCGAGATGCCTTACGGTCTTATTGTTTTCACTGTGGGGGAGGGGGGTTACCTGTGGTGGTGACGTCATCACTTCAATGAAGCAATAATCAGAGATCCTAGCGTGAAGGTTAGATCGAGACGATTTTGCGGTAGTGCACACATGAAGCCGACTTTGATTTTACCTTGACAACGCGTCGTTTTTAGCGTGGCCTGTAAGGTGTCTTCCGAGATGCCTTACGGTCTTATTGTTCTCACTGTGGGGGGGGGGGGTTGCCTGTGGTGGTGACGTCATCACTTCAATGAAGCAATAATGAAAGATCCTAGCGTGAAGGTTAGATCGAGACGATTTTGCGGTAGTGCACACGTGAAGCCGACTTTGATTTCACCTTTACAACGCGTCGTTTTTAGCGTGGCCTGTAAGGTGTCTTCCGAGATACCTTACGGTCTTATTGTTCTCACTGTGGTGGTGGGGGGGTTGCCTGTGGTGGTGACGTCATCACTTCAATGAAGCAATAATCAGAGATCCTAGCGTGAAGGTTAGATCGAGACGATTTTGCGGTAGTGCACACGTGAAGCCGACTTTGATTTCACCTTGACAACGCGTCGTTTTTAACGTGGCCTGTAAGGTGTCTTCCGAGATGCCTTACGGTCTTATTGTTTTCACTGTGGGGGAGAGGGGTTACCTGTGGTGGTGACGTCATCACTTCAATGAAGCAATAATCAGAGATCCTAGCGTGAAGGTTAGATCGAGACGATTTTGCGGTAGTGCACACGTGAAGACGACTTTGATTTTACCTTGACAACGCGTCGTTTTTAGCGTGACCTGTAAGGTGTCTTCCGAGATGCCTTATGGTCTTATTGTTCTCACTGTGGGGGGGGGTTGCCTGTGGTGGTGACGTCATCACTTCAATGAAGCAATAATGAAAGATCCTAGCGTGAAGGTTAGATCGAGACGATTTTGCGGTAGTGCACACGTGAAGCCGACTTTGATTTCACCTTGACAACGCGTCGTTTTTAGCGTGGCCTGTAAGGTGTCATCCGAGATGCCTTACGGTCTTATTGTTCTCACTGTGGGGGGGGGGGTTGCCTGTGGTGGTGACGTCATCACTTCAATGAAGCAATAATCAGAGATCCTAGCGTGAAGGTTAGATCGAGACGATTTTGCGGTAGTGCACACGTGAAGCCGACTTTGATTTCACCTTGACAAGGCGTCGTTTTTAGCGTGGCCTGTAAGGTGTCTTCCGAGATGCCTTACGGTCTTATTGTTCTCACTGTGGGGGGGGGGGTTGCCTGTGGTGGTGACGTCATCACTTCAATGAAGCAATAATCAGAGATCCTAGCATGAAGGTTAGATCGAGACGATTTTGTGGTAGTGCACACGTGAAGCCGACTTTGATTTCACCTTGACAAGGCGTCGTTTTTAGCGTGGCCTGTAAGGTGTCTTCCGAGATGCCTTACGGTCTTATTGTTCTCACTGTGGGGGGGGGGTTGCCTGTGGTGGTGACGTCATCACTTCAATGAAGCAATAATCAGAGATCCTAGCGTGAAGGTTAGATCGAGACGATTTTGCGGTAGTGCACACGTGAAGCCGACTTTGATTTCACCTTGACAACGCGTCGTTTTTAGCGTGGCCTGTAAGGTGTCTTCCGAGATACCTTACGGTCTTATTGTTCTCACTGTGGTGGGGGGGGGTTGCCTGTGGTGGTGACGTCATCACTTCAATGAAGCAATAATCAGAGATCCTAGCGTGAAGGTTAGATCGAGACGATTTTGCGGTAGTGCACACGTGAAGCCGACTTTGATTTCACCTTGACAACGCGTCGTTTTTAACGTGGCCTGTAAGGTGTCTTCCGAGATGCCTTACGGTCTTATTGTTTTCACTGTGGGGGAGGGGGGTTACCTGTGGTGGTGACGTCATCACTTCAATGAAGCAATAATCAGAGATCCTAGCGTGAAGGTTAGATCGAGACGATTTTGTGGTAGTGCACACGTGAAGCCGACTTTGATTTTACCTTGACAACGCGTCGTTTTTAGCGTGGCCTGTAAGGTGTCTTCCGAGATGCCTTACGGTCTTATTGTTCTCACTGTGGGGGGGGGTTGCCTGTGGTGGTGACGTCATCACTTCAATGAAGCAATAATGAAAGATCCTAGCGTGAAGGTTAGATCGAGACGATTTTGCGG
Source organism: Nematostella vectensis (assembly GCF_932526225.1). Lineage (NCBI taxonomy): Eukaryota > Metazoa > Cnidaria > Anthozoa > Actiniaria > Edwardsiidae > Nematostella > Nematostella vectensis. The sequence continues at coordinate 55,420 of NC_064044.1, read as the reverse complement.
TAGTGCACACGTGAAGCCGACTTTGATTTCACCTTGACAAGGCGTCGTTTTTAGCGTGGCCTGTAAGGTGTCTTCCGAGATGCCTTACGGTCTTATTGTTCTCACTGTGGGGGGGGGTTGCCTGTGGTGGTGACGTCATCACTTCAATGAAGCAATAATCAGAGATCCTAGCGTGAAGGTTTGATCGAGACGATTTTGCGGTAGTGCACACGTGAAGCCGACTTTGATTTCACCTTGACAACGCGTCGTTTTTAGCGTGGCCTGTAAGGTGTCTTCCGAGATACCTTACGGTCTTATTGTTCTCACTGTGGTGGGGGGGGGTTGCCTGTGGTGGTAACGTCATCACTTCAATGAAGCAATAATCAGAGATCCTAGCGTGAAGGTTAGATCGAGACGATTTTGCTGTAGTGCACACGTGAAGCCGACTTTGATTTCACCTTGACAACGCGTCGTTTTTAACGTGGCCTGTAAGGTGTCTTCCGAGATGCCTTACGGTCTTATTGTTTTCACTGTGGGGGAGGGGGGTTACCTGTGGTGGTGACGTCATCACTTCAATGAAGCAATAATCAGAGATCCTAGCGTGAAGGTTAGATCGAGACGATTTTGCGGTAGTGCACACGTGAAGCCGACTTTGATTTTACCTTGACAACGCGTCGTTTTTAACGTGGCCTGTAAGGTGTCTTCCGAGATGCCTTACGGTCTTATTGTTTTCACTGTGGGGGAGGGGGGTTACCTGTGGTGGTGACGTCATCACTTCAATGAAGCAATAATCAGAGATCCTAGCGTGAAGGTTAGATCGAGACGATTTTGCGGTAGTGCACACGTGAAGCCGACTTTGATTTCACCTTGACAACGCGTCGTTTTTAGCGTGGCCTGTAAGGTGTCTCCCGAGATGCCTTACGGTCTTATTGTTCTCACTGTGGGGGAGGGGGGTTACCTGTGGTGGTGACGTCATCACCTCAATGAAGCAATAATCAGAGATCCTAGCGTGAAGGTTAGATCGAGACGATTTTGCGGTAGTGCACACGTGAAGCCGACTTTGATTTCACCTTGACAACGCGTCGTTTTTAGCGTGGCCTGTAAGGTGTCATCCGAGATGCCTTACGGTCTTATTGTTCTCACTGTGGGGGGGGGGGGGGGTTGCCTGTGGTGGTGACGTCATCACTTCAATGAAGCAATAATCAGAGATCCTAGCGTGAAGGTTAGATCGAGACGATTTTGCGGTAGTGCACACGTGAAGCCGACTTTGATTTCACCTTGACAACGCGTCGTTTTTGGCGTGGCCTGTAAGGTGTCTCCCGAGATGCCTTACGGTCTTATTGTTCTCACTGTGGGGGAGGGGGGTTACCTGTGGTGGTGACGTCATCACTTCAATGAAGCAATAATCAGAGATCCTAGCGTGAAGGTTAGATCGAGACGATTTTGCGGTAGTGCACACGTGAAGCCGACTTTGATTTCACCTTGACAACGCGTCGTTTTTAGCGTGGCCTGTAAGGTGTCTTCCGAGATGCCTTACGGTCTTATTGTTCTCACTGTGGGGGAGGGGGGTTACCTGTGGTGGTGACGTCATCACCTCAATGAAGCAATAATCAGAGATCCTAGCGTGAAGGTTAGATCGAGACGATTTTGCGGTAGTGCACACGTGAAGCCGACTTTGATTTCACCTTGACAAGGCGTCGTTTTTAGCGTGGCCTGTAAGGTGTCTTCCGAGATGCCTTACGGTCTTATTGTTCTCACTGTGGGGGGGGAGTTGCCTGTGGTGGTGACGTCATCACTTCAATGAAGCAATAATCAGAGATCCTAGCGTGAAGGTTAGATCGAGACGATTTTGCGGTAGTGCACACGTGAAGCCGACTTTGATTTCACCTTGACAACGCGTCGTTTTTAGCGTGGCCTGTAAGGTGTCTTCCGAGATACCTTACGGTCTTATTGTTCTCACTGTGGTGGGGGGGGGTTGCCTGTGGTGGTGACGTCATCACTTCAATGAAGCAATAATCAGAGATCCTAGCGTGAAGGTTAGATCGAGACGATTTTGCTGTAGTGCACACGTGAAGCCGACTTTGATTTCACCTTGACAACGCGTCGTTTTTAACGTGGCCTGTAAGGTGTCTTCCGAGATGCCTTACGGTCTTATTGTTTTCACTGTGGGGGAGGGGGGTTACCTGTGGTGGTGACGTCATCACTTCAATGAAGCAATAATCAGAGATCCTAGCGTGAAGGTTAGATCGAGACGATTTTGCGGTAGTGCACACGTGAAGCCGACTTTGATTTTACCTTGACAACGCGTCGTTTTTAACGTGGCCTGTAAGGTGTCTTCCGAGATGCCTTACGGTCTTATTGTTTTCACTGTGGGGGAGGGGGGTTACCTGTGGTGGTGACGTCATCACTTCAATGAAGCAATAATCAGAGATCCTAGCGTGAAGGTTAGATCGAGACGATTTTGCGGTAGTGCACACGTGAAGCCGACTTTGATTTTACCTTGACAACGCGTCGTTTTTAGCGTGGCCTGTAAGGTGTCTTCCGAGATGCCTTACGGTCTTATTGTTCTCACTGTGGGGGGGGGGGGGTTGCCTGTGGTGGTGACGTCATCACTTCAATGAAGCAATAATGAAAGATCCTAGCGTGAAGGTTAGATCGAGACGATTTTGCGGTAGTGCACACGTGAAGCCGACTTTGATTTCACCTTGACAACGCGTCGTTTTTAGCGTGGCCTGTAAGGTGTCATCCGAGATGCCTTACGGTCTTATTGTTCTCACTGTGGGGGGGGGGGTTGCCTGTGGTGGTGACGTCATCACTTCAATGAAGCAATAATCAGAGATCCTAGCGTGCAGGTTAGATCGAGACGATTTTGCGGTAGTGCACACGTGAAGCCGACTTTGATTTCACCTTGACAAGGCGTCGTTTTTGGCGTGGCCTGTAAGGTGTCTCCCGAGATGCCTTACGGTCTTATTGTTCTCACTGTGGGGGAGGGGGGTTACCTGTGGTGGTGACGTCATCACTTCAATGAAGCAATAATCAGAGATCCTAGCGTGAAGGTTAGATCGAGACGATTTTGCGGTAGTGCACACGTGAAGCCGACTTTGATTTCACCTTGACAACGCGTCGTTTTTAGCGTGGCCTGTAAGGTGTCTTCCGAGATGCCTTACGGTCTTATTGTTCTCACTGTGGGGGAGGGGGGTTACCTGTGGTGGTGACGTCATCACCTCAATGAAGCAATAATCAGAGATCCTAGCGTGAAGGTTAGATCGAGACGATTTTGCGGTAGTGCACACGTGAAGCCGACTTTGATTTCACCTTGACAAGGCGTCGTTTTTAGCGTGGCCTATAAGGTGTCTTCCGAGATGCCTTACGGTCTTATTGTTCTCACTGTGGGGGGGGGGGGGGGGGGTTGCCTGTGGTGGTGACGTCATCACTTCAATAAAGCAATAATCAGAGATCCTAGCGTGAAGGTTAGATCGAGACGATTTTGCGGTAGTGCACACGTGAAGCCGACTTTGATTTCACCTTGACAAGGCGTCGTTTTTAGCGTGGCCTGTAAGGTGTCTTCCGAGATACCTTACGGTCTTATTGTTCTCACTGTGGTGGGGGGGGGGTTGCCTGTGGTGGTGACGTCATCACTTCAATGAAGCAATAATCAGAGATCCTAGCGTGAAGGTTAGATCGAGACGATTTTGCTGTAGTGCACACGTGAAGCCGACTTTGATTTCACCTTGACAACGCGTCGTTTTTAACGTGGCCTGTAAGGTGTCTTCCGAGATGCCTTACGGTCTTATTGTTTTCACTGTGGGGGAGGGGGGTTACCTGTGGTGGTGACGTCATCACTTCAATGAAGCAATAATCAGAGATCCTATCGTGAAGGTTAGATCGAGACGATTTTGCGGTAGTGCACACGTGAAGCCGACTTTGATTTTACCTTGACAACGCGTCGTTTTTAGCGTGGCCTGTAAGGTGTCTTCCGAGATGCCTTACGGTCTTATTGTTCTCACTGTGGGGGGGGGGGGGGTTGCCTGTGGTGGTGACGTCATCACTTCAATGAAGCAATAATGAAAGATCCTAGCGTGAAGGTTAGATCGAGACGATTTTGCGGTAGTGCACACGTGAAGCCGACTTTGATTTCACCTTGACAACGCGTCGTTTTTAGCGTGGCCTGTAAGGTGTCATCCGAGATGCCTTACGGTCTTATTGTTCTCACTGTGGGGGGGGGGGGGGGGGTTGCCTGTGGTGGTGACGTCATCACTTCAATGAAGCAATAATCAGAGATCCTAGCGTGAAGGTTAGATCGAGACGATTTTGCGGTAGTGCACACGTGAAGCCGACTTTGATTTCACCTTGACAACGCGTCGTTTTTAGCGTGGCCTGTAAGGTGTCTTCCGAGATACCTTACGGTCTTATTGTTCTCACTGTGGTGGGGGGGGGGTTGCCTGTGGTGGTGACGTCATCACTTCAATGAAGCAATAATCAGAGATCCTAGCGTGAAGGTTAGATCGAGACGATTTTGCTGTAGTGCACACGTGAAGCCGACTTTGATTTCACCTTGACAACGCGTCGTTTTTAACGTGGCCTGTAAGGTGTCTTCCGAGATGCCTTACGGTCTTATTGTTTTCACTGTGGGGGAGGGGGGTTACCTGTGGTGGTGACGTCATCACTTAAATGAAGCAATAATCAGAGATCCTAGCGTGAAGGTTAGATCGAGACGATTTTGCGGTAGTGCACACGTGAAGCCGACTTTGATTTTACCTTGACAACGCGTCGTTTTTAGCGTGGCCTGTAAGGTGTCTTCCGAGATGCCTTACGGTCTTATTGTTCTCACTGTGGGGGGGGGGGGGTTGCCTGTGGTGGTGACGTCATCACTTCAATGAAGCAATAATGAAAGATCCTAGCGTGAAGGTTAGATCGAGACGATTTTGCGGTAGTGCACACGTGAAGCCGACTTTGATTTCACCTTGACAACGCGTCGTTTTTAGCGTGGCCTGTAAGGTGTCATCCGAGATGCCTTACGGTCTTATTGTTCTCACTGTGGGGGGGGGGGGGTTGCCTGTGGTGGTGACGTCATCACTTCAATGAAGCAATAATCAGAGATCCTAGCGTGAAGGTTAGATCGAGACGATTTTGCGTTAGTGCACACGTGAAGCCGACTTTGATTTCACCTTGACAAGGCGTCGTTTTTGGCGTGGCCTGTAAGGTGTCTCCCGAGATGCCTTACGGTCTTATTGTTCTCACTGTGGGGGAGGGGGGTTACCTGTGGTGGTGACGTCATCACTTCAATGAAGCAATAATCAGAGATCCTAGCGTGAAGGTTAGATCGAGACGATTTTGCGGTAGTGCACACGTGAAGCCGACTTTGATTTCACCTTGACAACGCGTCGTTTTTAGCGTGGCCTGTAAGGTGTCTTCCGAGATGCCTTACGGTCTTATTGTTCTCACTGTGGGGGAGGGGGGTTACCTGTGGTGGTGACGTCATCACCTCAATGAAGCAATAATCAGAGATCCTAGCGTGAAGGTTAGATCGAGACGATTTTGCGGTAGTGCACACGTGAAGCCGACTTTGATTTCACCTTGACAAGGCGTCGTTTTTAGCGTGGCCTGTAAGGTGTCTTCCGAGATGCCTTACGGTCTTATTGTTCTCACTGTGGGGGGGGGTTGCCTGTGGTGGTGACGTCATCACTTCAATGAAGCAATAATCAGAGATCCTAGCGTGAAGGTTAGATCGAGACGATTTTGCGGTAGTGCACACGTGAAGCCGACTTTGATTTCAACTTGACAACGCGTCGTTTTTAGCGTGGCCTGTAAGGTGTCTTCCGAGATACCTTACGGTCTTATTGTTCTCACTGTGGTGGGGGGGGGGTTGCCTGTGGTGGTGACGTCATCACTTCAATGAAGCAATAATCAGAGATCCTAGCGTGAAGGTTAGATCGAGACGATTTTGCGGTAGTGCACACGTGAAGCCGACTTTGATTTCACCTTGACAACGCGTCGTTTTTAGCGTGGCCTGTAAGGTGTCTTCCGAGATGCCTTACGGTCTTATTGTTCTCACTGTGGGGGAGGGGGGTTACCTGTGGTGGTGACGTCATCACCTCAATGAAGCAATAATCAGAGATCCTAGCGTGAAGGTTAGATCGAGACGATTTTGCGGTAGTGCACACGTGAAGCCGACTTTGATTTCACCTTGACAAGGCGTCGTTTTTAGCGTGGCCTGTAAGGTGTCTTCCGAGATGCCTTACGGTCTTATTGTTCTCACTGTGGGGGGGGTTGCCTGTGGTGGTGACGTCATCACTTCAATGAAGCAATAATCAGAGATCCTAGCGTGAAGGTTAGATCGAGACGATTTTGCGGTAGTGCACACGTGAAGCCGACTTTGATTTCACCTTGACAACGCGTCGTTTTTAGCGTGGCCTGTAAGGTGTCTTCCGAGATACCTTACGGTCTTATTGTTCTCACTGTGGTGGGGGGGGGGTTGCCTGTGGTGGTGACGTCATCACTTCAATGAAGCAATAATCAGAGATCCTAGCGTGAAGGTTAGATCGAGACGATTTTGCTGTAGTGCACACGTGAAGCCGACTTTGATTTCACCTTGACAACGCGTCGTTTTTAACGTGGCCTGTAAGGTGTCTTCCGAGATGCCTTACGGTCTTATTGTTTTCACTGTGGGGGAGGGGGGTTACCTGTGGTGGTGACGTCATCACTTCAATGAAGCAATAATCAGAGATCCTAGCGTGAAGGTTAGATCGAGACGATTTTGCGGTAGTGCACACGTGAAGCCGACTTTGATTTTACCTTGACAACGCGTCGTTTTTAACGTGGCCTGTAAGGTGTCTTCCGAGATGCCTTACGGTCTTATTGTTTTCACTGTGGGGGAGGGGGGTTACCTGTGGTGGTGACGTCATCACTTCAATGAAGCAATAATCAGAGATCCTAGCGTGAAGGTTAGATCGAGACGATTTTGCTGTAGTGCACACGTGAAGCCGACTTTTATTTCACCTTGACAACGCGTCGTTTTTAGCGTGGCCTGTAAGGTGTCTCCCGAGATGCCTTACGGTCTTATTGTTCTCACTGTGGGGGAGGGGGGTTACCTGTAGTGGTGACGTCATCACCTCAATGAAGCAATAATCAGAGATCCTAGCGTGAAGGTTAGATCGATACGATTTTGCGGTAGTGCACACGTGAAGCCGACTTTGATTTCACCTTGACAACGCGTCGTTTTTAGCGTGGCCTGTAAGGTGTCATCCGAGATGCCTTACGGTCTTATTGTTCTCACTGTGGGGGGGGGGTTGCCTGTGGTGGTGACGTCATCACTTCAATGAAGCAATAATCAGAGATCCTAGCGTGAAGGTTAGATCGAGACGATTTTGCGGTAGTGCACACGTGAAGCCGACTTTGATTTCACCTTGACAAGGCGTCGTTTTTGGCGTGGCCTGTAAGGTGTCTCCCGAGATGCCTTACGGTCTTATTGTTCTCACTGTGGGGGAGGGGGGTTACCTGTGGTGGTGACGTCATCACTTCAATGAAGCAATAATCAGAGATCCTAGCGTGAAGGTTAGATCGAGACGATTTTGCGGTAGTGCACACGTGAAGCCGACTTTGATTTCACCTTGACAACGCGTCGTTTTTAGCGTGGCCTGTAAGGTGTCTTCCGAGATGCCTTACGGTCTTATTGTTCTCACTGTGGGGGAGGGGGGGTACCTGTGGTGGTGACGTCATCACCTCAATGAAGCAATAATCAGAGATCCTAGCGTGAAGGTTAGATCGAGACGATTTTGCGGTAGTGCACACGTGAAGCCGACTTTGATTTCACCTTGACAACGCGTCGTTTTTAGCGTGGCCTGTAAGGTGTCTTCCGAGATGCCTTACGGTCTTATTGTTCTCACTGTGGTGGGGGGGGGGTTGCCTGTGGTGGTGACGTCATCACTTCAATGAAGCAATAATCAGAGATCCTAGCGTGAAGGTTAGATCGAGACGATTTTGCTGTAGTGCACACGTGAAGCCGACTTTGATTTCACCTTGACAACGCGTCGTTTTTAACGTGGCCTGTAAGGTGTCTTCCGAGATGCCTTACGGTCTTATTGTTTTCACTGTGGGGGAGGGGGGTTACCTGTGGTGGTGGACGTCATCACTTCAATGAAGCAATAATCAGAGATCCTAGCGTGAAGGTTAGATCGAGACGATTTTGCGGTAGTGCACACGTGAAGCCGACTTTGATTTTACCTTGACAACGCGTCGTTTTTAACGTGGCCTGTAAGGTGTCTTCCGAGATGCCTTACGGTCTTATTGTTTTCACTGTGGGGGAGGGGGGTTACCTGTGGTGGTGACGTCATCACTTCAATGAAGCAATAATCAGAGATCCTAGCGTGAAGGTTAGATCGAGACGATTTTGCGGTAGTGCACACGTGAAGCCGACTTTGATTTCACCTTGACAACGCGTCGTTTTTAGCGTGGCCTGTAAGGTGTCTCCCGAGATGCCTTACGGTCTTATTGTTCTCACTGTGGGGGAGGGGGGTTACCTGTGGTGGTGACGTCATCACCTCAATGAAGCAATAATCAGAGATCCTAGCGTGAAGGTTAGATCGAGACGATTTTGCGGTAGTGCACACGTGAAGCCGACTTTGATTTCACCTTGACAACGCGTCGTTTTTAGCGTGGCCTGTAAGGTGTCATCCGAGATGCCTTACGGTCTTATTGTTCTCACTGTGGGGGGGGGGGGTTGCCTGTGGTGGTGACGTCATCACTTCAATGAAGCAATAATCAGAGATCCTAGCGTGAAGGTTAGATCGAGACGATTTTGCGGTAGTGCACACGTGAAGCCGACTTTGATTTCACCTTGACAACGCGTCGTTTTTGGCGTGGCCTGTAAGGTGTCTCCCGAGATGCCTTACGGTCTTATTGTTCTCACTGTGGGGGAGGGGGGTTACCTGTGGTGGTGACGTCATCACTTCAATGAAGCAATAATCAGAGATCCTAGCGTGAAGGTTAGATCGAGACGATTTTGCGGTAGTGCACACGTGAAGCCGACTTTGATTTCACCTTGACAACGCGTCGTTTTTAGCGTGGCCTGTAAGGTGTCTTCCGAGATGCCTTACGGTCTTATTGTTCTCACTGTGGGGGAGGGGGGGTACCTGTGGTGGTGACGTCATCACCTCAATGAAGCAATAATCAGAGATCCTAGCGTGAAGGTTAGATCTAGACGATTTTGCGGTAGTGCACACGTGAAGCCGACTTTGATTTCACCTTGACAAGGCGTCGTTTTTAGCGTGGCCTGTAAGGTGTCTTCCGAGATGCCTTACGGTCTTATTGTTCTCACTGTGGGGGGGGGGGGGTTGCCTGTGGTGGTGACGTCATCACTTCAATGAAGCAATAATCAGAGATCCTAGCGTGAAGGTTAGATCGAGACGATTTTGCGGTAGTGCACACGTGAAGCCGACTTTGATTTCACCTTGACAACGCGTCGTTTTTAGCGTGGCCTGTAAGGTGTCTTCCGAGATACCTTACGGTCTTATTGTTCTCACTGTGGTGGGGGGGGGTTGCCTGTGGTGGTGACGTCATCACTTCAATGAAGCAATAATCAGAGATCCTAGCGTGAAGGTTATATCGAGACGATTTTGCTGTAGTGCACACGTGAAGCCGACTTTGATTTCACCTTGACAACGCGTCGTTTTTAACGTGGCCTGTAAGGTGTCTTCCGAGATGCCTTACGGTCTTATTGTTTTCACTGTGGGGGAGCGGGGTTACCTGTGGTGGTGACGTCATCACTTCAATGAAGCAATAATCAGAGATCCTAGAGTGAAGGTTAGATCGAGACTATTTTGCGGTAGTGCACACGTGAAGCCGACTTTGATTTTACCTTGACAACGCGTCGTTTTTAACGTGGCCTGTAAGGTGTCTTCCGAGATGCCTTACGGTCTTATTGTTTTCACTGTGGGGGAGGGGGGTTACTTGTGGTGGTGACGTCATCACTTCAATGAAGCAATAATCAGAGATCCTAGCGTGAAGGTTAGATCGAGACGATTTTGCGGTAGTGCACACGTGAAGCCGACTTTGATTTCACCTTGACAACGCGTCGTTTTTAGCGTGGCCTGTAAGGTGTCTCCCGAGATGCCTTACGGTCTTATTGTTCTCACTGTGGGGGAGGGGGGTTACCTGTGGTGGTGACGTCATCACCTCAATGAAGCAATAATCAGAGATCCTAGCGTGAAGGTTAGATCGAGACGATTTTGCGGTAGTGCACACGTGAAGCCGACTTTGATTTCACCTTGACAACGCGTCGTTTTTAGCGTGGCCTGTAAGGTGTCATCCGAGATGCCTTACGGTCTTATTGTTCTCACTGTGGGGGGGGGGTTGCCTGTGGTGGTGACGTCATCACTTCAATGAAGCAATAATCAGAGATCCTAGCGTGAAGGTTAGATCGAGACGATTTTGCGGTAGTGCACACGTGAAGCCGACTTTGATTTCACCTTGACAAGGCGTCGTTTTTGGCGTGGCCTGTAAGGTGTCTCCCGAGATGCCTTACGGTCTTATTGTTCTCACTGTGGGGGAGGGGGGTTACCTGTGGTGGTGACGTCATCACTTCAATGAAGCAATAATCAGAGATCCTAGCGTGAAGGTTAGATCGAGACGATTTTGCGGTAGTGCACACGTGAAGCCGACTTTGATTTCACCTTGACAACGCGTCGTTTTTGGCGTGGCCTGTAAGGTGTCTTCCGAGATGCCTTACGGTCTTATTGTTTTCACTGTGGGGGAGGGGGGTTACCTGTGGTGGTGACGTCATCACTTCAATGAAGCAATAATCAGAGATCCTAGCGTGAAGGTTAGATCGAGACGATTTTGCGGTAGTGCACACGTGAAGCCGACTTTGATTTCACCTTGACAACGCGTTGTTTTTAGCGTGGCCTGTAAGGTGTCTCCCGAGATGCCTTACGGTCTTATTGTTCTCACTGTGGGGGAGGGGGGTTACCTGTGGTGGTGACGTCATCACTTCAATGAAGCAATAATCAGAGATCCTAGCGTGAAGGTTAGATCGAGACGATTTTGCGGTAGTGCACACGTGAAGCCGACTTTGATTTCACCTTGACAACGCGTCGTTTTTAGCGTGGCCTGTAAGGTGTCTCCCGAGATGCCTTACGGTCTTATTGTTCTCACTGTGGGGGAGGGGGTTACCTGTGGTGGTGACGTCATCACCTCAATGAAGCAATAATCAGAGATCCTAGCGTGAAGGTTAGATCGAGACGATTTTGCGGTAGTGCACACGTGAAGCCGACTTTGATTTCACCTTGACAACGCGTCGTTTTTAGCGGGGCCTGTAAGGTGTCTTCCGAGATACCTTACGGTCTTATTGTTCTCACTGTGGTGGGGGGGGTTGCCTGTGGTGGTGACGTCATCACTTCAATGAAGCAATAATCAGAGATCCTAGCGTGAAGGTTAGATCGAGACGATTTTGCGGTAGTGCACACGTGAAGCCGACTTTGATTTCACCTTGACAACGCGTCGTTTTTAACGTGGCCTGTAAGGTGTCTTCCGAGATGCCTTACGGTCTTATTGTTTTCACTGTGGGGGAGGGGGGTTACCTGTGGTGGTGACGTCATCACTTCAATGAAGCAATAATCAGAGATCCTAGCGTGAAGGTTAGATCGAGACGATTTTGCGGTAGTGCACACGTGAAGCCGACTTTGATTTTACCTTGACAACGCGTCGTTTTTAGCGTGGCCTGTAAGGTGTCTTCCGAGATGCCTTACGGTCTTATTGTTCTCACTGTGGGGGGGGGTTGCCTGTGGTGGTGACGTCATCACTTCAATGAAGCAATAATGAAAGATCCTAGCGTGAAGGTTAGATCGAGACGATTTTGCGGTAGTGCACACGTGAAGCCGACTTTGATTTCACCTTGACAACGCGTCGTTTTTAGCGTGGCCTGTAAGGTGTCATCCGAGATGCCTTACGGTCTTATTGTTCTCACTGTGGGGGGGGGTTGCCTGTGGTGGTGACGTCATCACTTCAATGAAGCAATAATCAGAGATCCTAGCGTGAAGGTTAGATCGAGACGATTTTGCGGTAGTGCACACGTGAAGCCGACTTTGATTTCACCTTGACAAGGCGTCGTTTTTGGCGTGGCCTGTAAGGTGTCTTCCGAGATGCCTTACGGTCTTATTGTTCTCACTGTGGGGGGGGGTTGCCTGTGGTGGTGACGTCATCACTTCAATGAAGCAATAATCAGAGATCCTAGCGTGAAGGTTAGATCGAGACGATTTTGCGGTAGTGCACACGTGAAGCCGACTTTGATTTCACCTTGACAACGCGTCGTTTTTAACGTGGCCTGTAAGGTGTCTTCCGAGATGCCTTACGGTCTAATTGTTTTCACTGTGGGGGAGGGGGGTTACCTGTGGTGGTGACGTCATCACTTCAATGAAGCAATAATCAGAGATCCTAGCGTGAAGGTTAGATCGAGACGATTTTGCGGTAGTGCACACGTGAAGCCGACTTTGATTTTACCTTGACAACGCGTCGTTTTTAGCGTGGCCTGTAAGGTGTCTTCCGAGATGCCTTACGGTCTTATTGTTCTCACTGTGGGGGGGGGGGTTGCCTGTGGTGGTGACGTCATCACTTCAATGAAGCAATAATCAGAGATCCTAGCGTGAAGGTTAGATCGAGACGATTTTGCGGTAGTGCACACGTGAAGCCGACTTTGATTTCACCTTGACAAGGCGTCGTTTTTAGCGTGGCCTGTAAGGTGTCTTCCGAGATGCCTTACGGTCTTATTGTTATCACTGTGGAGGGGGGGGGGTTGCCTGTGGTGGTGACGTCATCACTTCAATGAAGCAATAATCAGAGATCCTAGCGTGAAGGTTAGATCGAGACGATTTTGCGGTAGTGCACACGTGAAGCCGACTTTGATTTCACCTTGACAACGCGTCGTTTTTAACGTGGCCTGTAAGGTGTCTTCCGAGATGCCTTACGGTCTTATTGTTTTCACTGTGGGGGAGGGGGGTTACCTGTGGTGGTGACGTCATCACTTCAATGAAGCAATAATCAGAGATCCTAGCGTGAAGGTTAGATCGAGACGATTTTGCGATAGTGCACACGTGAAGCCGACTTTGATTTTACCTTGACAACGCGTCGTTTTTAGCGTGGCCTGTAAGGTGTCTTCCGAGATGCCTTACGGTCTTATTGTTCTCACTGTGGGGGGGGGGTTGCCTGTGGTGGTGACGTCATCACTTCAATGAAGCAATAATCAGAGATCCTAGCGTGAAGGTTAGATCGAGACGATTTTGCGGTAGTGCACACGTGAAGCCGACTTTGATTTTACCTTGACAACGCGTCGTTTTTAGCGTGGCCTGTAAGGTGTCTTCCGAGATGCCTTACGGTCTTATTGTTCTCACTGTGGGGGGGGGGGGTTGCCTGTGGTGGTGACGTCATCACTTCAATGAAGCAATAATGAAAGATCCTAGCGTGAAGGTTAGATCGAGACGATTTTGCGGTAGTGCACACGTGAAGCCGACTTTGATTTCACCTTGACAACGCGTCGTTTTTAGCGTGGCCTGTAAGGTGTCATCCGAGATGCCTTACGGTCTTATTGTTCTCACTGTGGGGGGAGGGGGGTTGCCTGTGGTGGTGACGTCATCACTTCAATGAAGCAATAATCAGAGATCCTAGCGTGCAGGTTAGATCGAGACGATTTTGCGGTAGTGCACACGTGAAGCCGACTTTGATTTCACCTTGACAAGGCGTCGTTTTTGGCGTGGCCTGTAAGGTGTCTTCCGAGATGCCTTACGGTCTTATTGTTCTCACTGTGGGGGAGGGGGGTTACCTTTGGTGGTGACGTCATCACTTCAATGAAGCAATAATCAGAGATCCTAGCGTGAAGGTTAGATCGAGACGATTTTGCGGTAGTGCACACGTGAAGCCGACTTTGATTTCACCTTGACAACGCGTCGTTTTTAGCGTGGCCTGTAAGGTGTCTTCCGAGATGCCTTACGGTCTTATTGTTCTCACTGTGGGGGAGAGGGGTTACCTGTGGTGGTGACGTCATCACCTCAATGAAGCAATAATCAGAGATCCTAGCGTGAAGGTTAGATCGAGACGATTTTGCGGTAGTGCACACATGAAGCCGACTTTGATTTCACCTTGACAAGGCGTCGTTTTTAGCGTGGCCTATAAGGTGTCTTCCGAGATGCCTTACGGTCTTATTGTTCTCACTGTGGGGGGGGGTTGCCTGTGGTGGTGACGTCATCACTTCAATGAAGCAATAATCAGAGATCCTAGCGTGAAGGTTAGATCGAGACGATTTTGCGGTAGTGCACACGTGAAGCCGACTTTGATTTCACCTTGACAACGCGTCGTTTTTAGCGTGGCCTGTAAGGTGTCTTCCGAGATACCTTACGGTCTTATTGTTCTCACTGTGGTGGGGGGGGGTTGCCTGTGGTGGTGACGTCATCACTTCAATGAAGCAATAATCAGAGATCCTAGCGTGAAGGTTAGATCGAGACGATTTTGCTGTAGTGCACACGTGAAGCCGACTTTGATTTCACCTTGACAACGCGTCGTTTTTAACGTGGCCTGTAACGTGTCTTCCGAGATGCCTTACGGTCTTATTGTTCTCACTGTGGGGGAGGGGGGTTACCTGTGGTGGTGACGTCATCACTTCAATGAAGCAATAATCAGAGATCCTAGCGTGAAGGTTAGATCGAGACGATTTTGCGGTAGTGCACACGTGAAGCCGACTTTGATTTTACCTTGACAACGCGTCGTTTTTAGCGTGGCCTGTAAGGTGTCTTCCGAGATGCCTTACGGTCTTATTGTTCTCACTGTGGGGGGGGGGTTGCCTGTGGTGGTGACGTCATCACTTCAATGAAGCAATAATGAAAGATCCTAGCGTGAAGGTTAGATCGAGACGATTTTGCGGTAGTGCACACGTGAAGCCGACTTTGATTTCACCTTGACAACGCGTCGTTTTTAGCGTGGCCTGTAAGGTGTCATCCGAGATGCCTTACGGTCTTATTGTTCTCACTGTGGGGGGGGGGGTTGCCTGTGGTGGTGACGTCATCACTTCAATGAAGCAATAATCAGAGATCCTAGCGTGAAGGTTAGATCGAGACGATTTTGCGGTAGTGCACACGTGAAGCCGACTTTGATTTCACCTTGACAAGGCGTCGTTTTTGGCGTGGCCTGTAAGGTGTCTCCCGAGATGCCTTACGGTCTTATTGTTCTCACTGTGGGGGAGGGGGGTTACCTGTGGTGGTGACGTCATCACTTTAATGAAGCAATAATCAGAGATCCTAGCGTGAAGGTTAGATCGAGACGATTTTGCGGTAGTGCACACGTGAAGCCGACTTTGATTTCACCTTGACAACGCGTCGTTTTTAGCGTGGCCTGTAAGGTGTCTTCCGAGATGCCTTACGGTCTTATTGTTCTCACTGTGGGGGAGGGGGGGGTACCTGTGGTGGTGACGTCATCACCTCAATGAAGCAATAATCAGAGATCCTAGCGTGAAGGTTAGATCGAGACGATTTTGCGGTAGTGCACACGTGAAGCCGACTTTGATTTCACCTTGACAAGGCGTCGTTTTTAGCGTGGCCTGTAAGGTGTCTTCCGAGATGCCTTACGGTCTTATTGTTCTCACTGTGGGGGGGGGGGGTTGCCTGTGGTGGTGACGTCATCACTTCAATGAAGCAATAATCAGAGATCCTAGCGTGAAGGTTAGATCGAGACGATTTTGCAAAAGTGCACACGTGAAGCCGACTTTGATTTCACCTTGACAACGCGTCGTTTTTAGCGTGGCCTGTAAGGTGTCTTCCGAGATACCTTACGGTCTTATTGTTCTCACTGTGGTGGGGGGGGGGGTTGCCTGTGGTGGTGACGTCATCACTTCAATGAAGCAATAATCAGAGATCCTAGCGTGAAGGTTAGATCGAGACGATTTTGCTGTAGTGCACACGTGAAGCCGACTTTGATTTCACCTTGACAACGCGTCGTTTTTAACGTGGCCTGTAAGGTGTCTTCCGAGATGCCTTACGGTCTTATTGTTTTCACTGTGGGGGAGCGGGGTTACCTGTGGTGGTGACGTCATCACTTCAATGAAGCAATAATCAGAGATCCTAGAGTGAAGGTTAGATCGAGACGATTTTGCGGTAGTGCACACGTGAAGCCGACTTTGATTTTACCTTGACAACGCGTCGTTTTTAACGTGGCCTGTAAGGTGTCTTCCGAGATGCCTTACGGTCTTATTGTTTTCACTATGGGGGAGGGGGGTTACTTGTGGTGGTGACGTCATCACTTCAATGAAGCAATAATCAGAGATCCTAGCGTGAAGGTTAGATCGAGACGATTTTGCGGTAGTGCACACGTGAAGCCGACTTTGATTTCACCTTGACAACGCGTCGTTTTTAGCGTGGCCTGTAAGGTGTCTCCCGAGATGCCTTACGGTCTTATTGTTCTCACTGTGGGGGAGGGGGGTTACCTGTGGTGGTGACGTCATCACCTCAATGAAGCAATAATCAGAGATCCTAGCGTGAAGGTTAGATCGAGACGATTTTGCGGTAGTGCACACGTGAAGCCGACTTTGATTTCACCTTGACAAGGCGTCGTTTTTAGCGTGGCCTGTAAGGTGTCTTCCGAGATGCCTTACGGTCTTATTGTTCTCACTGTTGGGGGGGGTTGCCTGTGGTGGTGACGTCATCACTTCAATGAAGCAATAATCAGAGATCCTAGCGTGAAGGTTAGATCGAGACGATTTTGCGGTAGTGCACACGTGAAGCCGACTTTGATTTCACCTTGACAACGCGTCGTTTTTAGCGGGGCCTGTAAGGTGTCTTCCGAGATACCTTACGGTCTTATTGTTCTCACTGTGGTGGGGGGGGTTGCCTGTGGTGGTGACGTCATCACTTCAATGAAGCAATAATCAGAGATCCTAGCGTGAAGGTTAGATCGAGACGATTTTGCGGTAGTGCACACGTGAAGCCGACTTTGATTTCACCTTGACAACGCGTCGTTTTTAACGTGGCCTGTAAGGTGTCTTCCGAGATGCCTTACGGTCTTATTGTTTTCACTGTGGGGGAGGGGGGTTACCTGTGGTGGTGACGTCATCACTTCAATGAAGCAATAATCAGAGATCCTAGCGTGAAGGTTAGATCGAGACGATTTTGCGGTAGTGCACACGTGAAGCCGACTTTGATTTTACCTTGACAACGCGTCGTTTGTAGCGTGGCCTGTAAGGTGTCTTCCGAGATGCCTTACGGTCTTATTGTTCTCACTGTGGGGGGGGGTTGCCTGTGGTGGTGACGTCATCACTTCAATGAAGCAATAATGAAAGATCCTAGCGTGAAGGTTAGATCGAGACGATTTTGCGGTAGTGCACACGTGAAGCCGACTTTGATTTCACCTTGACAACGCGTCGTTTTTAGCGTGGCCTGTAAGGTGTCATCCGAGATGCCTTACGGTCTTATTGTTCTCACTGTGGGGGGGGGGTTGCCTGTGGTGGTGACGTCATCACTTCAATGAAGCAATAATCAGAGATCCTAGCGTGAAGGTTAGATCGAGACGATTTTGCGGTAGTGCACACGTGAAGCCGACTTTGATTTCACCTTGACAAGGCGTCGTTTTTGGCGTGGCCTGTAAGGTGTCTTCCGAGATGCCTTACGGTCTTATTGTTCTCACTGTGGGGGGGGGGTTGCCTGTGGTGGTGACGTCATCACTTCAATGAAGCAATAATCAGAGATCCTAGCGTGAAGGTTAGATCGAGACGATTTTGCGGTAGTGCACACGTGAAGCCGACTTTGATTTCACCTTGACAACGCGTCGTTTTTAACGTGGCCTGTAAGGTGTCTTCCGAGATGCCTTACGGTCTAATTGTTTTCACTGTGGGGGAGGGGGGTTACCTGTGGTGGTGACGTCATCACTTCAATGAAGCAATAATCAGAGATCCTAGCGTGAAGGTTAGATCGAGACGATTTTGCGGTAGTGCACACGTGAAGCCGACTTTGATTTTACCTTGACAACGCGTCGTTTTTAGCGTGGCCTGTAAGGTGTCTTCCGAGATGCCTTACGGTCTTATTGTTCTCACTGTGGGGGGGGGGGGGGGGTTGCCTGTGGTGGTGACGTCATCACTTCAATGAAGCAATAATCAGAGATCCTAGCGTGAAGGTTAGATCGAGACGATTTTGCGGTAGTGCACACGTGAAGCCGACTTTGATTTCACCTTGACAAGGCGTCGTTTTTAGCGTGGCCTGTAAGGTGTCTTCCGAGATGCCTTACGGTCTTATTGTTATCACTGTGGAGGGGGGGGGGTTGCCTGTGGTGGTGACGTCATCACTTCAATGAAGCAATAATCAGAGATCCTAGCGTGAAGGTTAGATCGAGACGATTTTGCGGTAGTGCACACGTGAAGCCGACTTTGATTTTACCTTGACAACGCGTCGTTTTTAGCGTGGCCTGTAAGGTGTCTTCCGGGATGCCTTACGGTCTTATTGTTCTCACTGTGGGGGGGGGGTTGCCTGTGGTGGTGACGTCATCACTTCAATGAAGCAATAATCAGAGATCCTAGCGTGAAGGTTAGATCGAGACGATTTTGCGGTAGTGCACACGTGAAGCCGACTTTGATTTTACCTTGACAACGCGTCGTTTTTAGCGTGGCCTGTAAGGTGTCTTCCGAGATGCCTTACGGTCTTATTGTTCTCACTGTGGGGGGGGGGGTTGCCTGTGGTGGTGACGTCATCACTTCAATGAAGCAATAATGAAAGATCCTAGCGTGAAGGTTAGATCGAGACGATTTTGCGGTAGTGCACACGTGAAGCCGACTTTGATTTCACCTTGACAACGCGTCGTTTTTAGCGTGGCCTGTAAGGTGTCATCCGAGATGCCTTACGGTCTTATTGTTCTCACTGTGGGGGGGGGGGGGGTTGCCTGTGGTGGTGACGTCATCACTTCAATGAAGCAATAATCAGAGATCCTAGCGTGAAGGTTAGATCGAGACGATTTTGCGGTAGTGCACACGTGAAGCCGACTTTGATTTCACCTTGACAAGGCGTCGTTTTTGGCGTGGCCTGTAAGGTGTCTCCCGAGATGCCTTACGGTCTTATTGTTCTCACTGTGGGGGAGGGGGGTTACCTGTGGTGGTGACGTCATCACTTCAATGAAGCAATAATCAGAGATCCTAGCGTGAAGGTTAGATCGAGACGATTTTGCGGTAGTGCACACGTGAAGCCGACTTTGATTTCACCTTGACAACGCGTCGTTTTTAGCGTGGCCTGTAAGGTGTCTTCCGAGATGCCTTACGGTCTTATTGTTCTCACTGTGGGGGGGGGGGTTGCCTGTGGTGGTGACGTCATCACTTCAATGAAGCAATAATCAGAGATCCTAGCGTGAAGGTTAGATCGAGACGATTGTGCGGTAGTGCACACGTGAAGCCGACTTTGATTTCACCTTGACAACGCGTCGTTTTTAGCGTGGCCTGTAAGGTGTCTTCCGAGATACCTTACGGTCTTATTGTTCTCACTGTGGTGGGGGGGGGGGTTGCCTGTGGTGGTGACGTCATCACTTCAATGAAGCAATAATCAGAGATCCTAGCGTGAAGGTTAGATCGAGACGATTTTGCGGTAGTGCACACGTGAAGCCGACTTTGATTTCACCTTGACAACGCGTCGTTTTTAACGTGGCCTGTAAGGTGTCTTCCGAGATGCCTTACGGTCTTATTGTTTTCACTGTGGGGGAGGGGGGTTACCTGTGGTGGTGACGTCATCACTTCAATGAAGCAATAATCAGAGATCCTAGCGTGAAGGTTAGATCGAGACGATTTGGATCAGTTCACCGTCCTGGGCCATCGTGAAGGATTTTAAAAATCGTGAAGGATTTCGAAATCGTTCACGATTTTAAAAATCCTTCACGATTTTTAAAATCCTTCACGATTTCGAAATCGTTCACGATTTTTAAAATCCTTCACGATTTTTAAAATCCTTCACGATTTGGAAATCCTTCACGATTATGAAATCGTTCACGTTTTTGTATTAGTCCGGCTTCACGACTTTCGAATTTGTGTGAAATTGTTATAGCGGATATAGCTTTCCCGTTCGCTTAGCCACCAGTGCACGGTGGAATGCGGCAAGTGCGCCCACTCGAATGGTTTCACAAGTCATTTAGATAGAAGGAAGTAGTTTGTTAAAATACTGCTCATGGGTAATACAATGTTTGAACTAAGTCTAATACACTGTAATATTTTTGTTCTCTTTTGTTCTGGCTTGACTATTACACATTAACAATTACATTTTGTTGCACGGGATTTTGAAAACCACTCTATCACCTTTGTTAGCTTGAACATGTATTTTTCATTCAGTTCGGAGATATAGTGACACGGCATCGAACATACGCGTTTGGGAGGGGGGGGGGGTAAAATTTGGATTTTTTTAGATAATAAACAATGCAACTTATCCACTTCTCCGTATACAAATTTAGTACATAGGTTTGGCTGAAAGTGAATTATAAAGTCAGAGTCTTCATCAACATCCCCATCATCTTTGGAGGGTTAAGTATTTAGAGCAAAATTCTGTCTCTCCGATTTCTTAGCGAAATCAAATCACCAGGATCTGCTAGATTTTTCGAAAAAAAAAAAAGTTTGTTCTTAACTGCGCATATTTACTGCACGACAAAGTGGAACTCGTCCTCTACCGTGTCCGGACATAATTGGCATGTCCGTTCATGAACTGTTACACCTCCCCTTCTCTATTTCGAGGTCATGGTCGAGGTAAAAATGGTGGCGCAAAGTATGACGCCTTCCCCCCCCCCCCATCCCCCACCCCCCAAGCAAAAAATTAAATAATAATAATGAAATAAAGGGCTTGTAATTTGTATAAGTTGTCTTTGTTGAAATAGCATTCCATAGTCATGTGATGTGGCGACTCAAAAATCACCGGGTTTTTCTAGCTATTTAAGTACCGTAATGACTGGTAAGGACGCCCTACTTCAGATAAGCGCCCCTCTTCGATCTCGCATATTGAAATAAGTTCACCCTTCCCTATGAGCACCCCCCCCTCCTTTTTATCTATCTCACATTGACATCCACACACCACACGACGGTTCCTTTTTATCCGTTCATCTTCTATGTCCAATGAGCGCCTCTCTCCCTGGCCCAACTGCGTACACGAGCTAGTGATACCCGAATCCGCACAAGTACTGCCTAAGGAGGTCCGGTAGTTTAGTTGGAGAAGCTGATATGGAACACTGGACCTTACGTCAATCACTTGTGTACTACAGGAGGGACTTCTACATACTAGCTTGTAGTACAAGCTAGTATGTTATTTGTTGCAAAAAACATTGATATGTATAGGTAATCTAGTTATCTAAATATAGTTTTCCATACTCATATTTATATTATATTATTCTAAATCAGTGTACTTTTACCTTGAACGTCGAAGATTATTTTTGATCGCTATTGCCTCTCTTGGATCAAGCCACTTGTTGTACCAGAGTAATTAAAACGATAAACCAAAAAGTGAAGCGGACTCTAAAAAGTTTTCGTTGACCGTCGTTGCAGACAAAACCATTTTTATGAAAAAGGTTTTAAATCAACGACGGGAAAAAACTCTCAAAATTTAATAAAATTACATTTTGAAGAAAGCAAAGCACACATTGCGGTTGTGAAAGAAAGAAAAGTAAGCAGGAGATGAACACGTATCGATTCTCGAAAAAGTTCTTCCATTATGTACAGTATGTCGTTTTCTGTTAATATACGCAATTTCTTGTAACGTTTCGTGTTGATACCCCTCCAAAAGTTCTTCTTAATTGTTAGTAAAAGTATTCTTTATCATTGTAGTATAATCAGCCCTTTTTGTTCCCAAATTTTATTTATGCTTATATAAGTTTACTGATTGAAATTAGTTTTTTTTTCTTCTGGGTTAAATGGTAATGGTAATTAATATATATTAACATTAGTATAAAAGTTGTACAACCGGTTCAAAATGGCGGCCAAATCAATATTCATTATTAAATCAGAAATTAAAGCCGAATTGAGTTTGGCTCTATATCCTATCTTGTAAAATTGGTAACTTTAGCAAAAAATGCGCAATTCAAGGTAAAATTGCACATATCCGCAGTTAATAGTTAGGTACATTTTGTTTTTCTATCCAAATTTTCTCACGGGCGGTGTCGCGCCCGTGGAGCACCCTCGCGTAAAAGCCGGTTTGCAAAATAAATTAATTTCGGGTCCAAAGTCTTTTCTCATTAAATGTTTTTCTTTTTCAGTTTACACATTTTATAGTGGAGTTTGGGCAAGGGATTAAAAATTAGTCAAATAACTCTCCTTTTTTCTCTCTCTAGATTCGTTATGTTAAGTTATGTCTGAAATTTTAAAATATACGAGTATAACCATTGAATGTACAACAACCACCTCGCATTGTGTGTTACACTTTTACATGCTTGTTGTCTTTACACGATATTCCCACAGTTTGCCGGGGAATGCATTTTTGTAGAGGTGGCTTATAAGTGGAAGCGCATCATTGTGGTCCTGTTTATATCACCGGGGAGGGGGGTCTCCAAATGGCTACATTACGTTATCAAAATGCTGCTATTTCACTAATGCAATCTATCAATCCCGCAGGATACGGAATGGGGACATAAACATGAACATCGAGGAGGAGTTCGTAGCGCCTGGCACCCTACTTGGCGTGAGGGCTGAAGCCTTTGAGAAATTAAATTTCAGTTCTGGAAGAGTTATGTTTACGTTTGGAATTATTACTTATGACTTCATTAGTAACTAACGTTTTTTTTGAAAATTAATAACTTGTCGCATATGTGTTATAGTGTTATAAAAATAAATATCAAAATTTTAAACCTGTTTTGTTTCTTCTGCGTAGGCTCTATTTCCACCCGTCGCTAAGTCTCGTTTTGTCTGCGGGTCCACAGAAATGAAAGCTAGAACCTACTTGCACTACCCCTAGCCTGCGTAGCGGTTCAAGGGAGAGAGACGGGGGGAGGGGGGCTTAGAGAAGAAAAAGCGAGCGCCTCTACCTCTCCCCTTCCCTTGAGCCGCCACTACCTAACTACCCCGGGTTGAAAATCTAAAATTAATTAAAAAAGGTGGTGATCGTCGGCAAAATATATTTTAACACTTAGGAAAAGCACTACTAGCCTGCATGCGGCCGGAAATAGTTCTATTATTACCGTAATAACGGAACTATTTCCGGCTGGACGCAGGCTAAAGCACTACTAGCATCAACATGTTTTGCAGCTTAATTTTAAGTACAAAAGCGCCGATCGAGTCGATGGAATAGGAAGGTGTCTTAGGCTGCTAGCATGGCTCTCGTCTGACCACGGAACGCCTAGTGTGTCCGAAATCAGTATTTAGAACTACAACCGGGCTATGGGATTACAAGACGCCCCCCCTCGGGCTATCGACATTCCTTTCAATCTTCATACAAAGAAGTACCGAATTTCCCCTTCCTACATAACGCCCTTGGTTCCCGAATATGCTTCCTACGCCTAGCCTGCGTGCATCCGGGTTCGAAGTTTTTTCTCTGTAACAGAGTAAAAACTATGATACCGGATGCACGCAAGCTACGCCGGCTTATTGGTCCTGTTGACCGAGTCTCATATTACACGTCACATGTTATGTCCGCTTAAGCACGGTTCGGAAGGTTCTTGATCAGTGTGCGAGTTTTTACGTGGAAGACGAAGCTATGAGAAAAGCAAAGTGTACCTCACTGAGAACGATCTTTTTGTCCGAAAAAGACCTAAATTTTGATTGCGTGCCCAGAGGGAGCAGGCTGAAACAGGCGGAGCGAGAGGGGAGAGTCCAAACCTTAGACCTGGCCACCAATCACTCCAGCGAGGATGTCCTAAGCATCCTAAAATCAAAATTTCCGACGCTACGTAATGAACTGGAGTTGCCAAAGAGGTAAGTGTCTTTGCAAGTACACGTATTGCCTTTCTTATCCCAGTATTGATGTCATATAATTCGCCCCTGGCCTAAGTTACAATCCGTTACAATGCGGTGAAGCCATTTCAAGGGACAAGTTATTTGTTGCGTAACGAATTCCTCTTTGTCGTTTTCACCGGGTAAACTCCAAGTGTAAGAAACAAAACTTTATTTCTGTGAATTAGAAGTTTCGTGTACCAAATAGTTAACGACGGAAAATTTAAACCATATTAAAATGGTTATATTTCAAATGCGCTTCTTGTGGTAAAATGATAGCCAGAACATGTATTACACATGTCACCGGATTTCCGGTGCTATTAAGCCCACTCTATTACAGTAAAAACCCATTTATATAAGACCAGGGAACTATTCCCTGATAAGGCCAAGCTCACTCCCGCGTAGTTTTTGCGACAGCAGCTTTAAAAACATATATATTTTTAACTAAAAGCCCTTTTCACATTCTATAGACATCTGCTTTCTATAAGTGAAGAAACACTCGCTTTGTATTCGGCATAAAAGGTGGTCAAAGGGCGCCTATTGGGTGGGGTCGCTTATTTGAACGCGTGCGCGTATACGAATCATCGAAAGTGGCGATTAATTTGGGACCACTGATTGGAAAGCTGGTTTATAGATGTATATTGCTTTTGAACGCTTTTGTCATTCATTCCAGACTTCAGTTCCTTCAGCCAGGGGCACAAGGCAACAACGGCTGGAATGTTGCCTTTTACGGGGTCCCTACTGGCCAGGAAATTTACCATGCGTTTAATCGAACGAAAAGGATGTATTTCTGTCTAAGGACAAAAGGTAAGAGAAGAGCTTAAAAAACTAAGTGCTAAAAAACTTTATTGCATAAGTAAGTCTACATGATTCATTGCAGCATTTAGAAAACAAATCAAATTTCATGTATCAATTTGTATCATTTTGCGAGCAGATTTAAGCAGCAGCACCACCCCAACACCAGGTAAGGCCCCCTTTGTCAGTTATCTAAACTTATTTTCTCTAAACTCAATAAGTGCTATCATTAATAAGGAATATAATTGAATAACAGGGGCGACCAAGAAGTCACCCCCAAGGGGGAGGGCCATAATTTTTAGACCCCATTTTTGGGGAGGGTAGAGATTTTTGAACCCCAAAAAATTCAACTTAGAAGCCCTCCACACCTCCCACCCCCCAAATAAATATTGACCCTTCCCTAAGAAACAAAGAATAGAAGGGGGGTGCTGCTGGAGTCTATAATTCTATTATTATTCACTTTTCAAACTGTTTTATGTAGCCACCAGTGATGAAGGTGACAACAGCGATAAATATAATCAACGTGAGTTTGCATTATTTAATCGGGCAACCACATTTTGAACATGAAAATAAAGAAAATGAATTTCTTATTCTCTATTATTTCAATCTTTGACACTTTCACCTATATATATATAACAGCTCCTGTAAAGTTGAGCACTATTTTGGCTCCCAGTGAAAGACTTCAACTGGAGTATATATATATACCATCATTTAGCTTAAAGCACACCTACTTCTTCTATAAAAAACACTAGTTATGGTAAATAAAAAAGTTTTTTTTATGTTCTAGCACTAAGCACTCAAATAAAGAAAAAAGAGTCCTCTAAAGGTGAATATGATCTACAACAATTTATGATGACAACTCATTTTGATTCTTAATCATCTATAAAGTACTAGACTATTACATTTTTCTTTTCAAGTAGTTCCTCTTATAATAAAATTAAAAAAGTTTTTGCTATAGTCCTTAGTATAAACCCTCCTGGAAAAGGCAAGAAACCTGACAAGCCCTCTAAAGGTGAATATAATAAACATCTTGTTATCTACAAAACCCACCATATTATTCCCTTATTATACATATATAAAGATTTAGCTATTCAATGCTTTTTTAAAATATAATTGTTATTCTTGTTTTTATAGTCCACCTCAGAGGTAGTCCATCTTCATCCCCTTCTAGTGGGGACGACCTTGTACCTGGTAGGACCTGTTATAGCCTATATTTTTCCCCTAATGCTGGTTTCCATTAAAAAATGTTGAATAAGAAAACAAAATCATAACCATTTCTAATTTGCATAGTTCTTGAATACAAGGAAGTCAAAGAGAAGAGCGAGTTGAATGGTAAGCAAGGGCACATTTATTGATTTCTTTCTTTAGTTAATTCCTTTTATCCTAGAATTTCTCTGTATTATAGGAATCCACTACAGTGCAGATACAATGGAGATTTTAATGACGATAAAACAATTTTTTTTATCTTCTAGCCCTTAGCAACCCTGGAAAGGGAAAATCAACGGATCCCTCTAAAGGTAAATATGAATATATCTTATTATCTACAAAACCCAAGTAAATTCTAAATTATACATAGAGATTTAGCCATATGCAAGTTTTCTTTTTAATTATTATTTTTGTTTGATTTGTAGTCCATTAGACAGGGTTCCCATGACAGAGGTCCATGGAATCACCATTATTAATTTGCATCATAAATGTATTACAAATCATGAAATAGTATTTTCATTGCACATCTTTCTCTTTTGTCATCTCACTTTTCCTATAATATCTCTGTATCATAAGAAATTATTTAAGTGCAGATATTCAGTGCAGATACTGGTGGGGTGGTGGTCCTCTTATTGTTATAAAATAAGCGTTATACTGTGGAGATCCTAATTATTATAAAATAACTGTTTCCTATGTTCTTCTTAGCAAGTGGATATGGAGAATGCCCCCATTGACAATTAGTTGTATTTTTTTTTTTTTCAGGAGAATTCTTAAAGGAAATAAATTTGCACTCAAGTTTTGGAGTTGTTGGTAAGAATTCAAATCAAACGCATGCTAATAAAACCAGGGGAAAATCAATACATGGTTTGCTTTAAGTTTTATTTTGTGCAACTCTCTGAAAAGAGAGTAGTTTTTGCATAGTTTAATTAATCAGCTAATATGAGAGAAACAGAGGAACAGAGGAAAGTAAGGAAAAAGAGCTGCCACATTATTATACAATCATTTTACTATAGAGATCCATTATGCTGTATTAATTTTAAATTTAATTGCAATAGTTTAATTGCTTTATGAAGGCCACTTGTGTGTTTGAAATAGTATACCATTTATGTTATAGCTTCAATACAAATTTCTCATTATACATATTGTTGGAATTGTAATAGGCAATGGTTCTTTTTATTTAGTTGGAACAGTAAGGGAGGATGAGTATGAGTTTGGTTTTCTGAACCAAAGCATCACAAAGGGCCAGATGTGGTATCACACACAGGCACTTGGGGACCTGTGTGTGGTACTCGAAAATTACCATCAGGTACAGTAAAATAAATCTGTGTGTGAGAACCTAGATTTTCTCCTTTTGGGCAAAAGAGGTTCTTATATTTTGGGGTACTTTAAATTAAGGCATACCGAGTTGCAACACTAGGATCCATAAACTACAGAAGTATGTATAGATACAAAGCCACCTTGCTATTATAGAGATATCCTACTGTATGTATCTGCAATCTCATCGTTATGGAAGAGCAAAATGTTTAACATATTTATATTTTAAAGCCTCATAATTTCTTTCCTTTTCTCGTGGTGTGACTTACCCTGTTTCCGGAGCATGGAACTTCTCTATTTAGAGACGTTCAAGGCTCTGGAACCAGGGTAGGAGCGACCATCATATAAAGAACCTTTAGAATTTTACAATAAAGTCTATTATTTCTGCCCATATGTTCTTAAACAAAGACCCGCACTTTGAAAGAGCTTAGCTCCGCCCCTTTTCAGCTGAATAAAATTCAGACTTCAAGATGACAACACACTGTGTGGATATTTTTTTATTGTGTTATCATTAATAATTTGAAGCTCATTTTACAAATGGACTCATTCTTCAAGTTTTGATTGGTCCGGTATCCTGACCACATGAGATCCAATAAAAAACCTCTTGACTTGCTAAAACAAAATTCGCGGGTAAGCTCACGGAACGAAATGGCTGTACGGTCGGTTTTCGCCTGAGTCGTCACATTTAGGGTAATAACTTGCCATATTACTGTTTATGTTAGTTTCATCATCATTTTCTTGCACATATTCTTGTATATAAAACATCTACAGTATTATAGTTTTCCCAAAATTGTGTAACAATGGAATGATGCTTTGTTTAGGCATGTATACAAGCCAAGTACTCTGGCAGATCATTGCTTATCTGCTCAGGGGTTGAACCAGATGAGCCAGCCAACTACATGCTGGCAAGTTTCTTCAGGTAAACACTATAGTCATGGATAAAATGTCAGCAATCAATAAAATTGAGTTAAACCCCAACAATGTTGTTTAGCATTACTACAAATCTTTACTCGGTTTGCTTCTCAGCCTCTTGACCCATGTTGTTCAAAATGTTTTTATTCAAATCTAATACTGTTGGCTATGTTTTATTAGGGATGTCGAAGACTTGGAGGTCAAACCTCTGCTATGTGTGTGTTTCGAAGGCACAGATGATGAGAGGGCAGGTATAGTATTTTTAATGATGCAACTGTATCTTAATGAATATTATTGGGGGGGCTGTTAAAATGTTAAAGGAGAAAGCATTTTCTTAACAGTAAAAAAGCTTAAAGTTATTAGTGAGGTTTGTCAATCTGTGCCACGAGGCTTCCTTCCTATTGAAATCTAAGCTATGTTTTCAACATGTTTTGGTGCTGGATTGAGTATGGATTATTCTGAGTTTTATGTACTCAAAGTTTGGCAATCGAGTCTCCATGCCTTTCCAAACTTGATTTAGTTTTAACATATAAATTTCCCCATACTGTAACATTTCTTTATTAACCACTGACAGATAGCAGCCCTTACTGCCTGTGCCTAAAGAAGGATGCAGTAAATCTGCATCGCATGTAACAGTAAAAGTCCTACTTAACTGGAAAATGTCTTATACTGTATTATCATGAATTAGTGTAAATAAAATGCAGCTCTGGAAAGCTCTAGCACCTTTTGCTTTTGCCTCCTCTTTTAAACATTCACAAGAGCCACTATGTTCCAAAACACACTAAGGGTTTAGTCATTCCCTCTTGTAACATTTTTTTAGTATCCAGAAATCGTGGCCATGGGAGGGAACCAATACTGTTGGTGTTGCGTGCTATTGGTTCCAACCTAGGAGTTGTTGCCCGTGCAGAAGGTTGGTACTTAAAAGATTATCATTCAGAGTTGCATTATTGCTGTGCACTATTGGCAGCAAAATTGCTCCCACCCAAGCCTCAAATAATGGCCCCCTTAGTAAGGGGAGATGTAGGGACGATGTTGTTTACTCTGTTTACTGTCCCAAGTTGTTTTGACGTCAATTTGATGTTACTCAAAAATTTAAAGACATATTTGCACTGTAAAATGTACTGTATAACTGAATGGCTTTTGAAAACAAGGTGCACATCACATCCAATAATTCAAATATTTAATTTTCTTCTATTTTATTGATGGCCCATTAACATCACAATTTATTCTTTAATAGATGTCAATCTCAGCACTTTTGATGGAAGGGTCATCCTCAAAGCCCTAAGCATAAAGGAAAAAAAGGAAAAAAAAAAAAGAGAAGGAATAAAGACAACAAGAAAACTGTTGATCACAAGGTGGGTAGGAGATGGAATTTTATTTTCAATGTGTTTGTAAGCCTATGCTGAAGCTCAACCTCACACACTATGCTGATGATATAATCTTTTTGCAGATGTTGTGCCATTAGCCTATAAATAACAACGAAAAATTAAGGTCGTAAAAAAATTCAGGCAAAAAACTTCACACAATATTGTTAATTGTTCCATTTCCATTTTTGTTACACTTTACTGTAATTTTGGTCCAGCTAAAGAACGGAAATAACTTGTTTCTTCGGACTCTTTTTTATAGAGGTTCAAGGTTCCAACTGAATCATCATTTCTAACTTAGCTTATTTTATTAATAATTGTTTTTGGGCTTATTTTTTGCCTCTCTAGACTGGCTATGATCCTGACATGGATTCTAAATCAGATACGGGCGAAGAGCATGAGGTAAAGTGAATATATGACCAAAAAAATTGAATGAAAAAGATTTTTAAGAATAAGGACGTATTTACTTTTGTCTCATGATCTACATTTTACAAATATTTTTTTTTCTATATATGCTTGTACTTTGTTTCTAGATGTTGGTTATTATTATTGTTTTGCCTATTTAATCAATTATGAGGCTTTAAATAATTGTCTACCAACCTCAGTTATTTTTTAACAAATGGTGAATAGGATCTGGGGGAATACCAGTTTATACTTGTATTACAATACTTTTCTAAGTACTAACAGTTTGTTTGTATTGAATAGGTTCACTTCAAAAGTGAATTGTTGCAGACTTTCATAGGGGGCAATGACACCACAATAGGTAAGTCGATAGACAGACCACATATGAAACATGGAAGCAGTTTATTCATTGCACTTATTTTTCAAGAATTTGTTTAAGCCTTAAGGATTATTCTTGCAGTTTACAAGTGCCTGCACTATTCATAGTGGAAAACAATTATCCGTACTACAATATTGGTCTGAGCCCAGGCTATCTTTATAAGTTGAAAACAATTACATCAATTGTATCTGTACATGATATTCAGTTTACTATACAGTACAGCAGATTTGCAAACACACAAACTTGATCGATTACAAGTTTTTGGACAATAGTAATTGTATGGGAAAAACAATATGATTGGATAAACATAAGCTAAAGAAACATTTTCTCTTTTAGAAGAAAACAACAAGCAACTCATGAAAAGAAAAGCTAGGGGCAAAGCAAGCAGAAAAGCAAAGAAGTTCAACAAGGGGAAAGATATTTAGTAGTTGACACCAAAATTGGCAGTAGATCAGTAATTATAAATGAGTAGTTTAGTTAGATACTCAAGACCTCATCATCATTTTAGTTGCACTTGTACCAAAGCTATTGAACCAAAGCTATTGAGTTTTTTTCACAATAGAAAATATAGGACAAAAATGAAAATACATGAACATCAAATTATTTCAAAGCGATCTGAACAGGACAGTCCTGCTGGCTGTCTCAGATGCTGGGTTCTTTATATAGGATTAGCCTATACCTGGACAGGGCTTTGGTTTTAGTCCAAATTGCTTATTGATGCCGGTTAATTTTTGCCATAGTCCTGCTGGCTGTCTCAGACGCTGGACTCCTTATATAGGATTAGCCTATATCTGGACAGGGCTTTGGTTTTAGTCCAAATTTCCTATTGATGCCGGTTAATTTTTGCCATAGTCCTGCTGGCTGTCTCAGACGCTGGACTCCTTATATAGGATTAGCCTATATCTGGACAGGGCTTTGGTTTTAGTCCAAATTTCCTATTGATGCCGGTTAATTTTTGCCATAGTCCTGCTGGCTGTCTCAGACGCTGGACTCCTTATATAGGATTAGCCTATATCTGGACAGGGCTTTGGTTTTAGTCCAAATTTCCTATTGGGGCCGGTTAATTTTTGCCATAGTCCTGCTGGCTGTCTCAGACGCTGGACTCCTTATATAGGATTAGCCTATATCTGGACAGGGCTTTGGTTTTAGTCCAAATTTCCTATTGATGCCGGTTAATTTTTGCCATAGTCCTGCTGGCTGTCTCAGACGCTGGACTCCTTATATAGGATTAGCCTATATCTGGACAGGGCTTTGGTTTTAGTCCAAATTTCCTATTGATGCCGGTTAATTTTTGCCATAGTCCTGCTGGCTGTCTCAGACGCTGGACTCCTTATATAGGATTAGCCTATATCTGGACAGGGCTTTGGTTTTAGTTCAAATTTTCTATTTTTTTAATTTTTGCCATAGTCCTGCTGGCTGTCTCAGACGCTGGACTCCTTATATAGGATTAGCCTATATCTGGACAGGGCTTTGGTTTTAGTCCAAATTTCCTATTGGGGCCGGTTAATTTTTGCCATAGTCCTGCTGGCTGTCTCAGACGCTGGACTCCTTATATAGGATTAGCCTATATCTGGACAGGGCTTTGGTTTTAGTTCAAATTTTCTATTGATGCCGGTTAATTTTTGCCATAGTCCTGCTGGCTGTCTCAGACGCTGGACTCCTTATATAGGATTAGCCTATATCTGGACAGGGCTTTGGTTTTAGTTCAAATTTTCTATTTTTTTAATTTTTGCCATAGTCCTGCTGGCTGTCTCAGACGCTGGACTCCTTATATAGGATTAGCCTATATCTGGACAGGGCTTTGGTTTTAGTCCAAATTTCCTATTGGGGCCGGTTAATTTTTGCCATAGTCCTGCTGGCTGTCTCAGACGCTGGACTCCTTATATAGGATTAGCCTATATCTGGACAGGGCTTTGGTTTTAGTTCAAATTTTCTATAGATGCCGGTTAATTTTTGCCATAGTCCTGCTGGCTGTCTCAGACGCTGGACTCCTTATATAGGATTAGCCTATATCTGGACAGGGCTTTGGTTTTAGTCCAAATTTCCTATTGGGGCCGGTTAATTTTTGCCATAGTCCTGCTGGCTGTCTCAGACGCTGGACTCCTTATATAGGATTAGCCTATATCTGGACAGGGCTTTGGTTTTAGTTCAAATTTTCTATTTTTTTAATTTTTGCCATAGTCCTGCTGGCTGTCTCAGACGCTGGACTCCTTATATAGGATTAGCCTATATCTGGACAGGGCTTTGGTTTTAGTCCAAATTTCCTATTGGGGCCGGTTAATTTTTGCCATAGTCCTGCTGGCTGTCTCAGACGCTGGACTCCTTATATAGGATTAGCCTATATCTGGACAGGGCTTTGGTTTTAGTTCAAATTTTCTATAGATGCCGGTTAATTTTTGCCATAGTCCTGCTGGCTGTCTCAGACGCTGGACTCCTTATATAGGATTAGCCTATATCTGGACAGGGCTTTGGTTTTAGTCCAAATTTCCTATTGGGGCCGGTTAATTTTTGCCATAGTCCTGCTGGCTGTCTCAGACGCTGGACTCCTTATATAGGATTAGCCTATATCTGGACAGGGCTTTGGTTTTAGTTCAAATTTTCTATTGATGCCGGTTAATTTTTGCCATAGTCCTGCTGGCTGTCTCAGACGCTGGACTCCTTATATAGGATTAGCCTATATCTGGACAGGGCTTTGGTTTTAGTTCAAATTTTCTATTTTTTTAATTTTTGCCATAGTCCTGCTGGCTGTCTCAGACGCTGGACTCCTTATATAGGATTAGCCTATATCTGGACAGGGCTTTGGTTTTAGTCCAAATTTCCTATTGGGGCCGGTTAATTTTTGCCATAGTTCTGCTGGCTGTCTCAGACGCTGGACTCCTTATATAGGATTAGCCTATATCTGGACAGGGCTTTGGTTTTAGTTCAAATTTTCTATAGATGCCGGTTAATTTTTGCCATAGTCCTGCTGGCTGTCTCAGACGCTGGACTCCTTATATAGGATTAGCCTATATCTGGACAGGGCTTTGGTTTTAGTCCAAATTTCCTATTGGGGCCGGTTAATTTTTGCCATAGTCCTGCTGGCTGTCTCAGACGCTGGACTCCTTATATAGGATTAGCCTATATCTGGACAGGGCTTTGGTTTTAGTCCAAATTTCCTATTGATGCCGGTTAATTTTTGCCATAGTCCTGCTGGCTGTCTCAGACGCTGGACTCCTTATATAGGATTAGCCTATATCTGGACAGGGCTTTGGTTTTAGTCCAAATTTCCTATTGATGCCGGTTAATTTTTGCCATAGTCCTGCTGGCTGTCTCAGACGCTGGACTCCTTATATAGGATTAGCCTATATCTGGACAGGGCTTTGGTTTTAGTCCAAATTTTCTATTTTTTTAATTTTTGCCATAGTCCTGCTGGCTGTCTCAGACGCTGGACTCCTTATATAGGATTAGCCTATATCTGGACAGGGCTTTGGTTTTAGTCCAAATTTCCTATTGGGGCCGGTTAATTTTTGCCATAGTCCTGCTGGCTGTCTCAGACGCTGGACTCCTTATATAGGATTAGCCTATATCTGGACAGGGCTTTGGTTTTAGTCCAAATTTCCTATTGATGCCGGTTAATTTTTGCCATAGTCCTGCTGGCTGTCTCAGACGCTGGACTCCTTATATAGGATTAGCCTATATCTGGACAGGGCTTTGGTTTTAGTTCAAATTTTCTATTGATGCCGGTTAATTTTTGCCATAGTCCTGCTGGCTGTCTCAGACGCTGGACTCCTTATATAGGATTAGCCTATATCTGGACAGGGCTTTGGTTTTAGTCCAAATTTCCTATTGGGGCCGGTTAATTTTTGCCATAGTCCTGCTGGCTGTCTCAGACGCTGGACTCCTTATATAGGATTAGCCTATATCTGGACAGGGCTTTGGTTTTAGTCCAAATTTCCTATTGATGCCGGTTAATTTTTGCCATAGTCCTGCTGGCTGTCTCAGACGCTGGACTCCTTATATAGGATTAGCCTATATCTGGACAGGGCTTTGGTTTTAGTTCAAATTTTCTATAGATGCAAGTTAATTTCTACCATAGTCCTGCTGGCTGTCTCACACATGTTAAGTTTTCCCACTGACTTTGCTTGCAATGACTTCGAGCAAGAAATCTTGGGCGCCATTATCACAAAGACAAAAAAGTTAAAACATGTGTTCAAGATATGTAATAAGCTTATCTGGGAACTCTACTAAAAGATTCCAGGCAAAGGCTATCGAGCTCCAGGGAGACTGCTTGATAGTCCAGCTGCGAAACAACGTTTGTTTGTTTGTATGCAAAAAAGGAATTGAATTGTGATTTCAGTTTGCTTTCCTGGTACGAAAAATCATCCAAATGCATGAATGAATGAAACTTGAATTGCTTACCTATCATTTTCACTTCGGACTCAGCTGCTTAGTTGCGATCAGATGCAAACTCTTGTGAAAAGTTGTATTAATTTGAGCCTGCTGACATGACGGAAAAACCTGGAACACGGGCAATTCCAGATAAAGAGAGAAGACACGATTACTTACAATGGATATAGGGACAGTGCTGAATAACGTATGCGCGTGCTCTGGCGAAAACAAGCACAATTGTAGTGTTAAAACATTCGAGAAAAGGTACGAAAGGTTGTCGCTGATTTGACTAACTGTACAGCATTAAAACCATACTGTTCAAAAGATGACAGATTTTTTTGATAATGAGGAAGTCATAAAGAAAATTATAGCCTTAGGTTTGGTATAGTTTTCTTAGTATTCGCCAAAATGTGACAGTTCGCAGGTAAAAAGCTGCCATTTCAAAACAAAAAGGATGGTTTAACCGCGCGGTACTGGAACTAGTCTTGCGTTTTTCAGCACTGGCGGCTATAGGTTCCTTGTTCTACGAACTGATTTTCAAAACACAAATGACGTGAGGCCGAAGTGCACATAAGCAGATTTTGGCTTTTTAAGATAATTTTTCCCTGTGCATCAGTTCAGGGACGAAAAGCTCAAATTTCAATGACACTACAAAAAGTCGCATCAATTTAAAAAAAAGTCGCACTTCATATTTTGTTTGCTATAAGTTACTAAGTACTCAGAGAAATTCTCCGCCTTACTCGATGTGAAATGGGCTTATTTGAAGCGTCACGTCATGTTTTTCCGTCATGTCGAGCCTGCTGCATATACCGCTGTGCAGCCAATGGCCACGGCCTGTGGTCAGTTCGGGCACGTAACATAGGGGTGTAGATGTCCGCTAAGCAACTAAGAAGCACCTATCATTCAGTGTTGCTTTTAGGACTGGTCGATTTAGGCGGTGTCATTCCAGTTGAACAAGTGTGTTTTTTTTGACACGTTAGTACAGCCCCCTGTGACTTAGTGTGATCAGTGTTCAAGGTTATAGATGATATTTGAGAAAACGTGTTAATGCTTTATGGAAATATATTCACTGAAACTCTAAATGCAAATATTGGCACTGTTCAGTCCGGTCACTATCCACCATTAATTGTGGATGGTGACCGGCCTTTTCGAAATTTGTCTTTTTCAGATCTCAGAGCCGAAGAAAGGACCTCGTCGACTCACTCGATTGCCTCGGAAGGCAGACCTCAATCACGAGACAATACGTCATAATAAGGATCTGATTTTTAAAGATTATTTTATTATGTATACTTATTTGATAATAAAACAGTGTTAGTGTGACAGCCTTTTTCTTTGGGCCTTCTATTTTATGGGGTGCGTGTAGCTTATTGGATACTGTACGCTAATGTGATTTACGGTGTTTTTAGATTAGTTCTTCTTCTCGCGATGTTATGGAAATAAAAATGGAGCTCGCACGTAATTGTTTCGGATCCCGACCTTATGTTCACAGTCTTAGTAAAATACTACGAAAAGCAACATCTCTCCTTTTTTCAATAAATTGTGAAGTACTTTTGTGTAGAAGTATTGATAAACAAACCCGCGCACAACATTATTAATAATCTATTGTACTGATTACGTTTTTACAAAATTTAAGACTGAGGCATCTGTTAAAGAACTTATAGCGTTCTGTTCTTACACATATTTATGGTCCCTCTTTTTACTCAAACTCCTATTTATTTTTCATTTCGTGTGTGGGAGGGCGAAAAGAGATCGCCGATGTCTAAACGGGATTAATAGCAGGCACGTTCCCAGGATTGGCAGAGAGGGGTTGCGTAGTCATAGGCATCGTATAGAAAAGCGTATTATTTGAAGTTTCACGCGATCATAAATCATAAATTCAACATTTTCTTCTTTTTTTCCCCTTTTTCAATCGTGAAGGATTTACAAAATCGTGGAGGACTTTCAAAATCGTGAACGATTTCAAAAATCGTGAAGGATTTTAAAAATCGTGAAGGATTTTAAAAATCGTGAAGGATTTTTAAAATCGTGAAGGATTTTTAAAATCGTGAACGATTTTGAAATCGTTAAGGATTTCCAAAATCGTGAAGGATTTTGAAAATCGTGAACGATTTCGAAATCGTGAAGGATTTTTGGAATCGTTTACGATGGCCCAGGACGGTGAACTGATCCGACGATTTTGCGGTAGTGCACACGTGAAGCCGACTTTGATTTTACCTTGACAACGCGTCGTTTTTAACGTGGCCTGTAAGGTGTCTTCCGAGATGCCTTACGGTCTTATTGTTTTCACTGTGGGGGAGGGGGGTTACCTGTGGTGGTGACGTCATCACTTCAATGAAGCAATAATCAGAGATCCTAGCGTGAAGGTTAGATCGAGACGATTTTGCGGTAGTGCACACGTGAAGCCGACTTTGATTTCACCTTGACAACGCGTCGTTTTTAGCGTGGCCTGTAAGGTGTCTCCCGAGATGCCTTACGGTCTTATTGTTCTCACTGTGGGGGAGGGGGGTTACCTGTGGTGGTGACGTCATCACCTCAATGAAGCAATAATCAGAGATCCTAGCGTGAAGGTTAGATCGAGACGATTTTGCGGTAGTGCACACGTGAAGCCGACTTTGATTTCACCTTGACAAGGCGTCGTTTTTAGCGTGGCCTGTAAGGTGTCTTCCGAGATGCCTTACGGTCTTATTGTTCTCACTGTGGGGGCGGGTTGCCTGTGGTGGTGACGTCATCACTTCAATGAAGCAATAATCAGAGATCCTAGCGTGAAGGTTAGATCGAGACGATTTTGCGGTAGTGCACACGTGAAGCCGACTTTGATTTCACCTTGACAACGCGTCGTTTTTAGCGTGGCCTGTAAGGTGTCTTCCGAGATACCTTACGGTCTTATTGTTCTAACTGTGGTGGGGGGGGTTGCCTGTGGTGGTGACGTCATCACTTCAATGAAGCAATAATCAGAGATCCTAGCGTGAAGGTTAGATCGAGACGATTTTGCGGTAGTGCACACGTGAAGCCGACTTTGATTTCACCTTGACAACGCGTCGTTTTTAACGTGGCCTGTAAGGTGTCTTCCGAGATGCCTTACGGTCTTATTGTTTTCACTGTGGGGGAGGGGGGTTACCTGTGGTGGTGACGTCATCACTTCAATGAAGCAATAATCAGAGATCCTAGCGTGAAGGTTAGATCGAGACGATTTTGCGGTAGTGCACACGTGAAGCCGACTTTGATTTTACCTTGACAACGCGTCGTTTTTAGCATGGCCTGTAAGGTGTCTTCCGAGATGCCTTACGGTCTTATTGTTCTCACTGTGGGGGGGGGGGGGGTTGCCTGTGGTGGTGACGTCATCACTTCAATAAAGCAATAATCAGAGATCCTAGCGTGAAGGTTAGATCGAGACGATTTTGCGGTAGTGCACACGTGAAGCCGACTTTGATTTTACCTTGACAACGCGTCGTTTTTAGCGTGGCCTGTAAGGTGTCTTCCGAGATGCCTTACGGTCTTATTGTTCTCACTGTGGGGGGGGGTTGCCTGTGGTGGTGACGTCATCACTTCAATGAAGCAATAATGAAAGATCCTAGCGTGAAGGTTAGATCGAGACGATTTTGCGGTAGTGCACACGTGAAGCCGACTTTGATTTCACCTTGACAAGGCGTCGTTTTTAGCGTGGCCTGTAAGGTGTCATCCGAGATGCCTTACGGTCTTATTGTTCTCACTGTGGGGGGGGGGGTTGCCTGTGGTGGTGACGTCATCACTTCAATGAAGCAATAATCAGAGATCCTAGCGTGAAGGTTAGATCGAGACGATTTTGCGGTAGTGCATACGTGAAGCCGACTTTGATTTCACCTTGACAAGGCGTCGTTTTTGGCGTGGCCTGTAAGGTGTCTCCCGAGATGCCTTACGGTCTTATTGTTCTCACTGTGGGGGAGGGGGGTTACCTGTGGTGGTGACGTCATCACTTCAATGAAGCAATAATCAGAGATCCTAGCGTGAAGGTTAGATCGAGACGATTTTGCGGTAGTGCACACGTGAAGCCGACTTTGATTTCACCTTGACAACGCGTCGTTTTTAGCGTGGCCTGTAAGGTGTCTTCCGAGATGCCTTACGGTCTTATTGTTTTCACTGTGGGGGAGGGGGGTTACCTGTGGTGGTGACGTCATCACCTCAATGAAGCAATAATCAGAGATCCTAGCGTGAAGGTTAGATCGAGACGATTTTGCGGTAGTGCACACGTGAAGCCGACTTTGATTTCACCTTGACAAGGCGTCGTTTTTAGCGTGGCCTGTAAGGTGTCTTCCGAGATGCCTTACGGTCTTATTGTTCTCACTGTGGGGGGGGGTTACCTGTGGTGGTGACGTCATCACTTCAATGAAGCAATAATCAGAGATCCTAGCGTGAAGGTTAGATCGAGACGATTGTGCGGTAGTGCACACGTGAAGCCGACTTTGATTTCACCTTGACAACGCGTCGTTTTTAGCGTGGCCTGTAAGGTGTCTTCCGAGATACCTTACGGTCTTATTGTTCTCACTGTGGTGGGGGGGGGGTTGCCTGTGGTGGTGACGTCATCACTTCAATGAAGCAATAATCAGAGATCCTAGCGTGAAGGTTAGATCGAGACGATTTTGCGGTAGTGCACACGTGAAGCCGACTTTGATTTCACCTTGACAACGCGTCGTTTTTAACGTGGCCTGTAAGGTGTCTTCCGAGATGCCTTACGGTCTTATTGATTTCACTGTGGGGGAGGGGGGTTACCTGTGGTGGTGACGTCATCACTTCAATGAAGCAATAATCAGAGATCCTAGCGTGAAGGTTAGATCGAGACGATTTTGCGGTAGTGCACACGTGAAGCCGACTTTGATTTTACCTTGACAACGCGTCGTTTTTAGCGTGGCCTGTAAGGTGTCTTCCGAGATGCCTTACGGTCTTATTGTTTTCACTGTGGGGGAGGGGGGTTACCTGTGGTGGTGACGTCATCACTTCAATGAAGCAATAATCAGAGATCCTAGCGTGAAGGTTAGATCGAGACGATTTTGCGGTAGTGCACACGTGAAGCCGACTTTGATTTCACCTTGACAACGCGTCGTTTTTAGCGTGGCCTGTAAGGTGTCTCCCGAGATGCCTTACGGTCTTATTGTTCTCACTGTGGGGGAGGGGGGTTACCTGTGGTGGTGACGTCATCACTTCAATGAAGCAATAATCAGAGATCCTAGCGTGAAGGTTAGATCGAGACGATTTTGCGGTAGTGCACACGTGAAGCCGACTTTGATTTTACCTTGACAACGCGTCGTTTTTAGCGTGGCCTGTAAGGTGTCTTCCGAGATGCCTTACGGTCTTATTGTTCTCACTGTGGGGGGGGGGGGTTGCCTGTGGTGGTGACGTCATCACTTCAATGAAGCAATAATCAGAGATCCTAGCGTGAAGGTTAGATCGAGACGATTTTGAGGTAGTGCACACGTGAAGCCGACTTTGATTTCACCTTGACAAGGCGTCGTTTTTAGCGTGGCCTGTAAGGTGTCTTCCGAGATGCCTTACGGTCTTATTGTTCTCACTGTGGTGGGGGGGGGTTGCCTGTCGTGGTGACGTCATCACTTCAATGAAGCAATAATCAGAGATCCTAGCGTGAAGGTTAGATCGAGACGATTTTGCGGTAGTGCACACGTGAAGCCGACTTTGATTTCACCTTGACAACGCGTCGTTTTTAGCGTGGCCTGTAAGGTGTCTTCCGAG
The DNA here is from genome assembly GCF_932526225.1 of Nematostella vectensis. Taxonomy (NCBI): domain Eukaryota; kingdom Metazoa; phylum Cnidaria; class Anthozoa; order Actiniaria; family Edwardsiidae; genus Nematostella; species Nematostella vectensis. The sequence goes on along the minus strand of NC_064044.1, from coordinate 15,081 downwards.
ATACCTTACGGTCTTATTGTTCTCACTGTGGTGGGGGGGGGTTGCCTGTGGTGGTGACGTCATCACTTCAATGAAGCAATAATCAGAGATCCTAGCGTGAAGGTTAGATCGAGACGATTTTGCGGTAGTGCACACGTGAAGCCGACTTTGATTTCACCTTGACAACGCGTCGTTTTTAACGTGGCCTGTAAGGTGTCTTCCGAGATGCCTTACGGTCTTATTGTTTTCACTGTGGGGGAGGGGGGTTACCTGTGGTGGTGACGTCATCACTTCAATGAAGCAATAATCAGAGATCCTAGCGTGAAGGTTAGATCGAGACGATTTTGCGGTAGTGCACACGTGAAGCCGACTTTGATTTTACCTTGACAACGCGTCGTTTTTAGCGTGGCCTGTAAGGTGTCTTCCGAGATGCCTTACGGTCTTATTGTTCTCACTGTGGGGGGGGGTTGCCTGTGGTGGTGACGTCATCACTTCAATGAAGCAATAATGAAAGATCCTAGCGTGAAGGTTAGATCGAGACGATTTTGCGGTAGTGCACACGTGAAGCCGACTTTGATTTCACCTTGACAACGCGTCGTTTTTAGCGTGGCCTGTAAGGTGTCATCCGAGATGCCTTACGGTCTTATTGTTCTCACTGTGGGGGGGGGGTTGCCTGTGGTGGTGACGTCATCACTTAAATGAAGCAATAATCAGAGATCCTAGCGTGAAGGTTAGATCGAGACGATTTTGCGGTAGTGCACACGTGAAGCCGACTTTGATTTCACCTTGACAAGGCGTCGTTTTTGGCGTGGCCTGTAAGGTGTCTTCCGAGATGCCTTACGGTCTTATTGTTCTCACTGTGGGGGGGGGGGGGTTGCCTGTGGTGGTGACGTCATCACTTCAATGAAGCAATAATCAGAGATCCTAGCGTGAAGGTTAGATCGAGACGATTTTGCGGTAGTGCACACGTGAAGCCGACTTTGATTTCACCTTGACAACGCGTCGTTTTTAACGTGGCCTGTAAGGTGTCTTCCGAGATGCCTTACGGTCTAATTGTTTTCACTGTGGGGGAGGGGGGTTACCTGTGGTGGTGACGTCATCACTTCAATGAAGCAATAATCAGAGATCCTAGCGTGAAGGTTAGATCGAGACGATTTTGCGGTAGTGCACACGTGAAGCCGACTTTGATTTTACCTTGACAACGCGTCGTTTTTAGCGTGGCCTGTAAGGTGTCTTCCGAGATGCCTTACGGTCTTATTGTTCTCACTGTGGGGGGGGGGGGGTTGCCTGTGGTGGTGACGTCATCACTTCAATGAAGCAATAATCAGAGATCCTAGCGTGAAGGTTAGATCGAGACGATTTTGCGGTAGTGCACACGTGAAGCCGACTTTGAATTCACCTTGACAAGGCGTCGTTTTTTGCGTGGCCTGTGAGGTGTCTTCCGAGATGCCTTACGGTCTTATTGTTCTCACTGTGGAGGGGGGGGGGTTGCCTGTGGTGGTGACGTCATCACTTCAATGAAGCAATAATCAGAGATCCTAGCGTGAAGGTTAGATCGAGACGATTTTGCGGTAGTGCACACGTGAAGCCGACTTTGATTTCACCTTGACAACGCGTCGTTTTTAACGTGGCCTGTAAGGTTTCTTCCGAGATGCCTTACGGTCTTATTGTTTTCACTGTGGGGGAGGGGGGTTACCTGTGGTGGTGACGTCATCACTTCAATGAAGCAATAATCAGAGATCCTAGCGTGAAGGTTAGATCGAGACGATTTTGCTGTAGTGCACACGTGAAGCCGACTTTGATTTTACCTTGACAACGCGTCGTTTTTAGCGTGGCCTGTAAGGTGTCTTCCGAGATGCCTTACGGTCTTATTGTTCTCACTGTGGGGGGGGGTTGCCTGTGGTGGTGACGTCATCACTTCAATGAAGCAATAATCAGAGATCCTAGCGTGAAGGTTAGATCGAGACGATTTTGCGGTAGTGCACACGTGAAGCCGACTTTGATTTCACCTTGACAACGCGTCGTTTTTAGCGTGGCCTGTAAGGTGTCTTCCGAGATGCCTTACGGTCTTATTGTTCTCACTGTGGGGGCGGGTTGCCTGTGGTGGTGACGTCATCACTTCAATGAAGCAATAATGAAAGATCCTAGCGTGAAGGTTAGATCGAGACGATTTTGCGGTAGTGCACACGTGAAGCCGACTTTGATTTCACCTTGACAACGCGTCGTTTTTAGCGTGGCCTGTAAGGTGTCATCCGAGATGCCTTACGGTCTTATTGTTCTCACTGTGGGGGGGGGGTTGCCTGTGGTGGTGACGTCATCACTTCAATGAAGCAATAATCAGAGATCCTAGCGTGAAGGTTAGATCGAGACGATTTTGCGGTAGTGCACACGTGAAGCCGACTTTGATTTCACCTTGACAAGGCGTCGTTTTTGGCGTGGCCTGTAAGGTGTCTCCCGAGATGCCTTACGGTCTTATTGTTCTCACTGTGGGGGAGGGGGGTTACCTGTGGTGGTGACGTCATCACTTCAATGAAGCAATAATCAGAGATCCTAGCGTGAAGGTTAGATCGAGACGATTTTGCGGTAGTGCACACGTGAAGCCGACTTTGATTTCACCTTGACAACGCGTCGTTTTTAGCGTGGCCTGTAGGGTGTCTTCCGAGATGCCTTACGGTCTTATTGTTCTCACTGTGGGGGAGGGGGGTTACCTGTGGTGGTGACGTCATCACCTCAATGAAGCAATAATCAGAGATCCTAGCGTGAAGGTTAGATCGAGACGATTTTGCGGTAGTGCACACGTGAAGCCGACTTTGATTTCACCTTGACAAGGCGTCGTTTTTAGCGTGGCCTGTAAGGTGTCTTCCGAGATGCTTTACGGTCTTATTGTTCTCACTGTGGGGGGGGGTTGCCTGTGGTGGTGACGTCATCACTTCAATGAAGCAATAATCAGAGATCCTAGCGTGAAGGTTAGATCGAGACGATTTTGCGGTAGTGCACACGTGAAGCCGACTTTGATTTCACCTTGACAACGCGTCGTTTTTAGCGTGGCCTGTAAGGTGTCTTCCGAGATACCTTACGGTCTTATTGTTCTCACTGTGGTGGGGGGGGGTTGCCTGTGGTGGTGACGTCATCACTTCAATGAAGCAATAATCAGAGATCCTAGCGTGAAGGTTAGATCGAGACGATTTTGCGGTAGTGCACACGTGAAGCCGACTTTGATTTCACCTTGACAACGCGTCGTTTTTAACGTGGCCTGTAAGGTGTCTTCCGAGATGCCTTACGGTCTTATTGTTTTCACTGTGGGGGAGGGGGGTTACCTGTGGTGGTGACGTCATCACTTCAATGAAGCAATAATCAGAGATCCTAGCGTGAAGGTTAGATCGAGACGATTTTGCGGTAGTGCACACGTGAAGCCGACTTTGATTTTACCTTGACAACGCGTCGTTTTTAGCGTGGCCTGTAAGGTGTCTTCCGAGATGCCTTACGGTCTTATTGTTCTCACTGTGGGGGGGGGGTTGCCTGTGGTGGTGACGTCATCACTTCAATGAAGCAATAATCAGAGATCCTAGCGTGAAGGTTAGATCGAGACGATTTTGCGGTAGTGCACACGTGAAGCCGACTTTGATTTCACCTTGACAAGGCGTCGTTTTTAGCGTGGCCTGTAAGGTGTCTTCCGAGATGCCTTACGGTCTTATTGTTCTCACTGTGGGGGGGGGGTTGCCTGTGGTGGTGACGTCATCACTTCAATGAAGCAATAATCAGAGATCCTAGCGTGAAGGTTAGATCGAGACGATTTTGCGGTAGTGCACACGTGAAGCCGACTTTGATTTCACCTTGACAACGCGTCGTTTTTAACGTGGCCTGTAAGGTGTCTTCCGAGACGCCTTACGGTCTTATTGTTTTCACTGTGGGGGAGGGGGGTTACCTGTGGTGGTGACGTCATCACTTCAATGAAGCAATAATCAGAGATCCTAGCGTGAAGGTTAGATCGAGACGATTTTGCGGTAGTGCACACGTGAAGCCGACTTTGATTTTACCTTGACAACGCGTCGTTTTTAGCGTGGCCTGTAAGGTGTCTTCCGAGATGCCTTACGGTCTTATTGTTCTCACTGTGTGGGGGGGGGGTTGCCTGTGGTGGTGACGTCATCACTTCAATGAAGCAATAATCAGAGATCCTAGCGTGAAGGTTAGATCGAGACGATTTTGCGGTAGTGCACACGTGAAGCCGACTTTGATTTCACCTTGACAACGCGTCGTTTTTAGCGTGGCCTGTAAGGTGTATTCCGAGATGCCTTACGGTCTTATTGTTCTCACTGTGGGGGGGGGGGGTTGCCTGTGGTGCTGACGTCGTCACTTCAATGAAGCAATAATCAGAGATCCTAGCGTGAAGGGAGAAGGTTAGATCGAGACTGGTCGGGGGGTAGGTATAAGTCTGGCTTATACACGGGTAAATCCGTTTTTGCTAATATCTCCCAAACAGAAATAGCTATCATCACCAGACTTGGCAGCTACAACATTGACATGGGTCCGCAGATTATTTTCGAGTATGTTGCCATGGCAACCAATTTAAGGAGGTTTGGGTGGGGCCCTATTGTTTTTTATAGATGATACAATCACTGTATTTTTGCTCCACCTTTGTAATGGATAGTCTCTAGATTCAAAGAATGGCCTATCAATACTCTGATATTCGAGCTTTTTGACAAACATGTTTATTCATCTGAGAGATTATTTGTACATGTAATAATAATAATAATAATAATAATAATAATAATAATAATAATAATAATAATAGTAGTAATAATAATAATAATAATAATAATAATAATAATAATAATAATAATAATAATAATAATAATAATAATAATAATAATAATAATAATAATAATAATAATAATAATAATAAGGTAAGGATTATCACTTTTCCTTCCAGGTAACCAAACAGAATGCATCCTCATCAAATCACTATCCACAGTCCTTCACAGTATGTTATCAGTTGTTCCCTAAGACCACCCTGTGTATTTTTTTCAATGATGTGGTCAATTTGTAGAGGCCGGGAGAGTTTTTAATCTCTTTCACTTGGACGGGAACTAAGGCATCTAAGCTTTCTATCCAGCTGGCTTCATCGTAGTGAAAAGCGTACAGGCCTTTTTCCGCAGTGGCCTTGAACCACACTGTATTTTTTTGCTCCACCATTGTAATGGATAGTCTCTAGATTCAAAGAATGGCCTATCAATACTCTGATATTCGAGCTTCTTGACAAACATGTTTATCCACCTGAGAGATTATTTGTACATGTACTAATAATAATAATAATGATAATGATAATGATAATGATAATGATAATGATGATAAAAAAATAATAATAAGGAAGCACCCCAACAACCACCCCCACCCCACCCGCCATACCTTTCATCACACCGTTCAATCACAACACATCAACCATCCCCCGCATCCTTCATGCTAACTGGGAACTCATATCCAGCGACCAGGAACTATCCTCCATATTCCCCTCACCCCCTACCACAGCATTTACCAGACACAAAAACCTTAAAGACACACTAGTCCACACCAAGTTCACATCCACGACACACACTCCATAGATACACTTAACAACACATCACCACTTTCACCACATCTCACACCTCACACCAACACCACATCAACTCAAACCACAAAAGCGAGTCAAATGAGATGTACGCAGAGGGAAGCAACACGCCATATCCACTCCAAGCCAACCAATCACCAAAGATGATTCACCACTACCAAGACCCTCAAGAACCGACGAACAGCCCCTCTACAGAAATATAACTGATATATATACACTGGATAAAAACTCGGAAGCCAGCCATCTACAACCATAAACCCACAGGCCCTAACAGAACGACAAAAGGAACCCTACGAGTCTCCTGTACCACACAGCATATCCACACCAATAAGAACAATCCTTCTACAGAAGTACATCCCCGATCCACCGACCACAAGCCATCATCTCCAGCTATAGACAAACCGGCCTCAAAAATGACCGTAGAAAAACTTCCACGAGACTCCTACTTAACACACGCTACTGCCCTGAATATCCTCACCTGGCTCCTCACCAACACTCCATCCTCTCAGCGTATGCCACCCCGTCATCCTATCTAGCACAGAACATTTCCAAGATATTCCCGTACAATAATATAGCCATTCGTTTTATTCATCCGCCATATTTAGCCAATTTTGTAAACAAAACCGCAACCAATTTAATAAATACCCGGATGTACAATGGCCGAAACCGGAAACAGAGACATCTATTTTCATCTTTTACTCGTATAACCACGAGCGCAATCCCCTCAGTATCTAGCACAGAACACTTCCAAAATATTCCCGTACAATAATATAACCATTCGTTTTATCCATCCGCCGTATTTAGCCCATTTTGTAAACCACACCGCAACCAATTTAATAAATACCCGGATGTACAACAACCGGAAACGGAAACAGTGATATCTATTTTCATCTAATACCCGTATAACCACGAGCGCTATCCCCTCATTACCCCTCACTTCGCTACATACGGAATAACTGCAAGACAGACTATCCAAGCCCTGCGAATACAAATCTCGGGTATGTACACCCTCCTTCCCACACATCCTACATGCTAGCTAAGACACCCGCATTCTCTCCCCTTCCCGCTACATGCATAAGTTCCCACACTTATTTATCGTTCAATCCACCACATACAGCCACTAGCCAGGACCACCACATGCACCATTTTATCCACTACACACTCCCCCCTCCTAGCTCAGCCTCTATCCTTTCTTCTCTTTACCTCATTCCCCTGCGCGCTACTTTTTACTCTTCAGACCAAGCCATGTACTCAGGCGAAGCCAGGCGATACACAGGTTTGACAATTACACGCACCACGCTTCACTAGAGGCATTACTAACGAGCGTGTAGGGGCGGGTGATGAGGGCCTTATCATTCGAAACACGCTTCATATACGAATCATCGCCCTAGTTTTTTCCCCTTTTACCCCCCACCATCATCGCCGGCTTTCCCCTAACTTTCCCCTAAGTCCCCCCGCTTTTCTCCAGGTTCGTATATGACCAACCAACAGACCTCGCCCCCTGAAGAGAAGTCTTGGTTGGCATTACATGCCTTTAGTTCTACATTTCGCAGAGCTCTTTGAAATGACCTACACACTTTTGTCTTATTGGTTTATTTTGTTATGTCCATTTTACATATACATGCCGTTTGTTTTCTTCGTGCCTTTGCCTTTTCCCCTTATCTCTTACCACCGATTATCGCTTCATCTGGGGAAAACTATCCTTCCTGTCTTGTTAACGTTTCAGCGTCATCTCCACTCTCACCGCGCTCCCTTTGTCGCCTCCCGCGCCCCTACTTCACCTTCTTCTCGCCGTTTTACTAGCATCAATTTCCATTGTCCGCAATACACCCTTTCACCGCTACAGAATTTTTTATCTTTTCTCGGCGTTTTCGCAACACTCATTCGGTCTCTGTTGTTGTTTAATTTCGCCTGTCAGTCATACCATTTACACACTTCATTAGATACATACCTCCACACATACCTCACCCTACCCATTACCGCTCACCATTTCCTCCCTACAATCCAAACACTTTTCTTTCTCTTATCCTACACATTACTTTCCCACCCTACACACAACACACTTTCCCATAAACACTACACAGTCTTTTCACAATATCCCTGCTTATCATTCTGTTCACACTCACATTATCCCCCTTTATCAGATTTTATTAAGCCGCCATCACCTCTCCACATCCGCTACACAACACTAGCAACAAGCTTCCGATTTTCACTGTTTTAATCTCCACATAATACCATATTTACTAACCACCTTCTCTACCAAACAAAAATAACCCTTCATTCATAACTCTCATGTCGTTTTATTATCAACCCCATCTCTCATAACAACCTTAACCCGTAGTCTCATAACCCATAATCTTAACCACCCGAACATAACCTTACACAATAACTTCTCTGTTTATTACAATCATTTAAGTTTTTATTTACATTCTTTCCTATAGAATGATTTTGTTCCGATACACATTTTTAAGCTGGTTTCCGCTTTGTTAATTGCTTCACTTACAATTTATTCATCGTATCAGGCACGAGGCCACTCGAGTTTTAGCAAACAATTATCTCCGTTCCTATAACACATACGACCTCATTATGAAAGGGGGAAATCTGTTAGATCTGTTTTACATTCTTTTCTGGAGAATGATTTTGTTCCTATACACAACTCCAAGCTAGTTTCTGCTTTGTGAATTGCTTTACTAACAGTTCACTCATCGGGTCAGGCACGAGGTCACTCAAGTTTAAACAAGCAATTATCTCCGTTCCTAGTACACGTGCGGCATCATTCTACAATCTAACCTTTTGCCATCGCTGTTAGAACCCTTTGTCTTTCATGTAACTCCATCAATACACATATTTTCCGTGCAAATTCGCATCATTCACGTGAACTTATCTATTTCATGGTAACGCATCGGCTTGTGTCAAAGCGTTAGTTCGTTCTTAATTTGGTCGCATAATTAACTTACCGTATATGCATTAGTGCTACGTCACTTCCGTTCTATTCTTAACCCATAAAAGTTAGTTTTCTTTGTTTTCTTTAGCCTCATTATATTATTTCTTATAATATTTCTGCGCTACAATTTATTTTAAAATCACTTTCGCTGTTACAGCAACCATTCTATTATTTTTGGTGGATTTTTTGACACCTTTTGGACATATTTCCTGTTCATTTTTTACATCATTTAGGCATTATATTCATACTCCATATTGTCACAGTAACGATCATGATATACTATTTCATACCTAATAGTTCCCACAACTACACCTACTCCACATCTCCCTCACCACCACTCTTACCTATACACCATACCAATTTTTTCCCCCACCAACACAGCCATTAGCCATCTCCATACCACACCATATTATAACTAATTTTTTCTTTTTCACCTACCCACCACACACTACCACAACCTATTCTATAGTCCCACTTTATCTTTCAACCACCCTCCACCACCTACTAGTCGTACCTATCCACCTCCCCACCGTAATTACATTACCACCATCTCCACTCCACACCACCTTACTAGCCATCCCTCACCACCACCCTCTAACATCACCATACCATACGATTACACCCACCTCACTACCACACCACTTTAGGCACCTACGTCTTGACACGAATACCCGATCCAAACCAAAAAGTCAGTTTTCTTTGTTTTCTTTAGTCTCATTATATTATTTCTTATAATATTTCTGCGCTACAATTTATTTTACAATTACTTCCGCTGTAACGTAAACTATTCTATTATTTTTGGTGGATTTTTCTACACCTTTTGGACATATTTCCTGTTCAATTTTTACATCATTTAGGCATTATATTCATACTCCATATTGTCATAGTAACGATCATTAGATACTATTTCATACCTAATAGTTCCCACAACTACACCTACTCCACATCTCCCTCACCACCACTCTTACCTATACACCATATCAATTTTTTCCCCCACCAACACAGCCATTAGCCATCTCCATACCACACCATATTATTACTAATTTTTTTCTTTTTCACCTACCCACCACACACTACCACAACCTATTCTATAGTCCCACTTTATCTTTCCACCACCCTCCACCACCTACTAGTCTAACCTATCCACCTCCCCACCGTAATTACATTACTACCATCTCCACTCCACATTACCTTACTAGCCATCCCTCACCATCACCCTCCAACATCACCATACCATACGATTACACCCACCTCACTACCACACCACTTTAGGCCCCTACATCATGGTACGAATACCCGATCCAAACCAAAAAGTCAGTTTTCTTTGTTTTCTTTAGTCTCATTATATTATTTCTTGAAATATTTCTGCGCTACAATTTATTTTACAATTACTTCCGCTGTAACGTAAACTATTCTATTATTTTTGGTGGATTTTTCGACACCTTTCGGACATATTTCCTGTTCATTTTCTACATCATTTAGGCATTATATTCATACTCCATATTGTCATAGTAACGATCATGAGATACTATTTCATACCTAATAGTTCCCAC